>NC_082706.1:170556790-171204136 GCF_030144855.1 Hypanus sabinus
AATCCAGGGTAGTATGTTCCTGTTCATCTGAAGGGTAGTTCAGGTACCACGGGTTTATGAGAGATGTGAAGGTTCTGGTCAGGCAGCTAGATATGGATGAAATCCCCAACAAATTTAAAATGACCAGGCTTAAGAGGGAAATCAGAGGATGAAAAGTGAGTATGCAGGGTTAAAGATAATCCTAGGAGTTCTTCATTCATAGGAAACTGGTGATTAGAGAGAGACAAAGTCCTCTTATGGACCATCAGTACCACCTATGTGTGGAGCTGTAGGAGATGGCTGAGATTTTTAATGTCTATTTCTCCTCGGTGTTCACTCAGGAGAATATCATGGATGTTAATGAGAGGTTGGTAAAAAGTAATGAGGTCTTACTCATTCCTTTTGTATTTCAAGCAAAAGAGGAATTTGAAGCCCGCTGAGGTGGGCAAAACCCCATAGCCTGATCGTATGCGCTCCCAGACCTTATGAGAGGTCAGGGAACTACAGGCAAGCAAGTCTGACTTCTGTTACCAGGAGGAAATTCTAAGGGGCAAATCTACCATCACTAAGATAAAGGACTGGTCAGGAATAGTCAGCATGGTTTATGCATGGAAGGAAATATTTGAAAAAGCTTTCAGAGTTTTTCAAAGAGATAACTAGGGATAAATGCAGTGGATGTTGTCAGTATGGACTTTAGTACAGCCTTTTACAAGAACCTGCATGACAGGCTGAAATTGAAGGTTAAGGTTGCATGAGATTCAAGGGGAGCTAGTGATGTGGTATCAAAACTGGCTCATTGAAAAGAAGCAGAAAGTGATACTCGAATGTTGATTCTCCAACAGGAAACCTGTATCTAGTGGAATGCCCCAGGGGTCAGTGTTGGGACCTCATTTATTAACTATGTAAATAATTTGGATAAGAATGTATACAGCATGATAGGCATTTGCTAATGATAGCAAGTCAGGAGTCTTGTTGATAGTGAAGTAGGTTTTAAAGAGTTTCAAAGAGATCTTGATCCATTAAGGGGATGGTCTGAGGAATGGCAAATAGATTTCAACTTGGATAACTGGTAGGTGTACGATTTAGATAGTCAAACCAGAGCAGAACTTAATACAGTGAATAGCAGGGCATCAGGGCACTGAAAGGTGTTGTAGAACGGAGGAATCTGGGATTACAAGTGCACATTTCACTGAACGTGGCTGCACAAGTAGACACAGTAGTGAAGAAGGCATTCATCAGTCAGGGCATTGAGTTTAGAAGTAGGGAAATTGTATTGCAGTTATACAAGTCATTGGGGAACCTGCACTTGGAATATTGTGTACAGTTTTCGTCACCTTGTTACAGGAAATACATTGTCAAGTGGGAGATTGATGCAGAAGAGCTCTATGAGGATGCTACAGGGCCCAAATTATAGGGAGAGCTTTTCCAGTCTGGATCTTCACATCCTGGAGTACAGGGGAATGAAGAGTGTGTTAATCAGATCCACCTTCCATTCTCAACCATCAATCCTGTCTTGAAAGTCACAAAAATGTGCTTCCTGGTTTATTCTCTTTTTAACTTTAACAAAAGAGCACTTTTGAGTTTTTTTGGAAATAGATCTATGTTTAGTTGCATTTATGTAATGGACTGATGGCTTAGTCAATTTAGCTTAAGTAGATTCTCACCATCACAGACGTCATATTGCATTGCAGGCACTTAGGATATGTCACCTCTTTCTTCAGTGTAACACATGAAGCACATGGTGGAGATTGAGGCCTACATTTCCTGTTTAGGTTATGCTGACTCAGACATAGCCAGTAGATTCAATGAAAGCTGATCCACCAGCTTTCTCCTCACTCTTGCTTGTGAAATTTATATTTGACAAAAGCAATGACGACACAAAAATGTGTGGTGGAGCTGCTGGTGTTGAGGAAGCAGATTTAGACAGGAGAATGGACAAAGAAGTAGAATATGGATTATAGCATAGGCATTAACTTTAAGAGGATGAGAATATAAAAGGAAGGATGTAATGCTGAGGCATTGTTCTGACTACATTTGGAGTATAGCGATCACAGCTGGTAATGAAGAGGGTCCGGAAGAGGTTTACGAGAATTATTCCAGGAATGAAAAGGTTAATGCATGTGTAGTGTTTGATGACTTTGGGCCTGAACTCACTGGAGTTTAGAAGAATGAAGTGGGGGTCTCACTGAAACCCATGAAAAATTGAAAAGCCTGGAAAGAATGGACATAGGGAGGATGTTTCCTGTAGTTGGAGAGTCTAGGACCAGAGGACACAATCTCAGAATACAAGGACATTCCTTTGGAACAGAAATGATGAGGAATTTCTTTAGCCAGAGTGTAGTGAATCTGTGGAATTCATTGCCACAGACAGATGTGGAGACCAAGTCATTGGGCATATTTAAAGTTGTCTTTGATAAATTCTTGATTAAAAAGGGTGTCAAAGGCTATGGGGAGAAAGCAGTAAGATGGGTTTGAGAACAACGATACATTAGCCATTATGAAATGACGGAGAAGACTCAATGGGCTGAACGGTGTAAATCTGCTCCTATGTCTTGTGGTCTATGATGTATCTGTTGTGGTTTCACTGGACAAACAAGGATGATTTGTAATGAACTTGGTGAACATGTATCTCTGCTAGCATGGTAATATGTGGAACTGGGGCTTTAATCAGCCCATGATCTAATCCAAATGATTGCTGAGCGCCAAAGTCAAAAGATTAATGAAAAACAGCTGTCAACTCACAGGGGAAACATTTCAGGCTACTTAAGTTTATATTCTCACTGTGCTACCCCCTGAGTTTTGTTCCAGCAATGTTCCATTCATAAATGATATAAGATTTGGATTGCAGGGTGGGTGAAGGGTAATGTCTGGCAGGAAAGGGTGCAAGTGTACATCTAGCCACAGGAAAGTCAGTAAATTCACCACTTTTTTTTTACTGGAATTGTGATCCATCTGGAGGTGGGTACAATACATGCTTGCTCACTATAAAAGCTGCCACCCAAGGAGATGGATAAAAATGATGGAATTCCAGTTTTTCTCTTGCATTTAGTGTTACTAGTGCACAAGGAAGATGGTGAGGATTTAAATTGTGGAAGTTCAATTTCCTAAAATCATTGTGATGCATTATCTTGGTAAGCTACAATTAAGAAGAGTATAAATAATTCAAAATATCTTTAATTACCTCACATTGAGGAGAGGCTAAGTGTTCTCCAGGGGTAGCTGAAAGGTCTGAAAGTAGATAAGAAAGCTGAATCAGATGGACTACACCCCAAGGATCTAACAGAGGTAGCTGGCAATATTGTGGAGGCATTAGTGATGATCTTTCAAGAAGCACTAGAATCCGGAATGGTTCCAGAAGATTTCAAAATTGCACATGTCATTCCACTCAAGGGAGGGAAGCAGAAGAAAGGAAATTATAGGCCAATTAGTTTGACTTCAGTGGTTGGGAAGATGTTGGAGTCCATTATTAAGGAAGAGCTGTTGAGGAAACTGAATCTGTACAAGGACTTGGACAGATTAGAAGAATGGAAAAAGAAGTAGCAGATGGAATATAGTGTAGGGAAGCAAATTATCATGCACTTTGGTAAAAAGAATAAAGATGTGAACTATTTTCTAAACGGGGAGAGAATTCAAAAGTCAAAGGTGTAAAGGAACTTGTGAGTCCTTGTGCAGGATTCCCTAAAGATTAACTTAAGAGTCACTGCTAGGAAAGACAAATGCAACGCTAGCATTCATTTTAAGAAGTCTGGAATATAAAAGCAAGGATGTAATGCTGAGGCTTTTTAAGGCATTGGTTAAACTACATTTGGAGTATTGTGAGCAGTTTTGGGCCCCTTGTCTAAGTAAAAATGTGCTGTCATTGGAGAGGGTTTAGAGGAGGTATGAGCATGATACAAGGATTGAAAAGGTTAATGTACGTGGAATGTTTGTTGGTTCTGGGCTTATACCCACTGGGGTTTAGAAGAATGAGGGGGATCTCATTGAAAACTATTGAAAATTGAAAGGCCTAGATAGAGTAGGTGTAGAGAGGATGTTTCTTTTAGTGGAAAAATTTAGGACCAGAGTGCACAGCCATAGAATAGGGGGGTGTCCATTTAGAACAGAGATGAGGCGGAATTTTTTTTGCTAGGTGGTACTGAATCTGTGGAATTCATTGCCACGGACAGCTGTGGAGGTCATGTCATTTGGGAGTATTTAAAGTGAAGGTTGATAGATTTTTGATTGGTCCGGGAGTAAAAGGTAATAGGAAGAAGGCAAGAAAATAGTGTTGAGAGGGATAATAAATCAGCCATGATGGAGAGGCGGAGAGGACTCAATGGACTGAATAGTGTAATTCTGTTCCTTTGTCATAAGGTCTTATGAAGGGACTGTGCTAGCCCTAGACAACTTACGTGGCTAATATGGATTGAAGGGGTAACTGATAGAATTCAAGGCCAGGACATATTTAATTAGAGGCACCAACCAGTAATTTCTGTCGAAACACATGTAAAAACAACTTACTTAGGGAAATTGAAAAATGTGTTTTAATTTGAAATTGCTATTCAACGTTCTCTACTAATTAGCAGATTTAAAAGGGACTTCAGGACTTTGTAAAATTTGACATTCAACATATCTAGTACATGCAATTTGTGCTGTACAAGGTGGCAGCACCTTACAGCAGCTCTGTGTGTGTTTGCCTTAACGTTATTTAGTGTGTTCCTTTTGTTTGTTTTTGTACTGTCTGTCTGCACTGCAAAATAACAGAGAAACATGGAGAACCTATAGCAGAATACAGGCCCTTTGGCCCACAATGTTGTGTTGACCATGTCCCTACCTTAGAAATTACCTAGGGAAAAATAGCCCTCTATTTTTCTAAGCTCCATGTACCTATCCAAAAGTCTCTTAAAAGTCCCTATTGTATCCGCCTCCACCACCATTGCTGGAAGCCCATTCCACGCACTCACCACTCTCTGAGTAAAAAGCTTACCCCTGACACCTCCTCTGTACCTACTCCCAAGCACCTTAAACTTGTGGTCTTTTGTGGTAGCTGGGAAAAAGCCTCTGACTATCCACACGATCAATGCCTCTCAATGGACATTATCTGTTTAAGAGCAGTTTCATTATCCTCCTGGCTCTCGGGATACTTTATTCCATTGAGTGCTGTGCCTACAGTTGCGGAGGCAATGTTATATATACGAGAGAGTAGCCCAGCAGATGCTCGATATTCCGGAGGAGCTGAGATGGAGACACTGAGGCTGCAGATGGGTAAGAGGCGGTGCAACAAGAGACGGAGATGTAAACCGTATCTCCTGTCTATTGTTGTGAGGAGCGTAAGACTGCTGGCAAATAAAATGGGGGAACTAGCAGCGCTCACTAGGACACAGAATGAATATGTGTTTCCCCAAGACATGGCTACACAAGCAAATCCCAGATTCCAGCACTGCTGTGAATGCTACACGCAGACAGTTGATCTACAGAGCTGTAAGAGGAAGGGAGGTGGGCTTACTGTGTTTATGAACAACAGATGTTGTAATCCCGGTCACATTTCTGTGAAGGAGCAAATCTGCAGTCCGGAATTGAACTGCTTGCTGTGAGTTTGTATCCATATTATCTACTGCATGAGTTCAGCCACACCACATTGTTCATTGTTTACGTTTCGCCTTCCTGACGCAGTGTGACGTCACACACACTACCATCACGAGACTCCAGACTCAGCACCCCAATGCGTTCATTGTAGTATCGGGAGACTTCAACCACGTTTATTTCTTGACACCCCTAACCACCTTCAATCAGTTTGCCAAGTGTCATACGAGAGAAAATAAAACCTTGAATCTCTTGTATGCAAATGCTAAAGATGCTTACAGCTCCACAGCTGTCCCCCCAACTTGGAAGATCAGATCACAACCTGGTTCACCTCATGCCCTTGTATAAGCCCAAAGTTCAGCAACAGCTAGTTACCACCATGACAGGTGAAACCCCCTGGTTTCCTTGGCTGCACAAGTTTAGGGAAGACACTACCCAGTCCCGCCAAACACATGAGATGGAGACAGCTCTCCCACCCCAAACCCTGGTTTGTGTGGATGCTGTGTCATTTGCTACCCTGTTACAAATTAGTGCCGCAAAATAACAGACAGTACACTGCATACAATTAAAAGAATTGTATTTGGGAATCTTAATTTAACTAAAGGATTAGTAAAGAAAAAGAAAAGGGCACATTTTAATTAAACAGCCATGTGCACAAGTTGGATCTCAACATTTCACCATATTCACTGATCCTCGATTGATCTCAGCACCTGGCTTCATCGAATCACAGTTCCACACTGGCTTGAATCCTACGACGTGTTCTCTCTTCTCTCTTCATCTCCCGCCCAAAAAAAAACCCAACCCCAACCTTAGTGTCTCTCACCAGAAGACACCTTCCCCCCCCCCCGCCCCGCCATTCCACCACCCTAATTGGATAGCGCACATTCAAAGGTCAAATTTAATGTCAGGGAAATGGATACAATATACGTACAACCTGAAATGCTTTTTCTTCGCAAACATCCACGAAAACAGAAAAGTGCCCCAAAAAATGAGCGACAGTTAAATATGAGAACACCAAAGTCCCCCCCCCCCCAGCTCCCCCCTCCTGTGCATAAGCGGTGGCAAGCAACAATCCCCCCCCTTTCCCCCACCGGCAAAACAAGCGCACCCGCTACCGAGCACAGTGTGAGCTAAGAGATAGCAAAGACACAGACCAAAGTTACCCCAAAGGCTTTGCGTTTCATCTGAAATCCGACAACCCACAGGTTCTCTCTCTCCGTGGCAAGGGAGAGGGAGGTGTCCTCCATTTTCACAGCGAGCAGGAGACATAACAACAACCTGCTGGTTTACGATGGTAAAAGTCCGTATCATCACGTTTTTCCAGCTCTCTGTCCATATATCGCAAAGACCCCAGGTCTTCGGGCCCACGGCGAAATATTTTCTGGCCTCCCCGACGACACACGAGTCTCCTGCCATGACATCGACCCTCAATCCGCCCGTCTTCAGAACCCTAAGATCTTGGGATTCCAAACACGATCAAGATTCTCAGACCGAACCCCCGCTAATCCCTCCTTATCATCCGTCATCTTCAACAACACCCCAAACAGGCTGAAAGCAGAACAAACTGCTCTTACAGAACTGCTAAATCAAGTCAAGTCAAGTCACTTTTTATTGTCATTTCGACCACGACTGCTGGTACAGTGCACAGTAAAAACGAGACAACGTTTTTCAGGACCATGGTGTTACATAACACAGTACAAAAACTGGACTGAACTACATAAAAAATGACACAGAAAAGAAAACTACACTAGACTACAGACCTACCCAGGACTGCATAAAGAGCACAAAATAGGACAGGCATTACAATAAATAATAAACAAGACAATAGGGCAAGATGTCAGTCCAGGCTCTGGGTATTGAGGAGTCTGATAGCTTGGGGGAAGAAACTGTTACATACCCACAGCAGGAGGGAGAAGAGATTGTATGATGGGTGCATGGGGTCCTTCATAATGCTGTTTGCTTTGCAGATGCAGCGTGTAGTATAAATATCCGTGATGGTGGGAGGAGAGACCCCGATGATCTTCTTAGCTGACCTCACTATCCGCTGCAGTGTCTTGCGATCCGAGATGGTGCAATTTCCAAACCAGGCAGTGATGCAGCTGCTCAGGATGCTCTCAATACAACCCCTGTAGAATGTGATGAGGATGGTGGGTGGGAGATGGACTTTCCTCAGCCTTGGCAGAAAGTAGAGACGCTGCTGGGCTTTCTTTGCAATGGAGCTGGTGTTGAGGGACCAGTTGAGATTCTCTGCCAGGTGAACACCAAGAAATTTGGTGCTCTTAAGGATCTCTACCGAGGAGCCGTCAATGTTCAGCGGGGAGTGGTCGCTCCGTGCCCTCCTGAAGTTCTGAAATACCTACAACATAACAGTAAAAATGTGAACCAGGCATTACACTATAACGAAGTGGTTTTTATGGTCTCTTGAAGAGCTGCTTTGAGGTTACTGACTGGAATGTGCTTTGTGAACCATGTGGGGAGGACATTAACGGACTTGCTGATTGCATCAGTGCCTACATCAACTTCTGCATGGACACTAATTCCATCAGGGACTGTTCACTGTTTCCCTAATAATAAATCATGGGTCACCAGTGATCTGAAGGCTCTTCTCAACTGCAAAAAGAGCCTTTAGATCAGGACACAGGAAGCAATTGAAAAGTGCAGAGGGTGCTAAAGGAGAAGATGAAGGTGGCTAAAGGGGAATACAGTGAGAGAGCTGGAGAACAAGCTTGGGCAGAGTAGCACGTGGGAGGTGAGGAGAGGCATGAAGATCATCGCTGGTTTCGATCGGCCTATCTGTAGTCTCGGAATCCAGCCATGAATGGGCTAATGAGTTAAACCAGTTCTTCAAAGGGTTTGACAATTGCCCTCCTGTTCCCCCCCCCCCCCAGCACACTAGCCCAGCTGCCAAGGTATCCAATAGTCCTTCAGCACCAACTCCTCCCCTCCCCACCCCCCCAGTTCAACACGTGATGAACAGCACAGGCTACCACTGTCTACGTCCCTTTCTCCCCCACCTCCACATACCACCCACACCTCCACATACCAACTGCTATTGTCCCGATCTTCACCTCCCCTAGCCCCCACCTTCCACCAACTCCCCAGTCATCATGGACTCACCTTCACGACTGAGCAGGTGCAAAGGGCTCTGAGGAAACAGACATAGCAAAGCTTTGGGACTGGAATGTGTGAATCCCAAAGTCCTGACGGAGTGTGCTGAGCAGCTGTGTGATGTTCTCCAGTGCATTTTCAATCTGAGGCTCTGCCTGAAAAGGGTCCTGACTGTGTAGAAAACATCACGTGTGGTCTCAATACCTAAGAAGGGCTAACCAAAAGTCTTAAATGACTACCATCCAGTGGTCCAGACCTCACACATCATTAAAACCCTAGAGAGGCTGGTCCTGGCTCACCTCTGACCCCTGGTCAGATCAACCCTCAATCCCCTCCATTTTGCCTTCCAGGAGCACACTGGAGTTGATGATGCCGTCATCTACCTGCTGAACAGAGCCTACTCCCATTTGGATAATCAGGACAACACTGTGAGCATCATGTATTTTGATTTCTCAAGTGCTTTCAATACCATACAGCCCTCATTGCTGGGGAAAATGTTCCATTCAATGCAGGTTGGTAGTTCCATTCTGTCCTGGATAATGGACTACCTGACTAGCAGACCACAGTTTGTTTGGCTAGATCTGAGTGTCAGACATGGCTACAAGGAGACTGTATTGACTTCCTTCCTGTTTACCCTGTATACATCTGATTTTAGATACAACATTGAGTCATGTCATCTGCAGATATTCTCTGATGACTCAGCAACAGTTGAGTGTATAAAGGGAGGATGGGAGGATGAATACAGGGCCCTGGTGGAGGACTTGGTCAAATGGTGGAAGCTGAATCATCTGCAGCACATCATCAGTAAGACAGAGGGGATGGTGATGAACTTTAGGAAGACTGAGCCTGCACTGCTCCCTGTTACTATTGGTGGTGAGGACGTGGATGAGGACCTACAAGTACTGGGGGTTCACCTGGATGACAGACTTGAGTGGAGCACCAACATGGAAGCGGTGTACAAGAAGGGCCAGAGTCACCTCTACTTCTTGAGGAGACTGAGGTCCTTTGGAGTATGCAGGCCTCTCCTTCACGTGTTCTACCAGTCTGTTGTCACCAGGACAATCTTCTATGCAGTGTTGCACTGGGCCAATGGCATCAACACAGGTAATGCCAACAGGCTCAATAAACTGATTAGAAAGGCTGGCTCTGTTATAGTGTCAAACCGGATACACTGGAGGCTGTGGTAGAACAAAGGACCCCCTAGAAAATCCTGGGAATTCTGGACAATGTTTCTCTCCCTCTGCATGAACGCTTGGCTGAGCAGAAGACCACTTTCAGTAATAGACTAAGAAAACTGCGGAGCTCCAAAGATCGTTATACAAGCTCGTTCTTACCCTCGGCCAATAGGCTCTATAATGAGTCAACCTAAAGCCGGGGAAGCGATGACCCCTCCTGTTAGACTGTTATTAACCTCTGTTTATCACATCCTGCTATCGCAGACAGCCTGTGCAATACTACCATCACTTATTATCTGGACAGTGCGAATGTGCATCTATACTGTATAATATTATGGTAATTCTTGCGCTGCCATCTTATCAGTGTGAACTTGGAAATTTGTAAATCTTGTAATCTTTGACTTGTAAATCTTGTACATCTTACTTTTAAGGTAACATTTTTATTCTTACAGTATTTGTATATCTGTGCACTAATTTCCTTCGGGATCAATAAAGTATCTATCTATCTATCTATATCTGATTATTATGGAGCAGAAACCAACTGAGCATTCTGAACTGCAGAGGCCGTTAATGAATCAGAGGAAATCCTGCACAGTTGTGGGTCTCCCTTGCTAAAACGCCATGGCTACTTTTAATCGCTGAGGCACAAGTGAGACAATATAGTGGTGTAGGGAGAGATATGCCGAAAGCACAAGGTACAAGGAGATTTAAATATTTGAACAATTTGTGAATGCGAGGACTTTAAAACAAATGGACACTTGTAGTTTGCAAATAGCAAGCTTAGGAAGCTCTTTACAAAAGAATTAACTACATGTAGAGAGGGTAAGAGAGACTAAGAGATGACTAAGAATTAATTGGATGATATGACTACTCTAAGGTCAAAAGTAGCCTTCTCCATTGGTGTCCATGTCCTAAATTCCCAATCCATCACAACATTTAGGAGCTGCCCTGTTCAACACTGGAACATTTCAATTTATTCTGAGCTATTTCACCTGCCTATGGCTGCAGCCTATCAAAGAGAAACATGATTAATCTGATAATAACTGCAGTAAAAATTACAAAGTAGGATTCTGATTTGATAATCAATTAACAATTCAAAGTAAAGAATGTATAAATGATACAACCTCAAGATTTGTTTGCTTACAGGCAGCCAGAAAGCAAGGAACCCAAAAGAGTTCATAGCTTCAGTGCCATGGAGAGAGGAGTGGTAATCACAGGAGTGTGAGCGAAATCTACTTCCGCCTACGATCCCAACACCCTGTCTTTCTAGACTATCTCGGCCAACTTTTAAATCATCCAAACAGCATATTTCGCAGTAGAACCCAGGCACTGCAGCAGCAAAAGGCTCCGGGCTAGACCATGCCACCCAGCAACTCGCTCCGAGCCCTGATATTGCCACCCACCCTGAAGCCAATCTCGATTTCTCCAAATCGGCTCGGCACCTAGAGCAATCCAGCCTTGCACCCAGGCCAGTTGTACGGGCATCAAATCTCGTCTGCCTTGTCTTCTCCTCTCTGAATAGCTCAGTCCATCTGTATCAATGCTGCAATGTACCAGCACGGTACATTCCTTGAATTTGCTTCACCTTCACTCAACTCTTCATTGTTTATGGTATTAATTTACCAAGATTTACTTCACAAAAAGATTCAGTAGCATTAATAATGTTTTTTGTTGAATTTCATGCCTTTAGAGCTACCAGTGAGCTGTTGCACACGTTTGTTAGTGACATCTTAAGCTGGAAGTAAACCGCAGTTAAAGCAACTGTACAATATCTTAATTTTCCTAGTCAATTTGTCCCAATTCCTATCAAAATTTTTTAAAATGTAAAAAAAATCTCTAACCAGAAAGTACTATTTTGATACATACGTTTCTGAAGAGCATCAATATTTTTAGCCTGAGACTCGCATTCAATCATACTGGTTCAGCTAACAAAATACTTAATTAGTTAAATATCAGAATTTAATTACCTGTTTATGAATTTACTTTAGATAATATTGTCCACTATGGAGGATTTAGAATCCAAATTGCTTCATCCTTCAAGTCCTGATGAAGAGTCTCAGCCCGAAATGTTGACTGTTTATTCTTTTCCATAGATGTTGCCTGGCCTGCTGAGTTCCTCCAGCATTTTGTGGTTGTTGCCATTCTTCAAGGACAACTTCGGTTTTTGGCCAATTAAACCAAAACTAATTAAATCTTCTCACTCTGTTCATGCATTGGTGATCTATAAGGGTTTGGGTAGGGCTTCCAAATTTGGCTAAACAATTATCAGCTTCTTTCTCAAGTTAGAGAGCATTTTAACGGACTCACTTCTGCTGTATTTTGTCGACAAGTATACTGCAGAAATAAAATCATCACAGGTAAGAAATAGTCACCAACTAGGCAGCATCACGACGGGAAAAAATTGCTTCAGCTATGTTGACCTTCAGTTCTTTCATGTGGCAAAGAAGGAGGCATTAGTTGGCCAAAGGAAAAGGAGACAAGTATTGTTCTGCGGTGTGGAGCAGTCACACAGTACTGCATTTCTTCCCTGTGTTCCTGCCCCTTGGTAAAAGTCATAAGAGCAAACATTCCCACTGTTGTGCCCTTCATTGTTACAGTGATGTCTCTAGCTGTGTTTTGCAGCAGAGTTTGAACTCTGTATTGAATCTGAAGAAAATGGAAAGGATTGTCATGAATTATCATTGAACAAACACAGAGCACAACATTGTTACAAGCTTTCTTTTAATCTGTACCCTTTCTAATCTGATAGTTAAAATTATAGAAAAGGAAAAAAGGTGCTAGATGTCATACCAGGTTTCAGGAGCAAAAAGAAGAAAAAGACGACTTTGTAAATGGGTTTTTAGGACTAATGATTAACTTAAGTTTTTTTCACAGCCCGTGAGGTAAGTTCAAAAACATGGCACTTAGACATGTAGGAAATGTGCCAGACTATCTCCAGATAATAGAAATATGAGGCAACACGAGTGAATCTGCAGATGCTGGAAATAAATAAAAAAACACAAAATGCTGGCAGAACTCAGCAAGCCGGACAGCATCTATGGGAGAAGGTAATAACGACGTTTCGGGCCGAAACCCTTCATCAGGAGGACATAATAGAAATATGAGATTCTGTTACAGACACATTGAATTCCAATGTAAATATTTGTCAGGGTAGCAAGGATATATTTCAAAATCAATAGAAGGCCATGTACAGTCGTTGATGCTGTGCTCTAAATTTTTCTTGAACTTGTTGAGTGCCGAAGTTTATTGTAACTCATGATGGATAATATCTGCATTGTGTCTTTGGCCACTAGGAAAAGATAGTCAAAAAGGATTATCAATGTGATATTCCTTTGGTTGACTGCACAGACACCATTCTGTAGCTATTATAATTTATCATTCCTGAGGATGGTCTTGATTATGAGGTTTTTGAGATCCTTTGATATGCTCTTTTTTTCCCACCATCTGTGCAAGTTCTGTCATTTTCCGGTATTTCAGTTGAGATTTTGTCCACTACAGAACTAGAAAAGTAATTTTCTTGTTATTGGATAGCCAGGCTGTGGTTTTTAAATAAAAAAATGTTGTGAAATAGTCTAAGAAACTCAAGTTGACAGAGTCTCAGTTGACATGATCTTCAGAGCTTCTCTTCCATCATGCTGACTGATTTTCTGAGCTTTGTTCCATTTTTGGCTTGACTGGGTTGGCTCGTTGTCTGTTTGGGCTATAGCTGGTCTTGGCCGCATTGAGAATCCAAACAAACCATGGCCTTTGTTAGTGGTTGGATCTCTTATGCTCTTTACACCCATCTTGTGGAATATGCTAAGACACAAACTGCAGAGTAGTGCAGGTGCTTCATGGAATGTAGGGCAAAAGTCAGAGCCTATTGTTCTAGAAATTAAGTTTGAAAGCACTTCTACAGTCAAAGTAAGTTAGATAGTGGGTGTGTATATGGGGACTAAGAGATGTGACAGTTGGTACCAGTATAGTGATGTATTAGAGATCTCATTTTGGTAGATTTCTTTCAAATTCTAAGAGACACAGTGTAAAATTGAATAAATGGAATTAGGCCACAGGGCAGACCTGATTTCCTTGAATGCAGGGAAGCTGAGCACCTGAGTGTGGCCTAGTTACTGCAGTATCAATAAAGCCTGATCATAGCAACAAGTAATGGCCTTTTGAAGTAGTTAAAAACTATGTAAGTCCCATTGCCAGAGAAACCAATTTTCAGGTTAAAAAAAACCTCAGTATTCTTTATTGTAGCTTTGCCTGTATTACCATATCCATATTTAGAAAGCTTTGAATGAATATTACTTTTGTTTAGTCAATCACCATTATCTGAGGAAATTCTTTTCTCAGCTACTTGTAAGGAAACATGTCTTCTCTAATCTATTCATGTGAGCTCGTAATTTTTTTTCAAGAATGTTCTGACAATCCAATTCCAATATTTTAAAAAAATCACTGTAGAACTATTCAGGCAACATGGTCGATACCTGAAACTCCCTTGGGAAAAGTATGGCAAATAACACAGCATTATAAGCAATATGAATTGATTGACATATGTTAGAGAGCACCAGGACAGAATTGACAATGAGCTTCTTTTGTTCTGTCCTTCCTACAAATCAAACACCATTCTGATTTTAGAGTGTGACATTCTGCAAGTACTAGCCTATATTTGTCCTTCTAACCTGTCAAGGGTATTTCCCCACTTCCCCAGAGCACCACAATAATCTAAAAAGCCTGTTCTTTCTCAGCCATAATCCTATTATCATCGCTCTGATTTTTCAAGCTCCACAGTTGGGTTGACTCACTCAGCATTATTTATAGCTCTTATGCGCTTATTATCATTATCGTAACTTGTTTTCTGATTGTCTGCTTAGTTGTACATTTTTGTGGACTCAAAGAATGTACCAAGAATAAATTTATAGGTGACTGCATACACTGAGGAAATTAACTCATTCATTGGCAAATCAGTACTCAAAAGAACAAAAGATATTCCTAAAAGTGATTTCTTCTCTATTATTCTAAACTACCAGGCCAGGAAATTTTATCCCAGTTATACTTGTTTTTGGGTGCAACACCATTCAATTTCAATAACAAAGAAAATTCGTGGATTTAATTCAACAGACAGAGGAGCCGTGGCCTAAAAAGTCTGTGCCATGTAACGTAGCTCTGGACACTACTTCCATAGTACTGGATTTCATATTTGTGTGGAAGTAGGGAATCAAAGTCCTGCTTCAGAGCAGCTTACTAGTGATTTGCCAGAGCCATGGATTCCTGCAGTGTCGATTTGTCTTTGTTCAACTTGTATCCATTAAGGTAACTCTTCCATAAGCCCTCAAACCCTACTCACTCCCTACAAACCCCACCCAATTAATAACTTTCACCAGCTTTTTATTCCCAAGATTGTCATCAGCCTGCTGCCTGGAGTCCATATCCTCCAACTCCCAAAATATTACCACCTCTGTGCTCTACCTGTCTCTTTAACTGACCTTGGATCTGATCATTACTGACCTCCCAACAATACTTCAGACCATCTCCTGCATCAACTCTCCCATGGTTCCTAGCAGCCAATTATGCCTTGAGCGTCTTATGAGTCCTTCAGTAGTGAGCTCCAAAACAGTCATGGTTCCACCAACCATCTCTGTGTCTATGTATGTGATTTACCGGATTTCCCAAAGGCTTTCAGGCACTGAAACTCTGCGGTTATCTCTATCAAAGGGAAGAAAGCTCTCCCATCCAGATAGTTTGTGAACTCTAGGAAGGTAATGACAGGAAATGAAGTGGAGAGGAGTAATGTAATGCGTCCTTTAACCATCCCAAAATGTTGCATCATGTAGACTCTGCCCTAGGGATTTGGAATAGAAGCACTTTGGCAGAAGGAAGTTACATATTCCCAATGGTGTATTTGTAATAAACTTTTACTCTCAATTATTGCTTCAGCTTCCAAGATAAAGGAGCCAGATTTACAAAGAACCATAGAAACTTGTGATGATGTGGTGGTGAATCAGTTAGCAGAACTATTATAGTGCCAGTGACCAGGTTCAATTCCCACCACTGTCTGTGAAGAGTTAGTACCTTCTTCCTATGACTGCTTGTGTTTCCTGCAGGTGCTCTGGTTTCCTCCCATATTCCAAAGATTGTTAGTTTAGTGGGTTAATTGGTCACATGGGTATAAGGGAAAAAGAGGTGTCCCTGGTTCCCAGCGACATGGGAGACATAACAAAGCAACTCAGTGACTTATGATGTTAAAAGTCTGTTGAATTGCTCTTTGGAAGCTCTGTGCCCAAAGAACTCGGGTCTGTAGACACACAGCAAGCAGACAGCTTGCTGCTTACGATCGTGATGCATCAGGTGGCGACACCATCCTCGAGTCCACCTGCCTCCAGGGCTATGAAAATATGGCACCCTGCAGGCACGCTAGCATTCCAGGCCACATCCTTGGCATATCGAAAAGCGGCCAGTCGTGAAGCCCCAAGAGCGGGTCCCATTTCCACAAAGAACCGAAGTCAATGTGTAACTCCAGGTCAGGGTCTTCAAAAGAATCTTGAAAAGGAAAGAAAGATATCAAAGATGGAAATAGAGTTGTTTCTGAAGATGCAAGTAAAGGAGTTGCCGTTAGGCACCATCGTCCTCCTAAGCTCCGCCCAATTCAGTTAAAGAAGGCAAGCAGATTTCTCTTGGATGTCCTAGGCAGTATTGATCGTTTACCCAATTCACTGAACAAGTTACCTGATTGTTAAGTCACTGCAATTTGTAGAGTATTGCTCTGCACAAGCAACACACACAAAATGCTGGAGGAACTCGTAAGATCAAGCAGCATCTATGAAAAGGGGTGTAGTCAGTGTTTTGGGCTGAGACCTTTCAACAGGACTGGAGAAAAAAACGATGAGGAGTCAGAGTTAAAAGGTGGGGGAAGGGGAGGGACAAGCACAAGGTAAGAGGTGAAACAGGGGGAAGAGGGGTAAAGTAAAGAGCTGGGAAATTGATTGGTGAAAGAGATACAGGGCTGGAGAAGGGTAAATCTTATAGGAGAGGACAGAAGGCTATGGAAGAAAGAAAAGGCAGAGGAGCTCCAGAGGGAGGCAATGGGTAGGCAAGGAGATGAGGTGAGAGGGGGGGAAGGGATGGGGAATGGTGAAGGAAGGGATAGGGCATTACTGGAAGTTTGAGAAATCGATTTCATGTTATCAGTTTAGAGCTGCCCAGATGGAATAAAAGGCATTGCTCCTCTAACCTAAGTGTGGCCTCATTGAGACAGTAGAGGAAGCTATGGACTGACATGTCAGAATGGGAAGTGGTGTTAAAATGGGGAGCCACTGCGTGATCCTACTTTTTGCTATGTACAAATTGGCTTTCAAGATTTGTACGTTATAAAATTGACTATATTTTAGGAAATCTTTTATTGGCTGTAAAATTCTTGGCGATTTTGCAGTTGTGAAATGCACTTTCAAAATGCATGTTCATCATTGGTACTGCTGTAGGATATAAATATCTCCACAATGCAATTTTCCTCTTACTACTGGGGTTTAAAATAATGAAGTGGAAGTTGTTTCCTATTAACTATTTATCATTTAACGTATGCACAAAATCATCCATTCTTTAATTCTTTTTTTTTTGTTTGGACTTCCCTGGTTACATTTAAATCCTCAAAGTTGGGGAGAATATACAATTCAGGCTAGTCAACAGAGCTGGCCAAAACCTATCTACAGCATTACTTATTTACTGCAGGGTCTGCCACTTGCAAAGCCCACCCTTGGTAGAGCTGCCCTACTATAGCTGTTCTGCCCCTAGTGTGACACAGTAGCGTAGTGGTTAGCACAATGCTTTACAGTACCAGTGACATGGGTTCAATTCCCACCACTGCCTGTAAGGAGTTTGTACATTCTCCTTGTGACCATGTGTGTTTCCTCCCACATTTCAAAGACGTACGAATTGGAATTCTTCCGTGATTAGGCTTGGATTAAATGGCTGGAAGATCTAGAAGTGCCTACTCTGTGCTGTATTTCAATAAAATAAAATAAATCCTCAACCAGTGTACAAAGTACTCTTTATTAATCCTACGTACTGTAGAATCACTGTATGATCTACTTGACGTAGCCCATTCTCTGTAGAATATACATACAGTAGGATTTAAGTAACAAATACTCCCCAATGTAATGACGACACGCATGTTTTACAATGAGAAGATGATCCAGTGGTGAAGATGAAGTTAGGCTCCACCCATTATTGGCAATCATTGGTCAAGCAAAAACTATTGGAAGTGGGGACTCCCAAATATCACCAGCAAGAGATCTCATCTATTTCTGTGCTTGACTTCAATTGATAGAATACTCGAGTTCCCTGACAATCAGCTCAGCATTGAATGAAGGGAGTTTTTTGGAAGCTAATTCATGGAGCCAAAAGCAGTGACAAGAGAATTGTGAGTGTTCCGCTTGCAGGTTTACTACTGATAAGTTTACAAGTCTTCTTTAGTTCCTCTAGCCTCAGCAATGCAGCATGAATACAAACCTTTTGGCCCAACCAGTCTGTGCTGATTGCAACTTTTCCCAATTTTCTAGATTTGACCCATATCTCTCTGAGCTCCCATACTATTGATTTAATGTTGTCTGGCTCTGTAAACTTTGTGCATTCTCATCAGAATCCTCAAGCTGAAATAGCATGGCATCCATGATGTGTCCATGATGGAGCTGGCTGAGTTTACAAGCTTCTTTAGCTTTTTCTAATCCAGTTCAGTGCTCCCTGCATGTGAGATAGTGATGCCACGAGTTAGAATGCTCTCCGAAGTGTAAGTATTTGGATAGCCGGAGTCAGAATCTAGATTAATATTACAAACCGTATGCTGGAGGAACTCAGCAGGCCAGGCAGCATCTATGGAAAAGAGTACAGTCGATGTTTCAGGCCGACACCCTTCATCAGGACTGGAGAAAAAAGAGATGAGAAGTCAGAGTAAGAGGGTGGAGGGCGGGAAGGAAGGAAGAAGTACTAGGTGATAGGTGAAACCAGGAGGGGGAGGAGTAAAGTAAACAGTTGAGAAGTCAATTGGTGAAAGAGGTAAAGGGCTGGAGAAGGGGGAATCTGATAGGAGAGGACAAAAGGCCATGGAAGAAAGGGAAGGGAGAGGAGCACCAGAGGGAGGTGATGGGCAGGTAAGGAGATAAGGTGAGAGAGAGAGAAATGAGAATGGTGCAATAGAGGAGGGGGGCATTACTAGAAATTCGAGAAATCGATGTTCATGCTATCAGGTTGGAGGCTACCCAGATGGAATATAAGGTGTTGTTCCTCCAATCTGAGCATGGCCTCATCATCACAGGAGGCTGTGGACTGACTTGTTGGAATAGGAATGGGAAGTAGATTTAAAATGGTTGAGCATGGGAAATCCTGCTTTTTCTGATAGATGGTGTGTAGGTGCTTGGTGACACGGTCCCCCAATCTATGCTGGATCTCACTGGTATGCAGGAGGTCACACCATGGGTACCAGATACAGTCGATATCTGTGATAGACTCACAGGTGAAGTGTCACCTCACCTGGAAGGACTGTTTTGGGCCCTGAATGGTAGTGAGGGAGTGGGTGTAGGGGCAGGTTGTTCCGCTTGTAAAGATAAGTGTCAGGAGGGCGATCAGTGGGGAGAGACAGATGGACAAGGGAGTGAAAACAGTGTGAGCCCATTGGGGTCATCTCCACAATGTGGCTTTCTGTATTTCAGTGAGACCTGATTTAGATTGGGAGACTACCAAGCACCTACACTGCATCTGCCAGAAAAAGCTGGATCTCCTAGTGACCACCCATTTTAATTCTATTCCGCATTCCCTTTCAGACTTGGCAGTCCATTGCCTTCTCTATTGCCGTGATGAGGGCACACTCAGATTGGAGAGCAACACTTTATATTCCATCTGGGTAGCCCTCAACCTGTTGGCATCAACATTGATTTCTCACATTTCCAGTAATGCCCCCTTTATTCCCCATTTCCATTTCTCTCTCTCTCCTTATCTCCTACCTGCCTATCACCTCCTTCTGGTGCTCCTCCCCCTTCCCCTTTTTCCCTGGCCTGCTGTCCTCTCCTTTAAGATTCCTCCTTCTCCAACCCTTAACTCTTTCATCAATCAGCTTCCCAGCTCTTTACTCCATCCCCTCCCCCTCTCCCGGTTTCACCTATCACCTACTACCTTGTATTTTTTTCCTCCACCTCCCTACCTCTCCCCCCCCCCACCTTCTTAATCTTACTTCTCATCTTTTTTCTGTTTACATCAACAGTTTACTCTTTTCCATAGATGCTGCTGAGTTCCTCCAGTATTTTGTGTGTATTGTTTGGATTTCCAGCATCTGCAGATCCTTGTTTGTGATCACTGGCATATGTTGTGAAATTTGTTGTTTTGCATGTAATGCAAAAAGACAGGAGGAAATTACTGAGGTATTATCATGGGTTCATTGGCCATTCAGAAATCTTGTAGTAAATCTGATTGTAGCAATGAGAAAAGGGTACATCCTGGCTTATGGGGGTGCTTAATGATAGATGCCCCCTTTTTGATGCATTGCCTTTTGAAGGTGTTGTGAATACTGGGAAAGCTGGTGCCCATGAAGGAGCTGGCTGAGTTTACAACTTTCTGCAGCTTTTTCCAATCCTGTGCAGTGGCCCTTGCATTCCAGATGGTGATGTGATCTGTTAGAATGCTCTCCACTGCATATCCGCAGAAATTTGCAAGTGTGTTTGGAGACATACCAATTCTCTTCAAAATCCTTGTGAAATATAGCTACTGTTGTGTTTTCTTTGTAATTGCAACAATACGTTGGTGTGTGTTATCTTGACTCTCACTTCCTGAAGTCCACAATAAATTCCTTGGTCTTACTGGCATTGAGTGCAAAGTTGTTGCTGTGATAGCAATCAACCAACTAATCTATTTCACTCCTGTATATCTCCTCATCACCATCTGAAATTCTGCTAATAATAGTGTGCCTTAGCAATTTATAGATGGTGTTTGAGCTGTGTCTAACCACTCAACTGTGGGTGCAGAGAGAGTAGTGCAGTGGTCTAAGCAACCATCTTTGATGTGCGCCTTCGTTGATTGACAATGAGGAGGGGATGTTATTTCTGATCCACACAAACTGTCCTCCCAGTGAGGAAGTCAAGGATCCAGTTGCAGAGGAAGGTACAGAGGGCCAGGTTTTGGAGCTGTTGGTTAGAAATGAGGGTATGATTGCTTTGAATGCTGAGCTGTAGTCAGTACACAGCAGCCTGACAAGGGTATCACTATCAACCGGGTGATCCAACACTGACGAGAGAGCCAGTGAGATTGCATCCACTGTACAGCTATTATGGTGATAGGCAAATTGCAGTGGACCCAGGTCTTGCCTTAGACAGGTGTTGATTTTAACCATCACCAACCTCTCAAAGAACTTCATCATAACGGATATGAGAGGTGAGGGTGGATATTGGACCACTGGAAAATGAAACTGGAGGGGTGGTAATGGGGGACAAAGAAATGGAATATGCATAATCTTTACAGTGGAACGCTGGAAAATGACACTGGAATGTAATAATGGGAGTTACATAAATAGTGGACTCTGCATCAGTGTTCACTGTTAAAGACACCAGCAGTATGCTAGAAATTCAGACGGCCAGGGAGCAGAAGTGAGAGTAGTTACTTGGAGAAGATGCTTGGGATGCTGAAAATTCTGAAGATAGTCAAGTCACCTGGACCAGAAGGACTACAGCCCAGGGTTCAGAAAGAGATTATGGAGGCATCAGTAATGATCTTTCAAGAATCACTATGTTCTTGTATAGTTCCAGAGGGCAGGAAAATTGCAAGGGTCACTCAACTCTTTAAGTAGAGAAGGAGGCAAAAGAAAGGAAATAATAGGCCAGATAGCCTGACTTCTGTGGTTGGGCAGATGTTGGAGTCCATTATTAAGGATGAGGTTTTGATGTACCTGGAGATGCATGATAAAGTAGGCCAAAGTCAACATAGCTTCCTTCTGGGGAAATCTTGCCTGAAAAATCTGCAGGTATTCTTTAAAGAAAAAGCAAGCAGGATAGGCAAAGGAGAATTAGTGGATGTTGTATACTTGAATTTTCAGAAGGCCTTTGACAAGGCGCCACGCATGAGACTGCTTAACAAAGTGAAAGCTCATGGTATTACAGGAAAACTACCAGCAAGGATAGAAGATTTTATGACTAGCAGGAAGCAAAGAGTCATCAAAGGGAGACCTATTCCGGTTGACTGGCGGTGACGAGTGGTGTTCCACAGGCGTCGTTGGTATTGGGACTGCTTTTCGCATTTATGTTAATGATTTGGATGAGGAAATAGATAGCTTTGTAGCCAAGTTTTCAGATGACACAAAGACAGGTGGAGAAACAAGTCGTTTTGAGGAACCAGGGAGTCTGCAAAAGGACTTGGACAGATTGTGAAAATGGGCAAAGAAGTGGCAAATGGAATATAGTGTAGAGAACTTTATTAAGTTTATGATTAAAAGGGATATTTTCTAATCAGAAAGAATGTTTTTTGATTTCTCAAGTGCCTTCAATACCATACAGCCCTCCTTTCTAGGGGAAAGGAAAGCCCTCCTTTCTCCTTTCTCTGTTCAATGCAGGTTAGCACTTCCATTGTATCCTAGGTATTTCCCTACCTGAGTGGCAGACAACAGTTTGTGTGGCTTCAGAGCTGTATGTTAGTAGCACTGGGGCCCCACGGGGGACTGAATTGGCTTCCTTCCTGTTTACCTTGTATACATCAGACTTTAGATACAACACTGAGTCATGTCGTCTGCAGAAATTCTCTGATGACTCAGCAATAGTTGGGTTATAGTGGGAGGATGGGAGGATAAATACATTGCCCTGGTGGAGGACTTCGTCAAAAGGTGTAAGTTAAATTATGTGCAGCTCAACATCAGTAAGACAAAGGAGATGGTGATGGACTTTAGGAAGACTAAGCCAACAGTGCTCACTGTTACTATTGATGGTGAGGACATGGATGTGATGAGGACCTACTAGTACCTGGGGATGCACCTGGATGAGAGACTTGAGTGGAGCACCAACACAGAGGTTGCGTAAAAAAAGGGCCAGAGTCGCCTCTACATCCTGAGGAGACTGAGGTCATTTGGAGTATGCAGGCCTCTCCTTCACAGTCTGTTGTCACTAGTACACTCTTCAATGTGGTGGTATGCTGGGGCAATGGAATCAATATGAGTGGTGTCAACAAGCTCAATAAACTGACTGGAAAGGCTGTTTTAGGAGTCAAACTGGATACAGTGGAGGCTGTGGTAGAACAAAAGACACTGTGGAAAATCCTGGCAATTCTGGACAATATTTATCACCCTCTGCATGCCTCCTTGGCTGAACAAAGGATTACTCTTAGTAATAAGCTAAGACAACTGCGCTGCTCCAAAGAGCGCCATATGAGGTCATACTTGCCCTTGGCCATTAGGCTCTATAACGTGTCAACCTATAGCCTACGGAAGCGATGACCTCCTCCTGTTAGACTGTTTGAGGTAACTTATTTTTTATTCCTTCTTACTTCTCTTCTTATATTTGTATATCTGTAATCTGTAGTGACACTGTAATTTCGTTTGGGAACAATAAAGTATCCAGCTATCTATCTAAAGGGTAACTTGCAGTAGTAAGGAAGGCAAGAGGACTAGAACATAAGAGCAAGGATGTGATGCTGAAGCTTTATAAAGTATTGGTCAGACTTTACTTGAAATATTGTGAGCAGCTTTAGACTCCTTATCTAAGAAAAGAAGCACTGTCATTGAAGAGAGTGCTGAAGAGGTTCACGAGAATGATTCTAGAAATGAAAGGATTAACATATGAGGAGCAATTGATGGCTCTGGGCCCGTTCTCACTGGAGTTTAGAAGAATGAGGGGGAATCCCATTGAAACCTCTTGGATATTGAAGGCCTAGATAGAGTGGATGTGGAGAGGATCTTCACTATAGTGGGTGAATCTAGGACCAGAGGACGCAGCCTCAGAATAGAGGGATGTCCATTTACAACAGAGATGATGAATTTCTTTAGCTAGAGAGCGGTGAAATCTGTGGAATTCATTGCCACAGACAGCTGTGGAGGCAAGGTTATTGAGTATATTTGAAGCAGAGGTTGATAGCTTCTTGGTTAATCGGGCATCAAGGGTTACAGGGAGGAGGCAGGAGAATAGAGCTGAGAACAAAATTAAATCAACCTTGATGGGCTGGCAGAGGAGGCTTGATAGGCTGAGTGGCCTAATTCTGCTCCTATGTTTTATGGTCATATGAAATTGCCTGCAATGATAGGGCGGACAACAGTGTGTGCATTTTTTTTGGCTGATGATTAAGTTGCTCAGTTCCTCCAGTACCTGATGGACATTGGCCTGATTTGGAATGTACACCACTATCAGGACAGGAACTCATTAGAGATAGTCTACATGGTTTTGCGCATGTTATGTCATGCCTAACAATATTATTTGAGTTTTTTGAGGGACTACCAGGAATCTTGATGAAGGCAAGGCAGTGGATGCTGCATACATGGACGTTAGCAATGCCTGTGACAAAGTCCCATGTGGGAGGTTGCTCTAGCAGTTTTAGCTACTTGGCATTTAAGATGAAATTGTAAACTGGATTAGACTTTAACTTTGTGGGAGAAGCCAGAGAGTGGTAGTAGATAGTTGCCTGTCTGACAGGAGGCTTGTGACAAGTGGAGTGCTGCAGGGATCGGTGCTGGGTCTGTTGTTTGTCATCTATATTGACGATGTGGATTAGCAAATTTGTGGATGACACCAAGGTTGAGCAAGGAGGACGGTCAAAGCTTGCAACGGGATCTGGACCAGCTTAAAAAAATGGCAGGAGGAATTTAATGCCGATAAGTGTAAGGTGTTGCACTTTGGAGGGCAAACCAGGTAAGACTTACCCGAGTGGTAGGGCACTGAGAAATGCAGTAGAACAGAGGGAAAAGGGTCTACATAATCCCTTGAAAGGGATGTCACAGGTGGATAGGGTCATAAAGAAAGCATTTGGCACATTGACTTTGATAAGTAAATAAATTGGCACAATAGCGTAGGTGGTAGCACAACACTTTACACGCAGGTGACCCAGGTTCAATTCCCCTGCTGTCTCAAAGGAGTTTGTACATTCTCCCCATGACCACATGGGTGTCCTGTGGATGCTCCAGTTTCCTCCCACAGTTGATAGACATACCAGTTGGTAGGTTAATTCATCATTGTAAATTCTCCCCTGATTAGGGTCTGATTAGACTGGGGGATTGCTGAGCAGTACAGCTCAAGGAACTGGTGGGGCTTGTTTGCCCTGCATCTCAATCAATTAATAAATTAAAGTACTATATATAGGAGTTGGGATGTTTTGTTGAAGTTGTATAAGGCCTAATATATGTGCGGTTTGGTCACCTGCTACAGAGAGATTGAGCAAGTGCAGAAAAAATTTACAAGGATGTTGCCAGGAATTGAGGACCTGAGTTATAGGGAAAGGTTGAATAGGTTGAGATTTTCTCCCCCAGGGTGTAGAAGAATGAGAGGAGATTTGATATTATAGAATAATATTAATAAATCTTGATTATAATTTATGAGGGATATAGATGTAAATGAGTGTGTGTGTTATCCGTCGGTCTTGAGAGACCATGGATCTGCGCCTGATGAGTTTTGATTCAGCTGCTGATGGTGGTGCGGCGTCTGTTGTGGCTGTACAGGCCCACACGGGAGTGACAGTCTCGGTTGCAGACACTGCATTTGAAGACGCTCTCCTCCAATGTTGCCGTGTTGTTGTCTTTTTGGCGAACGCGCTTTTCCTCAGCGGCAAGCCTCAGTTCCTCTTCTCCTCGCTCCAGCCCTCTGTGTAGTTCTCGTCTCCAGCGTGAGCGATCGTTCGCGACGTCTTCCCATGTAAATGTAAATATAGATATAAATCTAAGCTGCTTCATCAATGACCTTCCTTCTGTCATAGAGTCAGAAGTGGGGATGCTCACAGATGACTGCACAATGTTCTGCACCATCCGTGACTCCTCAGATAATGAGGCAGTTGATTCCCAAATGAGCAGGACCTGGACAATATCCAAGCTTGGGCTGACAATGGCAAGTAACATTCAAGCCAGGCAATGAACATCTCCAACAAGAGAGGCTCTAACCATCGTCCCTTAACATTCAGTGGCATCACCATCACTGAATCTCCTACTATCAACATCCTGGGGGTTACCACTGACAGGAAACTGAACTGGTCTAGCCATATAAACCCCATGGCTACCAGAGCAGCTCAAAGGCTAAGAACCTTATGGCATGTAACTCACCTCTTGACTCCCCAAAATCTGTCCGCCGTCTACAAGGCTGAGGTCAGGAGTGTAATGGAATACTTGCCACTCGCCTGAATGAGTGCAGCTCCATCAACACTCAAGAAGCTTGACACCATCCAGTACAAGGCCCCCACTTGATTGGTTCCCCTTCCACAGGCATCCAATCCCTCCACCATCGACGAACAGTCGCAGCAGTGTGTACTGTCAACAAAATGCACTGCAGCAGCACACCAAAATTCCTCGTGCAGCACCTTCTAGACCCATGACCACTACCATCCCGAAGCACGAGAGCAGCAGATATCTGGGAACTCCACCACTTGGAAATCCCCCTCCAAGTCACTCACCATCCTGACTTGGAACCGTATCGCCGTTCCTTTATTGTCGCTGGGTCAAAATCGTGGAATTCCTTCCCTAACAGCACTGTGGGTGTACCTACACCTCAGGGACTGCAGCGGTTCAAGAAGGCAGCTCATTGCCACCTTCTCAAGGGCAACTAGAGATGAGCAATAAGTGTTGGCTTAGCTGGTGATGCCCACATCCTGTAAACAGATAAATTTTAAAAAAGCAGGCTTTTTCCACTGAGTTTGGGTTAGACTAGAATTAGAAGTCATGGGTTAAGGGTGAAACATGAACTATTTAAGGGGAAAATGAGCGGAGCAACTTCTCTCAGAGCGTTGGGAGAGCATGGAAGGAACTGCCAGTGGAAGTGGTGGATGCAGTTTTGATTTTAACATTAAGAGAAATTTGTCTGTGTACGTAAATGGGAGGTCTGTGGAGCGCTGTGGACCGAATGTAGGTCAGTGGGATTAGGCAGATTAGTACAGACTAGATGAGTCAAAGGGCCTGCTCTGTGCTGTTTGTGCATTTACATCATTTATATAAATAATGAACAACTGACCCCTGCGGCACACCTCTAGTCACCAGACTCCGTTCTGAAAAACAACCTTCAACAACCCACCTTCTTCTACCTACCTCCGAGCCAATTTTGTATCCACCTAATGATGGAATGGTGGAGCAGACTCAATGGGCTATATTGCATGATTTTGCTCCTATGTCTTAACGAGTGCTCTCAGAATCCATGGGACTTAACCTTCCACACTAGGGTCTTCTCAAAGACCTTGCTAAAATCCAAACAGAGAACATCCACCATGTTAAAATGTCAGACGTGCACAGTTTATTCTCTGGCTACTAATTGTTCAAAATTACTGCATGGTGTTGGCACCAGTACTTCCTCCATTTGCACGGATTTGGTAGGATTCTGCTGCCTTTGTGCAGAGATGTTTGCCCAGTTATGTCTCAGCTTGCTTCAGAAATCCAGGCGCTGACCACAAACGAATGGACATGTTAAAATAACTATCAAACTTGAAAGTTGTGAATGATAATTGCAGCAGATTTTATTGAGACATTAACTTGATTGACAAATTGAAGTGAGCCCTTGAGAGTCACAATTTCCAAGTGATTTGGTCATGATGGAAAATGATATCTTCATTATCATAATTTTAAAACAATCCTTCCTGCAGGGTTTAGTTTTAAATGGTGTTGAACCTCTTTTGGTAAATAAATAAGCATGTTCCATAGGGTTTTATTCAATATCTACAATTGACTGACACCTTTACTTGAAAATGTACTTAGGCCAAAATCACAATGGTTGTTTTGCAGATGGCAAGCTTAGCACTGTCAGGCGCCACAGTGTAATGTGCATTGAGTCCAGATGGGTTGTTGTTAATACACGTTTTCTTCCTTTGCATAAGTACTTGTAGGTGTAAGTACATGTGTGTAGGAGGAGGATTTGCATCGCTCTTCATATTCCCAAGTGTTACTGATGAACCTGTCAGTTAGATGGTGTAAAAAGAGAAGTGTTGACTGAAGCAGTGCCATCGGGAAGGTCAGAGGGAGCTCGTCCAATTGCTGGGGAGACAACAGATGATACCCGGCAGGTTGTCGCGTTTTAATTGATCCTGTCAGATGAGTACTTCAATTCTTCCTTACGCCCACAGTTGAAGTGAGGGATAAGAGACACAAAACTTATTTGTAATCGCTAATTGAGGGTGAACCAGAAAAGAAAGTTTTAATTTGGTCTGATTATAATTTGTCACATTGTATGAAGTGCAATCCATTTCACTTATGTACACTGATAAATAAATGTCTTAAAATAACAACCTGCAGTTCCTTTGTAAATGCTAAGCAGCCCAGCTAAGTTTATTTAAAATTACTCGGCTTCGTTCACATTTCAAACCCCGTTGTAAGACTTTTTGTATACCAAGTCTCAATTCTGAGACATTTCTGGCTTGATTCTACAAGCGTAGGTGCAGTAATTGTCAATTTCTCAGGCTCTGTACTTTGCTATTTACTGCTGTTTTAGAATACTAGGTTATGCAGTTGCATTAACTAGAAGTGCTATAAATGTAGGCATACAAATCTAGAATTTATATTTGCCTGTGCAAATATTAATAAGATAATTTCATCTTATTAATTCCTTGTTTTTAATAATATAATATCAATCAATATTCAGATATTGTAGTATAACATTAGAGTTTTGTACATTTCAGCAAAATTTTTGCACCAGTCTGAACTAATCTGTTAGTTTTTGTTGGTTAAGTTACCTTTTTTTAACTGTTAAAAGTAATTTTGCATTTTTGTTAGGTAGAAATATTATTTTATGCTTAAATTCCCTGAGTTGTATATTTGGAAATCTCTAACCAAATATCCTTCTGAATTAGCTTCCCTGCATTCAGAGTGAGAATCTGATTCTGTTTCTAACGGCAAAACACAACTGGAAAGAGATCATCAGATCTACTGAGCAGGGAAATTGCCTTTTGAAAAAGGATCTAGTACTTCCCCAGCATATTTGATGAATAAACTCTTCTCAGCTTCCAGCCGGGTACAGGTACCAATGTTAACCCACAGTTCGATAACAAACTCTACAATCTTCATCGGGGTGATGCCGAGGAAAATCAAGTTTGGATGTATATATGCTCCCGTCATCCATCCCTCCTGATTGGTATATGATCCAGGTACAGTATATAGACCACTGAACTAGTAATGCATCATCCCTGATGAAGATGGTGGCATTTGTTATTGAAATGTCAGTTAAAATCAATGCCTATACCTGGCTGAAAGCCCAAGAAGAGTTTATTTCCCTTTTAAACTTGATTGAATATGATAGATATGAGTTTTCTTTTAATGCCTGGGTTTTCATCAGGACTTAAAAGATTTATTTAAGGATACTTGTTGGGTCAAAGAGAGGGTGCTTAAATAAACCTATGTTTAAGATTTCTGCTGGTTTTGTAATGTGAGTTTCCTCTCTCCTACACAAGACACTGTCAGATGTAAGCTATGGAGGAACAGTTTAATCCAGAAACCCCTAATTCCTCAACCTAAAATATTGTTTTTACTCTTTCCACTGATGCTGTCTGACATGCTGAGGGTAACTAGAATTTTCTGCTTTTACTTCAGATACCAGAACCTGCAGTTTTTTATTGATTTTCTGCAAAGTCATCCAGAAGCCAATCAAATTGAAGAATTTCGACAATTAATGAAAGAGGAAATTAAAAAGCTCCAGTTTTCACAAGGAGCAAGATTAAATATTAGTATACAGATGGTGATTGAGTAGAAGATAAATATCTTGCATTAAAATTGGGAAGGAAATGTCATTATCATTAGTTGTTTGAAAAATCCATGAAATTTTGAAATAATCATTCAATTAGACAATATATGTACAAGACAGTACTTTTGTACGAAGAGGTAGTGCAGCAGTAATTATGGCTTAGTATACCATTAAATACTCAGTTGAACCTTGTTCAGCAGAGGATAATATTTTCAACACTTTTTTGACAGTGACAATTGTTCATAAAAATGTTAATTTTATGTTGTCACGGCTGAGATTACAGGAGTGTAGACAGTGGAAGAAGAGTGAGCAACTTTCTCTTCATGATCAGCATATTCTTTCAGCTATATTGTGTAATATTTGCAACTTCGTGAACTATTAAGTATTGCACATGATACAGATTTTCTCCTAATTTAAATCTTATCAAATAAGCATTTGCTTTTCAGGTAACAACAAATTTAGTTCTGGTCCGGATCTTTGTACATCCTAACTAAATAAATTAACATTGCCACATTGTTTTACTTTGCACTTTATTATATGTGTCAGAAATTTGATTTATATTCTCAAGCTATCTACATACCATATATAGTGACAACTGTAATTTTATTTTACTTTTGATTGCTTTCAGCACAGTATCCTGTAGCTGTATTAATATGGACATCCATTAAATATTACAAGGCTTTCCAAACGGAGGTCTGCTCAGAATAGCAATTGGACTTAATTAAATTGTTCCATTGTATTGCAGTTATAGTTACAGTAACGAAGTCCAAACTCATTACCCTGATTAGATAATGCAATTGGTCAAAAGAAAATCATTTTTCCTATGGGGTTTTGATTTAAATTGAACTCAGACAGATTGGATGGCAGGCAGCCTTCTCCATATGGCAGCTGTTTAAAAGCACGCATCAAATGAGTTTTGGCATTATCAATCCAGCTCCTAATAGGTGTGAATCCATTGCAAAGAAAAATGTCCTTAATATGACACTGGGCTGCCTTGCATTTAGAGATTTCTGAAAATATTTAGTACAGCAAGTGAATACAAATTGAAGACGCTAGAATCTTCTAAGGCACACACAGAAACAGGCTCTTTGGCTTATCCAGTCCATGCTGAACCATTTAAACTGCCTCCTGCCATTGACCTGCACCGGGGCCATAACCCTCCATACTCCTACCATCCATGTACCTATCCAAATTTCTCTTAAATATTGAAATCGAACTCACATATATCATTTGCTCTGGCTTAGAAACATCGAAACATCGAAACCCTACAGCACAATACAGGCCCTTCGGCCTACAATGCTGTGCCGAACATGTACTTACTTTAGAAATTACCTTAGATTACCAATAGCCCTCTAATTTTCTAAGCTCCATGTACCTATCCAAGAGTCTCTGAAAAGGCCCTATTGTATCTGCCTCTACCACCGTTGCCAGCAGCCCATTCCACGCACTCACTACTCTCTGGGTAAAAACAAACTTACCCTGACATCTCCTCTGTACCTACTCCCCAGAACCTTAAAACTGTGCCCTCTCTTGTTAGCCATTTCAGCCATGGGGAAAAGCTTCTGACTATCCACATGATCAATGTCTCTCAACATCTTATACACCTCTGTCAGGTCACCTCTTATCCTCTGTCGCTCTAAGGAGAAAAGGCCAAGTTCATTCAACCTATTCTCATAAGGCCTGCTCCCCAATCCAGGCAACATCCTTGTAAATCTCCTCTAGTTATAATCCCACCAAACTTCAGAGAAAATACCTGTTTGCATTTCCCCTATCTGTACCCCTCATAATTTTGTATATCACTATCAAATTTCCTCACAATCTTCTATGTTCCAAGAAATATACTCCTAACCTATTGTGCCTTTCCATATAGCTCAGACTGTCCAGCTACAGCAATGTGCTTGTAAGTTTTCTCTGTATTCTTTCAACCTTATTTATATTTTTTCTGTGCACAATACTCCAAATTAGACCTCACCAATGTCTTATACAACTTCAACATAACATCCCATCTCCTGTAATCAGTACCTTGATTTATGAAGGCCAATCTTTCTTTATCACCCTATCTACTTGTACCACCACTTTCAATCCCTTTGTTCTGCCACGCTCCTCAGTGCCCTAATGTTCGCTGGTTGGTCCTTCCGAAGTGCACATTTTGTGCTTGTGTGCATTATATTCCAATTGCCATTTTTTAGCCCATTTTTCTAGCTGGTCTAGATCCTGCTGCAGCCCATGTTAGTCTACTACACTTGGGGTCATCTGCAAATTTGCTGATCCAGTTAACCATATTCTCATCCAGATCATTAATATGGATAACAAACAACAACGGACCCAGTACCGATCTCTGCAACACCCCACTAGTCACAGGCCTCCAGTCAGAGAGGCAACCATCTACTACAACTCTGGCTTCTCCCACAAAGCCAATGTCTAATCCAGTTTACTACTTTAAATCAAAGATTTTTTTTATTAGAATGAACCAAATAGGTTGTGGTATTTCCTACCATATAATTCCTGTGCATTTTCATGTGGTCTCCCGACTCCCATTGATCTGTTTAACAAAGTACAAATGCTTGTACTTGTACAACACTAAAGCCACAATCTAATTTACAATTCACTCTGATTTGTTATAACATAAATGACATGCTTGACCGTTTAACTAAATGTAACATTATCAGGGATTATTTAAGGTAACTGATTTCTACTTTATTTTTAAATTTGTTTTGTTGGCTGTGTGTTACTTCTAGAAATTCTGAGCCACTTCATTGACAAATATACACTCTAGAATTGTTAAAGCTAATGGGCCAATAGAATGCCAGGCAAATCTTTTAACTTGTACATCGTGTGGTTTGATTGAAGCTTCGCTCATTAATGGCTGGTTGCTTATTCCCTTCCAGTTGGCCTGCACTATCTCAGTAAATTGCATATTTATTTTTTATTGCATGTGAGTCAAACTATGCTTTCTTCAATTTGATTTAACCCTTTGTGAAATGAAGACCTATGCACAATAATACAATTATTGAAAAGTCATACTTTATGTTATATGTTCCTTAGCCTCTATCACACATCTTGCTAACAGTCTGAGACTCATTCAGACAGTTTTCAACTTAAATACTCATTTAGAACTTAGTTGAGCTTTTGACCTCATACTTATACCATCACTGAGGCTTAATGCCATACATTGGTGAGTTTCTCAGCCTCCACTCAGACCAAGCTCACTTGCTACTGAAAGTCTTATTCACACCTGTGTTCCTTCTAAGTTTAACCATTCTGATGCACTGATGGCTATCTTCCTTTGATCTTAGCTTGATAATTGACATCACTAAGAGCTCTGCTGTCTATGTCCTTGTTCAATCATTATCGCTTGTGTTTACTGGCTTACAGTAGCCCACAACTCAGTAATATCTTTACATTAACATTCTCATTTTGTTTTTAGGGTCCCGGTCTCTCTGTATACTCGATCCTCTCCACTTGTGCAAGATTGTCTTGACACATAACCCTTGCCTAGTGAATGAAGAAGAAAGGGCAATTGTAGTGTTTCAGTTATGGGGTGGAGAGTTGAAGCAGGTATGAGAAGCATATTTCTAGCAGATGCACCTGGCATGAAGAGGAAAAATGGAGATGAAACTTAGAGTAAACTGATACCTTGATTAGTCTCTGCCTTGCTGCTAGTCATGGATTTTGCAGTAACTACTTCAGTAGAAACCAGCACTCTGATCACCAGAAGGGTGAGACATGCCCATTCCCCATGCTTTGCTGCTGTATTGTGAATTTTCTTCAAGGTAGAGGAAAGCAAGTTGGGTTCAAGTCCACAGTTTACTGAAAATGGCATGATAGGTCAAGAGGATGATGAAGAAGACGAATGACAAGATGTGGAATCTAAAACCTCAGATGTTATGCTGCAGCTTTACAAAAGACTGGTTAGACTGCACTTGTATGTGGCTCTGGATGCCAGACCGGATACAATGGTGGATTTCTGGGAATGGTTGGTACCTCAGGGGCTGGTGTATTTGTGGACCATGCTAAACCATATTTTAATTTGGAACTGTAAGTAAATATATAAATAATACAGTGCCTTGAAAAAGTATTTACCCCCACAACTATTTTCACATTTTACTTACAATTTTCTAAATTTAAAATGTATTGAAGTAGATTTTTTTTAAGCTAATCTACAAAACATCAATCACCATGTCAAACCAAAAGAAATAATCCTAAACCTGCAAACAGTTTACAAAAAAAACACCAAAATTGTGAGGCTGAAAAAGTATTCATCCCCTTTGTAACTCTTACGCTAACATCCCTCGGGTGCAATACTCTACACTACCTGACCAACTCACCCACTTTTTTGATGTAGAAAATTGGAGAAACTCCTGAATAAATACCCCCTCTCTTTCTGTAAGGTCCAACAATATGGTAGTCTTTCAACAGACCAAACCTAAATGAAGACAAAGGAGCATTCATGGCAAGTCTGGGCAATGATCGTAGAGATGCACAAATCTGGAGAAAGGTACAGGCTATTTCAAAGGAGTTCAGTGCAGTCTATCGTGAAACGTGGGAAAAATATGAAACCACAGCCACACTACCTAGGCCAGTCCACCCTGTAAACGTAGATGCCTGAGAAGAACAGTACTTCTAAGAGAAGCTACTGTGACACTGAGTGATCTGCAGAAATCATTGGCTGCAACTAGAGATGAAGTTCATAGCTCCACAGTCTCTAAGGTGTTGCACAGAAGGAATATTTATGGAAGAGTGGCAAGGAAGAAGCCCTTGCCAAAAAAAACATATCCGCACCCATGAAGACTTTGCGTTGCATTGCTTAGAAGATACTGAAAAGATGTGGAAGAAGGTTTCGTGAACAGATGAGACTAAAATGGAACTTCTTGGCCTCAACACTAAGTACGTGTGGTGTAAATTGAATACTGTGCATCAGCCAGCTAACACCATCCCTACTGTAAATGATGGTAGAGATAGCAAAATGCTATATTGCTACCATAGCAACAGTTTTTCCTTTGGCTCCTCCCACTTCCTCCAGTCTTGGGGTAGCCATGGGCACCCGCATGGGCTCCAGCTGTGCCTGCCTCTTTGTTAGGTAGGAAGAACAATTCATGTTCAAAGCCTTCCCCAGTTCTTCCTCTCCTACATTGACGGCTGCATTAGCATTGCCTCATGCAGCCATGCTGAACTTGTCAACTTTGCTTCTAACTTACACTCTGCCCTGAAATTCACTTCCTCTGTTTCTGAGATCTGCTCTCCTTTCTCAATCTCTCTGCCTCAATCCCTGCAGACAAATATCAACCGACATCTTTTATTTCCACAGTTATCTTGACAATGCCTCTTCCCTTTCTGTCACCTGTAAAAACACAATTCTCTTTTCTCAGTTCCTTCAGGTCAGCTGCATCTGCTCCCAGGATGCAGTTGTCCTTTCCAGGGCATCAGAGATGTCTTCCTTCTTCAGAGAATGGGATTTTCCTTCTTCCACTATAGATGCTGCCCTCACCCACATCTCCATTTCCCAAACATGCACACTCACACCACCTTCCTGCCACCTTAAAAGTGATATAAAACCCCTTGTCATGACCTAACACCCCATGAGCCTCTGCATCTAACACATCAATCTCCATGATTTCTGCTGTCTCCAATGTGATCCTACAACCAAACATATCTTAGAAAATCCAAGATTTCAAATGATCCAAGATGGCGGTGTGACGCAGCTTGCAGTGGCCACTCTGGAGCTGATTATCTGATATTTGTGAAGTGGGGTGCCGTGTGCAATCATAATTGATTGAAAACGGACGTGGGAGCATGGAGGAACATCTGGAAAACTCCAGGAAGACCTTCTTCATTGCTGCTGCTGCTGTGAGGTCCGGGACTCCGCTGGGAAGAACAGGCCCCCAGTCCTCGGGGTCGCGTTGCCGATGGCCGTTGGCGGGGCCATCTTAATACACTCGGCAGAGGATGGTGCTCGGAGAAGCTGTGCCTGAGGGGATGGTCGTTGGCTCGGAGGTTCGACAGACTCGGAGTCCGCTGCGGTCAGGTCGCTGTCGGTGTGTGCTGCATCTGTGAGGCTGGGTTCAACAGAGCTTTCGTTGTGTGCTGTGTCTGCGAGGCTGAGTCGAGCGGCACCGTGGAAGTCCATAGCGGGGGTATTCCCTTCTGCCACCGGCATGGGATGGCGAGTCTGTCGGGACCCTGGGGACTTGTGGAAACTGTGTGGTGATTTCTTTTGAACTTATAGTCCTTTTACATCTTTGGACTATTTTTACTGTGTCCATGGTCTGTTTTTTTTTATTAATTATACTATTGTTTGCACTGTTGTAACTATATGTTGTAACTATGTGGTTTTGTGCAGGTCTTGTAGCTTTAGTTTTTGGTCTTGTTTGTCTGGTGGATTTGGAGCTCCTTTCCGGGGAACGCGCTAAGACAGTAGTGTGATATTAATATGCAGCAGCCTCTCTGGACTCTGGATTGGGGATTACCAAACGTTATGTGGATTTTCTGGTGTAGTCTGTTTTGTCATGTGCTTTTGTGATATCATTCTGGAGGAACGTTGTCTCATTTTTTAACTGCATTGCATTTGTCGTTTCTAAATAACAATAAACTGAATCTGAATCTTGTCTGTCTGTATCTTGACTCACCCCCCACCCTCTGTTTCCACAGGGATCACTCCCTCTGTGGTGCCTTTGTCCATTCATCTGTCCCCACTAATCTCCCTCCCAGCTCTTTATCTCTGAAAACAGCCTAAGTGCTACACTGCCCATTTATCCCCTCCCTCACTTCCATTCAGGGCTCCAAACAATCCTTCCAGGTGAGGCAATGCTTTACCTGTGTAGCTACTGGGGTCATCTATTATGCCCCTTGCTCCTGATGCAACCTCCTCTACATTGGCGAGACCTATCATAAATTTGGGGACTGCTTCATCGAGCACCTCTGCTTCATCTGCCACAAGTGGAGCTTCCTGGTGACCAATCAATGTAATTCTGATTCCCATTCCTGTTCTAATAAATCAGTCCATTGCCTCCTCTTATGCCAAAGTGACGCCACCCTCAGGGCGGACGAACGGCACCTTGTATTCCATCTGGTTAGCCTCTAACCTGATAGCATGAATATCAATTTCTCCTTTGCTAAAATAATTTTTCCCTCCCTCTACCTTCTACTATTCCCCATTCTGGCCTTTTACCTTTACTTACCTGCCTTTCACCTCCTGCTGGGTCTGCTCCTCCTTCCCTTTCTCCTATGGTCCACTCTCCCCTCCTATCAGATTCCTCCTTTTCCAGCTCATTACCTTTCCCCACCCACCTGCCTTTAGTTATCACCATCTAGCTAGATTCCTCCCCTGCCCCCCCCAAACTTTTTATTCTGAAATTTTTCACCTTCTTTTCCAGTCCTAAAGAAAGGTCTCAGCCCAAAACATCTTCTGTTTATTAATTTGCCCTGTTGAGTTCCTTCAGCATTTTGTGCACGTTGCTTTGGATTTCCAGCATCTGCAGATTTTCACATGTTTATGATCTTGCTATGGGGATGCGTTTCAACAGCAGGGTCTGGAAATCAGGTCAAGGTTGATGAGAAAGATGAGTGCTGCTAAATACAAAGAGACCCTGGATAAAAACCTGCTAGCCCCTGCCACAAAGCTTAAACTGGGGAGGAAGTTTGTCTTTCAGCAGGACAACAACCCAAAGCACACTTCCAGAGCAACTATTGAGTGGCTTCAAATGAAGAAAATTGGTATTCTTGAGTGTCCCATTCAGAATCCTGGACTTACATATGTTTGAACATCTCTGGCAAGACCTCAGGATTGCTGTCCACTGCTGCTCCCCAACTAACCTGGCACAGCTTGAGCAATTTTGCAAGGAAGAATGGACAGATCTTGTTCCATCATGTGTGTAAAGCTAATAGAGACTTACCGAAAAAGACTACTGGTTGTAATAGCTGTGAGAGGTGGTTCAACTAAGTATTAAACAAAGGAAGATGAATATTTTTGAACTGCTGACATTTTATTTTTTGTATTTTTAGTTTTTGGTGCTTTACAATTTTCCCTTTTTTTGGCTCTGCTGTGGCAAAAAAAAAGGAACATGTGATTCACAAATAAAATTTCTCATTTAAATTGATAAAAATCTCTGGTTATAATTTACATCTGCACGAAAAAAGGGGTTGGAGATTGAATACTTTTACAAGGCAATATATATAGAGTGCAGAGGAGAGTTACAAGGGTGTATTCTAGATTGGAGGACTTTAGTTATGGAGAGAGACTGGGTTTTTCTTTCCCTGAGGGAGGGAGACAGAGGCTGACCTGAAGGAGGCGTAGAAAAAGAGACAAGGGCATCACTTTATTTATATGCCTCCCGCAGTTGAATAGTTAGTACCGTGTGCTAGCTCTGACATGTGCACGTGAAGTTTAAAGTTCTGGTAAATATTTCAAGATATGTTGGCATATGTAAATAGATAATTCCATTCCTGATTGTTGGAGGTTGTTGGCAGGTGAGTGATGACTGTATGCAGTGTGTGAGACTGCTGCTGCAGCTGGTGGAAATATATTGTTTAAAGATGCATTCACTGAACTTAATCATTCTTATGAGACCATTGAACTTCTAATGGCACTGCTTCCATGTCCTTGAGATCTGAATCTTAACATTAACTTCATCTGTTGTCACCTACCACTGGTGATTCACTTTGCCAAAGAGATTGGAAGGTTAAAATTGTCCTTTGAAATGTTAATAACACCTATTTCAATCAAGTGGACTCACAAGAGTATTGAAAAATTGGCAACAATATTTCAAAAGGTATCTTAAATTAATTGTTTCTGAGCTTGTATAACCTTTTTCATATCCATTAAAGAAAATTTTTGAGCAACTTCCTTTTCTTCTTGAGACATCTTAAAGCATTTCACAGCTAGATTTAAAATGTAGTTGCTGATGCAATGCAGCATGTAAATCTGATCTAATTTTAGCTAATTTTCCAATGTGAAGCATGGCTCAAGATGCTTCTCATACTTATTTGCATAATCAGAAACAAAATCTTCCTTACTTCAATGATATTATTTAGTATTATTTTGACAGCATCTCTACTTCCTTGGGAGCTTGTGAAGATCTGGCATGACATCTCAAACTTTGACAGACTTCTATGGATGTGTAGTGGAGAGCATATTGACTGGCTGCGTCACAGCCTAGTATGGAAACACCAATGTCCTTGAACAAAAAATACTACAAAAAGAAGTGGGTACGTCCCAGTCCACCATGGGTAAAACCCTCCCCACCATTGAGTACATCAACATGGAACATTGTCACTGGGAAGCAGCATCCATCATCAGGGACCTCCACCACCCAGGTCATGTTCCCTTCTTACTACTGTCTTTGGGAAGAAGGTACAGGAGCTTCAGGACTCCCACCAGCAGATTCAGGAACAGTTATTATTTCTCAACCATCAGGCTCTGAAATGCTTTCACAATATATGGATTCACTTTCAGGGGCTCTTCATCTCATTTTCTCAATATTTATTGCTTATTTATTTAGTTTATTATATATTTTATTCATATTTGTCACTTATTTATCATTGTTCTTATTTCTTCTTGTATGTGCACAGTTTGTTGTCTTTTGCCCATTGGTGGTACACTGAGTTAGTGCGGTCTTTCATTGATTTTATTATGGTTATTGGATTTATTGAGTATGCCCACAAGAAAATGAACCTCAGGGTTGTATATGTATTTTGATAATATGTTTACTTTGAACTTCTAAATTTTGTACTTTGATTTAAAATCTTATTCCCCTCAAACCAACCTGGTATAAAGAAAAAAAAATGCCCTTAACATGTATGAGTGGTAAATGATGTAGTTTTGAAGAAGACATGGCTGTGGAAAAGGTACAGGGACATTTCAAGCCATTTGAAATATGTTCTGGCTTTGAAGGGAGGATGAGGACCCTCACTGCCTTTCACTTCCCAGAGCTACAATGGGAGAATGAGTTGTGAAAAGTCTCGAAAGTCCATACCCTTCTCAAAGGATTCTTGAGTCCATCACCACCTGATTTGGCAATCTAAGTGCTACCTTTGAAGTGAGTGTGATAGTCTGGATAGTTTGAACTAGACTCCAATACTTAGCACAAGAACACAAGATATTCTGCAGATGTTGGAAATCCAGGAGGAGCTCAGCAGGTCAGCCAGCATCTATGGAGAGGACTAAACAGTCAATGTTTTGGGCTGAGACTGTTCATCAGGACTGGAGAGGAAGGGTGAAGATGCCAGAATAAGAAGGTAGGGAGAGGAGAAGGAGTACAAGCTAGAAAGCGATATGTGAAGCTAGGTGAGAGGGAAGGGGGTGAGGGGAAGGAAGTAAGAAGATGGGAAGTGATAGGTGGGAAAGGTAAAGGGCTGGAGTTCTTCCAGTATTTTATGTCAGTTACTTAGAACTAGAAGTTAGTTTGAAAGTTCTGTCTCAACTAGGTAACATAGCTCACCAGTAAAATTTCTACTGGCTTTAGTGTTTCACCATTTGTTTCATAGAGAAAATCAAGCCTATTTTTGTGTACAGATGATTCAGAATCTGTGTCATTTGATTTTCCCTGGGTCTAAAGAAATTTTGTTTATTTTTATTATATCATTTGCATATTGAAAATCAGTTGCTGAAGCATGTAAGAAAAAAGCATTAAATTAATGTCACTGTATTTTTGGAATATAATGACAGAACTATAATCCAATTGAATTTATTTTTTTCAGCTGGATAGTAATGTTGACATTGTTGGCGTGTGGCCAAGTGGTTAAGGCGTTCGTCTAGTTATCTGAAGGTTGCTAGTTCGAGCCTTGGCTGAGGCTGCGTGTGTGTCCTTGAGCATGGCACTTAACCACACATTGCTCTGCGATGACACCAGTGCCAAGCTGTAAGCTATATGCCCTTTTCTTGGACAACATCGGTGGCATGGAGAAGGGAGACTTCCAGCTTGGGCAACTGCTGGTCTTCCACAAAAAAAACCTTGCCCAGGCTTGTGCCCTGGAAATTTTCGAAGGTGCAAATCCATGGTCTATCGAGACAAATGGAGGCCTACACACTACAATGTTTGCATTTCAGAATGGCATCAATTCCTTTTTGTTACCTTATTTAGTGACATTAAGATGCTAGGTCAATTTTCATGACTGCAAATATTTTCATTTTAGCCTGCTATGTGGTCTTTTGTCTCGTATTCAGTTGCTCTTATAGAATTTGCTTGCAGAACCTCATGGTGGCTGCTTGTCGGCGTGAACTGGGGAACTCCATTCTGAGTGCTGAAGAAGACACTGAGCCGCAAAAACAGATCACAAGGTGATTCTGGCCATGTAGTATGGAGCAATCTGTTACCTGCGGTTCACAGTACAGTCATTGTTTGATTTCACTCAGGGGGGGATAAAGCAAGTTGGGAAGGTGATATGCCTCTCAGCAGTAGGTGCTAGCATTAATTGAAACTGGATTTTTTTCCCATAGGTCTGAAATTCTGTTCTCAAATATTTGATATAAAGCTGTAGGCTTGATGCATGTGGACCCTCAGTTTTTGCCCAGGTGGTTATTTGTGTGTGGTGCATTTTCAAAATTTCAAGAGCTGATGCAAGCTGCTTTTTTTAACAACGAAGTGAAAATTATTAAATTATGTAAATGTTAAAATGTATAGACTGGTGATTATAATTTTCGCATATAAAGCTGCTGTTTAATAAAATAGCAACTGAGTTAGGATTGAATTGTTTTCTTCAAGAAGCATTGAGCATCCCTGTAACCTGCACAGCTTCATTAGTGATTGTCATGGAGACAGACATAGAGGATAATCATGTTGCTTCCACTATAATTTTTGTTCCCTTTTCTGCATTATTTGACTCAGTTCATGATAAATAAATACTGTTATCCCATTTGTGATGAGATGGGAAATTGGTCAGACCTGAGATGACTGTCTCATTGATTATAACCCCTGTAAGCATTTAACATGGTGTTTGAGTTATTGTCTACATTTTTTACATTAGAATGGTATATGTGGTGTCTCTGTTATAAACTGTATGCTTGCTGGAAAGACTCTGGCAGGCAAGCCACTGAACTACTCCAAGACTGTTCTCAAAATCAATCTGTCATTAATGGTTGCATATATTTTCTTTAAGGACCAAAGCTAGTTATATAAATAGCAGTGAAATTTCAGTGAAAGTACTCATTGTTCACAGCTCTGAAATACCTCTTGGCTAAACTGCTAAAATGGAAAGAGTTTCAAAAGATGATCAGCTAAAAGAGTTACTCAGACAAGATCTACAATTCATAAAGAATAACTGATGAGGAAATGGGTTTCATTCTTGGCCCCAGTGAACTTAAAGAAGATTGAAGCCTCATCGATATGCTGAAACATAGGATGAGGAACTATTTAAACAAACCTCCTCATTCCCCACAGAGCAGGAAAATGTGCATGGTTTTGCGTTTGATAGAAGGAATGAAGACATGGATTATTTTCTAAATGAGGAACAAGTTCAGAAATTTGAGGTGTAACGGGAGTTGGGAGTTCTGGTGCAATATTCCCTAAAGTTTACCTTGGAGGATGATTCGGTGGTGAGGAAGGCAATTGCAATGTTAGCATTCATTTCAGGAGGACTAGAGTATAAAAGCAAAGTTGTAATGCTGAGGCTCTGTAAGGTATTGGTGAGCAGTTTTGGGACCCTTATCTGAGAAAGGATGTGTTGTCAATGGAGAGAGTCCAGAGGAAGTTCATAAGAAAGAAGTCACAAAGAAAGGGCATAACATATTATGGCTCTGGGCTTGAACTCACTGGAATTTAGAAGAATGAGAGGGAATCTCATTGAAACCTATCAAATATTGATAGGCCTAGGCAGAATGGAAGTGGAGGAATTGAATTTCAGTGTGGCATACACATACTTTGATAATAGCTTTACTTTGAACTTTAAAAGGGAACTGATTAAATATGTTTGGGAATAGGACTGAAAATTAACAGAATAGGAAATGACCAGGATAAATAACTACTTCATTGGGTGCAATGCTTGAGCTGTTGATAATGAAATAGATTCTCTAATGCATCCTCCATACAACCTGTTGCACCATCGTTCGATGTAGCAGATTCCTGTTTCAGCAGTTTAATTCCTTAGGATCTTCTTAAAGATCATACAAACCTGACTTTAGCCCTTTGGAAAAAAAAGGTCTCACTGTTAAATGGTAGAGTTTCTTATCAACAATGCACACTATAGCATGACCTGACAATACTGAAACAGATGTTGTTCTTTGTAAATTCCCAAGGGGTCTGTTACTGCAGCCTATAGAATCAACCAAGGAAATGTTGTTGGTTAATACAGGGTTGTTTGAAACTAGTGATTCAAACACTTCTGGAATGAACATGTATTCCAGATGTATGTTCAATTACCTGTCAATAGAATTTAATCACAATTGTTTCTATTTCTTGTAATTGATAATGGGGGGAGTAAGATTTTACAGGAAGAAAAATATCACTGCACAGATATACTTAAGTGTCTCGGCCCAAAACGTTGACTGTACTCTTTTCCATAAATGCTGCCTGGCCTACTGAGTTCTTCCAGCATTTTGTGTGTTTTGCTTGGATTTCCAGCATCTGCAGATTTTCTAGTGTTTATATTGGTGTTGCTATTTCTGTATGTTCCATCCTTGGGTTTATGATCATTTATTAAGTCTTATTGACCACATTACATTGATTAGCATTCAATCCATTGGAGTTTCAACCTATCAAAAACAAATATATTAATAGACAATTAATATTCCTTTTCATAAATTAATACTTTGCAAACATAGAAAATTAGTTTAGTAATAACCCTGAATAGGAAATCTTTGGTAATGGAAAAAATGATAGATTAAAATTATAACCTCTGTTAAGATCTTAAAATGGGTCATTAGTGTGATATAGCATTGAAGCAAAGCTGTGATACATTTGCTGATATTTTATTCACTAGGTGAGAAGATGCTGTGTCTAATGGAATGGTAACATTCGCTCGTGGACAAATGAAGCAGAAAGTTATCTGCTTCTAGGGCAGGATCCTGATGAAGGGTCTCGGCCTGAAATGTGGACTGTTTGCTCCTTTCTATAAGTGCTGCCTAGCCTGCTGAGTTCCTTCAGCGTCTTGTGTATGTTGCTGATGGCATGAATACTGATTTCTCCAAATTCCCGTCATTTCTTCCCCCTCCGCCTTCTCTCCTTTTCTATTCCCCATTCTGGCTCCTTTCTAAGAATTATAGAGAAACACTGCATAGAAACAGGCCCTTCGGCCCATCTAGTCCATGCCAAAACATTTTAAACTTCCTACTCCCATTGATCTGCACCAGGACCATAGCCCTCCATATCCTTACTATCCCTGGACCTATCCAAACTTCTCTTAAACGTTGAATTCAAGCTAGTATACACCACCTTTGTTGGAGGCTCATTTCACTCTTTCATGACCCTCTGAGTGAAGAAGTTTCCCTCATGTTTCCCTCATGTTTCTCTCACCTTTCACCCTTAACCCATGACTTCTGGTTTTAGATCCACTCAACTTCAGTGGAAAAAGCCTTTTGCATTAACCCTCTCTATACCACTCATAATTTTGTATACTTCTATCAAATCTCCTCACAATCTTCTACATTCTAAAGAATACAGTCCTAACCTGTTCAATATTTCCTTATTACTTGGGTCCTCCAGATCCAGCAACATTCTTGTAAATTTTCTCTGCACTCTTTCAACCTTGTTTACATCTTTCCTGTAGATAGGTGATCAAAACTGCACACAATACTCAAAATTAGACCTCACCAATGTCTTATACAACTTAAACATTACATCCCATCTCCTGTACTCAATAATTTGATTTAAGAAGACCAATGTGCCAAAAGCTTTCTTTACAACCCTATCTATCCATGACACCACTTTCAATGAATTATGGACTTGTATCCCCAGATCCCTTTGTTCTACCACACTCCTCAGTGCCCTGCTGTTCACTGTGTAAAACTTACCCTGGTTGAGTGCAAAAACTCACACTTGTCTGCATTGAATTCTGTCCGCCATTTTTCAGTCTACTTTAACAGCTGATGCAGGTCAATAGACAATAGACAGTAGGTGCAGGGGTAGGCCATTCGGCCCTTCTAGCCAGCACTGCCATTCACTATGATCATGGCTGATCATACACAATCAGTACCCCGTTCCTGCCCTCTCCCCATATCCCTTGACCCCGCTATCTATAAGAGCTCTATCTAACTCTCTCTTGAATGCATCCAGAGACTTGGCCTCCACTGCCTTCTGGGGCAGAGCATTCCACATGTCCACCACTCTGTAGGTGAAAAAGTTTTTCCGTATCTCTGTTCTAAATGGCCTACCCCTTATTCTTACACTGTGGCCTCTAGTTCTGGACTCACCCATCAGCAGGAACATGCTTCCTGCCTCCAGTGTGTCCAATCCCTTAATAATCTTATATGTTTCAATCAGATCCCCTCGCATCCTTCTAAATTCCAGTGTATACAAGCCCATTCGCTCCAATCTTTCAACATATGACAGTCCTGCCATTCCGGGAATTAACCTTGTGAACCTACGCTGCACTCCCTCAATAGCAAGATTGTCCTTCCTCAAACTTGGAGACCAAAACTGCACACAATACTCCAGGTGAGGTCTCACCAGGGCCCTGTACAGCTGCAGAAGGACCTCTTTACTCCTATACTTAATTCCTCTTGTTATAAAAGCCAGCATGCCATTAGCTTTCTTCACTGCCTGTTGTACCTGCATGCTTGCTTTGAATAAGAAAGCGAAAGGGGAAGAAGTACAGGCTGGAAGGTGATCAGTGAGACCAGGTGAGGGGGAAGGTATGTGGGTCCCTCTGCAAGCCATGATAGCCTTCCTCGCTGTCCACTACACCCCCAATCTTGGTGTTATCCGTAAATTTGCAGATCCAGTTGACCACATTATCATCCTGATCACTGATACCGATGGTAAATAATAAAGGACTCAGCACTGATTCCTGCGGCACACCACTAGTCACAGGCCTCCTGTTAGAGGGGCAACCCTCTACTCCCATTCTCTGGCTTTTCCCACAAAGCCAAAGTCTAATCCAATTTACTATCACATCCTGAATGCTGAGCAACTGAATCTTCTTGACAGCCTCTCATGCGGGACCTTGCCAGGTTCCATACTAAAGTCCATGTAGACAACATCCATTGACTTGCCTTCATCCGCTTTCCTGGTAACTTCCTTTACAAAAACTGTATAAGACTGGTTAGACATAACCTACCACACATGAAGCCATGCTGATTATCCTCAATCAGCCCAAATGTATCCAAATACATATATATCCAGTTCCTTAGAATAGCTTCCCAACATGGTCCCTCTCTTGTGCTGCCAGACAATTATCGAGATGGATGGACTGGTCAATCAGAACCTCTAAGTTCTCTGCTGGCCCTCCGAAGGTGAGGGCATCCTTCACTTCCTCTTGGAGTCCGTAGGGGTATAGCATGGCCAAGGCGGTGTCGAGCTTTGCTGGTTCCAGCAAAGTGATGAACTATCTTCCTCATGGCGGCCCTGAATTCCTCTGAATCTGGACTCGAATGCTGGAATATCCAAAGCAAACTTCGAGACACGGTATTATACTGGATCGGAGCTCAAAACAAACACTAGACAATATCATAAGTAGGCTTATGAGCACTGAACCACAGTTCAAGTGTCCCTTAACTACTCAATTCTTGCACTTCATTTGTTCCTGCTTGGCTATACTGCTGTGTATTTTCTTTATCTCATAACCAGGGCCTCAATAACTCTTGAAAACCAGTGTTACCTACACGTATTATCTTTTTTATCCCTTCTCTTACCTCCCTATCATGCACTTCTGATGCCCCTCCTCCTTCCCTTTCTCCCATACTCCCCTCTCCTCTCTTATTAAATTCCTTCTTTAGTCCTTTACCTATTCCCCCTTTCCCTCTGTACTTCTCCCACAGTATTCCCCTCACGCACCCACGTATCTTCCCCCTCACCTGGTCTCACTGATCACCTTCCAGCCTGTACTCTTCCCCTTTCCGCTTTCTTATTCTGGCTTCTACTCACTTCCTTCCCGGCGCTGATGATGGGTCTCAGCCTGAAGCATTGACTCTTTAGTTCCCTCCCTAGATGCTGCCTGACCTGACACACGAGCATTTTGTGTGTGTTACTCTACATTTCCAGCACCTGCAGTGTATCTTGTGTTTGTGGCTGACCACAAAGATATGAGGGACTACACCTGTAAGAGATTCTGCTGCACTAGAGTGTACAAATAACTTAATACCTATTTGACATGAGTGATGGAAAGGGTTGGATCCAGGAGTCCTCAGAAAGCAGCTTTTGAAATGTTAGTAGTGGGAATCAATATCTCTGGATAGATATAGCTTGTGTAGCAAAGACAGTTAAATCCAGAAACTTAGAGCAATGAATGCCATAGAGATTTGAACCTGTTAAGCAGGGGAGGGTGACAACAAAGAGGTTGTTAGAAAGTGGAGGTAGACAAAACATTGTATAGAACAGCAGTCACTTGATCACAATGTATGCAGAGATATTTAAATCATCTTTAGCAACTGGTGAGGTACCAGAGGATTGGAGGATGTTGTTCCCCTGATTAAGAAAAGCTCTAAACATAAATCTGAAAATTATAGGCTGGTAAGTCTGACCGATAAGTTGTGGGAAAGTTATTGGAAGGTATTCTAAGGGACTAGATACATAAGTATTTGGATAGACATGCACTGACTAAGGACAGTCAGCGTGGCTTCGTGCATGATAGGTCATGTCAAGCCAATCTTATAGAGATTTTCGAGGAAGTGGCCAGGTAAGTGGATGAAGGCAAGGCAGTGGATGTTGTCTACATGGATTTTAGCAAGGCATTTGACAATGTCCCACATGGGAGGTTAGTCAGGAATGTTCATTTCCTCAGCATTCAAGATGAGGCAGCAAATTTAACTAGGTATTGGCTTTGTGGGAGAAGCTGGAGAGTGATAGTATATAGTTGATTTTCTGACTGGAGGCCTACGACTACTGGAATGCCACAGGAATTGGTGCTGGGTCCATTGTTGTTTGTCATCCATTATCAACAGTCTGGATGATAATGTGGTTAACTGGATCAGCAAATTTGCAAGTGCCATCAAGTTTAGGGGTGTATTGTTCAGTGAAGAAGGCTGTTATAGTTGGCAGAAGGTTCTGGATCAGCTGAAAAAAATGAGCTAACAAATGGTGGATGGAATTTAATACAGGCAAGTGTGAGGTGTTGCCCTTTGGTAGGATCACCCAAGGTAGGTCTTACACAGTGAGTGGTAGGGCACAGAGGAGTGTGGTAGAACAGAGGGGTCTAGGGTTACAGGTTCACAATTTGTCGAAAGTAGTGTCACAGGTAGATAGGGTCATGAAGAAAGTTATAGATAGGGTAAATGTAAGAAGGCGTTTTCCATTGAGGTTGGGTGAGACTACAGCCAGAGGTCATGGGTTAGGGTGAAAGGTGAAAAGTTTAAGAGAAACCTGAGGGGAAACTTTCACTTAGAGGTTCATAAGAATGCGGAAGGAGCTACCTGCATGAATGGTGCATGTGCGCTCAATTTCAATGTTTGAGCAAAGTTTGGATAGGTACCTGAGTGGTAGGGGAGTAGACGGCTATGATTCTGGTGTGGGTCAATGGGAGTAAGCATTTTAATGGTTTTTGCATGGACTAGATGGGCCAAAGGGCCTGTTTCTGTGCTGTACTTTTTATGACCCTATGGAAGATCCGTCTAAGGGATTCATTCCATGTATACGCTTTCAGAGAATGATGTATATTTTCACTTGAATCTATTATTCTATGTGAGAATAACAGTGGAAGCTAATTAAGCCAGTTTGAAGACCTTAGGACATTACTCCAAAATTAGGCCATTTGGTCCATCGAGTTAGGTACTGGAGGAGCTAAACAACATTATTGTCAGGCACAAAATTGTGCACCCTAATACCTTTATCATTGTGGGAGATTTCATAAGACATAGGAACAAATAAGCCATTCAGCCCATCGAATCTACTCTGCCGTTCCATTATGGCTGATCTATTATCTCTCTCAACCCCATTCTGCTGCCTTCTCCCTGTAACATTTGACGCCTCGACTAACCAAGAACCTATCAACCTCTGCTTTAATTTTATGCAATGACAACCTCCACAGCAACCTATGGCAATGTATTCCACAGATTCACAACACTCTGACGAAAGAAATTTCTCCTCAACTCTGTTCAAAGGGGCATCCTTATACTCTATAGCTGTGGCCTCTGGTTCCAGACTACACTGCGATTGGAAACACCGCCTCAACTTCTTTCTAGAATATTCAATGGTTTCTTTTTAAATACTCAATAGTTTCAATGAGATCCCCCTCATTCTTCTAAACTCCAGCAAGGATAGGCCCAGAGCCATCAGATGCTCCTCAGACATTAACCCTTTGATACCGGGATCATTCTTGTGAACCTCCTCTGGACCATCTCCAATGCCAGCACATCCTTTCTTCGATAAGGAGCCAAAAATTATTCACAATACTCCCAAGTGTCATTGTATTCTAATTTCTCGGTTATCGTAATTTATCTGTAGAGTTGCACTCATGGATTGCTTTGCATACAGCTTGTTTACCATGTTTGTACTTGCTTATCAATACATGCAGATGGGTTTTGAGAAATTGGGGAGGGCAGAATGGTACAAATGTTGACTTTACAATATTATTAAAGTCTACAAGCAGCATAAGAATGAACGATTTTAGGTTAAACTACACTTCAGTAAAGTTACTGAATGTTCAATGAAGTTACATATATAATCTCAAAATTAGGATTTCATTTACAATGAAACAAAGAATATAGATAATTTTGTGGTTGTCATTTCCTGGGACTGAGAATATTAATTAAATAATTAAACACGTCAGTTACGTTTGAACCAACATAAAACTGCTTTTTCTACAACAGCAGAATAGAGGATTCCTAGTGTTCAACACACTGGCACATTTGAATTTGTCTCCTTCATATGGTCAGGTTCAGTTTTGCTCATTAAAAATCATGGCACAGTGAACAGCAACCTATCTCAGACTGACATGTTTAGAATGATTTACATTCCCAGCAGTTCACAATTACAAATTTAAAATGCTTACTGATCGATTGAAACAATAGGAAGTAATGAAAGATGTGAGTTAAACAAGGGGAAGGTAGTGTTCTCTGCTACTCTGAAGATGGAAGTGTTTCCAGGCCAAAGAAGTAATGTCAACAAATCTGTGCTATTTTGATAGGGGCAAGTTCATTCCTGTTTACTTTTACTCAAGGAAGCTCTGCTGAAGGGCTTCGGCCCGAAACGTTGTCACTACCTCCTCCTACAGATGCTGTCTGGCCTGCTGAGTTCTGCCAGCATTTTGTGTTTTTATTTATTTCCAGCACCTGCAGATTCACACGTGTTATCCAGGATTAGTATTGTGCTTTCATCAAATTTCCAAGATTAACATCCATCTTTTTTTTCTTGGTAAATCTCTAATTTTGTCATAAAAATAACTTTCTATCTTACTCCCAAATAAGTTTGTTTTATATTCCCAGCCAGTGTTTGTCTTCAATTTATTGAGTAGCTTGCTTAAATGAATTCAGTAATGCCCACTATAAACCTAAAGAATTTGGATTAAATCTGGTCAAAAATCATAGAAATTGCAGCATAGAAGAAGCCTTCTGATTAATTATCCTAGTACACCATTTCTATTATTTTGTTAATATTGTGGAGTTTCTTTTATGCTGTTGTCACTGAACGACATCATACATTGGGATGAAAATACATTCACATAGCTCCAAGTTAAACCATGCTGTGATGTTGCAAATAGGCTTAACCCAGAATAGAGCAATTTAGCACACTTTTCTGGATGATTTGCCACACATTGGGAAATACATTTCATTTTTCAGAGGTATATTTATTCTCCCTCACACTTTTCTGTGCAGTAATCTCCCTGATTTGACATCAACATGAAATTCATCTACTGTACAATGAGATTTTCAACCCTCCTGCTCTGCAAAACAACACTTATATTTACTGGTACTCACAAAACCCAGTTTTTCAACCAAAATCATTCCCTATACATTACTTTCTATGTGCTCCTATAATTCAAATACAAATTGGCATATCTGCCTTGGCTGCTTTGCACATGGAAATCACTATCATCAAGATTCTCAGCTTTCTAGCTTCAGGACCATTCCGGACCTCACCGCCGCGGATCCCTGCTGCATTCCAGACCACCGCCGCGGATCCCTTCTACATTCAAGTCTGCCATTCACTGTTGTCCTGACAGGTGATCTAACTTCCTTACTAAAAATGAGGAGCCTTTTACTTTGAAATTGAAATATCTTTATTGTCATTGCATAGTTCAGTTTGCCATGCACCAATACAGTGAAAATAAGTTTGCCACGCACTTATTCAATGTTATAAAACAACCAATAAAATAAGTAAACAATAAATACAGTTATGTAACTGCCTTGCCCCAAAATGTAGGCATTCATGTTCCCAAAGAGACTTCCAAGAAAAACATAACTTCCAGGAGTGCCTTCCTATAGCCCTAATGGAAGTGTCAGAGTAAACTAGGGGTTAGGGTAATTCTATTATAGCACCAGAATCACCAATCGAGGTTCAATTCCTACCACTGTCTGTAAGGAGCTTGTACTTTCTCCGCATGACTCTGTTGGTTTCTTTCAGATGCTCCGGTTTCCTCCCACATTCCAAAGACTTATGGTTAGGGTTAGTGAATTGTGGGCAAGCTATGTTGACATTGGAGGTGTGATAACCTTGCTAATCTGATTTGTTTCAAATGACTCCAAGTTACTGTATTATTGTATGTTATAATTTTTCAATATACAGGTGACAAATAAAGCTAATCTTTAGTATGTCTCTGCACAATTAATATGAAACCTTTTGGGAAGTGTTCCTTAGCAATCACTCCAGGTTTCTCCAACCTCTTGGAATCACCCTGCCAGTTCCCTCTTGTCTTTTTAGCATTCACCTTTTCTATTATCAATATCAATACTCCCCAGTTGCTGAAAGAGTACTACTTGTATTCTGTATGCTTATTTATGAGATTATCACACAAACAGCTTTGGGGTGACCCATAAGACTGTCTGAATGCCAAAATATGGTATCAGACAATTTCTGAACCAATATACATTACAAGTGAAAAGTCGTGAAGTTAAGCAATCAAAAGTTAGCCTGTTTATTCCCTTCCAGTTTATTTGTTTATTAACAATAACAGCAAAAAATCAGCTGTGCAGTCAAAATTAACTATTGGCCAAAATATCTTCTCCGTTTCAATAAGAAAGGCTGTTATTAGTAGTACTAATTGGAAAAATATGTTCCTCGGTATATTAGAAGAGCCAGAGCTCTCTGTTGGCCCTGTGAGCCTCCTTTTGTTTGTTTTCTAGTTTGGCCGAAGCACATAATTGAAGCCAAAAAAAGCATAGAAGCTAGAGATCCAAAACAACATTTAAACAAGTAATTGAGTGCTACCATTGAGTAAATGCATCTGCTTGCAAATCCATGAGCTCTTCATAAGACCATAAAGCATAGGAGCAGAATTAGGTCAAATGGAATGGTTGAGTCTTGGCTAATTAGCCCCCTCAACCCCATTTTCATTCCTTCTTCCCATTATCTTTGACACCCTTACTAATCAAGAATGTTTAAATATGCCCATATATTACTTAACCACCATAGCTGTCTGGGGCAATGAATTTCACAGTTTCAGCACCCTCTGGCTAAAGAAATTCCTCCTCATATCTGATGTTTAAGATGTCCTTCAATTCTGAAGCTGTGCCCTCTGTTCATAGAGGAAGTATGTTCATACTTCCTCTGTTCATACTATAAGAAGCATGCTCTCCACATCCACTCTATCTTGGTCTTTCAGCCTCATTTCTGACCCACAGCAGGTATCCTAGAATTTTAGTTAGCAAGTGTAAGCTTTCACATTTACAGAAAAAAAAGCAAAAGTTAGATTGTAGTGAAAGAAAATGAATAAACGCATAGTATTTCAAAGTGCGGCCAAGTGGTTAAGGCGGTCATCTAGTTATCTGAAGGTCGCTAGATTAAGCCTTGGCTGAGGCTGCGTGTGTGTCCTTGAGCAAGGCACTTAACCACACATTGCTCTGTGACAACACTGGTGCCAAGCTGTATGGGTCCTAATGCCCTTCCCTTGGACAACATCGGTAGTGTGGAGAGGGCAGACTTGCAGCTTGGGCAACTGCCGGTCTTCTATAAAAAAAAACCTTGCCCAGGCTTGCGCCCTGGAAACTTTCCAAGGTGCAAATCCATGGTCTATCGAGACTAACGGAGGCCTACGTTACACTACATTTCAAAGTAAAACGTCCAAGATAGCATTTCCAGAGTTAATAACTCACCATCTACCTTCCTTTTAGTTTCTGTATTTATTTAAATCTCTTGTGCAATGCTGATTCGAGTTGCTGCCCCAGAAATTACTTTGCACCTATAGATCACCAATTGTCCATTACAAATCACAAAGTACAAGGAGTCATAGTTGAAGCTATGAATCTATCTTGCAAGAGCTGGAGGTAGGGGTTTACAAAAGTGCAAGACAAGCTATAGGGCAAGGCTGGGAGGGGCAGGATTATTTGAAAGGAAGTCTTTGGTAGCTCAGAGTCTAGCATGGATCATTCTGTATCAGTCTAGAGATGGTCAGAATCATCAAATGGCAAGGGACAAGAGTTACACTCAATGATCAAGACTGGCAAGTGTCAAACTCAAAATCCGGTTGGGGAAGAAGTGGGTACAGGATTGCGGTCTGTGGGAAGTGTCAGGACAGTGAATAGGGAGGCTTTGGGGGAGACTGAAAGGAGATGGATTCAGTAGCCTGCTAAGAAGGGTTCATAAATTGGAAATCCTCTTTCTACCCAGGTGGCTATAGAATTCTCATAATGAAATGGAAAGTCCCAAATTATCTTCTGGTGTTGTCACAATACTCAGTACACAAATGTTATTAACAGATCTTTAAAGAAAACATTGCTTAATGCTGCAGTATTACTGGACCCTTTAATCTTAATAATTTTTCATGGATTACAATTTCAAATATAACCATAATGCCATACATGAAAGTGAAATATGAAGTATGAAAAGCTTTCAATGGTTATTATGACAATTTTGATACAATAATTTTCCCATGATTGGAGTTGTTGCAGTTGGGATTTCACATAACTTTACAAGTTTTATCTCTGCTAAATAATTTTAGAGAAATCTGTTTGCTGCATTAATTTATAACTGTAAGCATTATAAAGCATTATTTCTGTAAGCATTTACCAAGGTCACCCAACTGTTGATCAGAGTAATGCAAAGACCTTTAGTGCAATGCATTCTTGGGTGAACAATCCTTTCCAGTATCCAGTTTGCATTTGGCATTTTCACTTAAGACTGATGTGGATTTATTTTCCAAATATATACTTTACTAGAAAAGTATACTGTAAATACAATTGTCTTTCTGTAAATTCATTCATCTCATCAATTCAATAAATTCTCTTATAAATCCTCAAGCAATACAGCCCTGAAGTATTTAAGAGAAAGTTAGACAGAGGCCAGCCACTCGATACCCCTTGATGACAGGACTCCAAAACTGTGGTCATTCTTCCCAAAGCCTGTGATAGCTGCTCCAGCCTTCAGTACATACCTCAATACATATGCCTACACATTGATGTGTGCCAACATTTGCTTACAGACATCAGCTTACACTGGAAGACCTACATGTTTTAGATAGACCAAAGTGCAACTTTTACTGAATTGGTGATCTTCCAGTAACAGATGAATATTTGTCTCAGTATGCATCCCTGGGACCAGCCCATAAATTAGCTCTGGTACCATAAGGCATCAGAGCAGAATTAGGCCATTCAGTTTATTGGGTATGCTCCACGATTACACAGCTGCTCTGAATGAACCACAACGAAGATCCTTAAGTTTGAACCAACTGCTTAATTTTAAATGTTATTTTCTTTGCAGTTTAACAATCAATCTGCTTGTACTTTAACTAGCCTTTATACACAATAGTTTAATATGCCTCTAGTAGCTATACAAAGCATAATTCCAAAGATCCCTTGTTTCATTGTGGCTAGTATTTTCTCATTGTTTAATTTTATGCCAGTATTGAGTAAGTATTTTCTAATTGGTTGTCTCTTATCTATGAAATTTCTTTTATCTATTGTGTACAAAAGCTGTTGTATGGCAGGTGCCATCTTTAAATCCTCTCTTCCTCAAGTAGTAAGACCTCCTATCACTATGCTGTTCCTGTTCTACTTGTCATATCAACTTTTAATAAAATGATAAGAACGTAAGAAATAAGAGCAGGAGTAGGCCATCCGGCCTGCCAAGCCTGCTCTGCGATTCAATAAGATCATGGCTGATCTGGCCATGAACACATCTCCACATATCTGCCTTCTCACCATTACTTTTAATTCCCCTACTGTACAAAAATCTATCCAACCTTGTCTTAAATATATTTACTGAGGTAGCCTCCACTGCTTCATTGGGTAGAGAATTCAACACTCTTTCGGAAAAACATTTCCTCCTCATCTCCGTCCTAAAGCTACTCCCCCGAATCTTGAGGCTACGTCCACTAGTTCTTGTCTCACCTACCAGTGGAAACAACTTTCCTGCTTCTATCTTATATATCCCTGTCATAATTTTAAATGTTTCTATAAGATCTCCTCACATTCTTCTGAATTCCAGCAAGTACTGTCCCAAGTGACTCAATCACTTATAGTCTAGCACCACCACCCCAATCTCTGGAATTAACCTGGTGAGCCTCCTCTGCACCGCCTCCAAAGCCAGTATATCCTTCCTTAAGTAAGGAGACCAGAAGTGCACGCAGTACTGGAGGTGTGGCTTCAGTAGTACCCTGTACAGGTTGCAGCATAATCTTCCTGTTCTTAAATTCAATCCCTCTAGCAATGAAGGCCAACATTTCATTTGCTGTCCAGATAGCCTGCTGCACCTGCAATCACACGCAAGCACTCCCAGGTCCCTCTGCACAGCAGCATTCTGCAATTCTTTACCATTTAAATTTTAATATGCTCTTTCAATTTTCCTTCCAAAGTGAATGACCTCACATTTACCGACATTGTACTCCATCTGCCAAACTGTTGCCCACTCACTTAACCTATCTATATCTCTCTGCAGACTCTCCATACCTTCTGCACAATTTGCTTTTCCACACAATTTAGTATCATCGGCAATCTTAGATAAACTACATTCTGTCCCCTCTTCCAGATCATTAATGTACATCGCAAACAGTTGCGGATCCAGCACCGACCTCCATGCACGCTGCTCACTACTGATTGCCAACCAGAGAAACTTCCACATATCCCAACTCTCTGCTTTCTAATGGCTAACCAATCCTCTATCCATGCACATCAACCCAAACTCTAATTTTATGCAGCACCTATCGAACACCTTCTGGGAATCCAAGTTAATAACGTCCATCTGTTCCCCTCTATCCACTGTGCTTGTTATATACTCAAAGAACTCCAGTAAGTTTGTCAAACAGGACCTGCCTTTGCTGAATCCATGCTGTGTCAGCCTGATGGATCCATTTCTTTCCAGGTGCCTCGCTATTTTTTCTTTACTGATAGCTTCAAGCATTTTCCCAACTACAGGTGTTAAACTAACTGGCCCATTGTTACCTGCCTTTTGCCTACGTCCTTTTTTGAATAGTGGCGTGACATTCGCCATCTTCCAGTCGGCTGGGACCTGCCCAGAGTCCAGAGAATTTTGGTAAATTATCACCAAAGCCGCTATTATACCTTCAGCCATTTCTTCCAGTACCCTGGGATGCATTCCATCAGGACCGGGGGACTTGCCTATCTTCAGGCCCACAAATCAGCACTACCTCTTTAGTGATGGCTATTGTATTGAGGTCTTTACCCTTCACCGCATCCATAACATCTCTTTTTGGCATGTTGAATGTGTCCTCCACTGTGAAGACGGACAAAAATAGTCATTCAAAGCCTCTGCCGTTACCTCATTACCCAATATCAATTTCCCCTTCTCATCCTCCAAGGAACCTACATTCACTTTAGCCACCCTTTTCTGATTTATATAATTATAAAAAGCTTATTATCCATTTTTACATTGTGTGCTGGTTTATTTTCATAATCTAGCTTCCTTTATTGCTCGCTTAGTGGTTTTTCTGTTGCTTTTTAAAGTTTTCCCTATCTTCCAGTTTCCCACTACACTTGGCAACTTTGTATGCATGAGCTTTTAGTTTGGTGCCATCTTTTATTTCCTTAGTTATCCAAGGCTGGCTCTCCCCACCTCACTATCCTTGCTTTTAACTGGAATATACTTTTGTTGAGCACTGTGAAAAATCTCTTTAAAAGTCTTCCACTGTTCCTCCACTGTCCCACCATATAGCCTGTATTCCCAGTCTACACTAGCCAACTTCAGTGTTTAGGCATAATGCATTGGTTTTAGATCAAACTATTGCACCCTCCATTTGTATGAGAAACTGGGTCATGTTGTGATCATTCTTTCCAAGAGGTTCCCTAATTACAAGTCAGATTTATTTATAATGCACATTTAAAAACAACCCATGTTGACCAAAGTGCTGTACAAACCATAACAGGTAGCTAAACTCACAAATGCAAGAAACACAGATGTGAAGAACAAGGCACTCAGTTTACAGGCACAAAATAAACAACACATGAGCCAAAATTCAGCCACATCAGGAAGATTCAAACGCTAGTGTATAAAGGTAAGTTTTGAGCCTGGACTTAAAAGAGTCAATGGAGGGGGCAGATCTGATAGGGAGGGGAGTACTGTTCCACAGTCTAGGGGCTACAATAGCAAAGGCGCGGTCACCCCTGAGATTAAATTTAGATTGTGGGACAGCCAGGAGCTCCAAGTCAGCCGACCTGGGGGACCTGGAAGTAGAATAAGGGGTTAGAAGGTCTGTGATAGAAGAGGGGGGAGCTGCCCATTTAGGGCTTTATAAACAAACAAGAGAACCTTAAAATCAATTCTAAACCATACTGGTAGCCAGTGGAGAGAGGTCAGATCACTAACTTTTGCTGTCTCATTGCGCAGGACTAAATGTAAGATAGCAATTCCCCTTGAAGGTTCACTAACATGCTGTTCAAGAAAACCATCAGGGATGATTGTGAAGCAACAAGTTTTATGCCTCGTTTCTGACTTCTAAATGAATGTTGGATTTAAACACCAGAATCCAACAGTGACATGAGGAAGTAAGCGATGATCTCATTTACACCACAAATATCTTGAGGGCTGTATTTCAGGACTGTCTGTAACTATCCTTTCTATTAAAAAGGTGACCGTGACACAAATAGACTGTGTTAAGAGATCAAGCTTCAAAGTGTTGATGGAGCTTTTCTTTCAAATCTTGTATTTGTAGTTATATAAGTAGTTAAATTTTGTGCAACAGTCACCTTCTGAGACTTGATCTTTACTGAAAAACAGGGCCAAAATCTAATCACAAACAAGAGAATATCTTCAGATGTATATCTTCAAAATGCAGAGGAACTCAGCAGGCCAGACAGCATCGATGGAAAAGAGTACAGTCGACATTTTCAGGCCAAGATCCTTCAGCCAAAATCTATTTTGGAAATTTAGGAAAGTCTGAGTGAATGAATTAAATTGAATTGACTTGACTTTATTTCTTACAACCTTCACATACATGAGAAGTAAAAGTCTTTACATTATGTCTCCATCTGAATGTGCAATGTGCAATAGTATGTACAACAGGACAGTCAATATAACACAGATATACAACTGTATCAGCATGAACTAATCAGCCTGATGGCCTGGTGAAAGAAGCTGTCCTGGAGCCTGTTGGTCCTGGTTTTAATGCTGCAGTACTGATTCCTGAATGGTAACAACTGGAACAGCTGTTGGTTTGGGTGACTTGGGTCCCCAATGATCCTTCAGGCCCTTTTTACGCATCTGTCTCTATAAATGTACTGAATAGTGGGAAGTTCACATCTACAGATGCACCGGGCTGTCCGCACCACTCTGCAGAGTCCTGCGCTTAAGGGTATTATAGTTCCCATATCAGGCAGTGATGCAGCCAGTCAGTATTCTCTCATTGTCCCCGTGTAGAAAGTGCTTAGGATTTGGGGACTCATGCCAAACTTCTTCAACCATCTGAGGTGAAAGAGGCACTGTTGTGCTTCCTTCACCACACAGCCGGTATGTACAGACCACATGAGATCCTCGATGATGTTTACAGCTGTTCACCCTTTCAATCCAAGATCCACTGATATCGATAGGGGCTAGCCTGTCTCCATTCCTCCTGTAGTCTACAGCCAGCTCCTTTGAATATAACATTGAGGGAGAGGTTGTTTTCTTGACACCAGTGTCAGGGTGATGACTTCTTCTCTGTAGGCTGGCTTGTTATTATTTGAGATAAGGCCAATCAATGTAGTATCATCTGCAAATTTAATTTAGAATGGTAAACAACTCATGCTGCTGCAATATACTAGAGCTGTCTCTTTTAAAGAAATATACTTCCACAATTCAAATACTTTTCAAGGAACTTTCCTGATGTTCTTTCCGTTGTTGTTTAAGGTGAATACTGTGCAAAAGCTGACTGTTGCCTGTGACTGTAAAGTGCATTTAATTGTAATGGAGCAAGTGCTGAGCAAGTAGCCGTGCTTATAAAGCAGATATTTAGCATTTTATCATATTTCAGAAGTGCTTCAGAATTTAGGAGGGCAAAATCAGATGCTGAGAGGAAAAGCATGACAACCATTTTGAATAATCCTGCACATTGTATTTAACCTGCATTAAGTAGTTTCTCAAACACAGAGATTTGCACAAATATGCTCACCAATCATATTTTTCATGATAGACTTGATGGTGTTGCTACTAGATTATGACAGTGATGAATGTCTCATAGCTGTTTTATCACGTTGAGAAGCAGTAACATTTTATTACAGTAATATCTTCCTAGCGGGAGGACACTTAGATTATCCTCTCAGGAAAGTCTTGAAATATTTCAGCATTTTGAGAGAAATGGGCTCAATGTCTGAAATTGTGGTGAACCTGTGGAAAGCTGTTGAAGCCAAGTCACTGGGTGTATTTATAGAATGAAATGCTTTTGATCAGTAAGGGGAAGCAAATTTCAAAGTAAGTGCACTGTCAAAATACATATATGTCACCATATACGATCCTGAGATTCATAAATCGAGTAACCATAATAGTCATTGAAACACCGCACCAACTGGGTGTACGACCAGTGAAAAGAAGAAAAGAAACTCTGCAAATGCAAAAAGAGATAATAATACTAATGATAGATGGGAGTGCCAATCTACATTGAACAGAACTTCTCCCCCAGCAATGAAAGCTTGAGAAATCAAAAAACATATTTCAGGGTTGAGGGAAAAGCTAATGAAATGGTACCTGCTGCGGACCTGTTGTGCCAGTAGGCAAAATGGAGCGAATCCAAGTTGTGTCTCAGACAGGCGTTGATATGTTTCATCACTAACCTCTCAAAACACTTCACTCACTGTGGATGTAAGTGCTGTTGGACAACAGTCAACAAAGCAGGTTACCATGTTCTTCTTGGCACCAGTACATTTGAAGCAGGTGAGTACCTTACTGACAAAGTGAGAGGTAAACAATCTCGGTGAACACTTGATCAGCACAGGTCTTCAGTACTCAGCCAGCTCCCCCATCTGGGCCGCATGCTCTCCATGGGTTCACCCTCCTGAGACGTGCCTCAGAGACTGAAATCACGGCACCATCAGGTGGTTGTCAGAGTTTGTGAAGGTCCCTCCAAAGCGAGCATAGGAACCGTTGAGTTCATTTGGAAGCAAAGCCATGTTGTCACCTATTGTGCTTGATTTTGCTTTATGAGAGGTGATAGCATTGAAGGTGATAGATTCATGACTGTTTAATGGCATTTCCAGTACACAAGTGGAAATGAAAATGAAATAATTGTTACTCTGAATCTGATGCAACACAAAAAAGCACAATAAGATAAAGAACACAATAATGACAAGAAAAACTAAATATAATTACATAAGAAATCTTATACACATAGATTGATTGTCTGTCCATAAAGTGAAGCTAGGTACAGGAGTGTCTGTACGTTGGTGACTGACTGGAAATGATAAAGTAGTGGTGATTGGGGTCTGGAGGTGTTGAGCAGCCTTGCTGCTTGGGGGAAGCTACTGCTTTTGTGTCTGGTTGTCTTGGTGTAGATGCTGCACAAGTCTCCTCCCTGATGGGAGTGGAGCAAAGTCGACGAGCAGGGTGGGTGGGATCCTTCATAACGTTATTGGTCCTTTTCCAGCACCTTTCTGTATATCTGTCCTTGATGACAAGTAGGCTAGTGTCGGTGATGCATTGGCAGTTTTGACTACCCGTCGTAGAGTCTTCCTGTCCACCGCTGTGCAGTTCCAGTATCACACGGAGATGCACCTTGTTAGGATGATCTCTACTGAGTGTCTGTAGAATGTCATGGGAATGGATGTACTCTGTTCAGCCTCCTGAGAAAGTAGAGGCATTGGTGAGATTTCCTGATAGTGTGGAATATGGTCTGGAACCATGAGAGTTTAGGTGAAAGTTGCACTCCCAGGGGTTTGAAACTGCTCACAGTTTCCACTGCTGTGCTGCCGATGTAACGAGGGATGCGGATGGTGGAAAAGAGGAGATGAGCCAGAGTGAGGTGCTGGGCAGGTTAGGAGAGGGAAGGGGTTGAAAGGATAACCAGAATGGGGGATGGAAAAGAGAGGAGAAAGGATAGGGGAAAAGTTACCTGAAGTTAGAGAAATCAACATTCATACCATCAGGTTGGAGGCTACCCAGATGGAACATGAGGTATTACTCCTCCAGCCAACGTTTAGCCACAGCACAATGAGAATTGGAAGTCGAATTGAAATGGATAGCCTCTCTTATTAGAGTCCATCTTCTTCAACTCTTATACTACTTTCACCTATCACCTCCTAATATTTTAATTTGTCCCCCCTCCCTCAGCCACACACCTTCACCCTTACCTGGTCTCACCTGTCACCTGCTAGCTTGCACCCCTTCTCCTTCCCCCCCCCCCCACCATTTTTATTCTGGCTTCATTTCCCCTTCCAGTGCAGATGAAGGGTGTCAGCCCAAAAAGTTGACTGTTTATTCCCCTCCATACATGTTGTCTGTCTGGCTAAGTTCCTCCAGTATTTTAAGACCATAAGACGCAGGAGCAGAATTAGGCCACTCAGCCCATCGAGTCTGTTCCGTTATTCTATCATGGCTGATCCTGGATCCCATTCAACCCCATACACCTGCCTTCTCACTATATCCTTTGATGCCCAGAGTGATCGGGAAACGATCAACTTCCGCCTTAAATATACTCACGGACTTAGTCTCCACTACAGTCTGTGCAGAGTGTTACACAGACTCCCTACTCTGGCTAAAATAATTCCTCGTCTCTGTTCTAAAAGGTTGGTCCTGAATGTTGAGGCTTTGCTCCCTATTTCTGAAGTATTTCTGGGGTATTTCTATACCCCAAACATAGGAAACATCCTCTCTATATCCACCCTTTTTAGTCCTTTCAACATTTGGTAGGTTTCAATGAGATACCCACACATTCTCCTAAAATGCAGTGAGTACAGGCCCAAAGCTGCCACACACTCCTCATATGTTAACTCCTTCATTCCCAGAATCAGCCTTATGAACCTCCTGTGGACTCTCTCCAATGCTGTGTTGGTCCTTTGCACTTTCACTTGGTTCTTTATTTCAGATTCAGTTGATTGTCATTTAGAAACCACAAATGCAATGCAGTTAAAAAATGAGACAAAGTTCCTCCAGAATGATATCACAAAAGCATATGACAAAACAGACTGCACTAGAAAATCTACATAAGATTTGGCAATCCCCACTCCAGAGTCCGGAGAGGCTTCTGCATATTAATATTGCGCTACCGTCTTAGCGCGTTCCCCGGAAAGGAGCTCCAAATCCACCAGACAAACAAGACCAAAAACTAAAGCTACAAGACCTGCACAAAACCACATAATTACAACATATAGTTACAACATTGCAAGCAATAGCATAATTGATAAAAAAAAAACAGACCATGGGCACAGAAAAAATAGTCCAAAGATGTTAAAGGACTGTAAGTTCAAAAGAAATCACCACACAGTTTCCACAAAGTCCCCAGGGTCCCGACAGACTCGCCATCCCACGCTATAGACTTCCACGGCGCCGCCCGACTCAGCCTCGCAGATGCAGCAGACAACGAAAGCGTCCTGACCGCAGCAGACTCCGAGTCCGTCGAATCTCCGAGCCGACGACCATCCCCTCCGGCACAGCTTTTCCGAGCACCATCCTCTGCCGAGTGTATTAAGATGGCCCCACCAACGGCCCAACGCGACCCCAAGGACTGGGGGCCTGTTCTTCCCAGCGGAGTCCCGGACCTCACAGCAGCAGCAGCAACAAAGAAGGTCTTCCTGGAGATTTCCCGATGTTCCTCTGTGCTCCCACATCCGTTATCAATTGATTATGATTGCGTACGGCACCCCACTTCACAAATAACAGATAATCAGCTCCGGAATGGCTGCTGCAAGCTGCGTCTCGCCGCCATCTTGGAAATTTCTTCACAAAACTACTTGTGTAACCATAAGCCACACTATTTATTCACATTTTTTCTTTGGATGGGCGGTTTGGCAGTGAAAGGGTGAAATAAAATCTGGATGTATCCAGGGGACGGTGTGGCATAATGCTGACAAAATACTCCTTCACCCTTAGGAATGGCTTAAAATCAAGCCCAAATGAGTTTAGGGTTAGTTCATCTTAGGCACTGTACCATCTCACTGATACCATCTCACATTAGCGCTGTGCCTGGAAGCCATTGCTAATTATGCTTTTCATACGGAGACTTTGAAGCTGGTGATGCAATAAATAAAAAAGTCGCATTACTGTTGCAGCTCCTCTGTTTTTGTCAAGCGCTAAGGGAGTCCACCAGAAAAAAGCTTCAGAAGAGTATTTGTGGGGATTGTTTTTGTTTTGAATTATCAATGCTTTTCTTCCCCATTTCTCTCTTTTTTAAGTCTAAGGACTATGAAAAAAATGTGGTTTAAACTGGGAAACAAATAGGTACATGAGCGGCAAGGAAAGCTTGCAGATTGTGTGCAATAAGTATTCAATCCTTTGGTACTAAACACAAGAGATTCGGCAGATGATGGAAATCCGGAATAACACACACAAAATGTTGGAGGAATTCGGCAGATCAGGCAGCCACTAGGAAAAGGAATAACGTGCCAATGTTTTGGACTGAGACACTGTCCCGATTAAGGATCTCACCCTAAAATGTTGACTCTTCATTCTTTTTCATAGATGCTGCCGGACCTGCTGAGTGACATCAGCATTGTGTGTGTGGTATTTCAGTCCGTTGGTGCTCCTTTTACGCTCCCACATTTTAACTTTCTCCAGCTGTAAATTCTCATATATGCTCACCAATCTGTAACCAGCTGAATAGACAATAAAGTAATGACTGTATGTTTATAAGGGGGAATGGTAGAGTTCAGTCAGATTCCATCATTTTTCATCTCCTATGAAATGTCTTACATTGAGGGATACAAGTAATATTCCAGAACAATGATATTTGAACTGCTTTTCATTTCTCAAACCCTCAATGATAAATTCCATTGCAATACCATCGCAGACTCTGGCTGAGATTCTACAAGATCTGAGATTAAAAATAATATTTTCTTAATGAAAAGTGCTATCAAGGTAAATTTATCAACTCACCCAATGAAAATACTAAAAAGTGAAATGAAAACCTCTGCCTGTTATATTATCATTTAAATGTTTAACATCTGACCTATATAAAGATGATTGATACCTCCATTTACTTCCAGCACTCATTTTGGGAAAGTTATTGGACAGAAAACTGAGGCCCACAACGATAAAATTTTAATATCTATGAGAAGGATTAGTCCATTAAGACTTTAGAGTCTGCCCAACTATTCAATCGTCACTGATTTTTTTTTACTCCAAATAATACTCACCTGCATGCTTATTGATAGGACTGCTCTTGTGGTCCTGACACACCAAGAAAACAAGGTTACTTATAGAATGCTGTTTTTGGATTTCATTTTGGCATTCAACAGTATTGTCCCACAGACCTTGGTGAACAAGCTCCTACTCGTCGTTCTAAATACACCACTGTGCAACTGGGTGTCGGACTTCCTAACAAATAAACCTTAGATAGTCAGGATGCTCCCCTCTTCCCATCAGCCACAATATGGGTGTCCCCTAGGGCTGTGCACTGAGCTCACTGCTATACATTCTTCTCACATAATACTGCATGGCCAAATACCTATCGAGTTCGTGGATGACACCACAGTGGTGGGGCTCATCACCAACAATGTTGAGGCAGCCTACAGAGAGGAGGTTGAAGAGCTCAAGGCCAACTGCCAGGCAAATAACCTCTTTCTCAATGTCAACAACACAAAGGAGACAGTTATCAACTTCAGGAGAACTCACGTCACTCACACCCCTTGTTACATCTGCGGTACAGCAGGGGAAATTGTGAGCAATTTCAGACTCATGAGAGTGCACATCACACAAAACCTCTCATGGTCCCAGGACACATCCTACAAAATCAGTAGAGCTCATCAGTGTCTCTACTCTCTGAGGACAGCTGGACTTTGCACATCCATGCTCATGTCATTCTACAGATGTGTAGTAGAGGGCATCCTAACAAACTGCATCACTGCACGGTACGGAAACCGCACTGCGGCGGACAGGAAGGCTCCACAACGGGGAGTCAAAACTGCCCAACACTTCACTGGCACCAGCCTACCAACTATCTGATGCACCATCAATAACTCTCGGAGACGTGAGATGAGATATAGGCTTTTATTGGCTGGAAGAAAGAACAAGCAGCAAATGACCACCACACTACATCCTGGAGACTGAGGCCGAGGCTGTGTCTCCAATGGCCTTTATACCGGGGTTCGTGGGAGGAGCCACAGAAGCAGTCAGCAGAGGGGGGGGGGGGGGGGGCGTGTCCAGACGGGTATATGTAGTTCACCACACTATCAAAAACATATTTACAGAAAGGTGCTAGAAAAGAGTCAGTAACATCATAAAGGATCCCACCCATCCTGCTCATTGTCTGCTTGTCCCACTGCCATGAGGGAGGAGGCTACGTAGCATCCACGCTAGGACCACCAGATCAAAAACAGTTACATTCCCCAAGTAGTAAGGCTGATCAACACCTTTACCCACTAACCCATTCCTCCACACACCAACCATCATTTTATAATTTCCTGTCAGTCACCTTATGAACAGACAATCCTGTGCCTAATTTCACTTTATGGACATACGAGCTATGTATATAAGCTATCTTAAGTACTTATATTTACTTTAAATACAAGAGGTACTGCAGATGCTGGAAATCTAGAACAATGCACACAGTGTGCTGGAGGAGCTCAGCAGGTCAGGTAGCATCTATGGATGGGACTAAACAATCAAACATTTTAGGCCAAAACCCTTCATTAGAATGCTTTATATATATATATATATTTTTAAATTATTATTGTGTGTTTTTTAATCTTCCTGTTTTTGTATTCCTGCTGCATCAGATCCAGAGTAACAATTACTTTGTTGTGCTTTATAGTTGTGTATTGGAAATGGCATTGAAGAATCTTAAATCTTGAATCTCAATTTCTAGCCACAAGCTGGTCATTGTGACATGTCACTGCTCATAGGAATGTTGCTGCACAGAGCATGGCTGCTGTGTTTTCCAAGTGATGACACTGACTGCACATCTCAAGTACTTAACTGGTTATGAAGTGTATCGGGATGTCCCAAGGCTATGAAAACTATTTTATAGATGTAAATTACTTTTTATTAATTTTCATTTTCTTCTGTTCTCACTTTTCATATGCCACGTGCCGTCATCTCTGATTTATAGCTGGCATCATTATAGTGGCTGCAGGGTTGTTTGAACCGCAGCTGACCTATGGGAGAAAAGTTAATATTTAACCTGCTGAAGATCAGAGGAATGGCTTTCTGGGGCCGACTCTGCCGTTAACAGTTTTCTGGAAGCAAAATTTTACTTGGCAAATCTGTTCAGCAGTTTGGGGTTAAAAGTGGCAGGGTCAGTAAGGGGTAAGAGAGGATATGGTACATTTGGTTCTTCAAATCATTTGAATAGATAACACATTAGAAGTTTCATTACAAAATATGGATTCATTAAATTATGGGGGATTCATTAGCATGAATTAATGACTGAGTTTGGGGAAGGAACAAGGAACAGAGTAGGAATGAAAGGTTTATTGATGGGATGACAGACTATAATGAGTTTTCTACTGCTAAGCTCATGCAAAGCCTCAGTTATTTCCAATTTATTTCAAGGACTGAATGAGCAGGCTGAACTTGATCTACCCAAGTTTCCCAAAGCTGAGTGGAAAAGGGATACACACACAGAGCTGGCAAAGGAATATGGATATATTAAGAGAGGAGGCAAGACGTGCCAGATTGAGCTGTAATATAGAGAGATGTGACATTATCTAGCCTGGTGAGAATAAACAGACCAGAGTCATTTTGAAAGGTAAGAGACTGGAAATTTTAGTTTCCAGGGATAATATGCTCTCCAGTAAATACCAGAATACAAAAGAGAGTCAGTGTATGTTATGTACTTGGATTTTCAGAGGGTTTTAATAAGGTGCTATATATGATGTTGTTAAGAGCCAAAGGTATTACAGGAAAGACACTAGCATGGCTAGAGGATTGGCTGATTGGCAAGAGGCAGAGTGGGAATAAAAGGGTTTCTGGTTGGCTGCAAGGGTCAGTGTTGGGACTGCTTCTTTTCACGTCATATGTCAGTGATTTAGATGAAGGAAGTGTTGCCTTTGTGGCCAAGTTTGCAAATAATGCGAAAATTGGTGGAGGAGCAGGTGGTGTTGAGGAAACAGGGTTTCTGCAGAAAGACAGATTGGGAGAATGGGCAAAGAAGTAGCAGTTGGAATATAGAATAGGGAAGTGCATGGTCATTGACTTTGGTAAAAGGAATAAAGGCATGAACTATTTTCTAAATGTGGAGAAAATTCATAAATCAGAACCACAAAAGGACTTGGAAGACCTCACACAGGATTCCCTAAAGGTTAACTTGCAGATTGAGTCACTGGTAAGGAAGACAAATGCAATGTTAGTATTTGTTTCAAGAGGACAAGGATGAAATCTAAGGCTTTATAAGGCATTGGTCAGACTGCACTTGGAGTGTTGTGAGCAGTTTTGGACCCCTTGTCTAAGAAAAGATGCACTGGCATTGGAAGCAGTCCAGAGGAGGTTCACAAGAATGATTCCAGGAATGAAAGGGTTAACATATGAGGAGTGTTTGATGGCTCTATGCTTGAAATCAGTGCAGTTCAGAAGAATATTGCAAGACCTAGATAAAGTGGATGTGGAGAGGATGTTTCCTATTGTGGGGGAGTCTAAGACCAGAGGGCACACCCTCAGAATAGAAAAATATCCTTTTAGAATGGAGATGAGGAAAAATGTCTTAATCAGTAGTATGGGTTCATCCAATTCAGAAGAAAAGTTGTCACGGTCAATCAGGAAATTGGCAAAATAACGAAGGTGCTGATTGGCAAGAGAATTGGTGGAAACATTTGGAGATTAAGGGCACTTTATGTGATAATTTAGTTAAAGATTATTTATCGTATCAACATTAAAACACAGAAACATACAGTGAAATCTGTCAATGACCAAAACAATCCACAAGTAAGCCCACAAGTGTTGCCATGTGTCTGATACCAACATAGCATTCCTACAGCTTATTAAACTTTATTGACACTTTCATCATTGCAGCAAGGGAGGAAGCTGGAGCTTCAGGAGGAAACCCATGTGGTCAGAGGGAGAACATACGTACAAACTCCTTACAGACAGCAGCTGGAATTGAACCCTTGTGCAAAGGGAGGAGGAAAGGGAGCTTTGGGGATTCAATGCCTCTATCATTCATTCTATGGAGCTTCTTGTTTTGTGAAGAGTATGAATTTCAGGTGTATACCACACACGTTCTCTGAGATTTAATTAACCATTGAGCCTTGAACCTGTGATCAGGGGTGCTGTAAAATGTTATGCTCGCTGCTATGCTACCTTGCATATGGAGTGGGTAGTTGGTATGGTGGATAAGAGTTTATGAGAGAGAACAAGTGTTTTTAAAGATGTTAAATGATGAAGAGTGAAGGAAATCAAGGTTCTCCAAGTTACATAGCGTTTTTGGTGAAATACTATAGAATGAGGGTAGTTTGAGAGAGGGAGAAAAATAAATGAGCATGCATGGTTGCTGGATATCCAAAGCAATAGGAAACGTCAGCAATTGCAATCAGAACTGGAAGCATCTGTAGGGAGAGAAAAACACGTAATGTTACAGTTGGGTGGCCTCTCCTGATATAAAAAGGAATGGCTGATTAACTGAAATTGTTGAATTTAGTTGTTGAGACTTGCCACATGCCTAGGTGGAGGATGATGGAAGATGTTCCTTGAAATCTTATGGGGTTTCATGAAATCCATTTAGGGTTAACAGGGGGTATTGGTATTTGAGAAGGATTCAATAGTTGGGGCATCAAGGGTAACATGGCTGTAATTGTGTTAACAGCATTGATGAAGTTTCAGGAGTTAAGTGGGTTTTAAAACCAATGAATGCTTCATGTTGGCAGATGGATGGGAGGTGAGAAGAGAAGTGGGATGTCAGACACGAATTGCAATCCGTGGGGATAAGCTTGGTGGTGGATCATTGTGATACTGCAATTAATAGCAATTTTATATCTTTGCACTGCACTGCTGCTCCAGAACAACAGATTTCATAACATAGAAGACAGTGAAAATAAACCTGATTTTGATTTGGATCAACACTGAGATTGGGTAGATTGCCAGATGGTTCACCTGCTTCAGATAAAGCTACCCAAGGTGCATTCCAAACAGTGTACCTTGACATTTGAACCTTGTAAATTCAGTAGAGAAATGGATGCTTAGTCAGTGAGCATGTTCAAGGTAATGGGCGTAAGATTCTTGGGTATTGCGATGGTTAAGAAACATGGGGACCACAGTACTGGCAGACCACAGTACGTGCGCTTGCAACACTGTGTGTCAGACAGAGTGATCAGCAGCACTGGGGCTCCACAGGGGACTGTCCTGTCTCCCTTTCTCTTCACCATCTACACCTCGGACTTCAACTACCGCACAGAGTCTTGCCATCTTCAGAAGTTTTCTGATGACTCTGCCATAGTTGGATGGATCAGCAAGGGAGATGAGGCTGAGTACAGGACTACGGTGGGAAACTTTGTCACATGATGCGAGCCGAATCATCTGCAGCTTAATGTGAAAAAGACTAAAGGAGCTGGTGGTGGACCTGAGGAGGGCTAAGGCACCGGTGACCCCTGTTTCCATCCAACGGATCAGTGTGGACATGGTGGAGGATTACAAATACCTGGGGATACGAATTGACAATAAACTGGACTGGTCAAAGAACGCTGAGGCTGTCTACAAGAAGGGTCAGAGGTGTCTCTATTTCCTGAGGAGACTGAGGTCCTTTAACATCTGCCCGATGATGCTGAGGATGTTCTACGAGGCTGTGGTGGCCAGTGCTATCATGTTTGCTGTTGTGTGCTGGGGCAGCAGGCTGAGGGTAGCAGACACCAACAGAATCAACAAACTCATTCATAAGGCCAGTGATGTTGTGGGACTGGAACTGGACTCTGATGGTGGTGTCTGAAAGGAGAATGCTGTCCAAGTTGCATGCCATCTTGGATAATGACTCCCATCCGCTCCATAATGTACTGGTTAGGCACAGGAGTACGTTCAGCCGGAGACTCGTTCCACCGAGATGTAACACTGAGCGTCATAGGAAGTCATTCCTACCTGTGGCCATCAAACTTTACAACTCCTCCCTCGGAGTGTCAGACAGCCTGAGCCAATAGGCTGGTCCTGGACTTATTTCCATTTGGCATGATTAACTTATTATTTAATTATTTATGGTTTATATTGCTATATTTCTACACTATTCTTGGTTGGTGAGGCTCTAACAAAACCCAATTTCCCTCGGGATCAGTAAAGTCTATCTGTATGTCTGTATGGACTATACAGGAAGGAAGAAGGGGGTACAAGATTGGCCATGAACATGGAATGATAGAGGAGGTTCAAGGGAACAAATTTCTTGTTTCTGACCTTCCCCTAATGATTTTATAAAGAACAGGAAAGGGCAGTAGGACTCAAGGAAACAGCTATATCATTCAAGGCAGAGCTGCCTGATTTGGGTGTAGTATAGTGCATCAGAAAGCTGAGGAGAGGTCATAAAGCTGAAATAGAGACAGATGGTTGATGAATGGAAACTGGCAAATCAAACCAATTGTTAATCTACTAATACCTGTAGCAACAAAAGCCATCAAGATCTAAGCATCTTTGCTCTGAGGTTGTTACTGAAATTCACTATGTACAGATTTATCAGACCCTTAATTTAGATGTGAATATTTTTTGTTTGATTTTCCAGTTATCTTCAGAAAAGGTAATATATTTTCAAGGGTCCGCTGACCTCCCAAAGACCCAGTGACTGAAGCCTTTGTGTACTCTGTAATGCTCAATAATAAATTGCAGCTTGTCATAGACTTCAAGTTATGTGGCAGCCCGTATTAAATTGCAAAGTAGCTTATTCAAAATGGCAAAGGCTGGTGATAGAATAGAGGGTTGGGAAATGTTTACGGTCCAGCAGTCAAAAACTAAAAGGTTGATAAGTAGAGAGAAAATAAATTTTAAGTGAGAATTTGCAGCCATATAAAAATTAATGGTAGAAATTTCTTTGGAAGCAGGCAGGCAGCTAAGGTAAATGTGGAGAATTAGTAAGAACAAACAGAAATGGCAGATGCATTTTTTTTTCTTTTGCTTCTTTTTCTTCACCATGGAGAATATGGCTAATATCCCTAAGATAGCAGATGAGCTCATTTCAAATATCATTGTAGAATTTACAAAAACCCTAATAACTACAAACAAAGTATTGAAGAACCTCAGTTTGCTAAATGCGGAGACGTTGCCATGACCTAATGGGCTGCATGCTAGAGTTCTAAGGGAAGTGGCTGCAGAGTTAGTGAACTCACTGGTCGAAAAATCTCAGAAGCTGCTGAACTCCTGATAGGTATCAGAAGATGAGAAAACAGCCAATATGATTACTGTGTTCAAAAATTGAAAAAAAAGAGAAGGCACAGAACTACACGTCAGTTAATTTAACAACTATTGTTGGCAAGATTCTAGAATCAGCAATCATTGAGAAAATAGTTAATCAGTTAGGAAAGTGGAATATGATTAAATTTAGTCAGCATGGTTTTATGACATGATTTATTTAATCATGTTTGACAAATTGCTTGAAGTCTTTCAGGATGTAACAGGATGAGTTGATAGAGGGGAATCTGTAGACGCAGTGTACTTCGATGTCTAAAAGGCATTTGACAGGGTGCCAAATAAGATGCTGATGCATAAATTGCAAGCATGTTATAGGGGGAAATATCGGCGAGTTGGAATAAAAGGGTGCTTTTGAAACTGGAAGGAGGTAGGTATTAGAGTACTGCAGGAATCAGTTCTTGGCCTAGAGTAGTTCAATTTTTAATTAAATTAATGTAGGAAGGAGCTGTATGTACTATTTCCAAATTCACCAGTGATTCAAAGATAGGTGGAAAGACACGTCGTGATAAGGATTCTGCAATGGGGTACCGACAACTGAAGTGAGTGGGCAAAAACCGGTTAATGGAATTTAATGGAGAGATGTAAGAGGTCATGCACTTTGGTAAGAGCTATCAGAAGGCAGATGATTATCTAAATGGAGAGAAACTGTAAGTAATTGAAGTACAGAGTGATTTATCTCTTCAAAGGAATGAACAGAAAAAGCCAGCAGCAAGTCCAACAGTTAAGAGGGCAAATGGCAATTTAGCCTTCATTATAAACAGTTTGAAGTTCAAAAAATAGGGAGTTTTTCTCATAACATTTTGGTGAGGTCTCACCTAGAATACTGTGTGTACTTTTGATCTCCTTATCTAAGGAAGGAAATAATAGCATTAGAAGCAAGTACACAGGAGATACACCAGGCTCATTCTTGGACTGAGAAGGTTATCCCACCAAGAGAGACCAAATAGTTTTTGCCTGTATTAGGAGATTAGAAGAATAAGGGGTGACCTTACTTAAATTCATATTAAGGAGGCTTGACAAGGCTGATATTGGAATTTCTTCACTATGGAAGAGTCTCAAACAAGGGCGAGTAGCTACTAGGTAAGGACGCAGTCATTTAAAATTGAGTTGCAAAAAGGATTCTTCATACAGAGAGTGGTGAATTTCTAGAATTCTCTGCACTAATGGATGGTGGAGCATGTACTTAAAGTGAAGATAGATAAATATTTGATAGATCGAGGAGTAGAGAATCATGGAAAGTGGCAGAGAAGATGAGTTCACACCAACATAGATCAGCAACGATCATATTAAATGTTAGTGCATGTTTTGGGGGGCTGGCAACCTTCTGCTGTTTCTATTATAACTTTGTAAGTAATTCAAAGGTGACATCAAAATTGCACTCTTCATGCTTCTTATATTCTTAATGCAATGGTAAAAAAAAGTTAATGAAATTTCTAATTGTAGATAGGTTCTTTGAGTACAAAACTTTTAAAGTTTACAATAGCAACACACACACAAAATGCTGGTGGAACGCAGCAGGCCAGTATAGAAAGCAGTACTGTCGACGTTTCAGGCTGAGACCCTTCCCCACCAACTCAAGGTTTACAATAGTGTGGTTGGCCATATTTCAAATAATGTACTAAGTGTCAACAGAATGGTAGTTAAGGCAGTGGAATGCTCTTTCTGTATGATGTAAGATTGAAGGATACTTCACTGTCTCCCTGATGACTAAATCTGCAGGAAGTGCAACCAACTTGAACTCCTGACTGACAAGGTCAAGGAGCGGGAGTGGAACCGGACATACTCAGGATCGTCTGGGAGGCTGAAAAACCCATTAATGTAAGTTTTACTGAGGTGGTTGCACCCAGTGTATAGGCTTTAGTTAGTAGGTGGGAGACCAGCAGGAAAACTAAGGGGAGTAAGCAGTCCCTGTGGCCATTCTTCTCAGCAACGAGAATACGATTTCAGATACTGCTGCATTGGTGGGGGGGGGGGGGGCGGGGGGGAGAGGTTGTGGAATCACCTATCTGTGCACTGCAGCATCAGCCTGGACAGTGGCACTGTCACCAGCTCTGAGAGTCAGCACGGAAGGGTAAAGTCAGACACGACAAAAATGACAGGGGACTCGATAGTTAAGGAGAAGTACAGGAAATACTGTGGCTGTGGAATAGGGATTGATTGAGCCTGCATGGGATAAGCTATGTCTTGTTAACTTGTTTTGAGATTTTGATGAGTTGATGAGGGTAACCGATGAAGGGAGAGCTGTAGGTGTTGTCTACAAGGACTTTAGTGAGGCATTTGACAAGGTTCCTCATGGGATACTCATCCAGAAGATGAAGATGGATGGGATCCATGGTGAGTTGCCCACTTTGATTCAGAACTGGCTTGCCCATAGAAGACAGGGTGTAGTGGTCAGAAGGAGGGACTGATTCTAGCAGGACATCTGTGATTAGTGGTGTACTGGGACCTCTGCTGTTTGTGATGTAAATGACCTGGATAAAAATATAGGTGGGTGGGTTAGTAAATTTGAAGATGATACAAAGATTGGTGGTGTTGTGGATAGTGTAAACAACTGGCAAACAACACATTGAGATATAGATCATTTGTAGATATGGGCGGAGAAATGGCAATGCAGTTTAACCTGGCCAAATGTGAAGTGTTATATCTTGGTAGGTCAAGGGCAAAGAGACAATACACTGTTGAGGGTAAAATTCTTTACAGTGTTGATGAGCGGAGGGATCTTGGGGACTAGGTTTCTAGGCTGCACAGATTGATAGGGTGATAAGAAGGCCTTTATTAGTCTAGGCATTGAGTTTAAAAATGAGGAAGTTATGTTGCAGCTGTATAAAACTAGTTCAGCCGCATCTGAAGTATTGCATATGGTTCTGGTCCACCCCATTTTTGGAAGGACGTTGAAGTTTTGGAGAAGATACAGAAATGGTTTTCCAGGATGTTGTCTGAATTAAAGGGCATGAACTATAACTAGAAGTTGGACGGACTTTGTTTCTTTTCTCTGCAGTGGCGGAGGCTGAGGGAAGATGAAATTATGAGAGGCATAGATAGAGTAGACAGCAGTATCTTTCTCCAAGGGTTGCAATGTCTAATACCAGAGGGCATGCACTTAATATAATAGGGTGAGGAGGGTAATGACAAAGAGGATGTGTGGGGGGGGGGGGGGGGGTTTACACCATGAGTGCTAGGCGCCTGGAATGCACTGCCTGGGTTGGTGGTACAGGCAGAAATGTCAGAGAATTTTAAGAAATATTGAGATAGACACATGAATGTGAGGAAAATGGAAGGATAAGGACATGTGAAGGCAGGAGAGATTAAGTTAGTTGACCATTTAATTACTAAGTTAATTGGTTCAGCACAACATTGTGAGCCGAATGGCCTGTTCCTGGGCTGTTCTTTTCTATGTTCTATATTCTAGTAAGGCTTTCTGTAACTAATGCGAACCAGTCTGCCATTTCATCTTCATGTACTGTACCTTATTCTCCTTTGTTTAGCTCATTTTTGGATTTGCTTTACATTTGCAGAAAATCATGATGCACCCACTGAAAAATAAGCTCTTACAATTCTGTGAAAAGAAAAAGGGATCATTTGTCAAGATGTTGGCGCAATTAATCAGTCATTTATGACACTTTTATTCCAAGGTGTTTAACTGTGTTGATGTCACATGTACTTGCTATTTAGTAAAGTCATATGGTGTTATGAAATTTATAGCAATAACACTTTGAGGGACTCTTTTTCACTGTTTTACCTGTTCTGTGTTCACTTATGCTTTCCCTGCCAATGATTTCTATTGCTTGTTCAAATGGGCCAAGGGACCCTTGTTACTTGAACAGTACTGTGCACACCAGTGGAAGGGAAACCTGCCTAGTAATCATGAATGTTGTACTGATCGATTGAAGTGTATAGCATGTTGTTAATGTCAAGGAACAAAACAATAGTTAGTTCTAGTGATTTGTTGTCACTTTGCTAAACTTTTATCAAATTAATCATTCTCCTAATAGCTTCTTGAAATTATACCAATGGGAAAGATTGAAATTATTCCAAAATACTTTTGATCTGCAGTTCCTTTATCCGGAAACATTTAAATCCATGCAAATTCATTCAAAGTTCAAGTTCAGATTTATTGACATTCAACCCTGTACATGTATACTGCCAAATGAAACAACGTTCCTCTAGACCAAGGTACACAACAGATTTCTCAGATCTCACACACAACACATAAAGTAATATTATCAGAAAAAAATTAGCAAATAATAAAATATTTTCTAGAAGATCGACATCCAGCATAAGATGCATTTACAACACAAGCTAACAAGTAAACAGTATGATGCTACTGATGCTTCATACATGGCGTGACCTGGAAGTACTCTCCTGGCCTTGGGAAGAAGCTTTTTCCCTTCCTGACAGTCCTTGTCCTGGTGCTGTGGTATTTCCTGCCTGATGGTAGGGGGTTAAAGAAATTGTGGGATGGATCGGAGGGATCATTGTCAATGCTAAGAGCCCTGTGTTTGCAGTGCTTCTGACAATTATCTTGAATGGGTGGAAAATGAGTCCATGCAATCCTTTGCAACGCACCCAAAAATGCTGGAGAAACTCAGCAGGCCAGGAAGCATCTATGTAAAAGAATAAACTGTTGGCATTTTGGACTGAGAACCTTCATAGGTGGTGTTGATGGATCAGGTGTGGTGGCATCTGTCAGTCTCGAGAGACCATGGAGCTGCACTTGGAGTTTCCAGGGCGCAGGCCTGGGCAGGGTTGTATATGGGAGACCGACAGTTGCCCAGGCTGCAGGCATTCCCCTCTCCACGCCACCGATGTTGTCCAAGGGAAGGGCACTAGGACCCATGCAGCTTGGCACCGGTGATGTAACAGAGCAATGTGTCGTTAAGTGCCTTGCTCAAGGACACAAACACGCTGCCTCAGCTGAGGCTCGAACCAGTGACCTTCAGGTTACTAGTCTGATGCCTTGCCCACCTAGGTCACGCGCCAACACATGGATCAGGTGAGATCATCCATTATATGCACTCCCAGAAACTTGGTGCTCCTAACTCTCCCCACGGAGGAGCTGTGTATGTTCAGTGAGGAATTGTCAGCTGCACCTTCTGAAAGTCCACAATCTTCTCTCTTTCATCTTGCCCATGTTGAGACTCAAGTTGTTGTGCTCACAGCATTTGACAGACTGCTCAAACTCCTCTCTGTTTGCTGTCTCATCATTGTTGTTGATGAGGACAACTACTGTTGATCAGGGAACTTGATGATTTGATTAGAGATGGATCTAGTAGTGTAGTCATGTGCCAGCAGCATGAATAGCCAACAGATTCTGAAGAATGAACATATCAATGCTGAGCTTAGTCAATAAACAGCATCCTGGTATATAAGGCACCATTTTCAATGTGGGACAGGACGGGACGGATCAGAGTACAGAAGCTATGACATCATCAGTGGACTGATTTGAGCAATAAGTGAACTGGAAAGAGTCCAATTTAACAGGAAGATGGGAATTAATATGATCCATAACCAGCCACTCAAAGCACTTAGTTAGTGCCACTGGGCAGTAGTCATTAAGGCAGGTTATCATCACCCTCTTGGGCACAGGATGGTGGTAGCTGCCTTGAAGTCTGCAGGGATGGTTCCAGAGAGACATTGAAGATGCCCCTAGGTGTATCATAGCAATATTAAATATGTCCCTCTCCATGTACCGTCTTTCTATAAGAAGCAATAAAGGATCAAAAATTGATCTAGGTTGCTTTAATGTGCAGAGTGTGCAAACTATCTGAATCTGTTTTATTGCCTGCCATGCTGTTTGTAAATTCACCTTGATGCAATCAATACTTGTTTTATCCTGGCCTTTGATCTAGCCACTTCTGGAGAGATAGGCTTCAAGTTCGTAGAATCTCTCACAGCATTAAAGTGTCAGGCAGCTGGAAATCAGAATAAATCTCCTAGACTCAGTTCCTAAGGTCAAATTACTGCAGTGTTGTGCACCATTATAAGCTTTAAGCTGCTGTTTAGAACTTCAATTACTGGATGTGATTATTGGAATTCATGTTCCATTGCAACGTGCAATGATATTTAAAATAAAGGTAGTCCACCTGTATCTCTGTGCTCCGTAACACAAACAACATTAAACAAAGTTCAGATGGATTTTATTTTCAAATTTGCCTCACCTGGTGCAAAGCATTACACAGCGTGAGCTCTGCAGTGTAGGAAAGTGGTTTGCCTACTGTAATTTACAAAATAACAAAACATGGCATGAAGTAAGAGTAATTTAATGAAAATTAAAAATAATCAAGTTGCTTAAAATTTCCAATGTGTCCATCTTTGTGCTAAACAGAGTCACCATTTTGCTCTGACATTAAATTAAGTGTCACTGGAGTGCCCTTCCTCTAACAAATTCAAGATTCAAGATTTAGTGTCATTTCCCATACTTAAGTGTAAAGGAGAACAAAATAATCATTGCTCCAGATCTGACGCAGCTCAAAAAACACAAAAGATATAGAACACAGTAATGATAATAATAAATACATAATAAATATACTACATAAGATAGCTTACAAATATAGATTATTTGGATGTCCGTAAAATGCTGCTAGACGCAGGAGTGTCTATGCATAAAGTGGCTGACAGGGAATGACAAAGTAATGGTGATGAGGGGTGTGGAGGGATGGGTTAGAGGATGGAGGTGTTGATCAAGTGCACAATGACAACTCATTCCCATTCACCTGTAAATGGCCTGTATCCTTTTATTGTCTGTTCATGTGTCTCTCTAAATGGCTCTTAAATGTTGCTGCCCTATCTGCTTTTACCACCTACCTTGGATGTTCCAGGCACCTAATTCTCTCCGTGTATAAAATCGGCATCACAAATCTTATTTAATTTTCACCCTTTTAACCTACCCTTCTAGTATTTGACTTTTTAGCCCTAGGATAAAGACAATGCCTCTCATTATTTTACATAATTCTGTGATGCTTCCCACACTCTAGTGAAAACAATCCAAGTTTGCCCACATTCTCATTCTGGAGGAACGTTGTCTCATTTTTTAACTGCGTTGCATTTGTGGTTTCTAAGTGACAATAAACTGAAACTGAACTGAACTGAACTGAAGTACTTTCTAATCCTGGTGAACAACTTCTGCACTCTTCCCAAAGCCTCTACATTGTTTCTATGGAGAGCGGTGACCAGCATTGCACATAATTCTACAAATGGCCAAACCAAAATATTATGCAGATGCCACTTGACCTAGCAGATTTAGTACTCAATGGCCTATTGATGAAGTCAAGTGTGCCTTATACCTTCCTTTTCATTCTATCTGCATGCGTTGCCACTTTTGGGGAGCAGTGGGCTTGCACTACGAGTACGTGCATCAATGTTTCTAGGGATCCTGACACTTACAATATACTTTCCTTTCAAATATGACCTCCCAAAATGCAATATGTTCCATTTGTTTGGATTAAACCCTATCTGCCATTTCTTGCCTAAGTTCCCAACTGATCTATATTCTTTCCTCACTGGTCATAACTCCACCAATTTCTGTGTTGTTGGGAAACAAACTAATCAAACCACCTACTTTTTCTCCCCAACTCACCACTGGTTACAAATCTCCAGTCAGAGAAACTCCCTTCTGCCATCCTCCTCTGTCTTCTACGACCAAGCCAACTTTATATTTTCAGCATGATGTATTCCTTGTTATATTGAGAATGAAAAACAAACGTTGGCCATAAATTTTGACTGATGATCTGCCAGAAAGGAATGAATGGTAATGAAGTCATCATATGCATTAAACATGATGAGAAATGGCTCCTGTGTTCAGATGAATCAGTATACAGTCCACTTTCTCAATGGATAGGACCTCAAAAGGAAATAGGCACAAACACTCCAAGATGTGAGCAAAATCTTTTTGTTCAATTTACATATAAAAATCAGAAGCAAGTTATTCCCTTATCTTGTTAATTATGCTTCAATTACTTGGAGAGGAGAACAGCATGAAGGGCAAGCAACTACAATGTGTGATTTTCTTAAACTGGTATTTTCTGATTTTAGTTCAGATTTGTGACATTTAGAGATTATTTTTATTTTTATCCCATGCATGTGTAAGAACCTTTTCCTTAATGAAATTCTCTAATGATGTTCCAAAGAAGTTTACATTCTCTGGTGATATACTGCATTAACTGAACAAGTCAACCCTTAACACAGAACATTCACGTTTGATCACTTCAGTGACTTTGCTTGCATGGGATTAGCTGTGGTGTGTTTACTACCTTTTGTCTCCTTGCTAAAGTGAATTTGGAATTTGCTAAAGGAAAGATCGGTACGCAGCAATGACAGTGTTGGCCTTCCATTTGCTATGATAAGCCAGTGAAGATGTTGTAACTCTGTAAAATGAGATGAGCTCATTACCTCTGTGTTTACCTGAGCAGTTCTGTTCCTAGTTTCAGCAGCCCAGGATGTTTTGCAGATACCCCATGTAAAATTGTGCATAAATTACAAACAGCATCTAAATTAACACTGGGTGTTGAATAATTTTCTATCTGATAACATGCCACAACTGTTCATAAAACAGTGGGTGATTATTCTTCATAGCTGGTTGCAATGATTCATTTGCAGTGCTGATATTTTTTGTGATGAGAGTGATTTGAGCTGTTTTAAACTATTTTAGGGCTGATACACAACTAGTGAAAGCATCAAAAATCATTCCAGTTTTATTCTTTCTAAATAATCCTTTCTTGCAACAGATTGTTACACATCCACTAAACCCACTCCAATGCTTGTGACCAAATACGTGATAAGATAAAGACAAGATTTTGTTTTTGTGCAGAATATCATGTTCATGGAAGCAAAGGAATTGGTGCTTGGGACATCAAACTGGTTGTTGTTGATAGATCCAAAACCCTCTTTCTATGCAAATCCACTGCAAAGCTGCGGCAGAAATTGGTGACAGATGTAAAGAATTCTCTATAGCTGTTACAATTTATTCTGCATTATTATTTTGCCTTGTTCTGCCTTTATACACTGTGTGATAATTTGATCTGTATGAACAGTCTGCAAGACAAGCTTTTCAATCTACCTTGGTACATGGTGACAAAAAATAAACTCAATGTGGAACTCCATTGACCAATCAGCTCCATCATTGGATCCCACATGGAAACGCTCAGCATCTTAAGCAGACTCCCTTTCCTCACTTGTCTCCTGACCTGCAGATTAGGAAGAAAAGATAAGTTCACAGTTATTTAAAGCACTTTTAATATGTTTTAAAATAACACACACAAAATGCTGGATGAACTCAGCAGGTCAGGCAGCATCTATAGAGAGGAATCGGGCTGAAACCCTTCATGAGGACCGGAAGGGAAGGCGGAAGAAGCCAGCATAAGAAAGTAGAGGAAGGGAAACGCGGGGAAATCTGCAGATGCTGGAAATACAAGCAACACACACAAAATGCTGTTGGAACACAGCAGGTCAGGCAGCATCTATAGGGAGAAGCACTGTCGACATTTCGGGCCGAGACCCTTCGTCAGGACTAACTGAAAGGAGAGATAGTAAGAGATTTGAAAGTAGGAGGGGGAGGGGAAAATGCGAAATGATAGGAGAAGACTGGAGGGAGTGGGGTTAAGCTGAGAGCTGGAAAGGTGATTGGCAAAAGTGATACAGAGCTGGAGAAGGGAAAGGATCATGGGACGGGAGGCCTCGGGAGAAAGAAAGGAGTGTGGGGGGGGGGGGGGGGAAAGCACCAGAGGGAGATGGAGAACAGGCAAACAACTAAATATGTCAGGGATGGGTTAAGAAGAGGAGGACGGGCATTAACGGAAGTTAGAGAAGTCAATGTTCATGCCAACAGGTTGGAGGCTACCCAGCCGGTATATAAGGTGTTGTTCCTCCAACCTGAGTGGTTTCATTTTGACAGTAGACGAGGCAATGGATAGACGTATCAGAATGGGAATGGGACGTGGAATTAAAATGTGTGGCTACTGGGAGATCCTGCTTTCTCTGGTGGACTGAGTGTAGGTGTTCAGCAAAACGATCTCCCAGTCTGCGTCGGGTCTCACCAACATATAAAAGGCCACACCGGGAGCACCGGACGCAGTATACCACACCAGCCGACTCACAGGTGAAGTGTCGCCTCACCTGGAAGGACTGTCTGGGGCACTGAATGGTGGTGAGGGAGGAAGTGTAAGGGCAGGTGTAGCTCTTGTTCAGCTTGCAAGGATAAGTGCCAGGAGGGAGATCGGTGGGAAGGGATGGGTGGGACGAGTTGACAAGGGAGTTGCGTAGGGAGCGATCCCTGCGGAAAGCAGAAAGGGGGGAGGGAAAGATGTGCTTGGTCGTGGGATCCCGTTGAAGGTGGCGCAAGTTACGGAGAATTATACTTTGGACCTGGAGGCTGGTGGGGTGGTAGGTGAGGACAAGGGGAACCCTATCTTGAGTGGGGTGGTGGGCGGATGGGGTGAGGGCAGATGTGCGGGAAATGGGAGAGAGCAAAGTTGATGGCAGAAGAAGGGAAGCCCCTTTGATTAAAAAAGGAAGACATCTCCTTCATCCTGGAATGAAAAGCCTCATCCTGAGAGCAGATGCAGCGGAGACGGAGGAATTGTGAGAAAGGGATAGCATTTTTGCAAGAGACAGGGTGGGAAGAGGAATAGTCCAGGTAGCTGTGAGAGTCTGTAGACTTACAGTAGATATCAGTAGATAAGCCGTCTCCAGAGATGGAGACAGAAAGATCAAGAAAGGAGAGGGAGGTATCGGAAATGGACCAGGTAGATTTGAGGGCAGGGTGCAAGTTGGAGGCCAAGTTAAGGAAGGTGATAGGTGAAGCCAGCTGAGGGGAGGAGAGATGAACTGTGAAGTTGGGAGGTGATAGATGAAAAAGTTAAAGGGCTGAATAAGAATGACTGATTGGAAAGGAAAGTAGGCCAGGGAGAAAGAGAAAGAGGAGGGGCACCAGAGGGGCATGATAAACAGGTGAGAAAAAGAGAAAGGGGTAAGAGAGAAGCCAGATTGGGAAATGGAAAAGGACAATATACACCGGGTCTCACCATTGTAGATGAGGCCACTCTGGGAATAATAGATACAGTAGATGACCCTGACAGACTTGTGGGTGAGGTGTTGAGGACTATATGGGGCCCCGAATTGTGGTGAGGGAGAAGGTGACAGGGCATTTGTGCTATTTGCTGAATGAGTGCCAGGAGGGAGATCAGCGGTGTTCCCGGTGTGGCTTAGGATAGCAGGTTCTAGTATCCACAGCATGAAATACTAATGCAGTTTCCTGTTATATAAATGAAGAACTATACGAATGTAACATTAGACACACTCTACTTACATAACAGGCAAGGAATAAATACTTCCAGATGGAAAGACCCCATCTCCCTAGGTGATAATTTAGCCAGGTTTTATTACCAACTAAAGATAATAGCTGCCACTTGCTATCAAGTTTTGTCTCCAAGCATTCAAGTCAATAATAGACTTTTGAGGCATCAAAACTGTAGACATTAGCACTATTTGACGGAACTTTATAGCCAGAAAGAAAAGTTTAAACATGACACTCTACTACAAGTACATGGAAGCTCATACAAGTGTTGCTGTCCCACTGACTTTGTGATCTGCTTTTGTGGTAAATATGGAATAAATTTAGCTTTAGTAACCAAATGGAAGTCTGACTCATCTTCCTTTGAAGATGTTTCTAAAAAGCAAATAGGAGATTAATAAACTATTAACAAATTAGCAGAGTGTGGGGAAATGCTGACCTTTCTCAGTATACAGATGTGTGCACAATAGTTCCAAATTAGTTGATGTGTACATGTTGTCAAACTACCGGATTCAGTATAATACCATTAGTCAGGGTGGGTGCAGAGGTTAAATGGGTAAGTGCACTTAATACCTTTAGGCATTCTCTGGAGTTAATAATAAGATTATAAGATCATAGGAACAGAATTTGGCCATTCAGCACATCAAGCCTGCTCTGCCTTCAATCATAGCTGCCTTATTTTCCCCCTCAATCTCATTTTTTGCCTTCTGCCCATAATCTTTGACACCATCACCAATCAAGAACCTATTAACTCTGCTTTAAATATACTCAGTGACTTGGCCTCAACAGATTCACTACATTATGACTTAAGAAGTTCCTCCTCAGCTTTGTTTTAAAGGGACATTCTTTTATTCTGAGGCTGTACATTCTGGTCCTAGACTCACCCACTCCTGGAAACATCATCTCAAGATTCACTCTGCCAAAGCCTTTCAATATTTGGTAGCTTTCAATGAGAAATTTGGAGGGACAGAGGATGAGGGGTGACCTGATAGAGGTGTACAAGACAATGAGAGGCATTGATTGTGTGGATAGTCAGAGGCTTTTTCCCAGGGCTGAAGTGGCTGCCACAAGAGGACACAGGTGCTTGGGAGTAGGTACAGAGTAGATGTCAGGGGTAAATTTTTTACTCAGGGAGTAGTGAGTGTGTGGAATTGGCTGTTGGTAAGGGTGGTGGAGGCGGATATGATAGGGTCTTTTAAGAGACTTTTGGATAGGTACATGGAGCTTAGAAAAATAGAGGGCTATAGGTAACCCCAGTAATTTCTAAGGTAGAGACATGTTCAGCACAGCTTTTTGGCCAAAGGGCTTGTATTGTGCTGCAGGTTTTCTATGTTTCTAGAATTTCCCCCCCCCCCCATCTTTTTAACCTCCAGTGAGTACAGTCTCAGAGTCATCAAACACTCCTCATGCATTAACCCTGTCATCCTCACAATCATTCTGATAAACCTCTTCCGGATTCTTGCCAATGCCAGCACATCATTCCTTAGATGCACGTCCAATTTCTGAATTCTCTCACCATTTAGAGAACAGTCTACACCAGGGGTTCCCAACCACAGTTTATGCCATGGAGCCATACTATTAACTGAGGGGTCCGCAGACTACAGTTTGGGAAACCCCGGTCTGCACCTTTATGCCTTCATCCAAAATGCATGACCGTACATTTTTCTACACTATATTCACCTGCCAATTCTTTGCCCATTCTACCAATACTGATCAAATCCTTCTGCAGACTCCCTGCTCCCTCAACACTAAATGCCACTCTGCCTGTCTTTGTTTCATCACAAACTTTGCCACAAAGGTATCAATTCCATGGTCCAGAATATTAATGTATGACATGAAAAATAGCAACACTACACTGACCCCTGCAGAACACAACTAATCACTCCATGCCTTCTGTCAATCAGCCAATCTTCTGTCCATGCTTAGTATATTTTCTGTAATACCATAGGCTGTCTTATCTTTTTTAGCAGCCTTAACTGCAGCAGCTTGTCAAAGTCCTCCTGAAAATCCAAGTCGACAACATCCACTGACTTGCTTTGGTCTAGTTTGTGTGTTGCATTCTCAGACAATTCCAACAGATTTATTAGGCAAGATTTCCTCTTTGGGAAACCATGCTGACTTAAGCCTATTTTTATCATTTTCATGCAAGTATCCCAAAAAAATTAATTCTTCAAAAAGTGGAATCGAAAATGGTGACTGAAGTCAGCCCAACTGGTCTATCATGTCCTGCATTTTGACTCTATCCCTTAAGGAGTGGAGTGATATTTTTGATTTTTTTTCCTCCTCTGGAACCATTCCTGACTCCAGTGATTCTTGAACAATCACACCAATCAGCATCATCATCATCATGAGCCGTGTCGATGATAACAGGGGATCATGGTCCCATGACCATGATTGTTCTTGGCAAATATTTCTACCAAAGTGGTTTGCCATTTCTTTCTTCTGGGGAGAGTCTACCAGGTGCGTGACCCCAGCCGTTATCAATACCCTTCAGAGATTGCCTGCCAGGTGCCAGTTGCTGAATAACCAGGACATGCGATATGCACCAGCTGCTTATCTGACCATCTACCACCTGTTCCCATGGCTTCAAATGGCCCTGATCGGGGTGCTAAGCAGATGCTACACCTTGCCCAAGGGTGACCTGCAGGCTAGCGGAGGAAAGGAGCATCTTACACCTCCTTTAGTAGAGATATATCTCCACCCCGGCATACAGAAATTACAGGTAAAATAAAAAGATTCTGATAGGAGTTATGTGCAGGCCTCCAAACAGTAGCCAAGATGTAGGCTACAAACTACATTGGGAGACAGATAAAGTATGTAGAAAGGGCAATGTTTTAATAGTCATGGGAGATTTCAATATGCAGGTAGATTGGGAGAATCAGGATCCTAAGAGATAGAATTTGTAGAATGCCGACAAGATGGATTTTCAAGCAGCTTGAGTTTGAGCTCACTGGGGAAAGGTAATTCTGGTCGGGTGTTGTGTAATGAATGCAGAGTTGATTAGGGAGCTTAAGGTACAGGAGGCAGTGATCATAATATGATAGAATTCACACTGCAGTTTGAGGGAGACAAGTTAAAGTCAGATGCTTTAGTACTACAGTGGAGTAAAGGGAATTACAGAGACATGAGAGAGGAGCTGCCTCCTCCATGTTGATTGGAAGTGGATACTAGCAGAGATGGTGGCAGAATTACAATGGCTGGAGTTTTTGGGAGCAACTTGGAAGGCACAGGATAGGCCCATCCCAAAGATGAAGAACTATTCCAAAGGGAGGATGACGCAACCGTGGTTGACAAGGAGAATTAAAGACAGCATAAAGCAAAAGCGACAGCATATAAGATAGCAAACGATAGTGGGAACTTAGAGTATTGGAAAACTTTTAAAACCACCAAAAGGCAACTAAAAAGCTATAAGGAGAGAAAAGACAAAATATGAAGGTAAGCTATGGATACTGAAACGTCTGAAGGTGGATAAGTCACCTGGACCAGATGGTGTACACCTCAGGCTTCTGAAAGGAAACTGAAGAGATTGTGGAGGCATTAGTAACGATCTTTCAGAATCACTAGATTCTGGAATGGTTGTGGAAAACCAGAAAATTGCAAATGTCAGTCCAAGGGGGGAAGCAGAAGAAAGGAAATTATGGACCAGTTGGCTTGACTTCAGCGGTTGAAAAGATGCTGGCTGGAGTCTATTATTAAGGATGAGGTTTTGGGGTACTTGGAGACACGTGATAAAATAGGCCAAAGTCAGCATGTTTTCCTAAGGGGAAATCTTGACTGGTAAATCTGATGGAATTCCTTACGGAAATAACAGGCAGGATAGACAAAGGTGAGTAAGTGGATGTTGAATACTTCGATTTTCAGAAGGCCTTTAACAAGATACTATACATGAGGCTGCTTAACAAGATAAGAGCCTCTGGTATTACAGGAAAGATACTCGTATGGATAAATTGGCTGTCTGGCAGGTGGCAAAGAGTGTGAATAAAGGGTGCCTTTTCTGGTTGACTGCTGCTGACTAGTGATTTTCCACAGGGTTCAGTATTGGGACCATTTCTTTTCAATTTATATGCCAGTTATATGGATGATAGAATTGATGGATTTGTGACCAAGTTTGCAGCTATGAAGATAGGTGGAAGGGTTGGTACTGTTGAAGAAGCAGAGTCTGCAGAAGGACTTAGACAGATTGGGGAAATGGCCAAAGAAGTAAAGATGGAACTTAATATAGGGAAGTGTATGGTTATACACTTGGTTAGAAGGAAAAATTGCATAGACTGTTTTCTAAATGGGAAGAAAATTCAAAACTCAGAGGTGCAATGGGAGTTGGGAGTTCTTGTGCAGGATTCCCAAAAGGTCAACTTGCAGATTGAATTGGCAGTGAGGAAGACAAGTTCAATGGTAGCATTTGTTTCAAGAGTACTAGAATATTAAAACAAGGATGTAATGCTGAGGATTTATAAGGCATTATACAGACTGCACGTGGAGTATTGTGAGCAATTTTAGGCCATTTCTCCAAGAAAAGATGTGCTGGCATTGGAGAGGGTCCAGAGGATGTTCACAAGAATGATTCTGGGAAGGAAAGGGTTAACGTATGAGGAGCTTTTGATGGTTCTGGGTCTGTACTCAATGGAGTTTAGAAGAATGAAGAGGGATCTCATTGAAACCAACTGAATATGTAAAGACCTAGAGTGGATGTGAATTATAGTGGGTGAGTCTAGGACCAGAGGACCTAGCCTCAGAAAAGAGGGAAATCAATCTATAACAGAGATGAGGCTGAATTTCTTTAGGCAGGGCTAGTGAATCTGTGGAATTCACTGTCACAGACAACTGTGGATGCCAAGCCAATGATTATATTAAGTGGAGATTGATAGATCCCTGAATAGTAAGGGTGTCAAAGGTTATGGGCAGAAGGCAGAAGAATGGGGTTGAGAGAGATAATAAATCAGCCACATTGGAATAGTGGAAAAGACTCGATGGGGTGAATGGGCTAATTCTGCTCCCATGATTATGGTCTTCTGGTCTAACTAATGCCTCCAGAATCTTTCCAGCTTCCTATTTTGGAGCCCTGTGCCATACTCCATCTCATCCAGGTGACTAATTCACCTGGAGATCTTTCAGTTTCACAAGAAACTTCACCTTAATAATCGTGAATACACTCATTTATGGCTCCTTACTCTCTTGAATTTCTGGCATATTAATGGTGTATTCCACACTAGAAACCATGCAAAATATTTATTCATTTCATCCCCCCATTTCTTTGTCACCCATTACTACCTCTCTAATCTAATCTTTGGTCACAAATCCATCAATTCTATCATCCATATAACTGGCATATAAATTGAAAAGAAATGGTCCCAATACTGAACCCTGTGGAAAATCACTAGTCAGCAGCAGTCAACCAGAAAAGGCACCCTTTATGCTTGACTAATCTGTTGGAGTTTTTTGAGGGTGTAACAAGGATGTTAGATGAGGGTAAGCCAGTAGATGTTGTGTACCTAGATTTTCAGAAGGCATTCGATAAGGTGCCACATAGGAGATTGGTGAGTAAAATCAGAGCTCATGGCATTGGGGGCAGGGTTTCAACATGGATAGAAAACTGGTTGGCAGATAGAAAGCAAAGGGTAGCAGTGAATGGGTGTTTCTCAGACTGGCTGGAGGTGACTAGTGGGGTACCACAGGGCTCTGTATTGGGACCACAGCTCTTTACGGTTTATGTCAATGATTTAGATGAGGGCATTGAAAACTATATCAGCAAGTTTGCTGATGATACTAAACTGGGTGGCAGTGTGACATGCGAAGAGGACGTTAGGAGAATACAGGGAGACTTGGATAGGCTGAGTGAGTGGGCAGATACTTGGCAGATGTCATTCAATGTGAATAAATGTGAAGTTATCCACTTTGGAAGCTGGAACAAGAGGGCAGAGTATTGTCTGAACAGTGTCGAGTTAGGTAAGGGAGAAATGCAAAGAGACCTAGGAGTCCTAGTTCACCAGTCAATGAAGGTGAATGAGCAAGTGCAACAGGCAGTGAAGAGGGCAAATGGAATGTTGGCCTTTGTTACAAGGGGAATTGAATACAAGAGCAAGGATGTTCTTTTGCATTTGTACAGGGCCCTGGTGAGACCACACCTGGAATATTGTGTACAGTTTTGGTCTCCAGGTTTAAGGAAGGACATTCTGGCAATTGAGGAAGTGCAGCATAGATTCACTAGGTTGATTCCTGGGATGGCAGGGCTGTCTTACGCAGAGAGATTGGAGAGATTGGGCTTGTACACGCTGGAACTGAGGAGATTGAGAGGGGATCTGATTGAAACGTTTAAGATAATTAAAGGATTTGATAGGATTGAGACGGGAAATATGTTCCAGATGTTGGGAGAGTCCAGTACCAGAGGGCATGGATTGAGAATAAGAGGTCAGTTATTTAAAACAGAGTTGAGGAAGAGCTTCTTCTCCCAGGGAGTTGTGGAGGTGTGGAATGCACTGCCTCGGAAGACGGTGGAGGCCAATTCTCTGGATGCTTTCAAGAAGGAGCTGGATAGATATCTGATGGATAGGGGAATCAAGGAATATGGGGACAAGGCAGGGACTGGGTATTGATAGTGAGTGATCAGCCATGATCTCAGAATGGCGGTGCAGACTCGAGGGGCCGAATGGTCTACTTCTGCACCTATTGTCTATTGTCTATTGTCTGTTGTCTCTCCAGCATCATTTACTAGCCATCTGATAACCACTCTCACTTCTCTTTTACTCTTTATATATCTGAAAAATCATTTGGTTTTCTCTTTTATATTATTGCCTAGCTTACCTCTATATTTCAGATGTTCTTCCTTTATTGCCTTTTAGTTAGTTGTTTTTGTTGTTTTTATAAGCTTGCCAATCCTCTAGCTTCCCAATAATTTTTGCAATATTGTATGCCCTTTTTTTTGCTTTTATGCTGTTATTGACTGTTTTGTCAGCCACAATTGCTTCATTCTCTCTTTATTTCTTCTTGGTATTTCTTCTTCGCAAAGGCATGATCTTGTGTCTTCTAAGTTACTCTCAAAAACTTCTCCTATTGCTGTCTGCGATCATCCCTGGTAGGATCCCCTTCCAAATAACTTTGGATAGATTCCCTCTCATGCTTCTGTGGTTATATTTTCTCAAAAGTAGTAACAATACATCTGATTTTAGGTTTTCCCTCTCAAACTTCAGGGTGAATTCTATCATATTATGATCACTGCTTCCTGAATGTTCCTTTGCTTTAAACTTCATAATCAAACTGGTTAAATGCACAACACCCAATCCAGAAATGCTTTTTCCCTAGTGGTCTTGACTACTAGGTGCTCTTAAAAAAAAATCATACCTTAGGCTTTTAGCAAATTCCTTCTCTTGCAGTCCACTGCCAACCTAATTTTCCCACTCGACCTGCTTGTTACAGTCCCACATGGCCATTGTAACTGCCTTTCATACATGCCATTTCTATCTGCTCTTGTAATTTGCACCCCCCCGCCCCATCCTGGCTACTATTCAGAGGCTTACATATAATTCGTATTAGGGTCTTTCTACCCTTGCATTTCCTTACCTCTACCCAAAAGGAATCCACATCTTCTGATCCTCTGTCGCTTCTTGCTAAGGATATTTTTCCTGAGCCCACCCGTTCTGTCCCCTTGCCTGTCTTTTCAGTTGGATATGTGTCCTTGGATATTTAGTTCCCAGCTGCAATCTTCTTTCAGCCACAACGTCATAACTGCCAATTTCTAACCATGCGATATTTTCATCCACTATTTTGGATGTTTGTGCACTTTCTAATTTAAGACCTTTTAGGAGCAATCAGAATAATCAAGAATAGTCAGCGTGGATTTGTTAAAACCATGTCATGTTTACAGAGTTAAGTCCTTTTATTTTGTGGATGTGACCTATGTGATTCATAAATAGTTTGGAGTGGATGTGGAGTGTGTCTATATTTTCAGGAGGTTTTCAAAGCAAGTATGTTTAAACTTACAGTTTTTCTTATGATAAAATGCAACACAAGATTAGGATTAATGGTTGTTCTTTGTCTTGGGGGTTGGTTGAAAGGAATATATCTTAAAGACCTGTTGTAGCAGATCTCAAATGAAGTAAAAATAATTTGAATTTGAACATTAAAGTGCATTATCAAACTGTGTTCTGTTCAGTTGACATGAATCTCAAAAGAGATTTAAGTGACAGGGAGGGGAGCTGTGGAAGATTTAGAGAGAGCGTGAATAGTTTATTTGGCTGGGCAGACCTACAGCGGATGTAATTTTCTGTAATGTTTAAGATATTTGATTTTGTAAGAAAAACTAATCATAGAATGGAACTTTGAGCAAAGAAGCCAACAAAATGTTTCTGGCAGATAACACAGTCACAAAGACAGGTACCACTTGTGGGTTTCAAAGTAAGGATTCAGAGTATAAGAACAAAAGAGATTAAGATAAACATGTAAAAGCAATAGTGGGTTACCAACTGTAGCCTTGGTAGATGGTATTATTGAAAATACATTAATGTCAAATGTGAGTGCATCACATTGATTCACCAAGATGATAACATAAACAGCAAACTTTTGTGTTAAGGATAGAGGGAGTTATAGACTCAAACAGCAGACATACCAAGCACTCTGCTTCATGTTGACCAATGAATACTTTAACCCTGAAGTTGTTCTCTCCTTATTCTCATCAGCTACCCCATCCACATATTTAAGCCCTCGATTACACCCTAGGGGCCATTTTCAGTTGCAAAATAACCTACTAACTCACACACCTTTTGTATGTGGCAGGAAATCGGTGCACCCAGAGTAAACTTACATGGTCAAAAGGAGAATGCGCAATCCTTTTTTGATTCTATGCTCTACCTGTGTAGTCGATTTGCCCAGGAATGGCATTTCCAAGTACTCCTGTTATATTCTCCCTTATCAAAGGGCAACACAGCCACCTCATTTACCTGTACCTCTGTCACAGCTGATGTATCTGTACCTTGGAATATTGAACTGCCAGTCCTTCTCTCAACCACGTTTTTTGTTATAGCTCTAGCATCCTGTAATGAAGATATTTAAAAATACATGTAACTCTCGCTTCGGCTAGTGGCTTAATACAGAGGGTGATAGCCCCCAACCTGTTTGGGTGGATGCTGCGCGCTTTGTCTCCCGTACAAATCAGTACCTCAAAATAACAAATAGTACACAATATGTGATTAAACGATTAAACTTTATAATTCTTACTTTGACTATATGGTTAGTAAAGAAACGGAAAAAAAAGAAAAATGGCCCATTCTTATGAAAAGTCTATTGTGCGTGTTGGATCTCACTGATAAGCCGATCGTCCACCATCGACTTCCCGCGATCGTCGCTGCCCTTCGGAACTTCTCTCCAAGTCCATTCTGTCCGGCGGTCTACCAATTCTCTCCATTCATGTCTTCTCTCCTCATCTCTCCCCGACAAAAGACTGTGAAAATCTCTTTTCCCGACTTACAAGGAAGAACAACAGCATTCCTAACCTCGTTATCTCTAGTCACAACCCAAACATTGCTGCTACAGAGAAACTATTACATTATCAGCAAACCCAGTAAAACCCTATCAGGGAAACCCTACAGCATGTTACATACAGTATTTGTTATTTTGTGATTCAGCAGTAAGAAGTATTTAGAAACAAAGGAGACACTATACACATGTTGAAGGTTATAAACACTATATCAGGATGATATGAAAACTGCTCGTTACTTACTGAATACAAAGAATATTTATCAATCATTTAGTGAACTGATCTACACAATTCTGGAGGGAACCCCAGCTGTTTCCATGATTTTCCCTCCCCCTTCTTTCCCTTACCTTCCCCTTTCTCCTCTCCTTCCTCTCTCCCTCCCTCTACCCAAGTCTCATCCAACATCCCTCACCTTAGTACTTTCTCCAGGTATAGGATCAGGTTATACCTGTACCTGTATCCCATGTCCCCTTCCTGGACAATCATGCAGTTCATCTTTACCTACTCTCAAGGCTGTGGACCAGGACCCTTTTACTTTCTCAATATATTCCCACACATATCTTCTCCTCACTAATGATCAACACATCCTTAGCCCACTGCTCTACTGCCTCTATACCCATGACTGTGTGGCTCGGTATAGCTCAAATATGCTAATAATATAACCATTGTTGGTAGAATCTCAGATGGAGATGAGAAGGTGTACAGGAGTGAGATATACCAGCTGGTTGAGTGGTGTTGCAGCAACAACTTTGCACTCAATGTCATTAAGACGAAAGAGTGAATAGTGGACTTCAGGAAGGGTAAGGTGAGGGAACACAAGTTCCTGGGTAGTGAAGTGGCATCAGCACCACTCTTCAGGGTGAGTGGTCACAGGTTCAAATCCGTCCTGCTTCTTGGATGCTTTCCATCAATGCTGGGTTAAGCATTGAGTTAGCAACTCGGCCTTGTAAAAAGCAGACAAAATGTTAAAGACCCTGCAAGGTTTCCACTTGATGCACCACAAGGCACAGAGAAGATTAATGGCAATACTCAGCAAATCTATAGAATAGTAACTATAACAGGATCAACCAGAGTGTAGGAGACAATAAACTGTGCAAATGCAAATATAAATAAATAGCAATAAATAATGAGAAGATGAGATAAAGAGTCCTTAAAGGTGAGATCATTTGTTGTGGGAACATTTCAACATACGGTCAAGTATCCCCTTTTCTTCAAGAGCTTGATGGTTGAGTTGGTGGTGCAAGTCCTGAGGCTCTTGTACCTTCTACCTGATGGCAGCAGTGAGAAAAGAGCATGACCTGGACAGTGGGGATCTCTGATGATAGATGATGCTTTTGTACACCAATGTTTCATGTAGATGTGTTCAATGGTTAGAAGTGCTTAACCCATTATGTACTGAGCCAAATTCACTACATTTTGGAGGATTTTCCATTCAAAGGCATTGGTGTTTCCAAACCAGGTTGTGATGCAGCCGGTCAATATACACTCCACTACACATCTATAGAATTTTGTCAATGTTTTAGATATCTTTCCGAATCTCCCCGTAGTTCTAAAGAAGTAGAAGCTTTCTTCGCAATTGCACTTATGTGCTGGGTCCAAGGCAGGTCCTCTGAGATAGTGACTCCCACCCAGGAATTTCCAGTTGCCAACCCTCTCTGCCTCTGATACTCTGTCATTGTGGCTATCCCTCGATGTCGAGGATAATGGTCTTCATTTCATTGATCTACCACAGAGCGAAGACGCCTGTGCGTGTATTTGTTTAACGTGTACTTGATTACTTGATGTTGCATTCCAAGAAGCACACAATACTTCACAAATCAACCAACTGATTCCAGTGGCATGGAAACCACGAAGATTGGAGCTGATGGATTTATTGCAGCCTTCATCCGCCTTCACGGCCATTCAGTTCAAAGTAACTTCATCTGCCTCTTCCACCGTTGAGGTCTTAGTTGGATTGTTCTTTGTCAGGGACCTCACCCTCGACCTTACCACCATGGGGGACCCTACCAGAAGCACAGCTCCAGACAGCTTCGCTCTCGGGATCTCAGGACCACACAAGCTTCTCCACCACAACAAGGTGACAATCCACAGAGACTCCAATGAGGACTGGCTCATGAACTTCTGATTTCCCTTTCCTGAAAGCTATGATCTGTTCCTGGGTCTTGCCAACATTGAGTAACAGGTAGTTGCTATGACACCACTCAGCCATATTTTCAAACTCCCTGCTGTATGCTGATTCATGAGCCCACAACAGCGGCGTCATCAGCAAACCTGAATACGGCATTGGAGTTGCGCTTAGCAACACAGTCAAAAGTGTAAAGAGAGTACAGCAGGGAGCTAAGCACTAAGCCCTGTGCTGATGGAGATCATGGAGGAGATGTTGTCACTTGTCCAAACTACCTAGGGTCTACAAGTGAGGAAATCCAGTATCTAATTGCACAAGGCTGCATTGAGGGCAAGATCTTGGAACTTTTTGAATATTTTGAGGGAATGATGATATTAAATGCTGAGCTACAATCAATAAAGGGCAACCTATGTATGCACCTCTGCTGTCCAGATGTTTCAGGATTGAGTGAATGAGATGGAATCTGTCATGGACCTGTTGCTCAGATACACAAATTGGAGCAGATCCAAATCAACTCTCTTGCAGGAGTTGACATATTTCATCACCAAACTCTCAAAACACTTCATACTATGGATGTAAGTGGTATAGGCAATAATCATTGAGGTAGGTCACCACACTCTTCCTGGGCACTGGTATAATTGAAGCCTGCTTGATTATACCTTCTGCCGAAGTGAGAGGTTAAAGATCTCAGTGAACACACCATCCAGTTGGTCAACACAGGTCTTTCGTATGTGGCCAGGTACACCTTCCAGTCCAGATGTTTTCCATGGATTCACCGCTGAAATCCACCCCCCAAGCCAGTGTGCACATCGACTTCAGAGACTCAGATCATAGGATCATTGAGGGATGTGTGGGTTTGCGATGGTTCCTCCATGTTCTGATGGTCAATGCAAGCATTGAAGGCATTGAGCTCTTTTGGAAGCGAAGCCCTGCTGTCTCCCATGTTGGTTGATTTACCCTTGACAGCATTCAAGCCCTGGCACAGCTGTTGAGCATCTTTCATTTTTTGAAGTTTGGTCCAGAATCTCACTTCACCAATAAGATGGCTTTCCAGTGATCATACCTGCACCTCTTGTAGCTTGCTTGGTCTCCAGAGTAGAATGCCTCTAATCTGGCCCTTAACAGATTTTTGATCTTATGGTTCATGCAGGGCTTCTGATTGGGGATGATTCTGAATGATTTAGTGGGAACACTCTGATCTACAGCTGTTTTAATAAAGTCTGTTACAACCATGGTGCATTCATTCAGATCTTACATGTATGTTGAACAAGGCCTAGTCAACTGACTCAACATAATGCCGTAATCACTCCACTGCCTCCTGTGACCAGCTCTTTGTTGTGCTAATCTCTGGAGCCTTGCTTTTTAGCCTGTGTTTGCATGCAGGTAGAAGAAGGTCAGCCTAGTGATCTGATTTGCCAAAATATGGTCTGGGTAAGAAACAGTAGGTATTCCTTACCTTAATATAGCAGTGGTTAGTACTTTGGGACCTCTGGTGCTACAGGTTATATGCTGGTGATAATCGGACAGGGTTTTCTTCAATCAAGTCTCAGACTGTAATCTGAAATATGTCGGGATGGGCAAGCGCAAGATTATGGTTGGCCACTGATGATATATAGTTTTCAGTCGGGATTATGCCGGAGAACTCTTGAGGTAAATAGGATGGATGGCATTTAACCGTTCAGTGTTCCAAGTCAGGGGAACACCAGTTTGACAGAATTGTCATGTCAGAGTATCATCAAGAGTTAGCCATAAAACACACATCTCCTCCCTTTGCCTTTCCCAAGTCCGTAGTTTGATCCATTTTGTGAATCGTGAATCCTTCTGGTCTGACTGCTGCACCTGGTGTATCCGGGGAAAGCCACATTTTGAGAGCATACAACTGAGCAGACATTCATCTGCTTCTGATACAGCAGTCTTGCTGTCTTATCCTCAGTTTTATTCTCCAATGACTGAACATGCTGGGTAGAGGAGGCCTCATCCGTCCAGCTTGGAGTATCCCCTCCTGTTTCACCTTTGATCATGGTGATGGTGATGAATCTTAAAGGTGCCATGTCTAAATGGTCTGGGTTCTTCAGTCGATTCAGAATCAGGTTTATTATCACTGGCACGTGTCGTCAAATTTATTAACTTAGCAGCAGCAGTTCAAAGCAATGCATGATATTATAGAAAGAAAATATCAATTACAGTAAATATTTACATGTATGTATATTGAATAGATTAATCATAGTGCAAACACAGAAAAGTGAGGTAGTGTTCATGGATTCAATGTCCACTTACGAATCGGACGGCAGAGGGGAAGAAGCTGTTTCTGAATCGCCAAGTGTGTGCCTTCAGGCTCCTGTACTTCCTTCCTGTTGATAACAATGAGAAGAAGGCATGTCCTTGGTGATGGGGGAGTCCTTACTATTGGATATCGCCTTTCTGAGGCCCTGCTCTTTGAAGATGCCTTGGGTACTATGAAACCTAGTACCCAAGATGGAGCTGACTTTCTGTAGCTTCTTTCAGTGCTGTACAGTAGACCACCCCCATACCAGACAGTGATGCAACCTGTTAGAATGCTCTCCATCTCTACACCTCAACATCTATAGAAGTTTTCTAGTGGGAATAAGTGTGAAATAAGTGCAATTTCACTGAATACTTCTTTCCCTGCCTTTACCATTGCAAGGTGGGAGCTATTAGAAAAGAACGAGTCTCATTGGGACAACACACACAAAATGCTGGTGGAACACAGCAGGCCAGGCAGCATCTATAGGGAGAAGCGCTGTCGACGTTTCGGGCCGAGACCATTCGTCAGGACTAACTAAAAGGAAAGATAATAAGAGATTTGAAAGTAGTGGGGGGAGAAGGATGTTCGCATTTCCCCCTCCCCCCACTACTTTCAAATCTCTTGCTATCCTTTCTTTCAGCATTTTGTGTGTGTTGTTAGAATTTCCAGCATCTGCAGATTTCCTCATGTGAATCTCATTAGGAGTGAGTTTTATTTGAGCCAATAAAAGAAACGGAGATGTAAGCGTAGTCGCCATGATTGGAGCTGCCATTGTGAGTGTGGGCCAGTGTTCAAGTGCAAAGCTTTGGCTCAACAGACTTGGGCAAGCACAGGCAGAGGTTTTAAGTTTCTAGTAAGTATTTTTCTTTCTTTGTCTATTAGTACATAGCTTGTGTACTGACAATGGGTTCAGAGTTAGTGGTATGTTCTTTTTGTGAGATGTGGGGACTCGGGGAAACTTCCCAACTCCATGAAAGCTGCATCTACGTGGTGTATCGTGTTGTAGCTCCCAGTCTTATGGAACCAGTGCTGCAGCTCAATGACCTTTGGCTCATACAGGAGAATGAGGAGGTGATAGATAAGAGCTACAGGGAAGTCGTCTTCCCTATGTTGCAGAAGACTGGGTAACTGTCAGGAGAGGGAAAGGAAACAGGCAGCCAGTGCAAAGTGTCCCTGTGGCTATGCAGAATCAGGTTTATTATTTTCGGCATGTGACGTGAAATTTGTTAACTTAACAGCAGCAGTTCAATGCAATACATAATCTAGCAGAGAAAAAAATAAAATAATAATAATAAATAACTATATCAATTACAGTATATGTATATTGAATAGATTAAAGTTGTGCAAAAATCAGAAATACTATATATTTAAAAAGTAAGGTAGTGTCCAGGGGTTCAATGTCCATTTAGGAATCAGATGTCAGAGGGGAAGAAGCTGATCCTGAATCGATGAGCAGGTGCCCTCTTCTGTACCCCCTTACCCAATGGCAACAGCAAGAAAAGGGCATGCCCTTGGCGCTGGAGGCCCTTAATAATGGAAGCTGCCTTTCTGAGACACTGCTCCTTGAAGATGTCCTGGGTACTTTGTAGGCTAGTACTCAAGATGAAGTCCACTAAATTTACAACCTTCTGCAGCTTCTTTTGGTCCTGTGCAGTAGCCCCTCCATACCAGACAGTGATGCAGCCTGTCAGAATGCTCTCCACTGTACAGCTATAGAAGTTTTGAGTGCATTTATTGACATACCAAGTCTCTTCATTCTCCTAATAAAGTATAGCCGCTGTCTTGCATTCTTTATAACTACATCAATATGTTGGGACCAGGTTAGATCCTCAGAGATCTTAACACCCAGGAACTTGAAATTGCTCACTCTCTCCAATTCTGATACCTCTATGAAGATTGGTATGTGTTCCTTCGTCTTACCCTTCCGGAAGTCCACAATCATCTCTTTTGTCTTACTGACGTTGAATGCCAAGTTGTTACTGCGACACCACTCCAATAGATGGCATATCTCACTCCTGTACGCCCTCCTGTCACCACTTGAGATTCTACCAACAATGGCTGTATCAGCAGCAAATGTATAGATGATATTTGAGCTATGGCTAGTCACATAGACATGTGTATTCAGAGAGTAGAGCAGTGGGCTAAGTACACACTCCTGAGGTGCATCGGTGTTGATCATTAGCGAGTAGGAAATGTTATCACCAATTGGCACAGATTGTGGTCTTCCAGATAGGAAGTCAAGGATCAAATTGCAGAGGGAGGTACAGAGGCCCAGGTTCTGTAACTTCTCAATCAAATTTGTGGAAATGATGATATTAAATGCTGAGCTATAGTTGATAAACAGCATCCTGACGTATGTGTTTGTGTTATCTAGGTGGTCTAAAGCTGTGTGAAGAGCCATACAGATTGCATCTGCCATTGACCTACTGTGGCGATTGGCAAATTGCAGTGGGTCCAGGTCCTTGCTGAGGCAGGAGTTCATTCTAGTGATGACCAGCCTCTCAAAGCATTTCATCACTGTCAATGTGAATGCTACCGGGAGATAGACGTTAAGGCAGCCCACATTATTCTTCTGAGGCACTGGCATAATTGTTGCCTTTTTGAAGCAAATTGGAACTTCTGCCCACAGCAGTGAGAGGTTGAAAATATCTTTGAATACTCTTGCTAGTTGGTTGGCGCAAGTTTTCAGAGCCTTACCAGGCGCTCCATCGGGCCCTTTCACCTTGTGAGGGTTCACTGTCTTTAAAGGCAGCCTAACTTTGGCCTCTGAGACAGAGATCACAGGGTCATCAGGTGCAGTAGGGATCTTCACAGCTGTAGTTATATTCTCCCTTTCAAAGCGGACATAGGAGGCATTGAGTTCATCTGTTAGTGAACCATTGCTGCCATTCATGCTATTGGGTTTCGCTTTGTAAGACGTAATGTCTTGCAAACCCTGCCAGAGTTGCTCTGCATCTGATGTCACCTCCAACCTCATTCCAAATTGTCTCGTCACCCTTGAAATAGCCCTCCGCAAATCATACCTGGTTTTCTGATACAGGCCTGAGTCGCCAAAATTGAATGCCATAGACCTAGCCATCAGCAAATGGCGTTCCTCCTGGTTCATCCATGGCTTTTGGTTTGGGAATGCACAACAAGTCTTTGTAGACACACACAGGATTTAGTGAAGTCGGTAACAACTGCAGCATACTCTTCCAGGTTTGAAGATGAATCCCTGAATACAGTCCAGTCCACTGATTTACAGAGGTCCTGTAGGCACTCCTGTGCTTCCCTTGGCCATACCTTCTTGGTCCTCACTACTGGTGCTGCAGTCTTCAGTCTCTGCCTATACTCAGGGAGTAGAAGTACAGCCAGATGATCAGACTTTCTGAAGTGAGGGTGTGGAATAGCACGGTAGGCATTCTTGATGGTGGTGTAGCAATTGTCCAGTGTGTTGTTTCCTCTGGTATTGCAAGTGATCTGTTGATGGTAATTGCATAGTGATTTTTTTCAGACTGGCCTGGTTAAAATCTCCCAAAACGATGGTGAAGGTGCTAGTGTACACTGTTTCGTGAGGTTTGATCCCATTGCTCAGATCATTTAAAGCCTGATTGACATTGGCCTTCGGGGGAATGTATACCGCTACCAAAATGACCCGGAGAATTTCCGTAGTAGGTAAAAAGGACGGCACTTAACTGCAAGATATTCCAGGTCTGGTGAGCAGAATTGGGACAACACTGATATATTTGTGCACCAAGAAGAGTTGATCATGAGGCATACCCCTCCACCTCTGCTTTTGAGAGACTCTACAGATCTATCCCGATGGTGTATAGTAAACCCGTCAATCCGAATCGCTGCATCTGGTATGGAAGAGGTTAACCAGGATTCCATGAAACAAAGGACGCACGTGGTCCTATTGTCCCTCTGATTCAGCACCCTAGTTCCGAGATCATCTCAGATTTTACTCATCTGAGACTGCATGTTTGCCAGCAAGATAGTCAGTATAGGGTGTTTAAAAGCCTGTTTCCTTAAACGAACTTGTATCCCCAATCTACACCCGTTCTTCCTCCATGGACACTTCCATCCACAATCAGTGTTGTTACCATCAGTCTAAGCAGCAGTAGTTCCTTTTTACACATTAAGACATCTTTGTTGACTGTACTGACCTTGGAAGCAGTTGTGCTTTTTAGCTGTTTCAGGCTGAAACGAGAATATTCCCCTCAATAAGTACCATGGGTGTCCCAGATCAGATCCACAGCTTTCTAAAGAGGGAATGTGAACAGTCAGAAGTTTTGGTACGTATTGGTACCAACAACATAGGTAGGAAATGGGAGAAGATACTGAAGAGAGATTTTAGGGAGTTAGGTAGAAAGTGAATAAGCAGGACCTCCAGGCTAGTAATATTTGGATCGCAGCCAGTGCCACAGGCCGTTGTGAGTATGAGTAGAATAACTTGTCTGATGAATGACTGGCTGAGGTATTGATGCAGGGGGCAATGTTTCAGATTTCTGGATCATTGGGGTCTCTTCTGGGGAAGGTATGGCGCATACAAAAAGACCTGAACCCAAGTGGGAACCAATATCCCCGCAGGCAAGTTTGGTAGAGCTGTTTGTGAGGGTTGAAAATAATTTGGCAGGGGATGAGAGCTGGAGAAATAGCAATTTGTATACAAGTAGATGCGATGTGTATTGAGGCTGTAAGGATGAACATGCAGATATTAAGGCAAAATTGCAGTCAGTGGGATGAGTTGAAGTGTAACATGGGGGCAAAATCAAGAAGGGTGATTAGTACAGGACGAAAGAGGTTATATTTGAATGCATGCAGTATATGGAATAAGGTAGATGATCTTGTAGTGCGGTTAGAGATTGGGATGTATGATATTGTGGGCACCTCTGAGTTGTGGCTGTAAGAAGATCATAGTTGGGAGCTTAAAATCCAAGAATACACATTGTATTGAAAGGACAAACTGGTAAGCAGAGAGGGTATGGTGGTCCTGTAGGTAAAATATGAAATCAAATCCTTAGAAAGAGATGAGAGAGGATTAAAAGAAGTAGAATTGTTGTGAGTAGAGGAAAGAAACTCCAAAGCTAAAAAGACCCTGATGGAGTTATATACAAGCCTCCGAACAGTAGCCAGGGTGTGGGAGATAGAAAAGGTACATAAAAAGACCAATGTTACAATAATCATGGGGGATTTCAGTATACTAGTAGATTGGGAATATCAGATTGGTGATGTGTTCTAAGAGAGGAAACTTGTAGAGTGCATATGAGATGGCTTTCTAGATTGGCTAGCCAACTAGAGAAAAGGCAATTCTGGATTGGGTGTTGTGTAATATACCAAATTTGATTAGAGAGCTTAAGATAAAGGAGCCCTTGGGAGACAATGAACATAAAGTGATAGAATTCACCCTGCAGTTTGAGATGGGGAAGATAAAAGTCAGATGTATCAGTATTACAGTACAGTAAAGGGAACTACAGAGGTATGAGAGAGCAGCTGGCCAAAGTTAATTAGAAGGCCACACTAACAGGGGTGACGGTAGAACAGCAATGTTTGGAGATTCTGACAGTATCTCCAACACCATCACACTGAGCACGTAGGGCTGTGTGCTCAGTCCACTGCTGTTCACTCTGCTGACCCATGACTGTGCTGCAACACACAGCTCGAACCATATCATCAAGTTCGCCGATGACACGACCGTGGTGGGTCTCATCAGCAAGAACGACGAGTCAGCTTACAGAGAGGAGATGCGGTGGCTAACGGACTGGTGCAGAGCAAACAACCTGTCTCTTAATGTGAACAAAACAAAAGAGATGGTTGTTGACTTCAGGAGGGCATGGCGTGACCACTCCCCGCTGAACATCGACGGCTCCTCGGTAGAGATTGTAAAGAGCACCAAACTTCTTGGTGTTCACCTGACGGGGAATCTCACCTGATCCCTCAACACCAGCTCCATAGCAAAGAAAGCCCAGTAGCATCTCTACTTTCTGCAAAGGCTGAGGAAAGTCCATCTCCCACCCCCCCATCCTCATGAAATTCTACAGGGGTTGTATTGAGAGCATCCTGAGCAGCTGCATCAATGCCTGGTTCGGAAATTGCACCATCTCGGATCGTAAGACACAGCAGCAGATAGTGAGGTCAGCTGAAAAAATCATCGGGGTCTCTCTTCCCGCCATCACGGACATTTACGCTACATGCAGCATCCGCAAAAGAAACAGCATAATGAAGGACCCCATGCACTCCTCATACAATCTCTTCTTCCTCCTGTCATCTGGGAAAAGGCTCCGAAGCATTCGGGCTCTCATGACCAGACTATATAACAATTTCTTTCCCCAAGCTATCAGACTCCTCAATACCCAGAGCCTGGACTGACACCTTGCCCTATTGTCCTGTTTATTATTTATTGTAAGGCCTGCACTGTTTTTGTGCACTTTATGCAGCCCTGTGTAGGTCTGTAGTCTAGTGTAGCTTTCTCTGTGTTGTTTTTTTACGTAGTTCAGTCTAGTTTTTGTACTGTGTCATGTAACCCCATGGTCCTGTAAAATGTTGTCCCATTTTTACTGTGTACTGTACCAGCAGTTATGGTCGAAATGACAATAAAAGTGACTTGAACTGTGGGAGGAAACTGGAACACCTGGAGGAAGCCATATGGTCACAGGAGAACATACAAATTCCTTACAGGCAGCGGCAGGAAGTGAACCTGGGCCTCTGGTACCGTAAAGCGTTGTGCTAACCACTGTGCTATTCTGGCTCTTTGTGACTGGCTGGTCTCTATAAATTCGACATGTGTTTTTAAGAAAGCTAAATCAGTCACGTTATCGGAATTCACCTGAGGTAGCAAGTTATTACTGTAGCACAGAAACTGTAGAATTCAATCTGCTTCCTCTGCGTACATGATGTATTGAGCCAGAACATGTCAGTCCATTGTGTGCCACATCTCTTTATGACTAATAAACCTGATGGATTCTTCTTTCTTTTTTCAAGGTGTTCACACAAATGTGGTAATTTATCAGAAGCTGGAGAACTGGTTGATTTTAACTTTTAGCCAGCATTGATATTTTTTCATCAAGTATGACAGCCCTTCACAGATCACGCAGAGCAATTAGACTGACTAAGAATAATTGAATCAAAGTAGGCATCTAGCCACACTTATACATTGATTTGATCTCTTACAACAGCTTGAGTGCCTCCTTCCTTGTAGAAGAATACCCCACCCAGCTTTTGTCTGATGTTACACCCCCCCTTTTCCCCTGACTCCTCTTATAAGTCAATTCTCCTATTCTGATTACTTTTTGTATCTGCCTTTTTGTTTCCTAATTACATACATGTACCTACATACAAGTCTTTAATAAACTGTGCATTAGAACACTTAGATTCCTTTGCTTTATTCTTGTTTATTTTTTCTGCATGAATGGAGAAATTAACAATTACCAAATATTAAGTCCATTTGCTATGTCTTATATATCCCTTTATTGATTTCTCTTTACAGTAAACAAATTCCACCCCCCCCCCCACATCCTCTGTTCTCTACTCTGACCCTTTTACTTCTTCTTTCCTGCCTATTACTTCCCCCTAAGTCCATTCTTCCTTCCGTGTCTCCCATAGTCCACACTCTTCTCCTGTCCGATTCTTTTTTTTTACGACCCACCTGGTTTCACCTATCACTTTCCCCACAGCTACCCTTATTCCCCTCTTCCCCACCTGTTTAATTCTGGCATTAACCCCCTTCCTTCTCAGTCCTGAAGTATGAATCTTGACCCAGAAATGTCGACTGTTCATTCATTTCCATAGACAGTGTCTGACCTGCCGAGTTCCTCCTGCATTTTGTGCGTGTTGCTTTGGATTTCCATCATCTGCAGAGTTTCATGTGCTTGTGGAAGGCTATATCCCTTTATTGACCCCTTTTGACCACTCAACCTATCATTGTGTTTTGAGAAAGTTTCTCAATTGTACCCTCAATGCCTTAATCCAAGACACTTGTGTGAATTATCAAAATTTTTGGTTCAGCTCATCACACATTGTATCATGCCAGTATGTAATCTCATGAAAGGTCTTCGACCTGTAAAGCTAACTGCTATTCTCCCCAAGTGCTGTCCAAGCTGCTAAGTATAGCTAACATTTTCTGCTTTTAATTCAGATTTCCAGTTATTGTTTTTTTATCTAGAAACATGAAACATCTTCACCCTCTGTTTATAGATGCTGCCTGGCCTGTTCAGTATTTCTACAATTGACTGTTTTTTATTGCTCTTATTAGCTATTTACTGTCAACCTGCAGAAATACTTCAAAAAAATTATATTTACTGTAAGACAGATAATATTATTTTCAGTCATAATTAAAGCTACTTGTCTGACTCAGTCACATTTCATGATTTAATATCAGTTTTAAATGTTAATTTCTATTAGTTCTCATTGCTCACAGGGAATTTTTTAATAACATAAATCTGTCTCATCCTACAATATCTCAGAAATGCTTTTATTTCACACACTTGTTGTAAAAATATTCCTCTATGCATCTGATATAAAGCAAATTGTGAAGTACTTTTCTTTCCAGTTTGTGCATTGTGCATATGCATATGAATCTTTAAACTAAATGCAAAAAGGATTCTTTAAAATGTCCATCTTACCCTGCTGCAAAATCTCTTTTATGTTGAGATTAATATGAAGAAATAATAATCAGCCCATGTTTACAATTCCTTCAGCAGAAATGCCTGTTCCTTTATTTTCCTCTCTCTATACATAATTTATTCTAAAACGAGTTGATCCATAGATCATTAAAAAATGTTGAAATTGTGCTGTATGTATTGCATTTGTTTGCATGCCTTCCTTCAGTTTGATTCTTCTGTCTGAATACTGCAAATTCCTGCCAAACCCAGCCCTGATTCCATTATGTTGCACTTCCAACATAAAACTCTGAAAATCTATGCAAATGTCACATGGTACTTCAACTGCTTCTTAAAATGACTATTTTTGGCTATCTGTCCAATGAAAAACATCTTCTGCCTTTGTATTCAGGAACGTGGCTGCCTTGCACTTAAGCCACTTATTTCAATGTACAATAATATCAGGCTTCAGTGAGATTTCACCCAGACTATAGTGTTCGTCTCCTTAACTTTAGAAAAGGATATACTTGCTGAGAGGGATTCACTAAGTTGCTCAGATTTCCAGCATCAGCAGAATTTCTCTCGTCAAAGATCCATCATCAGACTGTTCTTTGGAATGGTCAGTTTGGTGTATGAGAGATTGAATAGACGAGCCTTATATCCTCAGAATAGAAAAAAACTGAGAGGTGATCTCACAGAAACTTACAAAATTCTCTCAGGGTGCAACAGGATTAGAATCAGAATCAGTTCTAATATCACTGACATATGTCGTAAAATTTGTTACTTTACAGCAGCAGTATATTGCAAAACATAATAACTATAAATTATGTTAAGAAGTGTATTTATATATAGATTAAATAAGTAGTGCAGAAAGAGTGGGAAAATACTGAGGTAGTGTTCGTGAGTTCATTGTACATTTAGAAAACTGATGGTGGAGGGCAAAATGCTGTCCCTAACATTTTGAGTGTGTGTCTGCAGGCTGACTCAGGTGTGTGCCTGCAGGGGAATACAGGGAGGATGTTTTCTTGACAGAGGAGTGTAGAGCCTGTGGCTGTAGACTCAGAATATGAGGCTGACCATTTAGGAGTGAAATGCAGAGAAATTAATTCAGAGGGTGGTGAGCATTTGGAATTTTCTATCCCAGAGAACTGCAGAGACTCAATTATTTGAGTGCAGCCAAAACAAAGACTGCTAGATCTTTGAACAGGAAGATAATCAAGGTGCATGCGGATAGTGTAGGAATCTTCAGCCAAGGTAGTAGATTAACCATCACCTGATAACTTGAATGGTCAATTAGACTACTGCTGCTCCTATTTCATATGTGTTTTATACAAAAGAACCTTGAGGAATCACAGACTGATTTTGGACAGTTTTTAACGAATTAATAGTGACAGCAAGGAAACTTTGGGGATATATCTACTACCTGATAGCTCCGACAGTGTGAAGCTAAATGAGGAATCATATTCCTCACTTTTCTTCATACAGTCAGAGCTACCGTAAAATCCACATTGCTTTATTGGTGTGAGAATCAGTGGTAGAGCAGCTGCATGTATCTCACACCTCCAGTGCCAGAATCCTCTGGGCAATCATAGCACACAGCAGAGGCCAGGATCCGCTCTTACAAGTGTAGTGGAAGATTTTCTAAATTAGAAACTTCTTATAATTTTAAAGACCACAAAAGTTCTGGCAAAGCATTTAAGTCTGTTGTTGTTCTACCTGGACTTAGTTTCTGCAGTTTTCCGCAGGAACAAATCATCAGCAGCTTTTTGTACTACCCCTCAAACTTCACCCACTGTAAAGGATTGCCAGAAGAATATCAAATATTCCTTATGATCTTACGTTTGGATGCCATTATTGTGGATGATGAGGAGTGCCACAGAACATATCAAAGGACACTTTAGCAGAACTTGCTACAGAAAGTATTACCCGTGTCTTTACTGAGGTCTTCTGTGGATCAATATCTTTGTAACAGCCTGATGACCTTAATGAAACATTGGTTGAAAAATTATGGGTGAAGTGAAGGGGATGAGAAAACTACAGGAGCTGAGTGTGGCCCCCACAGATACTTTCAGTGATGTAGAATTGTATATGTTAGCAGGCAGTAAGAAAGGCAATAGGTGGGAGATACAATAGTGCTGTTGGATGCAGAGAAATCAGGAATGCTAGAGGGGTGAACTAGAATGAAACCACTAAAGGACATAATTTTACTAGTGCTAGGAACCCCGTAACTGGGTGTCTTACCAGCAAAGATAGGAGTAGCCGTTGAAGTCTGATGATACTATTTTTAACAGTATTTATTAGTAAAAATACACAAAAATATTATCAATGCAAATATACAGATAATATACGTCATCAATACTAAACCTAAAAGTGTGGGTATAATAATAATCAATAAGAAATAAGCTCTATCGTTGTCTAGGGGATAATGAATTATCCGATGGAAATATAAAGTTCAGTTCGTTCATACAGGCTGCAGTCATTGTTGATCGCTGTGTTGCAATTGTTGGGGGGAGAGAGAGAGAGAGAGAGAGAGAGAGAGAGAAAGAGAAACAGCTATTTAACTTGCCGACTTTCCTTTTTCGATCTGGATCCATCTCCGTCCTTTAGCTAGACCGTTCTGTGGAGGACTCGTCACACAGGCAAGGGTGGACACACACACAAGCCCCCCCCCCCCAGTCTCTCCTGGTGTGTCTGAGGGGTGTTCCCCAGACCCTACTTTTATCCCCACTCATGGGGTCTCAGGTGTCAGTCAGGTTGGGATGATGCAATCCCTCAACCAGACCACTCTGGCTACCCCCTGAGGGGTTTCAATGAATAGTACAGTACTCAATACACAATTCCTTCTTCAAGAGACAATAGCAGTAATCTCTCTCTTTGTCAATAGGAGACATTCCACCTTGTGTATTCTGTGTTGTCTCTCTCTCATTACTGACATGAGCTGTTTATCTCTCTCATTTCCTGGGTATCAGACCCAAAATAATAACGATCTTGCGATTCTCAAAAGGAGGGGTGGGCATTGGCGACTCTGTACCCTTCTGCCCATCAGATTTGCTCCTCATTCATAACACCCCCATCCTTCTAAGGATTTTTGCTACAGGGAAAAATTAACTACTACAGAGTCTTACAGAATTTCAGAATCTAACACAATACAAAAGTTTTTATTTCCACTACAGATTAATACAGTTATACATTCAATTCAGCATCTAAACAGTCAGTGATTACATTGTCACTTCCTTTAATATCTTAATATCTTGTACCTTAATAAGTTCCTGTAGCATCAGACTCCAATTTGATAACCACTCACTTTTTATTCCTTTTCTTCAGCAAAACAAAACAAAAGAGTTATGATCTTAGCTTATGTATATGTTACAAAAGGTTAACCAACACATGTGTGATTATTCTGTAGTATGTTACAAAAGTTTATGCAAATACTAATCTTTATTTTACTTTTAAACTTAACAGTCAATCCTCCATGGTGTTGGCTTTATTATTTACATGCTTTGTCGAAATCCCTTAAAACCAGATCCTGTTATTTAAAGTGGCATCTCGTCAACCCTCGCCCTTTTTCCACTTAACTCCCACGTGCTTTGCTTGCTCACCAGTGTGGAATAGGCTTTCACATACTCCTTTCATAGGAGTTATTTTATCAACAATGTTTTCCAAACCTAGCCCATCTTCTGAACTTCCACACAATTCTTTATTTTTAAGCATGTCATTAGTTTTATCTTCAGGACCCTTCATTCTATTAGTTTTCAGTTTAATATCTGCAAGCGATCCCTCTTTGTCCAAACACCATTTCAAATTCTGCCTGTTCACAGCACACCCTTGAATAACATTAGCGAGTGGGGCACCTTTACATTCCAAATCAACCAGTACTTGATTCGCAGGCACCTTGGTAACAAGCCATTTTTCTTTCAGTCTGACACCAATCCAGACTTTAAATTTTCTTCATTCAATTTTGGAACTACACTTTTCCATTTCCCTTCAATAATAATATCCACATCACCACCCTTTATCTCCTCACTAACTTTTAACACACCTTCGAACACAAACAACTGGGAATTCTCACTTCCCACTGGTACCAAGGTTCACCCTTTCTTCACTGAACCAAGTCCATCTGACCCACAAGGACTGCATTCCTTTTTAAATGAATCAGATACCTCAGACTTTTCCTGAGTTTCATTACTAGGTTCAGAACCACGTGCATCCACATCTTGAACACACTCAAATGAGACTTCTGCCTCTGTCAGGCTTTAAATACCCGTCCCCTTTTCAAATTCTAAGTTCCCCTAATCCTCCCAGTTACTCTCTGGGCAACTCCCTTCCGGAGTAAACTCAACCCCGCGGGTTAAAACAACCTCATCTGCTAACCCAGCAGACTTCTTCAAGGTAATGGCATCCTTTTCATCTAGGACTGCCCTCATTTCATTATCGGGAACACATTTAGAATTTTCAACTTCTTCAAACAGTTCTGCCAAGCCAGACAGATCATCCATGTCCAACTCTGGACCTTTTAACAGCTTTATCTGTTTCTCATTTTTACTCTGTGCCTCTATAAATTTTGATCCTGGCTAAGGGTAGGTCTACCTCCTCTCCTTTACTCTCTTTCACCTCCCTACTAACGGTTTTACCATCCCCCAACCCTCTTGGTACAGGGTCGGTAAAAACGTCTCAGCCAAATCCACACAGGACTCATTTAAACTGGTCCCTTTCTCAGCTACCCTTCTCGACATGCTGCGAGTGATCGCGCATGCGGGATAGATCTTGGAATCTAGGCGCAGGTCCTTAACACTTACAGGCTGGCTCGTCAGCTTCATTGCTGACCAAACCTTACCACCGGCTAAATCGTTACCAAGAAGGACGTCCACGCCTTCTTTTGGGAATTCTGATTGCACCCCTATTTCAACTGGCCCAGATACCAGATCACAAGTTATAATGATCCTATGCAAAGGTACAGCTTCTGTCCCTTTTCCTATGCCTCTCAAAGCTACCTCTCCAGTCTCAGGACCAAAATTTAGTACCTTACTGAGAATCAATGACTGCTCAGCTCCAGTACCTCTCCAGATCCGCACTGGGACTAGTGTTTCTCCCTCTTTCACAGACATGGACCCTTCTGAAATAAATTCTATCTACCGGGGGCTTTCTCGTCGATTTACTGATCAACACAATACACCCTGTAGGGACTGCTGCTTTCCCTTTTCCTGTCTCTTTCCTCGGAGCAAAGCACTTAAATGCAATATGACCCACCTTTCCACAATTAAAACAGGTCAAGCCAGGACCCCTCCTGCCATCTTGCCTTTTTTCCTCCTTATTCTTACCACTAGCTCCCGGCTGAATTTCTACATCAGCCGGCGGGCTTTCTCTATCATTCCTACGGTCTTTCTGGTAACTCTTATTCGAGGAAAACTTTGTCTTGTGGGTTAGGGCATATTCATCTGCAAACCTGGCAAATTCGGATATGGACTTAATTGGCTTCTCATTCAAATACATCCGGATATCATCTGAAACACAGCCTTTAAATTCCTCGATCAGAATTAACTCCCTGAAACGCCGAAAATCCTCTTCTACCCTTCCTGTCGCACACCAACGATCCAAGAGCACACCCTTCTCATAGACAAACTCTGCATACATCTGATTCCACACTTTCTTTAAATTTCTGAACTTTTGTCTATATGCCTCAGGTACCAATTTGTAGGCCTGAAGAATGGCCTGTTTTACTTCCTTGTAATTTTCAGACTCCTCCTCCTCCACAGACAACGCTGCATATGCCCGTTGTGCCTTCATTTTTAACACACTTTGTAACAACGCCACCCACTGATCTCTGGGCCACTTCTGATTCACTGCCACCTTTTCAAAATGCAAGAAATAACTATCAACATCCGTCTCCTCAAACAGAGGTACTAACCTAAACTCCCTACTAACATTAAACCTCTCCTCTCGGTCTGCCCCTTGTACCCTTCTCTCTTGCCTTAACTTCTCCATGTCCAGCTCATGCTGCCTCTGTTTCTCCTTCTCCCTTTCAGCTCTTTCATGCTCCCTCTGCTTTTCAGCTCTTTCCTTCTCCTTTTCAGCTGCTTCCAGCTGTTTTAACTTAATTTCATGTTCCAACCTTAATTTTTCCAACTCTAACTGAGCCGTCCCAATAGCTGGTACCTTTTCAGGGATCTGTTCCACTACCTCAGCCGAAAACACATTCTTCTCAATATAATGCTGAGTTATAGCCCTCCGCATCTCCCACTTTTTCATTGATGACCTCATCTCTGCGAGATTTAGTCCTTTCGCAATATTTACCAAGTCCGTCTTTGTGGCAGCCTCTAGCGCCTCCGGAGTCGGGTTTTTTATAAATTAGTCTACATCCATCTTTACTGGTTTCCCATCTGGCTATCCACACAACCAGATCCAAGTTTGGACTTAAAAGCCCGATTTACTGGCCCTCCAATTTGGTATCAAATCCCGGACGAGCCCCCAAGTTGTTATGAACCCCGTAACTGATAGGAGGTAGGAGGGTCTCACAGGGTCTCAGATGTCAGTCAGGTTGGGATGATGCAATCCCTCAACCAGACCACTCTGGCTGCCCCCTGAGGGGTTTCAATGAATAGAACAGTACTCAATACACAATTCCTCCTTCAAGAGACAATAGCAGTAATCTCTCTCTTTGTCAATAGGAGACATTCCACCTTGCGTATTCTGCGTTGTCTCTCTCATCACTGACATGATGTGTATCTCTCTCATTTCCTGGGTATCAGACCCAAAATAATAGCAATCTTGCGATTCTCAAAAGGGGGGAGGTGGGCATTGGTGATTCTGTACCCTTCTGCCCATCAGACTTGCTCCTCATTCATAACACTAGTGATAGAGAGACTCTTTCTCCAACACACCTCCATATTTCTCATCTATTTCTCATAAAAGAAGAGAAATACAGAAAGTAAAAACAGTAAGTTGGAACAGTTAAGCCATCTGAAATTAGATTCTTCCTTTTGGGTGATACTAATATCTCTGGTTTGCATCTTACAACATCTCACCTTTTAATGAGCCATTCTAGCTGCTGAAAATATCCAAATGCCAATCTTTAATGACCAGAGGGAAAAGATGATCAAAAGGAAGAAAATTAAAGTAATATAATTACTTAAAATGCTTTTAAATACATATTTAATAAGTATTGATATCTCAGTAATGGATTTCCTTCAAAATCATCCCCAGCTAATATCACTGAATGTGCTGTCTGGTAACATTATCCACACTGCTTGGCAATACAAAGGTGTGTGGGAATGAAGTTTCAAATGGGAAAAGCCAACAGTTGGGGAGTGAGGAAGCTGTGAGTTGGTTAATGATAGAATTTGGAGCGTTAATATTTAGGTGTTCACTCACCATTTTATGGAAGGAACAAGAGCGTTCAGACTGATTGGAGATAACTGGGTTGTTCAGGATAGTTAGAGGCAGGACTTTTAGATTAGTTGGGGATTCAGCTGCTAAGAACAATTTTGTGAAGGGATGGGTACACTTTGGGGTTAAATGCAAAGATTGTAAGGTATGGACATGAACCTTAGTGAGACTTAACCGAGTAATGTTCATAAAACCGAGCTGTCCAGGAGTGATGATTGAGACAGGAAAACTACATCATTTGATGGGCTTCTTTTGCAAAAATTTGAAAGCCTCCAGAATGGTTTCTTCCTCCCACTTGGACAAATACAGGATACTCAGTGAGCTGAGAATATGAATGGCTTGCATTGCTTGAAATAGCATTGTTTCTGATAAGCACCATGCTAATGATTTTGACGCAACTGCAGGTGTTCAATTCCAGAAGCTATATTTGGACGCAAAAGGTGCAAGTAAGTTCTCAAATCATCTCATCATCTGGAGCCTTACCAGTGTCTGCCTCATGGGAGATGCAGATTTGGTTTGCACACCAGCAGGAAACAGTCCAAGCAATGCCTCATTTGAATTTTTAATATCTGTGCAACACTTACATCATGATAGCTTAACTATTGACCTCATATTTACTGCTTGTGAAACCAAATGATATGAAGGAACAAGTGTCTGCTTAATCTTATCTCATTTCCTGATGGACAGGACTTCCACCAGAAATAGTTGCTACACAGAGAAGCGTGTAAAATAATTCTACTCTTTAATCTAAAATTCGTGTTTTTGTGATCTGTAATAGCTTCATAAAAGTTTTGAGGCATCGTCTATATACCCAAAAAGGTTAGGACCAGCATAAAGGACAATTCCTTTAACAATTTTCATGCTGAAACTTTAAACTAGCAAGCTGACTGTTCTGGATTTCTGGAGCAGCGTTATATTTCCGCAAAACAGACACACAACATCCATCTAGCATGAAATATTATCAGCCTCAAACAACTGATTCAATTCATTGCCTCAATGGTTAGTCCATGGGGATTTCTAAAGCATAAATAAATTAAAGTTCTGTTTTGTCCAGCATATTTATTTGTTGTCTAACTTCAGTGGCTGAATGTGTCTCATTTGATATTCAGCTCATGAGAACAATGATTAGAGTTTATCTTAAAGCAGTTTTGAATCTTTTAAACAAAAATTCTGCATCTGTTGTCATTCTACATGTAGGCTGAAAATTATAGAGAAATATAGTGTGGAAACAACCCCATAAAACAATAGGAGCAGAATTAGGCCATTCAGCCTATCATGTCTGCTCCACCTTTCGATAATGGCTGTTCTTTTATCCCTCTCAACCCCATTCTTCTGCCTTCTCCCCATATCCTTTGATGCTTTTACTAATCAAGAACCTGTCTGCTTCCACTTTAAGTATACTCAATGGCCTAGCCCACTGAATCTTCGACAGAATCTTCAACCATTTATGCTAATCCTACCCTAACCTGCCAATTCTGCCCACCCATCAAATCCCATATCTCATCTACATGAAAGAGCAATTTATTATAATCGATTAACTTATCATTTTTGGGAATATCAGAGGAAAATGGCGCACCAAAGGACAATTCACATAGTCACAGAGAGACTGTGCAGACTCCACACAGACAGCACTGAAGGTCAGAATCAAACATGGATCACTGAGCTGTGAGGCAGAACCTTAACTGGCTCTGCTACTGAGTTGCCCACAACGCCCAACCAACATGGACACCCCAAGCAAAGTTCTCTCCTTCTGTGCCACAAATCTCTATGAGCATGGAGCCAAAAATAATTTTAGAAAAGATTGCAACAAATGTTGCTACAACATTTTGCATTTTGTCTTGTTTCTTTTGCTCTGTTACAAATGATATTTTTGACAGGAGGCATAATCCAGTGTTTCTTTTTTGAAAAAAACTCTGCAGATGAGGCTTTTGTAATGGAGTGGAGTTTCTAGCACAACCTTCTGATTGAAAAACAGTAATAGCTGTTATTTCATAACATTTCACACTGTAGCCATTTTTTTAAAGAAAAGTGCTGATATCATTGCAGAGAATTATTCTAACCAGTTGTTCTTGTCAGGTTTCCCCACTTTTCCAAACGAATTAAGTACCAGCCTTTGCTAATGTGTGTTTGTGTCAACACCTCTTAAAGTGCTCCTACTGTAGAATTGAACTGCAGTCAATTTGAAGGGTGTAATGCTCTGAGGGGACAATTAAATAATTAACAAGCTAGAGCTTCAGCTGTGGACAAAAAAGAGAATGGCTTCCCTTTTGATAAGGTTGAAAGAAAAGTGCAGTTTTCAATTTTATTGCATCTAATTTACATTAAGGTATTCTGCCTCAGGGGATAATGTTGTATTTAACCAGGCTTTGGCATAGCAAGAACTACACAAGAATGAACAAAATTTGTATTCAAGGCAGTGAAATCTGGATTTGCATTCACATCTGTGTGTTTTTTGAGTGGATTAGCTATCAGTCTTGAATCTGACTATACATTAAGCACGTAACGCTATGCTGCTGCCCCTGCCTCAATGGTTCTTAAAAATTGATTTTTCTATGTAGCCTTTGTCTGTGGAGAAAGACCTTGCTTTCATTGCAGTTTAGTTCTCTCTGAATTGTAATTGTAACCCTTGACCAAAGAATTTTGTCTTTCTTCTGAAGAGCTAAGCTGCACCTTTATCAATGTAAGGCATTAGTTTTTTTGGACAGTTAAATTGTTTGTCCAGCATTCTTGCCTTGAGCTGTTGTTAGTCAGCACATCATTTCTGTCTATTGAAAGTTTATTGACTCTTGTCATAGTTCTTCCTTCAAAGCATCCATGAAAAGGCATTAAGCTCACCTCGGAGTAATGGGTTATTGCTGTTTATGCTAACCAAGCTCAGCTCTACATCGTGCAAACCTGGCCACAGCTGTTGAGTGTCCATCAGTTTAGCCCAGAATTGCTTCTTTGCACTTACACTAGCCTTCTGGAGGTTGTTGCTGGTTTTTTTTATATAACTCTGGGATACCAGCCATAAATGCAACAGAGTTAGCCTTCAGCAGATTATGAACCTTTATGAATCTAATTTGCAAGGGGGATGGGACCCGGAGCGATAGAGCAATGAAAGAAGTGCATGGAGTAAACCTAGATTTAACATATAGGGAGCCTTTGAGGAAAGAGAAACAGAATAAAGGGTGTAAAGGTAGTAAGGTAGAAGGGCTAAAGTGTGTTTACTTCAATGCAAGAAGCATCAGGAACAAAGGTGATGAACTGAGAGCTTGGATACATACATGGAATTATGACGTAGTGGCCATTACAGTGAATTGGCTGGTACCAGGGCAGGAATGGATTCTCAATATTCCTGGATTTCAGTGCTTTAAAATGGATAGAGAGAGGGTAAAAAGGGGAGGAGGGGTGGCATTACTGGTCAGGGATACTATTACAGCTACAAAAGGGGTGGGTAATGTAACAGGATCCTCTTTTGAGTCAGTATGTGTGGAAGTCAGGAACAGGAAGGGAGCAGTTACTCTATTGGGGGTATTCTATAGGTCCCCTGGTAGCAGCAGAGATACCGAGGAGCAGATTAGGAGGCAGATTTTGGAAAGGTGCAAAAATAACAGGGTTGTTATCATGGGTGTTAACTTCCCTAATATTGATTGGCATTTGATTAGTTCCAAGGGTTTAAATGGGCAGAGTTTGTTAAGTGTGTCCAGGATGGATTCCTGTCACAGTATGTTGGCAGGCCGACTAGGGGGAATGCCATACTAGATCCAGTATTAGGTAAGGAACTGAGTCAGGTCACAGATCTGTCAGTGGGTGAGCATCTGGGGGACAGTGACCACCACTCCCTGGCCTTTAGCACTATCATGGATAAGGATAGAATCAGAGAGGACAGGAAAATTTTTAATTGGGGAAGGGCAAATTATGAGGTTATAAGGCTAGAACTTGCGGGTGTGAATCAGGATGATGTTTTTGCAGGGAAATGCACTATGGACATGTGGTCAATGTTTAAGGCTCTCTTGCAGGATGTTAGGGATAAATTTGTCCCAGTGAGGAAGATGAAGAATGGTAGGGTGAAGGAACCATGGGTAACAAGTGAAGTGGAAAATCAAGTCAGGTGGAAGAAGGCAGCATACATGAGGTTTAGGAAGCAAGGATCAGATGGGTCTATTGAGGAATATAGGGTAGCAAGAAAGGAGCTTAAGGGGCTGAGAAGAGCAAGAAGGGGGCATGAGAAGGCCTTGGTGAGTAGGGTAAAGGAAAACCCCAAGGCATTCTTCAATTATGTGAAGATCAAAAGGATGACAGGAGTGAAGGTAGGACCGATCAGAGATAAAAGTGGGAAGATGTGCCTGGAGGCTGTGGAAGTGAGCGAGGTCCTCAATGAATACTTCTCTTCGGTATTCACCAATGAGAGGGAACTTGATGACAGTGAGGATAATATGAGTGAAGTTGATGTTCTGGAGCATGTTGATATTAAGGGAGAGGAGGTGTTGGAGTTGTTAAAATACATTAGGATGGATAAGTCCCCGGGGCCTGACAGAATATTCCCCAGGCTGCTCTACGAGGCGAGGGAAGAGATTGCTGAGCCTCTGGCTAGGATGTTTATGTCCTTGTTGTCCACGGGAATGGTACCAGAGGATTGGAGGGAAGCAAATGTTGTCCTCTTGTTCAAAAAAAGTAGTAGGAATAATCCGGGTAATTATAGACCAGTGAGCCTTACGTCTGTGGTGGGAAAGGTGTTGGAAAAGATTCTTAGAGACAGGATCTATGGGCATTTAGGGAATCATAGTCTGATCGGGGACAGTCAGCATAGCTTTGTGAAGGGCAGATTGTGTCTAACAAGCCTGATTTGAGTTCTTTGAGGAGGTGACCAGGCATATAGATGAGGGTAGTGCAGTGGATGTGATCTACATGGATTTTAGTAAGGCATTTGAAAAGGTTCCACACGGTAGGCTTATTCAGAAAGTCAGAAGGCATGGGATCCAGGGAAGTTTGGTGGATACAAAATTGGCTTGCCTGCAGAAGGCAGAGGGTTGTGGTGGAGGGAGTACATTCAGATTGGAGGGTTGTGACTAGTGGTGTCCCACAAGGATCTGTTCTGTGACATCTACTTTATGTGATTTTTATTAACGACCTGGATGTGGGGGTAGAAGGGTGGGTTGGCAAGTTTGCAGATGACACAAAAGTTGGTGGTGTTGTAGATAGTGTAGAGGATTGTCGAAGATTGCAGAGAGACATTGATAGGATGTAGAAGTGGGCTGAAAAGTGACAGATGGAGTTCAACCCAGAGAACTGTGAGGTGGTACACTTTGGAAGGACAATCTCCAAGGCAGAGTACAAAGTAAATGGCAGGATACTTGGTAATGTGGAGAAGCAGAGGGATCTGTGGGTACATGTCCACAGATCCCTGAAAGTTGCCTCATAGGTAGATAGGGTATTTAAGAAAGCTTATGAGGCGTTAGCTTTCATAAGTCGAGGGATAGAGTTTAAGAGACGCGATGTAATGTTGCAGCTCTATAAAAGTCTAGTTAGGCCACACTTGGAGTACTGTGTCCAGTTCTGGTCGCCTCACTATAGGAAGGATGTGGAAGCATTGGAAAGGGTACAGAGAGGATTTACCAGGATGATGCCTGGTTTAGAGAGTATGGATTATGATCAGAGATTAAGGGAGCTAGGGCTTTACTCTTTGGAGAGAAAGAGGATGAGAGGAGACATGATAGAGGTATACAAGATATTAAGAGGAATAGACAGAGTGTACAGCCAGCACCTCTTATACTCTGAGCAGGGCATCACTGCTCAGTACAAGAGGACATGGCTTTAAGTTAAAGGGAGGGAAGTTCAAGGGGGATATTAGAGGAAGGTTTTTAACTCAGAGAGTGGTTGGCGCGTGGAATGCTCTGCCTGAGTCCGTGGTGGAGGCAGATACACTAGTGAAGTTGAAGAGACGACTAGACAGGTATATGGAGGAATTTAAGGTTGGAGGCAGGGGTTGAGGGTTGGCACAACATTGGGGGCTGAAGGGCCTGTAATGTGCTGTACTACTCTATGTTCTGTGAATCTCTTAGTTCAGCTAGGCTAACTGCTTGCTGAAGACTCAAAATATTCTTGTGGTACTCTTCCGCACATATCCATATGAAGTCAGTACAACTATGGCATATTCATTTAGGTTTGCTGATGAATCCTTGAATATAGTCCAGTCCACCAACTCAAAGCAGTCTCGAATTTACTCCTCTGCTTCTGCTATCCAGCTCTTAGGTCTCTATGTCTACGAAGAAGCACCTCGTCATCAGTGCAGGGCTCTTCAGACCCTGTCTATAGGCAGACAGAAGCAGAGCCAGATGGTCACAGAATGGGATAAAAGCAGAGGTTCTAAACGTGGGGTCTATGAACCGCTCAGTTAATGGTAGGGGTCCATGGGAGTGAAAAAGGGTTGGGAACCCTTGCTTTAAAGGATCTGGGGGGTAGTGAATAAATTAAAGAAACTGAAGTGGAGTTGAGGAAGAATTTTAGACAGACTGAAGTTAAATATTAGAGCAGGCTAACGAGCTACTGTATATATTCTACTCCAGCCCCCCCCCCCCATCTCAAATTGGCACTTTGCCAAGTACCTTACTATTCAAACACATTGAATAATGTGAAGTTGCTGCACTTCATCAACATGACAGAAATTAGCAAAGATTTCGGGACTACTCATTATTTATTACAGTGTGATTACCTTTCTAAATTTAGACTCTAATTCTTAGTTAATTTGATCAGTTTTATCACTGCCTTTAATGTCTTCAGCCTGTGGATATTATATTCTACACATGTTTACCCTTTAGTTCAATCTTTTTAACTGATACTGCATGATTTTCATGGCTTGCTCCAGCTCTCATTTACCGTAAATTCCAGTGCAAAATCCCATCAAAGGTCCGTGGCCAAGAGTGATCATAATGAATGACTGACTTCCTTTACCAACATAGTGCTAGAATTACAATCGGGTCTATTATCTAAATATAGAAAGAAATATGTAAAAGAGAATGGAAAGTAGACTTTTTTTAAAGGATCATATATTTAAAGAAATCTATATTTAAAATCTTTTTAACTATTCACAACCTACCTGAAAGAAAGATACCATTCATAATTATTCACATTCTGAGTAAGGGGTTGATTGGCAGTCATTAGCAGTCATCATGGTATTAAAACGATACTTACACTGTTAATTACAGGAGAGTTGTCTGTGGTGAGTTTAATGAGCAATTAACATACAGATGCAGCAATTTCATGAAAATTACGGGGAGGTAATGTGCAAAATGCCATTTTTCCGCAAAGCTTTTGGTAGGAGTAGCAAAAAATACCCGATGGTAATGTGTCCGTTCTTCACTACAAATTGCTGCCAAATCTCACCTTAATATCAATGTTTTCTTTTCCCAAGTGAATGTAAACAATGTTTTTTTTTCTGCCATTAGCAAATAGTTTTCTAAAGTCTTTCTTTCCAGCAGGTAACAAGTTGAAGTGGAACATATGAACTGCATGTACAGCATTTGAAGCACAACCTGAAGATTATTTATGCATTAAATCTTCAGGCATAAAGTGACTCTAATCATCTGAGGAACTAATGAGCTATTATAGATTCTCTACGAATTGTAGAGAAATAATCATCGAAGTGTTGTAATTTTCTATATCATTTCCTGTTGGTAGTAATCAGAATCTTTGTGGGTATCCCTACAATTTACTTAGTGCCTGATATCTAAAATTTGAAGATTTTGATGTTTAGCTCAAAACCAGAATGTAAACAGGAGACAATAATAAGGACACTCTTTCATAATCCTACCTCAGATGGTTAGGGATTGAGACTAGTTTTTATAGTAAGCCGCTGCTAACTAACTACATGTTTCCCCGCCCATAATATCCAGTTTGAGGCTGTATTTCATTTTCTATTTCTGCCATGTAAGAGGTTGCAGTAGGCTCAGGGGAGCAATCACTGTCAGCTTCCTTTTAGCACCAATAATTTATCCACAAGGTCACCAAGGTTATCCAGTAATTCAGAGAAATGGATGGATGTCAGTTGGGTGCCAATCCTGCCCTTTCCCAAAGGAGAAAATAACATTCAATCCAGTAACTCTTGTAAATTAAAAAAAAATCAGTATATTTTTACAGTTTTGTTAATTAATTATCTCTTCTCTAATACAGTTGAATGCTTTTTTAACCATTTTTCCACAATTGAGAGATGGCTGATGATAGTTAATTGTGAAATGAGGGTTCAGGGTGTACTGCAATTATGGGCAATTGAAAGAAAATTGTCTGTGAACAAAGAACTGGCCTTTATCTTCATATGTAGGAATAAATTCTCAACTTCCTACATTACGAAAACTGTGTACAGTTATCCTCCCTTAGAGAATGTTCTAAAATGGTTAATGGTTGTACCGAGACATTAACCACATACTAGCAATGTATATTGATTGTTTTATAGATATGAAAGTAGTTATTGTTTTTACCCTCAGTCAAAGACAGACAAGCCTTTCTTTAAAATGGCCATGTATTTGAACAACCCTTACTGAGACCAACATTACAAAAATATACTATTAGTATGTGATAGCAAATCTAGAATGAGAGGAATCAAAATGAAAGTAACAATAAATCTCTGTTAAATAATACAATTTTTCAATAATTATGAAACATAGAAAATGAATTTGTGCACTGCCTGGAGTTCCAATGTTGTCTTTCTTTCATTATACTCCTCTCATTCCTTGTATATGCAAGGGGTAGTTTTGAAAAAGGTCCTGAGTACCCTCTAGGACATGTTGGGCACTAGGTAGTGTAATGAAACAGAGTAATCTCAGTGAATAAGGGCATAATTTGTTGAAAGTGGTATCACAGCTCAACAGGTTGGTGAAAAAGGCATTTAGAACTCTAGCCTTCATCAGTCAGGTTACTAAATATATAGGAGTCCTGACGAAGGGTCTCAGCCCGAAACGTTGACTGCTCATTTCAACAGATGCTGCCCGACCTGCTGAGTTCATCCAGCTTTTATACATGTTGATTTGGCCACAGCATCTGCAGTGTACTTTGTATTTAAATATATAGGAGTCAGGACAATACGCTGCAGATGCACAAGTCATTGGTGAGACCACATTTGGAGTAGTAGACAATTGTTGTCAATCTATTATAATAAAGATGCAAGTTAAACTGCATAGAGTGTGGGAAAGATCTCCAAGGATGTGACAATAAGAGTAGGAATGGAATGAGGTGGAGGATAAATGTATGGCTGAGGAATTGGAGCAAGGAGCAGGGATTCAAGTTTCTGGATCATTGGGACCTCTTTTGGGGCAGGTGTGACCTGTACAAAAAGGACAGGTTGGACTTGAATCCCAGGGGGACCAATATCCTGGTGGGGAGATTTGCTAAGGCTACTGGGGAGACTTTAAACTAGAATGGTTGGGGGGTGGGAATCAAATTGAAGAGACCAGGAAAGAGGAGGTTAGTTCACAAATAGTGAAAGCTTATAAACATTGTGTGAGGGAGGATAGGCAGGTAATAGAGAAGGGGAGCACTCAGACCTAAGGTGTAGGGGACAAGGAAGATTAAAAAGATAGTAAAGTTGTTTGCACCATTAGGGATAAACAGAGAGTAAGAGGTGGAGACTTTCTTAAATGCATTTATTTTAATGCTAGGAGCATTGTAAGAAAGGTGGATGAGCTTAGAACATGGATTGATACCTGGAAATCTGATGTTGTAGGTATTAGTGAAACATGGTTGCAGGAGGGGTGTGATTGGCAATTAAATATTCCTGGATTTCTTTGCTTCAGGTGTAATAGAATCAAAGGGGCAAGAGGGGGAGGTGTTGCATTGCTTGTCAGAGAAAATATTACAGCTGTGCTTTGGCAGGATAGAATAGAGGGCTCATCTAGAGAGGCTATTTGGATGGAATTGAGGAATGGGAAAGGTGTAGTAACACTTATAGGGTGTATTATAGACCATCTAATGGGGAGTGAGAATTGGAGGAGCAAATTTATAAGGAGATAGCAGATATTTGTAGTAAGCACAAGGTTGTGATTGTGGGAGATTTTGATTTTCCACACATATACTGGGAAGCCCATTCTGTAAAAGGGCTGGATGGTTTGGAGTTTGTAAAATGTGTGAGAAGGGGCAGTGTTGGATCTCCTGTTAGGGAATGAGATAGGTCAAGTGAGAGAGGTATGTGTTGGGGAGCACTTAGGGTCCAGTGATCAGAATGCCTTTAGTTTCAATATAATTATGGAGAAGGATAGGTCTGGACCGAGGGTTGAGATTTTTGATTGGAGAAAGACTAACTTTAAGGAGATGCAAAAGGATTTAGAAGGAGTGGATTGTGACAATTTGTTTTATGGGAAGGATGTAATAGAGAAATGGAGGTCATTTAAAGGTGAAATTTTGAGGGTACAGAATCTTTATGTTTCTGTTAAGTTGAAAGGAAAGGTTAAAAGTTTGAGAGAGCCATGATTTTCAAAGGATTTTGGAAACTTGGTTCAGAAAAAGAGAGAGATCTACAATAAATATAGGCAGCATAGAGTAAATTAGATGCTCAAGGAATATAAAGAATGTAAAAAGAATCTTAAGAAAGAAAGTAGAAAAGCTAAAAGAAGATATGAGGTTGCTTTGGCAAGTAAGGTGAAAATAAATCCAAAGGGTTTCTACAGTTATATTAATAGCAAAAGGATAGTGAGAGATAAAATTAGTCCCTCAGAGAATCAGAGTGGACAGCTATGTGTAGAGTCAAAAGAGATGGAGGAGATTTTGAACAATTTATTTTCTTTAGTATTCACTAAGGAGAAGGATATTGAATTGTGTAAGGTAAGGGATACAAGTAGGGTAGTTATGGAAACTATCATGACTAAAGAAGAGGAAGTACTGGTATTTTGAAGAATATAAAAGTGGATAAGTCTTCGGGTCCTGACAGGATATTCCCTAGGACCTTGAGGGAAGTTAGTGTAGAAATAGCAGGGGCTCTGACAGATATATTTCAAATGTCTTTAGAAACGGGGATGGTGCTGGAGGATTGGCGTATTGCTCGTGTGGTTCCATTGGTTAAAAAGAGTTCTAAGAGTAAACCTTGCAATTATCAGCTTGTAAGTTTGATGTCAGTGGTGGGTAAATTAATGGAAAATATTCTTAGAGATGGTATATATTATTATCTGGATAGACAGGGTCTGATTAGGAACAGTAAACATGGATTTCTGCGTGGAAGCTTATGTTTGACAGATCTTATTGAATTTTTTGAAGAGGTTACTGGTGAAGTTGATGAGGGTAAAGCAGTAGATGTTGTCTATATGGACTTCAGTAAGGTCTTTGACAAGGTTCCATACGGAAGGTTAGTTGGGAAGGTTCAATCATTAGGTATTAATATTGAAGTAGTAAAATGGATTCAACAGTGGCTGGATGGAGGATGCCAGAGCGTAGTGGTGGATAACTGTTTTTCAGGTTGGAGGCCAGTGACTAGTGGTGTGCCTCAGGGATCTGTACTGGGCCCAATGTTGTTTGTCAAATACATTAATGATCTGGATGATGGGGTGGTAAACTAGAATGTTACCTGGGTTTCAGCACCTAAATTACAGAGAAAGTTTGAACAAGTTAGGTCTTTATTCTTTGCAGCATAGAAGGTTGAGGGGGGGACTTGATAGAGGTATTTAAAATTATGATGGGGATAGATAGAGTTGACGTGGATAGGCTTTTTCCATTGAGAGTAGGGAAGATTCAAACAAGAGGACATGAATTGAGAGTTAGGGGCCAAAAGTTTAGGGGTAACACGAGGGGGTACTTCTTTACTCAGAGAGTGGTAACTGTGTGGAACGAGCTTCCAGTAGAAGTGGTAGAGGCAGGTTTGATATTGTCATTTAAAATAAAATTGGATAGGTATATGGACAGGAAAGGAATGGAGGGTTATGGGCTGAGTGCAGGTCGGTGGGACTAGGTGAGAGTAAGCATTCAGCACAGACTAGAAGGGTCGAGATGGCCTGTTTCTCTGCTGTAATTGTTATATGGTTATATGATGTTGCCAGGCCTAAAGGACCCAAGTTATAAGCTCAGGTTCACCAGGCTAGATCTTTATTCCTGGGTGTGTAGGAGTGACCTTATGGAGGTTTATAAAATCGCAAGTGGCATAGATATAATGGATGGTAGCAGATCTTCCCCAGGGTAGGGGAGACCAAAACTTGGGGGCATAAATTAGGGAATGAGGGAAGTGATATAAAAAGGACCTAATAGCAACATTTTCACACAGTGGGCAGTGAGTATATGGAATGAGCTTCCAGACAAAATGGCTGGGGCAGGTACAATAGTATTATTTAGAAAGCATTTGGATAAATACATACAGGGGCAGGGCTTAGAGGAATATGGGTCTAATGCAGGACGTTGGGACCAGATGGATGGGTACCACAGTTGGTAGGACCTGTAGTCATTTTAATTTGCCCTATAACTCTATGTCTCCAGAAATCTATTACTCAGCTTTATATTTCAAATTGGCAATAATCTGGACTTGTCTCAGATAATTCTAACAGAGCATAGTTCAAGGGAATATATGTCAGAGACTGGCAAAATATGGCCAGGGTGGCTCTGTCACACTCTCTAAGCACAGCTTTTCTTTGGCAATGCAAAATTACTCTTCTCAAGTCAATCATGTACGGTGACAGTACAATGTAAAAGTTGCTTCTTCTTTTGTTAGCTTCACTGGAGCAAAAAAAAAGAGTCCCATTTAAGCTTACTTAACAAGTCTAACATCTCCTGAGAAATGGAAGCATAGCTCAGTCAAGTCACCATTGAATTGTTAAAGAGAGCAAAATATTATTATGTGATCCGTAGGAAAATTGGTGTTGTCACAGTCACATTCTGATGAACTCTTTAAATGCAATTTCTGTATTAAGTGGACACGAAATTTAAGCCTCGTTTGGTCCATTTTAGAACTTACCATGTTTCTCAAGAGGTCCAGCTCAGAAACTTTGTTGTTGGGTTTTAGGGAATATTCTGGATTTATAAGAGCATAAGGTCAGATTTAGGGCATTCATACATTGCATTTACACCAGCATTCCATCATAGGTAATTTATTATCCCACTCAACCAAACTCTCCTGTCTTTGACACCCTGAATAATCAACCCTTCCATTTTAAATATACTCAATGACTTAGTCTCCATAGTCGTCTGTGGCACTGAATTCCACAGAATCACAGCTGTCTGGCTTAAGGAATTTCTCCTCATCTCTGTTCTAAATGGACATCTCTTTATTCTGAGGCAGTGCCCTCTGGTGCTAGACTCACCCACTGTAGGAAACATACTCTCTAATTCACTCTGTCTAGGCCTTTCAATAGGTTTCATCTTAGATATTTTGTCTTAAGGAAACCATACCAACTTTGGCCTATTTTATCATGTGCCTCCAACTACCCTGAAAACTCATTTTTAACAATGGACTCCAACATCTTCCCAATCACTGAAGTCAAGCTAATTGACCCATAATTTTTATTCTTCTGTCTCCCTCCCTCCTTTAAAAATGGAATGACATTTGCAGTTTTAGAGTAATCAGAAACTATTTCATGATCTAGTGATTCTTGAAAGATCATTACTAATGCCTCCACAAACACTTCAGCAACCTCCTTCAGAACTCCGGGGTGTAGTCTATCTGGTCCAGGTGACTTTTCTTCCTTCAGACCTTATAGCTGCCGAAGCATCTTCTCCAATTACACTTATATGCATACTGCTAATGTCTTCCACAGTGAAGACTAACACAAAATACTCACTAAGTTTGTCCACCATTTCTTTCACCCCAATTACTACCTCACCACTGTCATTTTCTAGTGGTCAGATATCCACTCTCTCCTCTCTTTTACTCTATATATCTTTAAAAACTTCTGGTATCCTCTTTGATATTATTAGCTAGTTTACCTTCATATTTTATCCTTTTCTCTTCTTATGGCTTTTTAGTTGCCTTCAGTTGATTTTTAAAAGCTTCACTATCCACTAACTTACCATTAATTTTTGTTATATTGTATGTTCTATCTTTTCCTTTTATGCTTTGACTTCCTTTGTCAGCCATGGTTGCCTCATCCTCCATTTAAAATACTTCTTCATCTTTGGGGTGTATCTATCCTGCTCATTCCAAATTGCCCCCAGAAACACCAGCCATTGCTGTTCTGATATCAGCCTTGCTTGTGTCCCCTTCCAATCAATTTTGGCAGTTCCTCTCTCATGCCTCTGTAATTCCCTTTACTCCACTGTAATACTGTTATGTGATTATAGCAGATATTAATTCAAGCAAGAACCAGTCATCAATTCTTAATGTAAATTGTAAATTGCAAGCAGTAAATTGAGCACTTTTACAAATAAATGATACTGTCTGTGGAACACAGACTGACCCTCATACAAAGAGGTATGGTTTGCAAAATGGTGACCATAAGACAGGTTTGCATATGTATCCACCAAATGATAAGACAATGGGATTGTGCTAATTGGCCTGCATCAATCCAGCCAACTGTTTGTTTAATAATTTGCAACATTGCAAACAAGTTCAAGGCAGTTGCAGACCAGACTGATACTATCACTTAGCAAATAAAATAGCTGATCTTTCAACGCTTGGGAGATCTGTGTATGTAGAGAGTCAGCTCTCAGAAACACTAATCTTGGGTCTGTACTTCTCTGTCCTCATAAGTATTTAGAATACCTCTGTCAATTAGTTTATACCAGCAAAACTTTTTGAACATTCAGAGTTGTCTCCCACTGTAGATATGTAATCCAAAGGAAGCACTGTCAAACCAACATATTGAAGTAAACAATGCCATTGCAACAATTGAAATTGTATTGAATCACCTACTGTTACCTTTGATCTTAAGGGTATAAAAATCTGATATGCTTTTGAGTTTGTGAGACTCTACCGAGAGGGTCTCCAGAAAATGAGTAAAGTCCAGCTTCAGTGTCTCTCGGGTGACATTAGTCACAGTCACAACATTGGATAAAATATTTAGCGTGGATTTTGCCTATTGATTTCATTCAGGCTGCTGTGGTAAGCTGTCCTGCAAGGCCTTTAACACCATCCATGTGGGTTTCTATAAGAAGAGGCAGTTAGCTCGGAGGTACTTTGTATCTCTGTGCACAAAAATTCTTGGGTGACATTTATGCTGACGATTGAATGCATCTTCATCTCAGTAAGTGTCTAGGAGGATCAGTATTGGACAGAGCTGCAATCCAATGAAATGTGTTCTGTCATAATAGGATAGTTACTCATTAGGTAAATGCCTGCAGCCCAGATAAATGCAGTGCTTAGCCTTAGGGAAGACAAATGCTCTCGGTCATTTATGTTAGTTTTTACACTATGTTTGCCCAACTTGATCTTCGGATCCATTTCTCAAAGAAGCTTATGAAATACAAATGATTGTCACGTGTAGATAGGACAGAGCTAGATTATCTTGTAAAAAATGAGATTGTGGTGAACTTTTGTGATTTTTAGGTGAAACTCTAGGATGATGGGCTTTATTGGATTAGATCCCAGTCTCTATTTTTAGAACTACTCTGCCTTTACTGACAGGTTGGATGTCAGCATGCCTTCAATCTCTCTGAAGTCTTGCCTGTATGATTAGTGTCAGGTCATCGGCATCATCCATATTTTCTAGAAAAGCCAAGAGGCATTTTGCTTATTAAAAATTTCAGGAGAGTCAGAGCAAGAACATTTCCCTGCAGGAGACTTATATATAGCCCCTGGTCGCATGCTTTCTCAGACCTTGGAAGGCAGCTGTTGATTACTGAGAAACACCCACAAAAGGCAGAGCAGGCAGTGCACAGAAGAAAGTGGTGGAAGACAGTTTTAACAACAGGAGCAACGTCTTTTGGCACAGTATTGCATCCTTCAGAAAGGTTAATGAACATGTCTTTGGTCTTAGTTACACTAGAAACTAGTTTCTGGTTTTAGTGCGGACAAGCACATGGTAACAGCACCCTTGATGTGGCATAAAACCTGCTTGTTCTGAGGCAATGGACATTTTCGTAATCAGGTTAATATGGAGGATCAGCATATCCTGTAGTCGTTGGATTTAATGATAATAATGCTTTTTACTCACTTATTTTAAAAGGATTGGGGAAACACATCTACCACGCTTTGACCTTCCAAAATGATCCTATTTTTTCAGCCTATTAATTTTGGAGTACAATTTTCTGGTGAATCATCCTGTCTGCTTGGAACATATATTGAAACTTTATACACAACTATAATAATCAAGCAATAAATTTGAACTTCTAAGGCTTGCAATTGGCAGCAGAACATTTGAAAACTACTCCTTTAATAGAAGGTCCAAGTTATCTTCTAATTTAAAATTAGATTTCATAATTAGGAAATATCCTACAGCAGAGCAGTGTGCTTTAGATACAAAACTATCACCCTACCGTATTAAATGACACAAGTAATAATTAAAGTGCAAAGACGAGAAAATCTGCAAATGCTGGAAATCCAAGCAACATACAAAATGCCGGTGGAACTCAGCAGGCCAGGCAGCATCTATGGAAAAGAGTAAACAGTCAATGTTTCAGGCTGACACCCTTCATCAGGACTGGGGGCTTTGGCCCAAAACATTGACAGTTTATTCTTTTCCATAGATGCTGTCTGGCCTGCTGAGTTCCTCCAGTGTTTAGTGTGTGTTGGTTGTATTAAAGCAGCCTGCTGGATATCCGGTCTTTCTTATCACAGGAACACCAGGTTTGGATTGTAGTACTGAGATATGGTGATCTAGTACTGTAATCATTTTGTTAGAATATTAAGCCCAACACAAACTAGAGGAACAACATCTTATACTCCACCTGAGCCTGCAGCTCAGTGGGATAAATGTTAGATTTTCCAATTTCAGATACTGTACCCTTTTCCTCCTGTGTGCTCCCCCAACACTTGTCTCTCTCTTTCTGATACACCTCCAGTTCTACTGTTTCCCACTCATCCCAACCCTATCATTTCATTATCCACTACCCACACATTTCATCTACTGGTATCCTTCCTCTCCAATCCAGTTCTGGTTCCACCTGCCTTACTCTCCTCCACTAATGCTTCCCATTATCATCTTGCTCACTTACCAGATCCTAGCACTGGTGGTGTCCATGTTCCTGCTCATCAGCCTCCTGGTTTCATTCTTCCTCCCCCACCTGGCTCAGTCTGACTGTCATCCTTCACACTTCCCTGTTCATCTACTGGCCCACATCCCACCCCTCACCCTCTCCTCTTTATACTGACTGTTCTCCTCGCCACTCTTAGTCCTAGTGCAAGATTTCCTCCAACCCTCACCCCACCATTCCCCAGCCCAGATGCCACCTAACCTGCTGAGTGATGAGTTCCTCCGATAGATTGATTGTCGCTCCATTTTCCAGAATCTGCAGGCCCTTGTGTCTCTTTTCTAAATATAACTTGATCATGGTGAAGCTGAACTTCACAAGTGTTTAAATTAATATTTTATTTGGAACAAAATTTCTCTCAATGGGAAAATATACATAAAAAAGCTAACCTTCCATTGTGTGGCAAGGAATAGCAATTGTACAAATCACAGTATCAGGTCAGTTCCTGGTTCCGCATTGTGATTCTCCAATGTATTCTAGAGATTTTTAATGCAGCTGCTGGAAAGGAACAAAAGGACATTTCAAGGGGTTTAGATGAAGAGTGGGAAGATATCTGTGTCGAGGTTTGCTGACAATGTTATTCAGGAAAAAATGTGGAAAATTCTTTAGGAGTCTAAAGAAGTTAAAGAGAGTTAATTAGTGGCAAATAGGTACATTCTCCACGTGGCTGCGTGGGTTTTCTCTGGGTGTTCTGGTTTTGTCACACATTCCATAGGTGAACAGCTTAGGACTGGTAAGTTATGGGCGTGCTACTTCGGTGCTGGAAGTGTGCTGACACTAGCAGGCCTCCCAGCACAGCCTTCACTCATTTGATTCTATACAAATGACACATTTCACTGTATGTTTCCATGTACATGGGACAAATAAAGCTAATCTCTAATCTCTCTTTAAATAGGTGAGTAAAAATACTACATAGTTATAAATTAACAATACTTTTAACGGAGAATCAAGTTATGCCTAATTAAATGATGTTAGTACTGGAGAGTGGATTATGATCCCACTTTTATAATCTAACAGCACCAATGAGCAGACAAAGGGCCATTCTTAACACCAGCTCTAACAAACAGTAAAGTGCTCTTTTAAAGCCCTCAAACTTAACCTTAAATTACAATGATGCTAGACTGAGTGTAATTTTACCATAGATTTTGGAAATGAGTATGAATTAAAAATATTGTGCATGTTTGTGTTATGTAAGTCCATGGGTATACTGAAAGCAGAAGTTGATAGTTTTCTGATTTGTCAGGGCATCAAAGGATATGGTGAGAAGGCAGGTACATGGGGTTGAGTGGGATCCAGAATCAGCCATGATGGAATGGCAGAGCAGAATTGATGGGCTGAATGGCCTAATTCCACTCCTATATCTTATGGTATGACTGGCCAAACACACATTATACATGGTGACTTTCTTGCATCACAACTTAACACAAATCAGTGATTCAGGTGCTGAGGATAGCATTAAGTTTTATCCAGAACTAAGCATGAATGTACTGTAATGTGCCATCTAGTAATTATTACCTTTGTTCACGTTACTTTGATTAAGATTAATAATCAAAAGAAGTTATAAATAATTCAAGCATAATTTTCAAATGACCATACTGGTGAGCTTTAGATCTGTAGATCGGAGTTTGCACATGATCGTAATACATTGTCACTTAATCTTTCCATGCAAGGAAACATATATTTTGCAAATCATCTCAAAGACTAAACTAATTAGAACTCTTCATTAGCAAGTATGTGGTGCGTGGCCAGGTGGTTAAGGTGTTGGACTAGTGATCTGAAGGTCGTGAGTTCAGGCCCCAGCGAGTTGTGTCCTTGAACAAGGCACTTAACCACACAATTCTCCAGTTCACCCAGCTGAAAATGGGTACCAGCAAAATGTTGGGGGTTAACCTCACGATAAACTGGTGTCCCATCTGGGGGAGAGGGGGGAGTCTCAGTCGCTTCACGCCACGGAAACCAGCATAAGCACCGGCCTGATGAGCCTATAAGGCTTGGGACAGACTTTAAATTTAATTTGGAAGTATAAGCAGAAATCCTGGAAACATTCAGCAGGTCAAGCATTTTCTGTAGTACTTTCAGCTTTAGGTCATTGACCTGAAACTTTGACTTCGTTTTTTGCTTCACACATCTGGTGAGTATACTCGGACATTCCCATTTAGTTTAAAATTTAAGACAAAGTAACTCTGGTGATTTTTTTTCCAGATGATCTCTGAAAATTTTCTGTTTCTATTTCAGATTTCCAACATCTGCAGAATATTTGAATTATCATTTCTTATTTTTGACTTAGTTAGGAATTGTTAATTAGTAATTAAATCATTGACATATTTCAGAATTTTCCAGAATTATTGACAATTTAAGTCAGTGGAAGGATGTTTGTTTTGAGAAAATATAAAGTCAGTCAGTGTGGGATAAAAGTGACCAAAATCAAATCAATGCACTGCTAACCTGAACCAGTTGTGTTGCAGAATTCCAGGGCACAACTGGTGGTTAACCAAACTGACCTATGACTGGTGATGAGATTTTCCATCACATGGAACAAGTGAGATGACTGGAAGAGGTTGTCCTCAACGTCCCTCCTGACCCAGGCCATGAAACTAATTATGGTGGGCATCCCTCACCAGCTCAAAATGGACCAAATTATACGGACTAAAGCACAAAAAAACTGATTTGCCCATGGTCATCCCAGCAATCATCTTGTCAGGCCTCTAACAATTTTATATGCTATACTGTGATATCTTCTCATTCTTCTAAACATGTAGACTCAATATGTTCATTCTCACCTCACGGAACAATATTCCATTCTCAGTATTGTAAATATTTGCTATACTCCTTTTCCTTTCATTGAATCGGTCTTTCATTGATTCTGTTATGGTTATTATTCTATAGATTTATTGAATATGCCAGCAAAAAATGAATCCCAGGGTTGTATATGGTGACATATATGTACTTTGATAATAAATTTACTTTGAACTCTGAACTTTATAAGAATCTCCTTCATGTAGGAAATCCAGACCAGTTCTAATCTCACCAGGACCATATCATTGCAGTAAGACGTCTTTACTCTTGCCTTCTTGCAATAAACATCAACATCCAATTTGCCTTCTTAGTTATATCCATCTTAAAAGTTAAGTGTACTGAATTATTTAATTCTTCCCCTTGGTCATTTTGTGAAATCTTCGCAATGCCTATTAAATCACTCCTATTTATTTTCATTTGTGCTGTCTATTTGCCTTGTTCTGAATACAATGAATTAAAAGAGTTTTGTCTTCTATCACTTTTCCTTTCTCTGACTCTTATTGGAGGTACATTCTACTAAAATATACACTGAAGATATATGGTGGTTGTGGTGGTTAATGTGGTGGTTACTGAGCAGGCAGTGGAAAACTAAAAGAACATGTGCATTCTATGCATTAAGACCATAATACCAAAAGATATAGGAGCAGAAGTAAGCCATTCAGCCCATTGAGTCTGCTCCACCATTCAATCATGGGCTGATGCAATTCATCCAATCGTCCCCGCTCCTCTGCCTTCTCCCCATACCCTTTGATGCCCAGGCTAATCAAGGACCTATCTACCTCTGCCTTAAATACACTCAATACCTTGGCCTCAATAGCCACTCATGGCAGCAAATTCCACAGATGTACCACCCTCTAACTAAAGTAATTTCTTCGCATCTCAGTTCTAAAGGGACGTCCTTCAATCCCGAAGTCATGCCTTCTTGTCCTAGAATCCCCAACCATGGGAAATAACTTTGCCATATCTGACCTCTTCAGGCCTTTTAACATTCGGAATGTTTCTGTGAGATATTCCCCACCCCGCCACCTCATTCTCCTGAACACCAGGGAATACAGCCTAAGAGCTGCCAGACATTCCTCACACGGTAACCCTTTCATTCCCGGAATCATTCTTGTGAGTCTCCTCTGAACCCTCTCCAATATCAGTATATGCTTCCTAAAATAAGGAGCCCAAAAATGCACACAATACTCCAAGTGTGGTCTCACGAGTGCCTTATAGAGCCTCAACATCACATCCCTGCTCTTATATTCTAGATCTCTAGAAATGAATGCCAACATTGCATTCACCTCCTTCACAACTGACTCAATGTGGAGGTTAACTTTTTGGTATCCTGGACAAGGACTCCCAAGTCCCTTTGCATCTCTGCATTTTGAATTCTCTCCCATTCGAAATAATAATCTGCCCGTTTATTTCTTCCACCAAAGTGCATCACCATACACTTTGCAACATTGTATTTCATTTGCCACTTCTTTTCCCATTCCCCTAAACACTCTAAGTCTCTTTGCAGGCTTTCTGTTTTCTCAACACTACCCGTTCCTCCACCTATCTTTGTATCATCAGCAAGTTTGTCCACAAAGCCATTAGTAGCATTGTCAAAATCATTGACATACATCGTAAAAAGCAGCAGTCCCAACACCGACCCCTGTGGAATTCCACTGGTAACCAGTATCCAGCCAGAATAGGATCCCTTTATTCACACTCTCTGTTTTCTGCCAACCAGCCAATGCTCCACCCACGCTAGTAACTTCCCTGTAATTCCACGTCTCTTATCTTGCTGAGCAGGCTCATGTGCAGCATCTTGTCAAACGCCTTCTGAAAATCCAAGTACACCATGTCTACTGCATCTCCTTTGTCTACCCTGCTTATAATTTACTCAAAGAATTGCAGTAGGTTTGTCAGGCAGAATTTTCCTTTCAGGAAACCATGCTGGCTTTGGCCTATCTTGTCATGTCCCTCCAGGTACTCTGTAATCTCATCCCTAACAATCAATTTCAACAACTTCCTAACCACTGATGTCAGGCTAACAGGTCTATAGTTTCCTTTCTGCTGCCTCCCACCCTTCTTAAATAGTGGAGTAACATTGGCAATTTTCCAGTCATCCAGTACAATGCCAGAATTTATCAATTCTTGAAAGATCATCGTTAATGTCTCCGCAATCTCTCCAGCTACTTCCTTCAGAACCCGAGGGTGCATTCCATCAGATCCTGGAGATTTATCCACCCTCAGATCATTAAGCTTCCTGAGCACCTTTTCAGTCATAATTTTCACTGCAGATTCGTCACTTCCCTGACACTCTTGAATGTCCAGTATACTGCAGACATCTTCCATTGTGAAGACTGATGCAAAATACACATTCAGTTCCTCTGCCATCTCTGCATCTCTCATTACCATATCTCCAGCGTCATTTTGTATTGGTCCTATATCTACCCTCAAATCTCTTTTACCCTCTATATACTTAAAAAAACTTTTAGTATCTTCTTTGATATTAGTCGCCAGCTTAGTTACAATTCATTTTTTCCTTCCAAATGACCTTCTTAGTTTCCTCTGCAAGTTTTTAAAAGCTCCCTAATCCTCTATCTTCCCACAAGCTCTGGCTTCCTTGTATGCTCTCCCTTTTGCTTTTACTTAGGCTCTGACTTCACTTGTCAGCCATGGTAGTATCCTTCTTCCCTTTGAAAATTTCTTCTTATTTGGAATATACAGTCGGCCCTCCTTATCCGCGGATTCTGTGTGTTCTCTCTCCAGCACTCATTGCTTGAGCATGTACAGACTTTTTTCTTGTCATTATTCCCTAAACAATACAGTATAACAACGATTTACATAGCATTCACATTGTATTAGGTACTATAAGTAATCTAGATATGACTTAAAAGTACAGGCAGTCCCCAGGTTATGAATGAGTTCCATTCCTGAGTCCGTCTTTAAGTCGGATTTGAAGTCGGAACAGGTACATCCGGTATTATTTAGTATCAGTTAGTCAAACGTATTTCTTAGTATATAGTACATATTTTACCTTTCTGTGCATATAAAACACTTAAGAAACATACGTATTTCAATAATTTAACCACTGCGTTATTTAGTAATCATTGTAGCTTTCATCGGGGCAGGGCCTTTCACATGCTCCATTAAAATTGTTCCGATCATTGACCGACTGTAGCCTAACATTTTTCCAATGACTGATGGCGTTTCACCTCTTTCCGATCGCTTTATTACTTCCACCTTATTTTCAATCGCGATCGTGATTATTTCCGTTGTTACGGACTCAGCCAACAATAAATTTATGAGCTAGGCAAGGGTTTTTATAACAAATAACACCTTTATTAAACACTGAAAACAAACCCCCCAAAAGTAAACAAATTACTAACGTAACCAGAAATCAGCTGCTGTGCGGCAGCTTAAACAGTTCTTAAAGCACTGAAGCTTAAACAGTTCTTAAAGCGATGTTGCAAAAACAGTTCTTAAGAGTAGTATTGCCAAAAGTTCAAAATGCTCATAGTCCATTTAAGGGAAAGACTTTTTAAGACAATTTAAATTCTCTTTCACGTCATGTTGTTTCGGTTCCCAAATCGAACTTTTTCACACGAAGAATTTACGAAACGAAACAGCTTAAAGGCACAGACCTTTCCTTTACAACATTGCCCTCAATCCTTTCTGCTATCTCGCAGGGATTAACATGAGAACAGTCAACGAATTCCTTCCGAATGAGGATCAAACAAGGTCAAACCTGTTTCACCGCCAAAATCGATTCTCCTCGATCTTTTATCTCCCAAACTCCGATCTTCACTCTCCCCTGATTCTCAACTAGCAGTATTGTAAAGAAACTGCTGGCAATGACCTTTTAAACTTTAGGCATTAGATAAAACTTCATCTTTCAACTAAAATGCATCATCACATTAAATCACGTAGTGGCATGAAGTCAACATGGCAAATCCAGCCACGAACTGCCCCTCCTCACAGGGAGGGGTCCTCCTTTTATACCCTTTTAAAAAAAAACCTGTCACATGACCTCCACTGGTGGGAAAATGACGTCAGTCCACCATCACAAGACCATTACCTCAAGTCCAGTATAGCTTCAACCCCAGTCACGTGACAAGGGTACCACTGTCACGTGCAACGAGTACGTAACATCGTGAACAGAAACGCTGCAGATTCAGAGCTGTGCCGCCAGGTCCTAATGTCCACCACACGGAGACATGTTAAATAAAGACCGGGGTTCCGCTGTGTCCTAAAGACCATTGTACTGATACATGTTAAATAAGGGACTTAAGCATCTGCGAATTTTGGTATCTGCGGGGGGTCCCGCGGATTAGGAGGGCCAACTGTATCTGTCTTGCACTTCTTTCAATTTTCACAGAAACTCCAGACATTGGTGCTCTGCTGTCCTTCCTGTAAATGTTCCTTTCCAGTCAGCTTCGGCCAGTTCCCCTCTCATGCCATTGTAATTTCTTCTATTCCATTGAAATACCGACGCATTGGATTTTATTTTCTCCCTCTCAAATTTCAATGTGAACTTGATCATATTTTGATCACTGTTCGCTAAGGGTTTCTTAACCTTAAGCTCTCTTGTCACCTCCAGATCATTGCACAACACCCAATCCACCACAGCCAATCCCCTAGTGAGCTCAACAACAAGCAGTTCTAAAAAGCCATCCCTTAGGCATTATACAAATTCTCTCTCCTGAGGTCCAGCACTGACCTAGTTTTTCCAATCCACTTCCATGATAAAATCCCCAACGATTATCATGACATTGCCCTTCTGACATGCCTTTTCTATCTCCTGCTGTAATTTGTAATCCACATCCCGGCTGTTGTTTGGAGGCCTGTATACAACTGCCATTAGGGTCCTTTTACCCTTGCCATTTCTTAACTCAACCCATAGAGACTCCACACCTTCCAATTTTATGTCATCTCTTTCCAATATTATTTCTTGTGCACAGAGCCACACCACCCCCTCTACCTACTACTTGCTAATCTGTAGCTGAATTTCAAGACTGTATGTTTTATTTCTTATACTGCGTGCATTCAAATATAACACTTCTGGTCCAGTATTTGTTAGTTTCTGATTTATCTGCACCACGCCTCTGTTACCCTGTAGCTCATGCCACTGGCTTTGATTAAGCCTCATCTCCTGCTTGTTCTTTCTATAATCTCTATTGGATGTTATCTTTGATTTATGTCTGTTTTTTCTCCTCTTCAGCCCTATCACTCCGGTTCCCAATCCCCTGCAAATTAGTTTAAACCCTCCCTAACAGCTCTATTAAATGTGCCCGGTAGAATATTGGACCCCTTTGGGTTCAGATGTAACCCATCCTTTTAGTACTGGTCGTACCTCCCCCAGAAAAGGCCCCAATGATCCAGGAATCTGAATCCCTGTCCCCTACACCAGTCTCTCAGCCACACATTAATACACCTGATCATGCTATTCTTGTACTCGCTAGCACGTGGCACAGGCAGCAATTCTGAGATTACTACCCTGGAGATCCTGCCTTTCAGCTTCCTATCTAACTCCCTGAATTGTCTCTTCAAGACCTCCTCTCTTTTTCTACCTATGTCATTGGTACCTACTTGTACCAAGAATTCTGGCTGTACACACCTTCTCATTGATTGTTATATCATTACAGTTCAAATGCTTTGGCCTTAACAGCACGAAACATAGACAATTAATCTGATATAGTAGAGGATTGAAAAGTGTAAAGTCAGCAGTCACTGGGGATAAAACACATTAAGACCGAATACAGTGTGTCACACAGTAGGAAGACCATTCATGCCCATGGCTGTCATTAAACTAGTTCTTGTTAAATTAAAGGTCAGCCAATTTTATTGTTTAATTATCATTTTATCCTTTCTCCCTTTGCTGAGTATAGTGTCTTATGAAAACTAGAAATATATATAGTTATACAGAACCTTATAATGTGATTGAAATATCAGCTCTTTGCAGAATGAATTGTATAAATAGCTGTTGTACAATTTTATAGCTATATACAACTCCCCTTCCTCCACATCTGTACCTTATGCCATTTCACTATCTAACTTGGCCTTGGTTGAAACTAGACTGTTTGACATAAAGGCCAACTTTGTGCACTTGTGCCTATTTTTTATATTTATCTTTAAAGTCTGTACACAAATGCAAATTCTGGTACTTTATTAGTTTTTGGGAAAAGAATAGTGAATTGAAGCAAATAAAGACTAGGTCTGCCAACTATACGTGACCATAAATGGCCTCACACCTATTGAAATACTGGACTGTTTTCTTCACTTAATTTTTAAATCTCTCATGGATTTCCTATAGTACCGGTTATAAGTTGCAAATTTGCAGTTTTATATTTTGATTTTTACTTCTTCTCATCAGAGTTAAGAGAGGCGGGACTGCGCAGGTGTGTGACGTCGGGCAATGAAGCTGGGAAGATTTAAAAAGGACACAGCCTTATGTAGCGGGCAGTGGAGTGAGCCCGGAACAGAGTGAAGGCTTAAGGGCTTTGGCTCAACGGGCTTAGGTGGAAACAGGTGAGGCAAGGTAGTCTTAGGTTTCAGTTTTCCCTGTCATTTGAGGAAAGGGGGCAGTGTGAGTGTGAGGGCAACTTGTTGTTCTCGGTGTCTCCTAGCCTCCCAGACGTCCACATCTGAGCCAGGTGCGCCTATCTTCAGCTCCTAAGGGACCGTGTTAGGGAACTGGAGCTGCAGCTCGATGACCTTCGTCTGGTCAGGGAGAGTGAGGAGTTGATAGAGAGGAGTTACAGGCAGGTGGTCACACCAGGGCCACAGGAGGCAGATAGGTAGGTCATGGTTAGGAGGGAGAAGGGGAAGAGTCAGGTACTAGTGAGTACCCCAGTGGCTGTACCCCTTGACAATAAGTACTCCTGTTTGAGTGCTGTTGGGGGGGACAGCCTACCTGGGGCAAGCAACAGTGGCCATGCCTCCGGCCCAGAGTCCGGCCCTGTAGCTCAGAAGGGTCGGGAAAGGAAGAGGAAGGCAGTATTACTAGGGGACTCGATAGTTAGGGGGTCAGATGGGCAATTCTGTGGACGCAATCAGGAGACCGGGATGTTTCTGATCGCGTCCAAGATATCCTAAAGTGGGAGGGTGAGGATCCAGAGGTTGTGGTACATATAGGTACCAATGACATAGGTAGGAAAAGGGAAGAGGTCCTGAAAGGAGAATATAGGGCGTTAGGAAGGAAGTTGAGAAGAAGGACCACGAAGGTAGTAATCTCAGGATTACTGCCTGTGCCACGCGACATTGAGAGTAGGAATGGAATGAGGTGGAGGATAAATGCGTGGCTGAGAGATTGGAGTGGGGGCAGGGATTCAGGTTTCTGGGCTATTGGGACCTCTTTTGGGGTAGGTTGACTTGTACAAAAAGGACTTGTTACACTTGAATCCTAGGGGGACCAATATCCTGGCAAGGAGATTTGTTAAGGCTACTGGGGAGACTTTAAACTAGAATGGTTGGGCGGTGGGAATAAATTTGAAGAGACTAGGGGAGAGGAGGTTAATTCACAAATAGAGAAAGCTAGTAGACAGTGTGTGAGGGAGGATAAGCAGGTGATAGAGAAGGGGAGCGCTCAGACTGAAGATGTAGGGGAGAAGGAAGAAACAGATAATAAAGTTGTTTGCATCGTTAGGGATAAACAGAGAGGAAAAGGTGGAGAATAGATATAATGCTTAAAATGCATCTATTTTAATGCTACGTGCATTGTAAGAAAGGTGGATGAGCTTAGGGCATGGATTGATACCTGGAAATATGATGTTGTAACTAGTAGTGAAACATGGTTGCAGGAGGGGTGTGATTGACAACTAAGTATTCCTGAATTTTGTTGCTTCAGGTGTAATAGAATCGGAGGGGCAAAAGGGGAGGTGCTGCATTGCTTGTCCGAGAAAATATTACAGCGGTGCTCTGGCAGGATAGATTAGAGCATTCGTCTAGGGAGGCTATTTGGGTGGAATTGAGGAATGGGAAAGGTGTAGTAACACTTATGGGGATGTATTATATACCACCTAATGGGGAGCGAGAATTGGAGGAGCAAATTTGTAAGGAGATAGCAGATATTTGTAGTAAGCACAAGGTTGTGATTGTGGGAGATTTTAATCTTCCACACATAGACTGGGAAGCCCATTCTGTCAAAAGGGTGGATGGTTTGGAGTTTGTAAAATGTGGGCAGGGTAGTTTTTTGCAGCAATACATAGAGGTACCAACTAGAGAAGGGGCAGTGTTGGATCTCCTGTTAGGGAATAAGATAGGTCAGGTGATGGAAGTATGTGTTGGGGAGCAGTTAGGGTCCAGTGATCACAATGCCATTAGTTTCAATATAATTATGGAGAAGGATAGGTCTGGGCCCAGGGTTGAGATTTTTGATTGGAGAAAAGCTAACTTTGAGGAGATGCGCAAGGATTTAGAAGGAGTGGATTGTAACAATTTGTTTTATGGAAAGGATGTAATAGAGAAATGGAGGTAATTTAAAGGTGAAATTTTGAGGGTACAGAATCTTTATGTTCCTGTGAGGTTGAAAGGAAAGGTTAAAAGTTTGAGATTCATGGTTTTCAAGGGATATTGAAAACTTGGTTCGGAAAAAGAGAGAGATCTACAATAAATATAGGCAACACGGAGTAAATGAGGTGCTCGAGGAATACAAAGAATGTAAAAAGAATCTTAAGAAAGAAATTAGAAAAGCTAAAAGAAGATGAGGTTGCTTTGGCAAGTAAGGTGAAAATAAATCAAAAGGGTTTCTACAGTTATATTAATAGCAAAAGGATAGTGAGAGATAAAATTTGTCCCTTAGAGAATCAGAGTGAACAGCTATGTGTGGAGCCAAAAGAGATGGAGGAGATTTTGAACAATTTCTTTTCATCGGTATTCATTAAGGAGAAGGATATTGAATTGAGTAAGGTAAGGGAAACAAGTTATGGAAACTACAATGATTAAAGAAGAAGTAGTACTGGTGCTTTTAAAGAATATAAAAGTAGATAAGTCTTCGGGTCCTGACTGGATATTCCGTAGGACCTTGAGGGAAGTTAGTGTAGAAATAGCAGGGGCTCTGACAGAAATATTTCAAATGTCATTAGAAACGGGGATAGTGCCAGAGGATTGGCGTATTGCTCATGTGGTTCCATTGTTTAAAAAGGGTTCTAAGAGTAAGCCTAGCAATCAGTGGTGGGTAAATTAATGGAAAGTATTCTTAGAGATGGTATATATAATTATCTGGGCAGACAGGGTCTGATTAGGAACAGTCAACATAGGTTTGTGCATGGAAGGTCATGCTTGACAAATCTTATTGAATTTTTTGAAGAGGTTACTAGGAAAGTTGACGAGGGTAAAGCAGTGAACGTTGTCTATATGGACTTCAGTAAAGCCTTTGACAAGGTTCACACGGAAGGTTAGTTAGGAAGGTTCAATCATTAGGTATTAATATTGAAGTAGTAAAATGGATTCAACAGTGGCTGGATGGAGGATGCCAGAGCGTAGTGGTGGATAACTGTTTTTCAGGTTGGAGGCCAGTGACTAGTGGTGTGCCTCAGGGATCTGTACTGGGTCCAATGTTGTTTGTCAAATACATTAGTGATCTGGATGACGGGGTGGTAAATTGGATTAGTAAGTCTGCAGATGATACTAAGATAGGTGGAGTTGTGGATAATGAAGTAGGTTTTCAAAGCTTGCAGAGATTTAGGCCAGTTAGAAGAGTAGGCTGAAAGATGGCAGATGAAGTTTAATGCTTATAAGTGTGAGGTGCTACATTTTGGTAGGAATAATCAAAATAGGACATACTTGGCATTGAGGAATGCAGTAGAACAGAGTGATCTAGGAATAATGGTGCATAGTTCCCTGACGGTGGAACCTCATGTGGATAGGGTGGTGAAGAAAGCTTTTGGTATGTTCGCCTTTATAAATCAGAGCATTGAGTATAGGAGTTGGGATGTAATGTTAAAATTGTACGAGGCATTGTTGAGGCCAAATTTAGAGTATTGTGTGCAGTTCTGGTCACCAAATTATAGGAAAGATGTCAACAATATAGAGAGAGTACAGAGGAGATTTACTAGAATGTTAGCTGGGTTTCAGCACCTAAGTTACAGGGAAAGGTTGAACAAGTTAGGTCTTTATTCTTTGCAGCGTAGAAGGTTGAGGGGGGACTTGATAGAGGTATTTAAAATTATGAGGGGGATAGATAGAGTTGACGTGGTTAGGCTTTTTCCATTCAGAGTAGGGGAGATTCAAACAAGAGGACATGAGTTGAGAGTTAGGGGGCAAAAGTTTAGGGGTAACTCAAGGGGGAACTTCTTTACTCAGAGAGTGGTAGCTGTGTGGAATGAGCTTCCAGTAGAAGTGGTAGAGGCAGGTTCAATTCTGTCATTTAAAGAAACATTGGATAGGTATATGGACAGGAAAGGAATGGAGGGTTATGGGCTGAGTGCAGGTAGGTGGGACTAGGTGAGTGCAAGCATTTGGCATGGACTAAAAGGGCCAAGATTGCCTGTTTTCGTGTTGTAATTGTTATGTTGTTATACATGCATTGGTGTAATATTCTGTAAGCTGTAGAGCTGTGTATAGTTTCTCTGGGAAAAAAAAATTATGGAAAATATAAGATATTTTCTGACACCCTTGTACAGAACAATAATTCCCTATCTTCCCTTCATTATGCCACATGGAATTTACAAAAAAAAATCACTGTCAAATCAGTATTATCCACATACTGTTTTTCTGTTCTGTCATCCTGTCACTAGTTTCTGCTGTTCCTCAACTGTTTGGTCCAAAACTGCTATCCTGTAAGGCAGGTGGTAGGCATATTGTATGAAGTGTAGTTGTTCCCATCCTACAATAGAACAATGTCAAGTTATTCACATGAGATAATACCCTTAGTTATAGAAAGAAAATTATTGACATTTAATATAGCTTTCTACAGCTTTGCTTTGATAATAAAACTGACCATGCGAAAATACAAGCTTCTAAAATCCTGCAGTACTCTTGTTTATTTTTCAAGGTTCCTGTTGCCTACAAGGCTCTGTATTGCACATTGGCATCCAGCCACTTCACTTGTATTACTTCAATAAAACCAGACAGGCAGATAGGCCCACTAACGTCATGGGTGTGTTTAGGCTACTCGAAACAGCTGTGGAAGAGCAGCATCATCCATGCCATGATCTTATTGAATGTCAGTGCGAGCTCGAGGGGCCAAATAGCCTATCCTGCTCCCTCATGTGTTTCAATCGGCTTCCAGATCTGCGAGTTACTTTTTGTCAGGGGAGGGGAGCTAGAAATGACTCAAAGCTGGAACGATAAAGGTGAATCCAGGCATACTAGGGAAACAGCAAGAACCTGCCTGTGCCATAGGGTCAGTAAGTACAGTATTTTTATGGACTCAGATGCACTCGCCTGCAAGTGAGGAGGAGTTTCTGTAGGCTCAAACATTAGCTATGCCATCTGTTAAAGGACACTTGCAACTATGGTGCCTTTACCTCCTTCTGGGATAGTTCAGGAGTAAATGTTGGCCACTAAGCTGTAAAACAGATGATTAATGTATTGATGAACATGACCAGCATTTTCATCTCTTCTCTGACTAAATAACAGTTGCATCGGTATGTCAAAACTGATTGCATGTTCTGATGAAATTTTAAATTTGAATATGTCCATCACAAGAAGCTTTTTCACCAATCCTTTTGTTTCCAAGCTCTTGCGGATACTTTACCAGTAAATTTTTAAAAGCTTCTTAAAGACGTTTGGGAAAAGTTCAGAATCAGTTTTAATATCATTGGCTTATGTCAATGAAACATCAAATGAAATTTGATGTTTTGCGGCAGTAAACCTCAAAAATTAGCATATTCAAAGTATTAATGTGTTTGTGTGGCAATCCATTTTTCAGATGAGATCACATACTAAAATAGCTGTCACTCTGTCAACACCTGCAATTTTCCATCAGTTACTCTGCCTTGCGTGTGCAGTGAGGCTTGGAAATGTGAGACAAGCACAGGATACTGTTGTCTTAGTTTTGATCACTGACAATATTGTCAGCTGCTCTTCGAGCCTGCAATATTTTAGAAAGGATACATGTTAAAGAGGTGGTTCACTTTCAACTCGAGTGCATGAGAAAGGGAGCCCGAGAGAGGATATGGAGAATAAAAGTCCTTTGATTAGTCAGATCTCTATTGTCCATTGTCACCCATATTCAGCAACATCCAGGGTTAAATCCTTGAGGAAAAAGTGGTGCCAGTAATTTCTAACTATCTTCAATTTCATGTCTATTCTCTTGCACTCTCTACAATTGTTCTAAGTTTCCAGTTGAAGCTTGAATGTGTGCCTTCCCCCTCCCCAAACAGCATGGGAAAGAGCAATGAGAGAGTATAGTTTACAGCTCACAGCTCTCACGCACTTCGCTAGAAGAAAGGAAAGGGTTGACTGTTTTCTAGATGGAGAGACAATACATAAAACTGAGACGCAAAGGGACTTGGGAGTCCTTGTACCGGATCCCCTAAAGGTTAATTTGAAGGATGAGTCTGTGGTGAGGAAGGCATGTGCAATGTTAGCATTCATTTCAAGAAGACTAGAGTATAAAAGCAAGGAGGTAACGTTGAGACTTTATAAAGCACGGATGAGGCCGCACTTGGAGTATTGTGAGCAGTTTTGGGCTCCTTATCTTAGAAAGGATGTGCTGAAACTGGAGAGGGTTCAAAGGAGGTTCACAAAAATGATTCCTGGATTGAATGGCTTGTCACATGACAAGCGTTTGGTGGCTCTGGGCCTGTATTCACTAGAATTGAGAAGAATGAGGGGTGACCTCATTGAAACCTATTGAATGGTGAATGGCCTTGATAGAGTGGATGTGGAGAGGATGTTTCCTGTGGTGGAGAGTCTAAGATCAGAGGACACAGCCTCAGAATAGAGGGGCATCCTTTTAAAACAGAGATAAGGAGAAATTTATTTTGCACGAGTGTGGTGAATTTGTGGAATTCACTGCCACCGTATTTAAGTATATTTAAGGTGAAGGTTGATGGATTCATGATTGGTCAGGGCATGAAGGGATATGGGGAGAAGGCAAGAGATTGGGGCTGAGAGGAAAATTGGATCAGCCATGATGAAATGGCGGAGCAAACCCGATGGGCCAAATGGCCTAATTCTGCTTCTATGTCTTATGCTATTATTGTCTCTCCTACCAAGCACTGTCATGGAGAGAATATGTCAAAGAAAGGCACTTAAAGGAATAACTTTTTCACCCACTTTGTATTAGCACTCTGCCTCCTTTAAAAACATCAAATAGCCCTGTGCCAATTTCTGTTTCCACACCTGTTTAAATTAATTTTGATAATTAATTAAAAATGCTGATAATAATGAGCAAATAAGACAATGGACTGACTGGTGGTGTAGTGGCAGCAACACCGGACTTCAAGGCAGGTGGTCCTGAGTTCAAACCCAGCTGGATCCAAACCTAGGCAGCAGCAGTATCTGTGCAGAAGGAAGTCCTGGCAATCTACTTCCGTATCTTATCATGAAAACTCTATGGACCCTATGGTCCATGAGGTCATGAAGAGGCGGATTTGACTTAATGACTAAACTAATATCTATAGGTCGAGAAACAGAGCTTAACTTTTCAGGTTAATAACCTCTCGTCAGCATTGTTTCATCAATGTTCTGTACTTTTCTTATGGCTATCACTATTTTATGACAATTATCATTTTTGTACCATAAAATATTTGAAATAAAAGGGAAACATTTCTAATTTTTGTCATTTTGCCAATCTATCTTTAATGAACACTACCTCACTTTTTAAAAAATATATGATTTCTGTTTTTGTACTGTTTTTAATCTATTTAATATACATAGTATACACATACTGTAATTTATTTATTTGTTTTTGTTTTGCTTTTTTCTTGCTGCTGCTAAGTTAACAAATTTCACAACACGTGCTGGTGATAATAAACCTAATTCTGATTCTGATTCTGATCAACTCTGGGAAACAAGATTCGAGTGGATTCCTGTGATTTTACAGCTATCCTCCTCTCCCATTCTCTTTTAATATGATACAGACACATATAAGATATGTAAAATTCAGCTGCTGATTTTAATATGTCTAATTTGTACCATTATTTTAATATTCCCCTTATCTCACTCCTCAGATATTTACATACTATATATCTTGGTATCAGAAGTCGCCGAAGTGGAGAACTTGATCGTTGGCGCTTTTACTGGAAAATGGTGTACGAATATGCAGATGTAAGTATGTTACATCTGCTGGCAACGTTTTTGGAAAGTGCTCCACAGCTTGTGCTGCAGTTGTGCATTGTGATTCAGAGCCATCGCTTAGAAGCACTTCAAGGTAAGAAATTATCTATTTACAGAAGATGTGATTATTTATTCCCATATCCATGGTATATAAAATTATGTTGTAATAGCAACCCAGAAACATGCCTTCTGTGTTTCACCGATATTAATCTGACATCCCTACCTTTTTACTTTTTTTTTAATTCCACTTTGCTTCAACCACTTTATTAACCCATTTTTAAATACACCAGAGCTGTTACCCCTTAAATGGGGCAGACATCTTCCTTCTGTTAGTAAGTGGGGTGGAGTTCCTCCTCACTCTTGTTAAAAGTTATAGAAACAAGATTAGAGTAAACTTCTTTTTACACTTCCAGTTGTGTAGCTAATACTCACCATGCATTCAATAATTCTGCAGGCAAAACATCTTGTGGTTTACAAATCTATCATCGAGGAACTTTTAGTCTTATATTCATGTTTGCCAGGAGAAGAGTGATAATAGTTTAGCTACCTTAGAATGCTTGAATATTAGGTGTCCTCTGAAATACCACTGACTTACGTAGAAAATCCTGGCCATGTCTGATTGTATTCTATTGCTTGCCAAAATAAATCCTTTTCACACAGTCCATTATGTGTATCTGAGCAGAAATAATTTATTTTACAAGTGATCAAGAATATTATCCTTGTTTTATTATTGCACACAAAACATCAGCCTGAGGCCACCAAAATTATTTTTAGACACAAAGCAATCCTTTCACCTCCCATCTCCATTGGCGGCTTAGCAATGAAATTCATTACCAGCTGTGTCCATCTGCCCCTCACCTTGCCCTGTCACTAATCCATCAGACTCCCCTCTGAGGATATTCTCAGCACTGCATTCTGCAAAACTGAAAACGAACTAGATTTGGAGTTTATTTCAGATAATGACATAGGCTTAAAATTCTTCACTTGTATCATAGGGAAAGTCTTCCTTTGTGTTACAAAATCAAAACCCCATTCTTTGTAGGACTGTTTTACAGTGCCACAACGCATAGCAAAATTCTAACCCCCATCCATTAATTCAGCACATCTGCAGCTGTACAAATCAGCCAGTATCTCCTGTTCTTTGTGCTGTTTCTGTATTGTGTCTGCAGTGTGCTGCTAGTGGTGATGTAATCTTTTGGAAGAAGCTGAGCAGCTAAAAATAGGACATTACCACCACATTACATCTTCAAGTGCCAAGCTCAGCTCTGAAGCAAGTGCTTGGTTTTGATCCAGTCCAATCAAACCAATGAAGCTGGGGTCAACTCTGATGTTTAACCTAGATCTGCAGTCTACTTTGTGATGTAGATAATTGTTTTGTCAATCCTGAGGGTTTATAAATATTGATGATAGTGGCAAATACCTGGTTCCTGCACTTGAAAGGCTCCTAATAGCAGTTTAAATTCAATGGTGACTCATTTCAAATGATAAATCAGAAACTACTAGCTTAAAGGTTGAAGGAGAAACTAAAATGGGGCAGATACTTTATTATCATAGGTGTTCAGGTGCAGTTTTCATAAAGCTGAAGTGATTGCTCTTTCAAAAAGCATCAATAATTTTTCAGGCTCATTAATATTGAGGACAGTTTTCCTGTGGTTGAATGTAATTCCAGAATTTTTTCCATATTCTGTACTTTATGATAACTGATCCATTCCCTATTTGTGCACCAGGGCTATACAGCAGACATTTCAAAATGTTCACTTTTAAGATAAAGAAAAGCAGGTAGGTAATACATAAATAGTCCCACTCACCATTTGTTTGAGTTACTTTTAACTAAGCCATTTAAGACAGAAGTAATTTCTTTTAACAGGTAGATATTCTAGAAGGTAAATAAAACCTTACAAAATGTTTTGAACAAGTTTTAATCACCCAAAATGTCAGAGAGAGTGCTGTTCTTGTGACACTTCAGGTGATTAAAATGAAATCTGACCTGGGTCTTAGAGTTTAATTTTGCTCTTCCCAGCAGATCATAAGGACTTTGGGTGAAGTGAGTAATGTTTATTCTGTGATCCAAAAGGGACTACAGCTGAGTGCAATTGACTAGATGACTCTTTTCCTTCCTGACACCTTTGCAGATTCACATTTATCCCGAGTAGCTAGTCCAGAATCATAAGCATTCAACTATTTTACCTGTTACCCTATGCAATTTTTAAGCTGGCTCTGAAATTCCATCCTTCATTCTGCTATATTTATCCCAGTGAAAAGAGGTTGTGCCCCTCTAGAGAGCTGTTCATTTTAGAATGTCGTGCCTCAGTATATTTGCAAATCCATCACCGAGTCTCCTGCCACTATTACCTCACATTCTGGAAGAGTTCCCAGCATCGCCTCACGCTCTTCCCAGTCAAGCTGCTGCACCATCCTTCCATTCACTGAACTGTGATTTACACACAAGATAAATACGCAAAGCTAACCACAGTACAAAAATTTCCAGAGTCCACACCCTCTTCGGTGGCCCACTGCAATGTTCCTGCCATGCATATCAGGAGCTTTGTTTCCAAGCGGTGGCAAAGTTATCAATTTTTAGGGCATCAGCTGCCCAGGCAGACAAGATTCAATAGATGTAGTTTTGTAGCATTCCTCTAAGTGTACTTGGTCCCTGGTGAGGAATTATGTTTTCAACATTAGCTCTTCATTAAATGATTTACATTGAATATTTACTGAAGGGAAAGCTGACCACAGATGTCCCATTAATGCAAAACAGTAGATATTTTCAATTATATGCCCATTGTAATTGAAGAAAAAATCATTGACCAGAGCAACACACACAGAGTGCTGAAGGAACTCAACAAGTCAGCAGCATCCATGGAAGGAAATAGACAATCAACATTTTGGGTTGAGACCCCTCATCAGGACTAGAAAGGGAGGGTAAAGAAACCAAAATAAAAAGGTTCGGGTAGGGGAAGCAATACAAACCAGAAGGTGATAGGTGAAACCATGTGAGGTGAAGTAAGAAGTTGGGAGGCAATAGGTGGAAGGGGTAAAGTGCTGAAGAAGAAGAAATTTGATAGGAGAGGACAGTTAACCATGGAAGAAAGGGAAGAAGGAGGGGCACCAGAGAGAGGTGATTGGCAGGTGAGGAGAAGAAAGGGGTGAGAGGAGTACCAGAATGGAGAACGATAAAGAAGCAAGGAGGAGGGTGGAGAAATTACCAGAAGTTAGAGAAATCTAAGTACACACCCTCAGGTTGGAGGTTAACCAGATGGAATATGAAGTGTTACTCCTCCAGTCTGAGTGTGTCTTCATCCTGGCAGCATGAGTTGCTCAAGATTTCCAAAATTTTCAGAATCTCTTGTGTTAATAGGCTTTTAGGAGAACCAAGGTATTGTTTGGATCAATAACTACTGATCCCAAAGAAAAAATCTATTATAATAAAGTAATGCCTCAGCCTGGATTCCTCTGCTTTTTGAAGCTCCTTGTCTACAGCCTTCACCTTTATGAAAGGTGCATCTTACAGATTGGAAATTATATGAGTATGCAAAGGGCAAGTGTTGAGCAGAGTCAATTATTGGTGTCAACTGGAATGAACTCTCTCAGAAAAAAGTATTAGCAAATTATTTATATACTATCAGCAAACTATTTGAAGATGAAGGTCCTTGCAGCTGAGGTCAATGAGTCATTACCTGATTCAAAGTATATACACTTCCCAGCATATGAAACTGAATAATAGTTGGTGCAGGCCGATTATTTTTCAATCCCACTCTGAAAAACGGGGCCACAAAAACAAGTTGGAATGGGCTGACTTTTGGATTTCCTACCTACAGAGTTGCAAAGAAAGTCATTGCATTCATTTAAAACAGGATGAATAGATTTCTGAATTTTATGGGGCTTGCTAGAAAAAGGCACTGGGTGTGGAGAATCAGCCACGAAGTTGAAGATTGATGGAGAAGACTCAAAGGGCCTGTTGACCCCTTCTTGATCTTATTTCTTGCGTTCTGGTGATCTGTGTTAGACACTGTCAGACAGGAGGTGTTGAATGAGTGTAGCATGTTGCCATTTAATCACCAGTTCTTCTTGAAATGGCATAAAAATCTCAAACTTGCTAATGATTTAGGATGGCAGAATGAAATGAGCTTGAACAGTTTCAATCTAAATTGCAACCACAAAACTGCTATTGATTTTGCTCATGAGTAATCTGACTTAAAGTCTCAATTTAATTCCCTATTGTGTGAATTGGAATTGCCATTCTAATAAATTTAAGAATGGTTCTCTTTGGAATTCAATGTCTCTCATATTGGCTTTTCATTCAGGAATAGTAGTAGGGATTTTACAATTGGCAATGCTTGGCAAGTTCAGCTTTAAAGAAATATGAGCTGTAAGTGCCTAATATTCCGTTATAGATTTGCATTTGCTAATTCTAGATCCAGGAAATGTGACAGTATTAAAACATTACAATTCACTTTCCACAACAGTTAGAAAATGCAAAAGTGAGTTGTATTGGTTCAAGTAATGACCAGTCTTAAATTAGTTGCCCCTAGGCAAGATACAAGAAAATACACTATTGCATGGGATATATTTATAAATGGCACATAGTTCTACATAGCACCACAGCTCCCTATCATTCTACAATGTATAAATGATCAAGCTGGTTATCTGAAATCCAGTTGTAGGTGAGCAGAATCTTGTACCAACTTTGCCCCTTCCATAAATGTGGTTCGTCACCCTTAACTCCATCCATCCCTTTCTAAAGTAAAACCAGGTTACTTGCAGCATTTGTATCTTAATCCTTAACTGAACTTCAGAACATGTTAACTATATCATCAATAATATTGTCTGTGCAGTGCCTGAGACCTTCCCAGCCTGTTTATCTGCTGCTGGAACCCTTATCCACCTCTTTGTTAACATTAAAATTGATCATTCAAGCTTTTCTAGCCCAACTCCCTCGTGCAACCTTCTATAAACTTGAAAACTCTGTCAATTTGTTCATTTGTACTATTATTGCCCTTTCAAAGTTCAAAATCCAAAGCAAATTTATTAGCAAAATGCATATACATCCCTGTATACCACCGAAGCTTCATTTTCTTGCAGACATACACAGTAGGTCAAAGAAATACAAAAGAAACAATGAAAAACTGCACACAAAGACTGACAAAGAACCAATATGCAAAATAAGTCATACTGTACTACAGAAACAACAAATGATAATAATGAATCAACGGTAAATAAATAATAGTGAGAACATTTTACATGGTAGCGTACTGGTTAGCACAATGCTTCACAGTACCAGGGAGTCTGCTTCAATTGCTGCCGCTGTTTGTAAGGAGTTTGTGTGTTCAACCTGTGGCCTCGTGGCTTTCCTCCTGGTGCTCTGTTTTCCTGCCTCAGTCCAAAGACATCTAAAGGTTAATTAGTCATTGTGTATTGTCCTGTGATTAGGCGAGGGTTAAATTGGCAGTTGCTGGGTGGCATGGCTCAAAGTGCTGGAAGGGCCAGTTCCAAACTGCATTAATACATAACTACGTTTTGTTGGGTCAGAATGGCCTGTTCGGCACTGCATAACATGAGTTGTAGAGTCCTTGAAAGTGAGTCTATAGGTTGTGGAATGAGTTCAGTATTAAGGTGAGTGAAGTTATCCAGGTTTGTTCAGAAGCCTGATGGTTGAAGGGTAATAACTGTTCCTGAACCTGATGGCGTGGGACTTGAGGCTCCTTTGCTTTCTGTTCAGTGGTATTCACTCATCATCTTTGTACAAAACTATACTAGCTTCACTATTCTGTGTTTTTTCTCAGTATTAGAAATCTGGCCCAGACTGGGCATTATTACAGTTCTGTTATAAGATTGAACAGTAACCCCAATATAAAATGAACTTTGTAAATTTCACATAGGTGTGATAGAGCTTTGTCAAGTTTGATGTTATCTGTGAGGAAAATTATTTTGGTAACCAATTCCATGCTTAAGAAAAGCATACAAGATACCTTAAGGAGCAGCTTCTCTGGACTGTAATTCATGACCACTTGCCAGATTATTACCAATATTGCAAGTTTACAGAAAAATTAATGGTATATGGAGGCCTAACCCCAAAATAGTATCTTGGAAAAACATGACTGACCCAATGTCAGAGTTTGTTCCAATTTCATTTAGAATTCCGGGTCGAGGTGATCCCCACGATGGGCAGAAAATTTTGTCTCCTATTGAAGGTCCGGGGAGAAATAGAGTCATAGAAAAGTACAGCACAGAAATGGCCCTTCAGCCCATCTAGAATGTGCCAAACCATTTAAACTGCCTACTCCCATCGTCCTGCACTGGGACCATAACCCTCCATACCCCTATCATCCATGTACCTATCCAAACTTCTCTTAAACATTGGAATTGAGCTTGCAAGCACTTGAGCTGGCAACTTGTTCCACTCTCTCACGACTCTCTGACTGTAGAAGTTGGCAGAGTGATTGGTGTAGTTTCCATCTTTGCTATTGGTGTGGGCTTCTTCTTTTCAATAGAAAAAATGTAAATGTCACAGATATAAGATACAGAGTTTTAAAACAAAGATTTTATTTGGGTGAATTGTCTACTTGGTCTGTATAATGGGGGCATATTTACTGGATGCAGAATTAATTTTAACTTGATTGATATGACCCTCACAGGTTTGGTGGAATGCATGCTTGTCTTTTCTCCTAATGTTACATCACCATTGACCTCAGTCAGGTGTGGTGTGAACCCAATGTTGCATCTTAAGAGACACAAGAATCTGCAGATGCATAACCAGGCTTCCATTTCCATGCTATTCCAACTCCCCTTCCTATTCCCACACCGAATTGTCCATCCTCAACTTTCCCCACTGCCTGGATAAAGACAAAAGGAAACTAGAGGAACAACATTTCATATCCTGCCTAGGTAGTCTACAGCCCAATGGTATGAAGATTAAATTTTCCAAATTCAGGTAATCCCCAACTCCTGTGTTTCCCAGACCATCTTCTATCTCCCTTTCCTTCGGGTCATCCTCTGACCTTCTGATTTGTGTCCACTTTCTTGTAACCCTTTCCAGCCCCCCATCACCCATGTTTGATCCCCTCTTTCCTGGCTTCATGGTTCCATTCACCACAACCAATATAGTTCCCCACTGGAGCCCCCATTTAATTTCATTTTTATATCTCGCCCATAATTCTATTATCGTCTTCCTTACTTTTCAGATTCCATTACTGGCAGCCTTTACATCCCTGCTTATCATCGCCTTCCTGTGTCTAACTTTGCTCTCCTCTCCAGTACCATTTTTTTTCTTCCTCCACCTCTCATCTGCCTGCCTGTCTCTGAATTCCAGCCCCCCTCCCCTCCTCTTCCTGGCTTCATATACCCATTATCCTTCACCCCACCTCAGTTCACCCATCTCCCACTGGACTCTGTCTGACCACTGCCCATCTCCTCCTTATAATGAACATCTTCCCTCTCAGAGTTAATGCTGGATTGCAACTCAAAACGTTGACCTTTCCTTCTTCCCCCACTGTTTCTGCCTGACTTGTAGAGTTTCTCGAGCAGAATGTTTGTGGCTTTAGCATTACATCTAATTTTGTCAGTTCCTAGATAGAGAGTTCAGTTAAAATGGTCCTAATAGAGGTAGTTGGTGTCAGTCGCTTTGGCCAAGTGTCCATGGTACAAGGATTTCAAGAGCCCAACATTTTCTAAATGCTGGCAATCAACCTCCCATCCACTAAGTGATTTTCTGCTGATGATTTGGAATGTGTGGAATATGATCTTCCTTTTGGAGATGATCTCATTTATGATCATCATACCATGATTGTCTGAATCCTCTTGACATATCCAATATTGCATATTGGCATCAACAAATAATGGCATTCAGATGATCTGTTTCTAACTCAGCATTACGCTGCTCAGAAAGCCCTAACCTTAAAAACTTATACCTACTTTAATCCAGTGTCAGCTGTCAGCTAAAATGAATATACAAGCAAGGTAAGCAGAATTTCTTGGTGAACCTGTCATTTAAAAAAATATATCACTGCTCCACTGTGCAAATGAAATTTGATTCAACAGAACAACTTCACTTGCACCTGATCTTAGAGGCTTGACTTCAGTGCTCTCAAGATTTATCTGAAACCTTATATTTTTGCTTCCACGCATGGGCATGGACACATTGAATTTTCCACAGCTCATACAGAATTAACCTCAATGTAACGTTTCTAACAAAAGTTCACTGAGCTGTAATGTTCATTAAGCCTACTTTTCTCACCTCATGGATGCTGCGTTGCTTACTGAGTGTTCCCATTTTAGCTTTTATTTCAGATTTCCTGAACCTTCAGATTTTTTTTCATTTTGCATAATGTATTTGGTGTACTTAGCTCACTCTAAGGAGCAAAGAAGAATAATAACATAATATTCTGTAGTTTTAAACCAAGTGAAAGCATGCAATAGCTGGAGAGCAGAGCATTTCAGAGACAGCTGCCAAAATCATTTTACAAGTTCACAGAGGAATGTCATTTATTCTAACGATGTAAAAGCAGAAGCAACCATTCTGAGTTTTCTCTATTGCACCACTAAAAGGCAGCAAACTAAGGTTATCCTTTAATGTTGATTTTGCTGGTGACAGCAGGACTATCCCAGCAAGAATAAAACATCTTTGTCACCCTTTTTCTCGTGAAAGTAGCCTCCTCTGTGTTTATAAATGATTATAAATATAAATGTAGCATTTTTCTGCAGATTCTAAAATGAAGGAGAAGCAGAATGGGGTCGATCATTTTGAGCAAAGATAAAACAGGACGTTCAGCCTAAGCTAGTGTGAATATTGGTTATGGATATATTTTCACAGTACGGTTTCCTTGTACTCTATTATTGATTGTAGAAATTGGTGGTAATATTAGCTAAATTGTACTGTAAATGGACATAAAGGCTAAGAGTGAATTCCTTATAGAATACAAAAGAAATATATAGGTGACTTCCAATTCAAATAAACCTGTAGAATCCTCTTAGGTTGACCGAGAAGTTCGATCAAAAAAATTCAGGACTTAGATATAATAGGGTGTTATGCAAAAGGGTACAATGGGAAAGATGTTTAAGAGGCTCTGAGTCAAGCCTTTTCAGCAGTATACGAGCGGAGATTTAGAAATGTCGGGGTTGACAGCTAAAGCAGGCTGCCTGGGCTATTTAAACTCCTGGATATGGAGACTACTGAGGACCAAACACCATAAGGAGGCAATGAGATAGGTAGCCAAAGTCTCTGGCTGAATGTACTCCTGTGCCTAACCAGTACATTATTGAGTGGATGGGAGACATTGTCCAAGGTGGCATGCAACTTGAACAGCATCTTCTTTTCAGACACCACCGTCAGAGAGTCCAGTTCCACCCCCACAACATCACTGGCCTTACAAATGAGTTTGTTGATTCTGTTGGTGTCTGTTAATCCTCAGCCTGCTGCCCAAGCACACAACAGCAAACATGATAACACTGGCCACCACAGACTCGTAGAACATCCTCAGCATTGTCCAGCAGATGTTAAAGGGCCTCAGTCTCCTCAGGAAGTAGAGACGGCTCTGACCCTTCTTGTAGACAGCCTCAGTGTTCTTTGACCAGTCCCGTTTATTGTCCATTCATATTCCCAGGTATTTGTAATCCTCCACCATGTCCACACTGACCGAATCTACCTAAATCTACCTAAGTCTCTGTTACTCAGATCTCTGGTCTCCACCAGCCTGTCACAGACAGCCTTCTCACACTGACCCTCCACTCCCAACAAACATTAGGTAGGCTGAGAAGGGGCAATATGGGGGGGTTGGCCCTAGGATGCCACTGAAGAACCAGAGACAGAGGGCAAAACTAAAGTTGGGACTTCATCTTCTGTCAAGGCTAATTTATTTTTACATTTAGAGTTATGTGAGAACTTATTATTGGAAGTAAATAATCACAAAATGTTAAACCTAAAATGAAGTTAATTTAAAAATCACCCAAGCACTTAGAAATAATTAAAAATATTAAACAGAAATAAAATAACCTTCCCTGGTGCTTCTGATTCTCTGAGTCTAATTTGCCCAGGTAAGTTTCAAGATGGAGTGACTGACGCTGTCTGGATCAGAGAGCAAGTGCAATATCGAGAGGCTAGACAAGTCTGGGCTGTTTTCTCTGGAGCAGATGCCGCTGTGGGAGACTTAGTAGGGGTTTATGGGATTAAGAGAGGCATAGATAGAGTACACAGGCAGTATATTTTTCCCAGGGTTGAAATGCTTAGTACCAGAGGGCATGCATTTAAGGTGCGGGGGTCAAGTTCAAAGGAGATATGAGGGACCAGCATTTTACACAGAGAGTGGTGCGTGCCCGGAATACACTGCCCAGGGTGGTGGTAGAGGCAAATACTTTACATTAGGAACTTTTAAGAGAGGTTTAGATAAACATATGGATTTGCAGAGCAGACTCGATGGGCCAAATAGCCGAATTCTTCAGTTATATCTTATGGTCTTATGGAAAGTGGAAGGATATGGAAATTATGTGGGGAGAGGGTGCTCATTTAGTTGGCCATTTGATTACTAATTTAATTGGTTTGGCACAAAATTGTATGTCAAAGGGCTTTTTCCTGTGCTGTACTTTTCTAACTTTTGTGTATTCCTGTGCTAGTGCTGAAGTATCTTATGGAGGCTGGGCTCACCATTGAATCCCATGGAGAATTTAACAAAGAGAGCTGCTGACCGATCCTTCTCCTGATCAGTCATTAAGTGCTTTACGTACTTTATTTGCACCAGTCTGAATAGTAGTTCTATTCCGAAGCACAGACCTCAATGAACACAATTTGGCCGGGGAAAACTGTAATTCATATTATCGGCACTGAAGCGCACTTGTAGCACCATGATAACGTAGCAGGGCCCTCTGCTGCTCAATATGTGATATGACTATAAAGGCAAATTACTCAATTTGGTAACTAAACAAGGCAAGAATGTGACCTTGCTCAATATAAATGCAGAACTACTGTTTTGATACCAAAAATCAAAGGTATCTTTTCTCTTGTTATTCAAACATGGGAAATTTGAATCAGCGATTTCATATTAATGTGCGGCATATGATTTTTAGAATTGTTATCAAATTAATTTTTTTAAAGAATGTCCATTTTTAAGAAGCTTGTAAGGTAGTTTTCCATCTGGGGTTCCACAACTTGGAGTCTTGTCTGCAGTGTTGAAAATCCGGTACACTGAATGATTGCTTTTTCAGATTGCTTAGGTTAAAGATCAGAAAATTGTGCGGATTATGCACCCTGAGTAGGGACTGTGCTCTAACGTGAACACAGAGTCGAAAAGCAACCCTGTGAATATCGCCATGAATTACAGTTGAAATTGTATTGTCAGTAGAAAATGAACATTCGTACTATATTGTTTAATCTGCTGGTAGCTTTGATAAACAGCTTATAATTCTAATTAGTTAAATACAACTCTGTGCTTCACAGATGAAATAAAATCTATGGTACTGTTTGAAACTAGAGGGATGTGGATTCAATCCCTTTCCTCCACAGAACAAGTTGACTTCAAATGAGGCAGAAATAGGACTCCAATAGTCCCCTGCTAGAAAAGTATCCTTTGATTTCTGATGTCCGACAACAGCAGAATCAAGGAGAAAGCTGCAATAGAGCTTAGAATTAATCATCCCAGCAGTACACCCACAAGCCTCCATTAGGCGGAGTGGAAGAAAATTCATTTTGATTGGCGATTTCAGGATATACAGTAGATAGAGGCAGAGTATACACTATTAGTGTGTTGCTGAATTCGGGTATGTCTTTTATAGGGCATGAATACTGCAGAATTTAAAATTAGCCTTATTACACTTCCATCGTTCTCGTCATCATATATAAAAAATAATTTGATTAGGATATTATTAATGTCTAAAGAAACCAAATTAATATTTTCACACATGAGAGTTCCATAGCTTAGCAACACAAATAATATAAATGAATTAAGTATGATATGATTGCACTTTTTCCTGGATGAAGAGCTTGAATTACGTTCTCATCCTGCAATATTAGAAACAATATAAAAGTGCACATAAACCATTTTATGCTGACAGCATGGTCCCACTGGCTGTACAAATCCCTTCCTCGTTATTCTGTTCTGCTGCTCCTTCTGAGTGCAGAGTAGTTGGCTATTTTTTTTAAATTCCCAGAACAAAATTATTCCTCCCCTCTGACAAGGAGCCATCAATGGCTGCATCTCCAGAGCCCATGTCCATCTCTTTACGATGATTTCACTACTGAAAGCATACACTACCTTGTACTCTTATCTGAATTCATTAATGGGCAGAGTGGGGTTATTAGTGGGTGGGTGGATGCAAGGATTGAAATGAATTGGACTGGGTCTGATAGATCATAGTCACAGAGCAATACAGCATGGAAAGAGGCCCTTTAGCCCAACTTGTCCGTGCCAACCATGGTGCCCACCAAGCTTGACCACTTGCTCTAAACCCATCTTATCCATGTACTCAAGAGAGCCATAGACTAATTTAATAGAATCATAAAGTTCTGATTTGGAGTCTTTGACCTGAAATATTAGTTGTTTTTACCTCCACACATAACAACTAATTGACTGTGTAGTTCAACGTTTTCTATTTCTTTAACTTAAGTAAACATTTAGTTCTGGAGCAGAAGGCCCTACCTCTTCCCCCCCCCCCCCCCCAACTAGTTCTGTGTTTGAAAGACTTAACATTTCTTCACAAATAAGAGAAAATCTGCAGCTGCTGGAAATCCAGGAATCTAAGTGTTGCACACAAGGAACTCAGCAGGTCAGGCAGTATCTACGTAAAAGAATACAGTCGACGTTTCAGGCTGAGATCCTTCAGCAGAACATTATTTGTTAGGAATTATAGATAGTATGGGTTCAGTACTTTTTTTTGAGGATTATATGGGTTGGCACAACATGGAGGGCTGATGGGCCTTTACTGTGCTGTAATGTTCAATGGTTCAATGTGATAACGGGGTAATGACCTTCTTGTTCCATATCACAAGGCAGAGTATCAGCTATTTCTATTTTATACTTCCTGAGAAGTCGTTGCATGATAAAATTTCTAATACCTTCTTAGAGAGAATCTTGATTTAGTTAACTACTGCTCAGCCTGCCAAATGCTCATCCAGATAATGTTTCATCTGATGTTTTAGGAAACAGAGAGCTTGATAAAGCTATAGCACCGAAATTTTTGTTCTTTGTTCTCAGTCCAACCATCTACATCAGATGATCATTCCTACCTGACTGGTAGACCTGGCATGGTAGATTACTATTATGATGACCAAATTGAAGTGTTTCCTTGCAACCCTGGGCAATCCCAAATAACCAGCTAAACCCAAGGTTTGTCCCAAAAGCATTTATAGTTTCTTGAGGTGCATTGTCAGCACAAAATTCTATCATAAATTCCTTCAGATCTTTCATATTTCTCAAGGTCTTTACATATCATTTAACAGCTATTGCTGTAATACAAACTGTTCCAGCATAAACAATTTACAAAAAAAAAATCCACAGCTTCCCTATTGGCATACAACCATCAGAACAGATCAGTGGTAACACCTCCTCATTGACAAAGAACACATGGACATTACAAAGGTGTATGCTTAGCCCACTGCATCACTTCTTCTACATTCATAACCACACCTCAAAAACCAACTCCAAATTTGCTGATGACACCACTGTTGGAAGAATCTTTGATGGTGATGAGAAGACTTGCAGGAGTGAGATAGATAGGAGTGAGGTTGAGTGGTGTTATAAGACTCTCCGATCATTGTCGGCAAGATCAGGAAATTGATTGTGGACTTCAGAAAGGGGAAGTTGGGGATGGATGATGAAAATCTGGTGTCATTGTCGGCAAGATCAGGAAATTGATTGTGGACTTCAGAAAGGGGAAGTTGGGGATGGATGATGAAAATCTGGTGTCATCAGAATCAATAGAAGGCATCATGTTTTGATACCAGAAGGGAAAATGCATGGGGACAGAGGACTATTTCAGCCTGTGGGGATGGGAGAGATGTAGAGTAATGTAGTAATGTAGCAGAAAAGCAGACCTTCAGCACAATAGGTTCCTACCAACCTCCTGCTAGTCCCAGTTGCCTATGTTTAGTCCATAACCGTCCAAGACCCTCCCTCCATGTACCTATCCAGGTGCCTCTTAAATGCTGGAAAATTATAGATTCTATATGTAAAGAGATTAGTAAATCCAGATGTATTGGGTTTGGTGGGAATCAATATGACAGGGAGAGGATTAAGGACCATTAGAATGAATGGGTACAAAGATGAGAGACTAGGAACTTCAATCTACAGTTCAATATGACAGGGAGAGGATTAAGGACCATTAGAATGAATGGGTACAAAGATGAGAGACTAGGAACTTCAATCTACAGTTCAGTGACATGTAGAGTCATTTGCGGAGAAATCAGTGACCCCTTAATCATTTGGTAAAAAATCAGGTGGCAAGGATTGTAAGAGGAACTGGGATTTACTAGTTGGTGAGCATCATAAACTAATGGTTTCAACAGAATAAGGATTAGGGATAGAAACTCAACTGGGCCAGCAGTATCATTGGGAAGATGGTTCAGGAACAGGTAGAACAAAAGGCTAGAAGAATCTGGAGGCTTGTCAATCATTAGGTAGGTAGGGTAGGCTGTTTAGGACCCACCATAATCAATGAGTGAGGGGACTGGGAACAGCCAAAAAACAATGTAGAGAGAGAGAGCATGGACCACCAGAGTCATGGGGAGAGGCATCGGGGACCAGAAGAATGACTGGAATCAATGCAGGGGACGTTATGAGTGAGGGGTCAGTGAGGGGAAGATTGTGCACTAGCAAAATCAACACGTCAATGGATGAAGGACCACCAGAATCAAACATGGATTGCATAGAAACAGCAATCAGGAGCAAGAATATGCGATTCAACCGCTCATGCCTGCTCCATTTAGTAACATGGCTGAACGTTCTTTGATGTCAATATTCCCACCTAACCCTAACAGTTTGTCAACCTCTTGTTTACAGTTGTCTAACTCTGCCTTAAAATATCCAAAGAATCTGCTTCAAACATCCTAAAAATTAAAAAAGTTCCAAGGCTGTTTAAAAATAGGCATTCATTTGAGACAATGCAGAGGTGAAATTTTGGTTCAGGATTCTCCCACATGCACTCCCTCGGGAATCTTCCAGACTCCATCAACTCCCTTCCCACCCTTTGAAATGCCAGCAGCACAAACCTAAATACACCAACTTTTCCTTATGGGAAAGATTACCTATTCCAGCCTAGAAAACCTTCCTATGCACTTCCATTCCTCCTCAAAAAGGAAAATCAATACTGCTGACGTTCACAATACCCTATATAGCTGAATATACTCCCAATAGCCACTTCCTTAGGTACCTCATGTACCTAATAAAGTGGCCACTGAGTGTATATTCATGGTCTTCTGCTGCTGTAGCCCATTCACTTCACAGTTTGATGTGCTGTCCGCTCAGAGATGCTGTTCTGCACACCACTATTATAATGAGTGGTTCTTTGAATTTCTGTCAACTTCCTGTCAGTCTGAACCAATATTTTTATTTTCCGCTGACCTCGCTCATTAACAAGACATTTTCATCCACCAAACTGCCACTCACCAGATGGTTTTTTTTTTCTTTTATTTTGCACCATTCTGTGTAAAATCTAGAGGCTGGTGTGCATGTAAATCCCAGGAAACCAACAGTTCCTGAGATACTCAAACCACCCCATCTGGCACAGACAATCATTCCATGGTCAAAGTCATTAGATCACATTTCTTCCCCCATTCTGATCATTGAGTTGCTGCCTCATGATTAGCTGATTAGATATTTACATTAACTAGTAGATATACAGATGGACCTCATAAAGTTGCCACTGAGTGCAAGCTCCACTCTTTTGCATTCAAATCCACTAGGGCCTAGCATTCTGTTTGATTTCCTATACCTACACCATGAGAAACATACACCAGATCACTGGGATTTCTCTGCACCTCAAAGCTTCCCAATCTCTCACTGTTTTGATGTTGCCAGTTAAACTCCGATAACTTAGTATCTGATTATTAGAAATCCTGGCAATTCATAATTAGTTCCTAATATGAGCCAGGCTCTAGAGTTCAAGTGTGGTATTTAATCAGAAATGGGGGTCCAGAAGGCAGTCAGGTCAAGGCCAAAATGAGTTACTTTACTGGTATGTATGTAGTAAGTACCCAAAAAAATTGAAATGGTAAGTGTGTCCGTATATTAATATCCAATAGTCTAAAATATCTGTACATTTAGCATTATCATAGTCCCAAGGGAGCTGGATTATCAGATATTACAGCACATTTATTCTTTTTTGTTCTGTCAAAAACAACCATTAGATATTTTCCATTCATTATTCATCCTTATGCCAAATTACTGCTCATTTCTGAGAACAGCAAAATCAATGGGAAGAACTTCAAACGTCTTGTGATATAAAATAGAATCCCATATGTAAGAAGCAGGGGTAGGCTCTGTGGCCCTGCAGAAACATTATTACTGGCCCTCGATTTCATGTCCACCTTCTGTGTTGCAAATACACTTGCTTTCGGTACATCAACATTTATTAGTTTCTCATTATTTTAAGAAGTTCAATCGAAAGTGAACAGATCTTATATTTCTCCACTTTGTTTCTTGTTTGTCACATTCATGCCCATTCACTTCACCTTTCTTTATGGCTTCGTAGACTTTCTCCATCCTCCCCTCATTTTCTCATAAGGCTTTGTATCATCAGCACCTTACATCCTATTTCCTCAACTAAGTCATTGACATTACTTGAAGATAGTCTAGGCCAATGATCCTCATAGACCCACACAAGAAATGGCCCTGTAATGCAAAAATGAACGAATTATTCTAGCACTCAGATTTCTGTCTCTTAACTCATTGGAGCTTTTAATGTGCTGACACCAAATGTCTTGAAAATGCATCATCAATTGCTTAATTTTTCAATTAAAAATAATTTTTCAAGTGCAGTAAATTGAAATTCCTTTCCCTTAGAGTGAATTTCATTAGTCTTCTGAGAAAACAAAGGCACTGGTGTGCTTTCTTTACCCTGGCTTTAATATTTGTTCCAATTTATTAAACTGTCTAGCAGTATCTGCTTTGGTAGATCATTAGGCGAATGGCTCACTTGAATTTTAAAAAGATATTTTTTTAGTCCATTGCATTTGGTTTGCAATTTTCAGAGTGAAATTTTTTGGCAGGTGGTCCAGCAATTTTTTTTGCTATTTTTTATATATATTTCTGGTTAATTTATTTTTTTATAGCGTGTCACACCAGACAGTCAGCCTTTCTTGTCTGGCACGTGGTGTCAGGATTGATCTCCTTTTGGATCAACCGGGTCACAATATGAACGTTCCTGACTCAACCCTTGTTGTTTTCTTTACGAGGCCGAGTGGCTAGCTCGACGTTCAACCCAGCGTGGATGGAAAGTGTGCTTGAGGGTGGCCCGACTTGGATTCGAACTCGGGAGCCTTCGCTCCAGAGTCCGGCACTGATGCCATTGCATTGGTTAATATGAACAACAAATAATTTAAGATTTGTTATCTCATGTATCAATTTGCTTTCATTGGCTAGTTGCATTTCCGGAAAATTGAATCCACTGCAATTTGTCTTTAAGGTTTCTCTGCTTTGAGCCTATTGCACAACGCCACATGCATTTGTACACTTAAAGGAAGTGTACAATTTAGTTGTTCACCAATAAGGTGGCAGGCACATAGTTTGCTTGTGAGAAAATCTGAAGATCTCCCATCTGTTGTTTATTTTTTCTTCCTTACCTAAAAGGTGCTAAATTTGAATTTTTTTTTATGTACTGCCCATATTTCATGTTTGGAGAAATTTACAATGAATTCTTCAAAATTTCCTCTCTGCATAGAGTATATGTATTTATTCAAATGAATCCCAGAAGTGTCTCACTGGTTTGCAAAAATAATTGAAACTGGACTCAGAAAAATGCAGGTGTTCAAAAATCAAAATTAAAGTTATTTATTATCAAAGTATACATACAGAATACAACCCTGAGATTCATCGTCCTGCAGACAGTCATGAAACGAAGAAACATCGTGGAACCCATTCAAAGAAAACAAAACACCCAATGTGCAAAATCAGAACAAATCATGCAAACAGCAAAAAACAAATGAAGAACACACAGAATATTAAACGTCAAACCCTAGAGTCCCTGAAACAGTCCAGGTATTGTCCAGTACAGTTCAGTTTAGCATTGTGTCATTCATTGACTGCAGGCCGCTATCAGGCCAGTCCGCCCCGATCAAAATCACATAAAATGACTAAAGAATTAGTAACCAGAAACACACTTAATATGAACTGAAGAGTCCTCCAAAAATGATTCCAAGCCACGGACCACGCTAATCAAACCTGGTCCAAGACCCAAGACTCGTCCACGTTCCCCAGCAAGCGAGAGGGGGAGGGAGCCCGGTCAAACGCAGGCAGGCAGTGCTGACCACCTGCTTGACTCCTGTTCTCATTGATCTCAATCTTGCTTGATGCTTTAATTGCAACATCAACGAAAAATAGAGCTGATCATGGGTTCGTGCTCCGCTATTAGGCCACACACTCCGTTCTCAGCCACGCCAAATTCCCTCAAAGACAGTAAAAATTACAGATCACTTGATTGATCCAAAAATACATTATCAACATGTAAATTACTGGCTCCAATCACACACAGATTAGTAGTAGAAGTATATTTAAAAGAAAAAGGAGAAGCCGAAGTTGTTTCATGAACTGTCTGCAGGAAGTAGCCATTAGTCGTATTGGTCGTTAGTGCCATCTTGCCGGAAATGTTTCACACACAGGTAGTACTGGACACGGTGATCTTCTCCAGTTAAGAATTTGTACAGAAAATTTAAATATTAGCCTAAGTATTATGCAGCATTCTTAAAATAATAATTGCTTTTTTGTCAGGGCGTACCACTCTTTCTTTGTGTTTAACATGTACCAAAGGAACAGGAATCCTCAGAAAGTAGAGTTAGATATTACCTTACACATCAGTCTCACTTGAACGGGCTCTGAGTAGACAAAAAGATCTGCAGGAAATCAAAGGCATGTGCAGGTTCCTGCTTCAGAAGGAAATGTGGTATCGTTCCACCTCTTATTTCTGATGGGCACCTGCTGTTGTAAGTGCCAGGGATGGCCTCATTTGTTCGCTGCTGGATCAGCACGAGACACCACACAAAGATGTATAAGAAGCAGTCTGCTGAGGGATGATTCTTTTTTCTTGATTTTTCTTGTTTCTATGTGAGATGAAGAAATGAAGGCATTTTAATTGAATGAATACATTGTTAGAGTCAAGTCCTATTCATTCATGGATGAGTAGAATAAAGCACTTTAATTGTTGTTTTGTGAAGTACATTAATTATCAGCTGATAGTTCACTGTTGCAGGATGTTCAAAATGTTTGGGCTGCATTTGGACAATTTATCTTTGTCCTGCATATGAATTGTTTACCAGCGGTCTGGAAAACAGAATGCAGATAAGTACGTCATACAGTCAGCTGTGAACTCAAGCGATGATGTAATGCTTTTTCCTGCCCTCCATGTCTGCATCTCATTGATTTAACCAGAAAACAGTATGTTTAACCACTCTCATACTGTATGGTGGTGACTCTCTTGATAGATCATTGCTGATCAAATTTGACTTCATTAATAGATTAAAATGGGAATCTTAATCTATCAAAATGGGAACTGGGAATGCTCTCCAATAGGAAATATTATTCCAGTTTTGTTTCCTACTTTCAAAAGCCAGTGATACATAAAGATTTTTTTTTGTGATCTTGAGGATTTTTTGTATGCCTCTTGCACTTTGCTCTTCTATATACGTATACAAACACTTTGGCGGCATGTTGAACAATGACAGAGATCACAAGTGAGCCGTTGTTCACCCGCTTTCTGCATTTGATGCAGTTTCTTCAAAGGAGCAAACCAAGAAATGCTGAAAGTTTTCTGCTAAACAGGAAGAATATTGGGGCAGAAGGGAAAATGGCTAAGATGTAAATATACTGCAGTACAATTTAGTAATCTGCATTCTCATTCATGGGAATTGCCGTTAGTTTGGTACCTGGCTGCATGAGCACACTGGGTCCATCAGTGCACTGAGATCTCAGTTCTTAAACTCCCTCAAATTCAGCAGGATTCCAGTTCTGAAGCTCCCTTGCAACTGGCCTAGTTCACTGAGAAATTTATTATCTCATACTACTGTACTATGGAATAGACATGAGAAAGTCTGCAGGTGCTGGAAATCCAAAGCAGCACCCACAAAATGCTGGAGGAACTCAACAGTTTAGGCAGCATCTATGGAAATGAACAGTCGATGTTTTGGCCGGACACTTTCCTTCAGGACTGCTGCCTGACCTGCTGAGTTCTTCTAGCATTTTGTGTGTTTTGCTTTGGATTCCCACTGCTAACTTCTCTATACATCTTCCCTGTAAAAATGCCATTCCCTCTTCTCTATTCCTTCATCTCCAATGCATCTGTTCCCCGGAAGAGGTTTCATTTTCAAGACGTCCATCTTCAAAGAATGGGGTTTCCCTTCCTCTACCATTGATGCTGCCCTCACCCGCGTCTCCTCCATTTCCCAGACATCCGTGCTCACCCCATCTTCCCGTTGCCTTAACAAGGATAGGGTTTTCGTGTCCTCACCTAACATCCTATGAGCATCCACATCCAACACATCATCCTCCACAATGTCCGCCATCTTTGGTGGGACCCCACCACTGTCTGCTTTCCAACTCCAACTCAGCAGTGAAAGAAGATAAAAATAGGTTTATCTTTACCCCCTTCCCCTCTCCAACTCTCTGCTTTCCACAGGGATTGCACCCTTTGTCATTCCCTTGTCCAATCATCCCTCCCCACTAATCTCCCTCCCAGCACTTATCCCTGCAAGCAGAAGAAGTGCTCCACCTACCCATTCACCTCCTCCCTCACCTCCATTCAGGGCCTGAAACAGTCCTTCCAGGTGAGGCAATACTTTACCTGCAAATCTGTTGGGGTATTCTCCTGTGTCCGATGCTCCCAGTATGGCTCCCTCTATATTAGTGAGACACATTGTAGATTGGGGGGCTGCTTTATAAAGCAGCTTCATTCCATATGCAAAAAGCAGGATTGCCCTGTGGCCCACCATCTTAATTCCAGACCCCATGCCCACTCTTCTCATCACCTCATCCTAGCACTCACATCTACAGTGATGAAATGCTTTGAGAAGTTGTTCATGGCTAGACTGAACTCCTGCCTCAGCAAGGACCTGGTCCCACTGCAGTTTGGCTATCACCACAATAGGTCAACAGCAGATGCAATATCAATGTCTCTTCACACGGCCTTAGACCACCTGAACAATGTAAACACCTATGTCAGGATGCTGTTCATCGACTATAGCTCAGCATTTAATACCATAATTCCCACAATCCTGATTGATAAGTTACAGAACATGGGCCTCTGTGCCTCCCTCTGCAATTGGATCCTCAACTTCCTAATTGGAAGACCAGTCTGTGCGGATTGGTGGTAACACCTCCTCTTTGCTGACGATCAACATTGGTGCACTTCAGGGGTGTGTGCTTAGCCCACTGCTCTATTCTCTCTATACCCATGACTGTGTGGCAAGACAGAGCTCAAATATTATCTACAAATTTGTTGATGATATAATCATTGTTGGTAGAATCTCAGATGGAGACGAGAGGGTGTTCAGGATCAAGATATACCAACTAGTGAGTGGTGTCACAGTAAAAACCTTGCACTAAACGTCAGTAAGATGAAAGTGCTGATTGTAGACTTCAGGAAGGGTAAGACGAAGGAACACATACCAATTCTCATACAGGGATCAGAAATGGAGAGAGTGAGCAATTTCCTGGGTGTCAAGATCTCTGAGGACCTAACCTGGTTCCAACATATCAATGCAGCTATAAAGAGGGCAAGACAGCGACTATACTTCATTAGGAGTTTGAAGAGATTTTGTATATCAACAAAAACACTCAAAAACTTTTATAGATGTACCATGGAGAGCATTATGACAGGCTGCATCACTGTCTGGTATGGGGATGGGAGGGGGAGGAGGTTACTGCACATGACCGAAAGAAGCTACAGAGAGTTGTGAACACTACCTCACTTTTCAATATACATTATTGAATGGTCATTCTAGATTGGGTTTTGAGCAATGAGGAAGGGTTAGTTAGCAATCTTGTCATGCGAGGCCCCTTGGGTAAGAGTGACCATAATATGGTGGAATTCTTTATTAAGATGGAGAGTGACATAGTCAATTTAGAAACAAAGGTTCTGAACTTAAAGAAGGGTAACTTTGAAGGTATGAGACGTGAATTGCCAAGATAGAATAGCAAATGATACTTAAGGGGTTGATGGTGGATATGCAATGGCAAGCATTTAAAGATCACATGGATGAACTACAACAATTGTTCATCCCAGTTTGGCAAAAGAATAAACCAGGGAAGGTAGTGCACCCGTGGCTGACAAGGGAAATTAGGGATAGTATCAAGTTCAAAGAAGAAACATAAATTAGCAAAAAAAAGCAGCACACCTGAGGACTGGGAGAAATTCAGAGACCAGCAGAGGAGGACAATGGGCTTAATAAGGAAAGGGAAAAAAGATTGAGAGAAAGCTGGCAGGGAACATAAAAACTGACTGTAAAAGCTTTTATAGATATGTGAAAAGAAAAAGATTGGTCAAGACAAATGTAGGTCCCTCACAGTCAGAAACAGATGAATTGATCATAGAGAACAAAGACATGGCAGACCAATTGAATAACTACTTTGGTTCTGTCTTCACTAAGGAGGACATAAATAATCTTCCGGAAATAGTAAGGGACCAAGGGTCTAGTGAGATGGAGGAACTGAAGGAAATACATGTTAGTAGGGAAGTGGTGTTAGGTGTTAGATTAAGGGCAGATAAATCCCCAGGGCCAGATGTTCTGCATCCCAGAGTGCTTAAGGAAGTAGCCCAAGAAATAGTGGATGCATTAGTGATAATTTTTCAAAACTCCTTAGATTCTGGATTCGTTCCTGAGGATTGGGGGGTGGCTAATGTAACCCCACTTTTTAAAAAAGGAGGGAGAGAAAAACTGGGGAATTATAGACTGGTGAGTCTGAATCGGTGGTGGGGAAAATGCTAGAGTCGGTTATCAAAGATGTGATAACAGCACATTTGGAAAGAGGTGAAATCATCGGACAAAGTCAGCATGGATTTGTGAAAGGAAAATCATGTCTGACAATTCTTATAGAATTTTTTGAAGCTGTAACTAGTAGAGTGGATAGGGGAGAGCCAGTGGATGTGGTATATTTAGATTTTCAAAAGGCCTTTGACAAGGTCCCACACAGGAGATTAATGTGCAAACTTAAAGCACATGGTATTGGGGGTATAGTATTAATGTGGATAGAGAATTGGTTGGCAGACAGGAAGCAAAGAGTGGGAGTAAATGGGACCTTTTCAGAATGGCAGGCAGTGACTAGTGGGGTACCACAAGGCTCACTGCTGGGACCCCAGTTGTTTACAATATATATTAATGATCTAGACAAGGGAATTAAATGCACCATCTCCAAGTTTGCGGATGACACGAAGCTGGGCGGCGGTGTTAGCTGTGAGGAGGATGCTAAGAGGATGCAGGGTGACTTGGATAGGTTAGGTGAGTGGGCAAATTCACGGCAGATGCAATTTAATGTGGATAAATGTGAGGTTATCCACTTTGGTTGCAAGAACAGGAAAACAGATTATTATCTGAACGGTGGCTGATTAGGAAAAGGGGAGATGCAACGAGACCTGGGTGTCATTGTACACCAGTCATTGAAGGTGGACATGCAGGTACAGCAGGTGGTGAAAAAGGCAAATGGTATGTTGGCATTCATAGCAAAAGGATTTGAGTACAGGAGCAGGGAGGTTCTACTGCAGTTGTACAAGGCCTTGGTGTGACCGCACCTAGAGTATTGTGTGCAGTTTTGGTCCCCTAATCTGAGGAAAGACATTCTTGCCATAGAGGGAGTACAAAGAAGGTTCACCAGATTGATTCCTGGGATGGCAGGACTTTCATGTGAAGAAAGACTGGATCGACTAGGATTATAATCACTAGAATTTAGAAGTTTGAGGGGGGATCTTATTGAAACGTATAAAATTCTAAAGGGATTGGACAGGCTAGATGCAGGAAGATTGTTTCTGATGTTGGGGAAGTCCAGAACGAGGGGTCACAGTTTAAGGATAAAGGGGAAGCCTTTTAGGACCGAGATGAGGAAAAACTTCTTCACACAGAGAGTGGTGAATCTGTGGAATACTCTGCCACAGGAAACAGTTGAGGCCAGTTCATTGGCTATATTTAAGAGGAAGTTAGATATGGCCCTTATTGCTAAAGGGACCAGGGGGTATGGAGGGAAAGCAGGTACAGGGTTCTGAGTTGGATGATCAGCCATGATCATACTGAATGGTGGTGCAGGCTCAAAGGGCCAAACGGCCTACTCCTGCAACTATTTTCTATGATTCTATGTTTCTATTTCTGTTCTTGCACATTCTCCAATAGACATATACTGTAATTGACTTATTTATTTATTCTTCTATATTATGTATTGCATTGAACTACTGCTGAGTTAACAAGTTTCACGACACATGCCAGTGATAATTAACATGATTCTGATTCTAATGATTCTAGTGGATCCTTATATGATTTCTTAATCTTGACCCACTGACTGGGAATCAGTGTGTGTCTTCCTTCTGCTGGATCAATCCAAGTGCAAGAAACCTGTTGAGAAGCAAACTTGGAGTTTGGGTTAATTTCACACTATAGTTAACTAAACTGTTTGCCATAATGTGTATATCAACCTCTCTGAGATCGAGTATTCCTGGTAGTGACATAGGAAGCCCCATTTACCTCTTCAAATGGACTTATAGTAGTTTAGGTGATACTATTTAAGACCATAGGAAGGGCCAAATGTCATGGTACACCTTCTTCATGGAACTTAGTTGTCGTTCAATGATTCCTTTCATTCATTCAACTTGTCCTAATGACCCTGGGCAATGTTTGTACGTTGACATAATTCTTGACAACTATTCCCAGTGAAATGTGTTCCTTGGTCAGAGTTGATGTGACATGGCATTCCCTATCTAAGAATGTAGTCCTTGATCAAAGTTTTTTGCTCTGTGTGGCAGTGGTTTTCTTTTCTGAAGTAGCTTCCAACCACCTTGAATACTTGTACAATAATACCATTTCATTTTCATAATTCCAATTGTTGGGTTCACTGCATATGTTCTAGGTACTTTTATTTCTTTTACTCCTTCCTGTGCTGCCTTTTTTTGCAATTTCAGCTGTGAATGTATTTCCACAGCTTTCTATTATGGGCACTTTGCAGTGGCTTTTACATTTTAATACAGCAACTTCTGACTGCAGTTGTATAACATCCATAAGTAATTATACTAGTTGCCCATTCTTGACTGGGGTTCCTAAAGCCATACAAAATCCTCTTTGTCTCCTTAAGTTTCCAAAATCATGAACAATTCCCAAAGCATATCAAGGGTCTTGATAGAGATTAGCTGACCTTCCATCTGCCACTTACAAGCTTCAAATTCTGCCTCCTGCACATGGGTACTGGGAGCCATGCTTCCTGATGCCAGCACTTCAGTTCCAGAAACAACCATTCAAATTCCTTTCTCAATCATTGAGGAGATCTGAGTGTACAGGCCTTCGGCAGAGTAATAACCAGCAGGACATTGGAGGCCTTCATGTTCTTGTGCTAAGACTGGCATCTTGTTGACATACAGGGTAAATGGTTTACCTGTATCAGGAATCATTAAAAGTCACATGGTTGTCTGAGCACTTGCTGTCCTTCTGCAGATCGTTGAATGGTTGAGCAATAGTTGATGTTCTGCCACTAGCTTGTTAATACACTGATTAGCAATGGTTTCATCTTCAGTCCTGTTTGTCTTCACTCCTTCAGTCTTTATCTGACCAAGCTGTGACATAGCTGAAAATCTTGTTTTGTTACTGTCATCCTCACTTGAGTCACTAGGGGCCACTATAGAGTCCATGTCATGTCCATAATTATTTGGAGCTCAGATGGTGGTGATATCTTGGGAGACTGTCCAAAGTAGGCTGTAATACTCCAGAGTTAAGATGGTGTTGCTGTTTCAGGAGACTGTTCAATGTGGGCTTTGTTTCCTGTAGAGCAGTACCAGAAGTCATTGTTAACCAGGTAGAACATTAGCAGTAGCATCACTGGCAGGGTCACTCAAAGAGTCACTAGCAGGACCACCCCACTGAAATTGTGGTTGCACTTTTCAATGTTGTTTCAGTTAGCCTTGAAACTCCACAACCAGTATTTTTAGTAGATACCAATGGATTGCCATACAAGCAAAATAGTTTGTCCTGCAACCGAAATGGATTACAACCAATGTTTTTCCACCTGTTTTCTTTTTAAATAGCAATGCACCAGTCTTCAATCCTAATTTCCATCAGATATCCAAAGCCAGAACTAGTGTTTTGGTATGTGTTAAAAATTCCACACTGTCTGATTGATTTGAGTCCTTAACTTCAAAACATTGCTAACTATGCGACTTGTTGGATTCTGGTATTTTAATCCAGTGTTTTATAGTCGTCAAGAAAGAGGCACAAAACTTGTTGCTTTACAATTGTATTGAGCAATGATAGGACAGAGAAATTGAAACAGACTATGATAGAGGTCTCCTAAGTGAAGGGAAGGCTAAAATTAAAGATGGTTAGCTATTTTTTACACTACAACGATATGGAAAATTCCATTCAAATTTGTAGGTAAGAGTTCACCAATAAGATAGCACTTATTCAAATAATGCAGTGCAATGAAGTTTCCAGAACTTTCCTGAATTATACTTTGTATAACTTCTAAAGGCACATTAAATTTGCATATATATACTATTATCAGGAGGAAGCGTAGCAAGCAGTTACATTTATATAAGTAATTATATAGAATAAAAACAGACATTTAATTATTAAACTGCCAAGAAAATATCAATTAAGCATTCCAATCTAAAAATTAAACAATTGGATCCAACAATAGTTTTCACAACCTATCCTAATTTCCACTGGAAGTAATTGTATCATCATTTTACAAACCTCCTCACAAATCAGGAGCAGAAACTATTATCTTGATACTTGCAAGACTTATGTTTTTATATTAACCTTAGTATTTCTTCAAAGTCACAGCAATTCTTTTTTCCTTGTAACCCCAAGGCTCTAATATAGCAGTGTACAACTGCATAAAGATAACATTTAAAGAACATTCCCTAGAAATTAGACTACACAGTTCTTCATGCACCAAAACACTGGTGCATGTAACACTAACTCCAAACCAGGTCTCTCTCAAAGAAAATCAAAAAATTAGTTAAGAACAATTGTGCAACTGTGTTATTGTGGCTTCCTAAAAAGTGTGTTGAATTGTTACCTGCCAGGTTTGACTTGGAACAGTTTTATTGGAACCAGTACTCATAGGTTCTGCAGAACAGCATTCACAAATGATGGCCTTAAAGACACAGCTCTCATTGCAGTAGTACAAAGGACTGCTATGGGTGGAAGGTGTGGTGGAAGCAGTAGGCTACAAGGAGGAGGATCACCCTGTGATCTCTGTCTCAGAGGCTGTTATTAGGCTGTCTTTAAAGAGGGTGGACTCTCGCAAGGCATAAGGACCTAATGGAGTACCTGGTAAGGCTCTGAAAACCTGTGCCAACCAACCGGCAGGAGTATTCAAGGACATTTTCAACTTCTCACTGCTACGGGCAAAAGTTCCCACTTTCTTCAAAAGGGCAACATCTATACCAGTACCTAAGAAGAATAATGTGAACTGCCTTAATGACTATCAGCCAGTAGCACTCACATCTACAGTAACGAAATGCTCTGAGAGGTTGACACTAGACAGAAATCCTGCCTCAGCACTTTGCCTATCGCCACAATAGGTCAATGGCAGATGCAATCTCAATGGCTCTTCACACAGCTTTAGACCACCTGGACAACACAAACACCTGTGTCAGGAAGCTGTTTATCAACTATAGCTCAACATTTAACACCATCATTCCCACAATCCTGATTGAAAAGTTGTAGAACCTGGGCCTCTCTACCTCCCTCTTCATTTGGATCCTCAACTTTCTAACCAGAAGACCACAATCTGTGCAGATTGGTGATAACACCTCCTCTTCGCTGACGATCAACGCTGGTGCACCTCAGTGATGTGTGATTAGCCCACTGCTCTCCTCTCTCTATACCCATGACTGTGTGGCCGGGCATTGCTCAAATACCATCTATGAATTTGCTGATGATACAACCATTGTTGGTAAAATCTGAGATGGTGACTAGAGGGCGCACAGGAGCAAGATATGCCAACAATAAAGAAGGCAAGACAGCGACTATATTAGGAGTTTGAAGAGATTTGGTATGTCAACAAGTACACTCAAAAACTTATATAGATGTACCATGGACAGCATTCTGTCAGGCTGCATCACTGTCTGGTATGGGGGTGGAGGTGCGCTACTGCTCAGTACCAAAAGCATCTGCAGAGGGTTGTAAATGTAGTTGGTCCACCTTGGGCACTAGCCTACAAAGTATACAGGACATCTTCAAGGAGTAGTGTCTCAGAAAGCCAGCGTCCATTATTAAGGAATTCCAGCACCCAGGGCATGCCCTTTTCTGACTGTTACCATCAGGTTGGAGGTACAGAAGCCTAAAGGCACACACTCAGCTTCTTCCCCTCTGCCATCTGATTCCTAGATGGACATTGAACCCTTGAACACTACCTCACTTTTTTAGAACCATAGAACATTACAGCACATAAACAGGTCTTTTGGCACTTCTTGGCTGTGTCGAACCATTTTTCTGCCTAGTCCCACTGACCTACACCTGGACCATATCCCTTCCATACACCTCTCATCCATGTACCTGTCCCAAGTTTGTCTTAAATGTTAAAAGTGAGCCCGCATTTACCACTTCATCTGGGACCTCATTCCACATTCCCTCCGCTCTCTATGTGAAGAAGCCCCCCCCACCAATGTTCCCTTTAAACTTTTCCCCCTTCACCCTTAACCCATGTCCTCTGGTTTTTTCTCCCCTAATCTCAGTGGAAAAAGCCTGCTTGCATTCACTCTATCTATACCCATCATAATTTTATATACCTCTATCAAATCTCCCCTCATTCTTCTACGCTCCAGGGAATAAAGTCCTAACCTATTCAACCTTTCTCAGTAACTCAGTTTCTCAAATCCTGGCAACATCCTTGTAAACCTTTTCTGCACTCTTTCAACCTTATTAATATCCTTCCTGTAATTAGGTGACCAAAACTGCACAAAATACTCCAAATTCAGTCTCACCAATGTCTTATACAAGCTCACCATTACATTCCAACTCTTATACTCAATACTTTGATTTATAAAGGCCAAAGTGCCAAAAGCTGTCTTTATGACCCTATCTACCTGTGACAGTACTTTTAGGGAATTTTGTATCTGTATTCCCAGATTCTACTGTTCTAATGCACTCCTCAGTGCCCTACCATTTACCTTGTATGCTCTACCTTGGTTTGTCCTTCCAAAGTCCAATACCTCACACTTGTCTGCATTAAACTCCATCTGCCATTCTTCAGACCATTTTTCCAGCTGGTCCAAACCCCTCTGCAAGCTTTGAAAACCTTCCTCACTGTCCACTACACCTCCAATCTTTGTATCATCAGCAAATTTTCTGATGCAGTTTAGCACATTATCATCCAGTTCATTCATATATTTTGAACGTATATTTTTGAACGATTTTTAATCTATTCAATATACATATACTGTAATTGATTTACTTAATTATTACTGTTACTGTTTTTTTTTTCTTCTATATTATGTATTGCATTGAATCACTGCTGCTAAGTTAACAAATTTCACGACACATGTCGGTGATAATAAACCTGATTCTGATTCTGACTTGCCCCTATGCCTGCTCCTGTAGCTTCTGCCTCACTAAATCAATTGATATTTTAGGCCCCTTCTTGTGGTGACTGTGAGAGGAGCACTGAATCTAACATAGCAAAATATTCTCATTAGTTAACTTCTTCAGGAAACAAATTCTGTCAGTTTAAGCGCAGACTAAGCAATTTATAATGTATGTGAGCAGTGTTCAGAGAGGTGCCATAGAACATTCTAATATCATCAAAGGAATTCTGTAAACAGAATCAGAATCAGGTTTATTACCACCAGCATGTGTTGCGAGCTTTGTTAACTTAGCAGCAGCAGTTCAATGCAATACTTAGTATAGAAGAGAAAAAATAATAAATAAATCAATCAATAACAGTATACGTATAATGAATAGATTAATAATCGTGCAGAAAACAGAAATAATATATATAAAGAAAGTGAGGTAGTGTTCATGGGATCAATGTTCATTTAGGGTCAGAGAGCCGAAGCAAAGGGTACGTTATGCTGTTTGTTTTCCTGACACTTCAACTGCAGTTGTTTTCTGAGCTGGAAGCTCCAATTGATGTGGCAATGGATAGAGATATACATTACGTGACAACTAATGTCAGGGGCAGCTACTATCTTGAGTGAGCATAGTAGCTTTAGAAATAACACATGAGCACTTGGGAATGATTGGCCATCTGATTATGGGAGGTAAAATTGATTTTGCAATAGGTAATGCTGAAAATAAGTGACGTGATCAAATTCCTAGGCATGTGACACTAGTTCCAAAGCCACATCATGGATAGTGTTCAATCAAATTGGTGTCAGCTGTCAAAGGGTAATACCCACACAATTCCCTGGTATGGCAGTCTTCTAAAACCAATATTTTTGCAGATCTGTTCCTTCAGTTAATGTTCATACTTTCCTCTTCCTACTTGGTACTAATTTTAAATGTTCCAATGATACAGAAGACTGCTGGATGAAAAAGAAACACATTTTTTGAATTAGGGAGGATCTTCGTTCTTCAGATGTCTAGATATAATACTTCGTTTATCCATCCCCATGGAGTTTGGAGGGTCCCCTCCCCAACTCAAGATATCAACAGAACTAAAAACTAAGGTCAAAATTAAATAACCAACAGATTTGCTGACTCCCATTTGAACCTCAAGAAGCATCCTTATGATTTTGTGGGTTTAGTGGTGTTTGGAATAAATCTGTTTCAAGATTGGTTCCTCTTCAAGTGTTCACTCTGACCCATCACCTTCACTGCTGTTATTGCTAACGACCTCATCAGTCTGATTGTCTTGGAACTTTCCTCACTCCTCATCGGTCCTTAATTGATTCACCACGCCCTGGATTATCTCCCTAAATAACACATCCTCTTTTTCCATTCGATCATATGCGTGCTTGATCCTTTCCCCAACCAAGCCCTTCAACCATTTCCAACATCAGCCATCTCCAATATGATCTCCCCTCTTCATTTCTGCCTCTCCCACAATTGCATCTGTGAGTGAAATTCTCTTTAACAAACCCACACTACCACTAAATCGTCATCATAATCTCCTGCCACAATTGTTTATCTTTCCCACCACTTTCACCATCCTCATGATCTTCCTCCTCGTGTATGTCTTCCACAATCACTTCTATCTCCAATGGTGGGAAACCATGAAGAAAATCTTAATGTCTATCCCCCGGTAGCACTCACATCTACAGTGATGAAATGCTTTGAGAGGCTGGTCATCACTAGACTGAACTGTCTCAGCAATTTGCCTATCGCCACAATAGGTCAATGGCAGATGCAATCTCATTGGCTCTCCACATGGCTTTAGACCACCTAAACAACACATAAACACCTGTGTCAGGATGCTGTTCATCAACTATAGCTCAACATTTATCCCATCATTCCCACAATCCTGATTGACAAGTTACAGAACCTGGGCCTCTGTACCTCCGTCTGCAATTGGATCCTCGACTTCCTAACCAGAAGACCACAATCTGTCCAGATCAGTGACAGCATTTCCACCTTGCTGACAATCAACACTGGTGCACCTCAGGGGTGTGTGCTTAGCCCGCTGCTCTACTCTCTATATAAACATGACTGTGTGGCTAGGCATAGCTCAACTACCATCTGTCAGCTTAAGCGCAGACTAAGCAATTTATAATGTATGTGAGCAGTGTTCAGAGAGGTGCCATAGAACATTCTAATATCAGCAAAGGAATTCTGTAAACAGAATCAGAATCAGGTTTATTACCACCAGCATGTGTTGCGAGCTTTGTTAACTTAGCAGCAGCAGTTCAATGCAATACTTAGTATAGAAGAGAAAAAATAATAAATAATTGCTGACGATACAACCATTGTTGGTGGAATTTCAGGTGGTGAGGAGAGGGTGTACAGGAGTGAGAAATGGCAACAATGGAGTGGTGCCACAGCAACAACCTGGCACTCAATGTCAGTAAGATGAAAGAGCTGATTGGGGACTTCAGGAAGGGTAAAACAAAGGAGCACGTACCAATCCTCATAGAGGGATCAGAAGTGGAGAGAGTGAGCAGCTTCACATTCCTGGGTGTCAGCATCTCTGAGGATCTAACCTGGTCCCAGCATATCGATGTAGTGATAAAGAATGCCAGACAGCAGCTATACTTTATTAGGATTTTGAAGAGATTTGGCATATCAACAAATACGCTCAAAAACTTCTATAGTTGTACCGTGGAGAGCATTCTGACAGGCTGCATCACTGTCTATTATGGAGGGGCTACTGCACAGGACCAAAAGAAGCTGCAGAAGGTTGTAAAATAGTCGGCTTCATCTTGGGCACGAGCCTACGAAGTACCCAGGACATCTTTAGGGAGCAGTGTCTCAGAAAGGCAGCGTCCATTATTAAGGACCTCCAGCGCCCAGGTCATGCCCTTTCCTCACTGTTACCATCAGGTAGGAGGTACAGAAGCCCGAAGGCACACACTCAGTGGCTCAGGAACAGCTTCTTCCCCTCTGCTCTCCGATTCCTAAATGGACATTGAAGCTTTGGAGACTACCTCACTTTGTTTAATATACAGTATTTCTGTTTTTCAACATTTTTTTAAAATCTATTCAATATAAGTAATTGATTTACTTGTTATTATTATGTTTTATTTTATTGTTGTTATTATTACTATTATTATTATTATTGTTATTATTATCATCATCATCATCATCGCTGCTAGATTATGTATTGCATTGAACTGCTGCTGCTAAGTTAACAAATTTCACATCACTTGCAGGTGATAATAAACCTGATTCTGATGGTGTATTCTGCTTTGATTCTTGTGCACATGAATCACTAGCTGATCTCAACACAATAACCAGCAGATAACCCTGATATTTCTTCAATGTGCTCATTACGATGCAGTTTGAAAATGCATTGACTGCAAGGCAAAAATTTACCCAATATTGTTACTTATCTGTTATTTAATGGCTTCATTATTTAATGAATAACTGAGCATGAAAGGGATAAAAAGAGCATATTAATGTGCAGACTTATCAGTGAAAGAACACAGTTTCCAAATTATATCAATTCATTATTTAAGGCTGTCATAAAGTAATGATTAATTATAATAACTTGGCTTCTCAATTTCTCATAAACATCATCTAATCAGCAGTTAATAATGCATCATATGTAAAAGTGATGAAAAGAAAATCTCAGTTTCATTATCCATGTTCTAAATACAAACCAAGCCTTACTGACAGTGCTTTACAAACAAGAACAAACTAGGGGAAAATGCATATATTTAGAAACTTTATCTGTTTAATTACATGCTGCATGTCTGAAACTGAACTTTTTCCACAGTTAATAATGAACACATCTATATTTCACATGTCCCTTCTGGAATTCAACAGCATATGCCACCATGAAATAACTTGTACATCTAAACCATCATTTCTCTTGAAACATTGTGAGGGAGCTTAATCCACATTGTCTTAGAAGTGCTGATCAATAGGCTTTGTTGATGATTACTTAACAGAGTTCCCATCAAGGTTCAAAATACTACTTTTGCAATATTTATTATTTTTTGTGACTAATGCCTTTCACAGTACTGCGGCCACAAAACAATGAATTCCATGACATATCCCAGTGGTTTATAAACCTGATTCTCATTCTGATACTTTCTATTTTTCACGCAAACAATGCTGACAAAACTTTCATCAGTTTCACCTACCCGGTGCTCCAACTCCCAATTGTCACTGGTCATGGCCCTGATGAATTTATCTCTTGACATTCCATATGGCCCCACTGGAGGCCCAGATCTCCAACCCTTTGCAGGCCACCAATCACCTTCTGATACTGATATGCCCAACACCACCCCCCCCCAGCTCCCTTTCCCAATATTTTGACGAATGCAGCATCCCTCCCAGCCACCAGTGCACTGTCAGCACTCTCTACCAACTGGTCACGAACCAGCTCGACATATTTTCCATATCAGATGTGCATCAAATGACATCACTTCAAATGCAAAGCTTCCTTTGGAGCATTGTCAAGGAGATTAATATCCAGGTTGTTATGAAAGTGGCCTGTCTGGAAACTAAGGTAATTAAGGATAGACAATAAATGTGCCATTTTCCATATCAGAAAAAGATTTAGTTATGGAAAGATCAGTCAGGATAAAAAGTGGTTCAGCTTTTCAGATAAAGTTGTGACAGGGACCCACACAGAGTTACGGATGAGTTCAGCATAATCTTTGTAGTATGTGATGATGTTCCAGAGGGAACAAGATTTCCATATGGCCATTATAGCTGTGAATAAAAAACAATTAAACACACTGATATTCTCAGCAGCGTGTTTGTTACTGATAACAATGTGACTGATCATAACAATACAAAAATATTAAAGAATGATAGATACCATTGAAGCACGAAGCTTCATCTTCATCAAGCACTCCACCAAAAGAATGCACGCTTCAACATACTATAATGTATAATTTCAAATTAAGTATGTATATGAGCAATAAATGAAGAAGGAAGCTGTCATTTTAAGTGCTGTCATCACCAAATCAGAAGTAAAAGTTCAGATCGTGGTAGAGTGAAATGTATCTGACCGCATGATTCGGTGTCACATTTGCAGAAATATCAACTTCGGTGATTGGGGTGTCTTCTGGGGCTGGTGGGCCGTGTACAAGAAGGATAGGTTGCAGCTAAACTGGAAAGATGCCAATATTTTTGCAGCGAGTGGGTTGAATGGTCTGTTCCCATGCTGCATTGTTCTACTGTTTGGTCTTTAATCAGGATATTTACTATAAAAGGATGAAGGTTCAATTTTAGCTCAAATTAGACATTTTTCTTCAGTTCATCTGCTGCTGCATACACATTTATACTTTGGTTTCTTCTAGCTTCAGTTATTTCAGAACTCTCAGCTCTGCATCTTACTTTGCAAAATCTTATATTTGTTCAATAGTCCTATAATGTATTTACCAGTGTCTCTCTCTCCGATCTATAGTGAGAACTCTCTCCGGGTCCATTTTAATCTTGTACTGATGCCTGCATTTAATCATCTTGTGCCTCGCTATCTCAGCCTGAAGTGGGGAATCTCATTTCCCGTGCTCCCCATCATTCCCCTGCCTGAATGTCCCAACAGGATACAAAATAGGAATTGGACTTCCAACTTCTGCCAAGTGACATGAATGTTTCAATGATTTTATAAAGCTTTTATAATTGTTTTAAATAATTATTTTTTAAAATTAAGATATCTACTAAAACCCATTAAAACAGTAATAAATAATTAAAAACAAAACAAGTAAATGAATAGGGACACAGATCAATGATTCTGCAACCTGGGCTGTTGTAGGATTGCAAAGATGCTTTACCCAGCAAGAGGAATCCTGATAAGAGCAGGTTTTGTCCCTGGAACCCACATGGTATCTACCAACAGGTATCCCAGTATTTGCATTTCACCTCATTCCCGGCATAAAGCAAAACTACGTGTGCTTAGGAAAATATCCTTTTGTAGACACCTAAACACAGACGGTTCCCTTTGGAAGTGACCAGCTTTTTTCAGCTCATCTGCTCCTGACCCAGAAGCCTATCAAACACTAATCAGCATTTCCATACTCTTCTATTAACACACCCCCTCCATGGGACTGTAAGCCCTACAGCCTAGGCATAGCAGCATTTACTGCCCTTTAAGGATTCAAAATTGACATTGGCTTTGCCAGTGACACCCCCACAGTCCATGCACAAGTGGAAATCTATATAAAAAACACCACCCAAGTCTCTGGCCTCCAGCTGTGCCTCTCTTTAATCTCTAGCTTTAATTCCATCGCTATCAGCAACAATACCTTCAGCTGCTCAGGCTCTCGGCTGTTGTATTCCTTCTCTAAGTCTCCCTGCATCTCTGTTGCTCTATCCTCCTTAAAACCATATTTGGTGCTTTTCCCTTTGGTCACTGATTCTTGTCATTTTTTTTTTGATAATACTCTGTTAAAACATCTCAGGAATTTCATGTTAAGTATAAAAATATAAATTATTGTTGCAATGTAATGGAGTAGTTTAGTAGTTACATTATGTATCAAATAATGTATCAAATGTATCAAATAATGGTCACTACATCACTTTCATTTCAGAAGATGGGTAAATGCCCATCTTCACTTATCAATGATGAAATGCCAATGCACAGTATCGAGCTTTTACCTTTCAGAAATCGAAACCCATACTTAAAACTTGCACTCATGAGTGATAGAATAGGTAACTGGGAGAGATGTCCAGATGTCATGGCCAGCATCTGTCCATTTTTCGTCATCAGAGGTTGACACAAGTTTTGTGGGCCAAAGGGCCTGTTTCAGAACTCTGTGGCTCTCTGACTCTATTGCAATTATAAGTAGATTAGCTCATCATCCATCTCATTGCTCCTCACCAACTGGCTGGGAATAAATTGGCTGCCAAGAACCTTAAACAGCTATAACTTCACATAAATATTCTTTAATATACAGGAATATATGTAAGAAAATATTAAAGATATATTCTTTTGATTACGAATTATTTCAGGCATGGTATATTATTTCTTTAAGCTTTAATCTTTCAGAGGTTTGAGGACACAGGCACTTCCACAGTTTTCCCTGGACTTTCACATCAAAATGTCACAGACTTGGCAAGGTAAAAAAAAATAGAGATTAGCTTGATTTGTCACATGTACATCCAAAACTTACAGTGAAATGCATCGTTTGCAACAAATGAAATTAAATCAGCGAGGCGTGTGCTGGGAAGCCCTAGAGTGTGGTCATACTCCCAGCACCAGCATAGTATGCCCACAACTCACTATTCTTAAATGTACCTCTTTGGAATATGGGAGGAAACTGGAACACCTAGAGGAAACCCATACAGTCACAGGGAGAAAATGAAAACTCTTTACAGACAGCCGTAGGAACTGAACTCCGATCTTAAAACTGATGCTGTAGAGTGTTGTGCGGCCCAAAATAAATGTCACTGTGGTTAAAGGGGTGCTGCAAGGTCTTTGAAGCTACATGTCTCATGATACTGTAAGTTCTCCTCTATGTTTTTTTTTGCCTTTATGAGCCTCACCGTCAAGATAAAACGTAACGATTTGTGGTACTGCACTGGGAGCCGAAACCAAAGGTCTACCTGGATACAGTACCATAAAGCATGGGATGGGTGGAAGTCCCAGCCTGCCGCGGGTCTGCTTGCTGCATGGTAAAGCAAGCGCTGAGCATCCATATTTAAAATATAAATTACTAAGCCGTAAAAGTAACCGTAGCAAAGAGATTAATGAAAGGAATGCAGGCTTTGACATGCCAATGTAGTTAACATTTAAACATTTCCAGTCCCAAAAATACAAAAGTGTTTTTTAGTCGATGGCCAACTTGCCATTGGATTGGTTGGTGAATGTCTGTTACATTCCTACATTTTATAGGTTGCACTGAATTATCCTCAGTGTTCACTAGGATATCTGCCATGGAAAATTTAACAGCTTGGTTGACTAATCCAGTAAAACCTAACTTTACAGTCTCTATTACATCTTAGTTCTCCTGTTTCAATGAAATCATAATTACAGGGTAATTAGATGCCGGCAGCAGTATTTAACAGAAATGGTTGTCACAGGCAAGAATTGACCATTAAATGACAATTAAATTCTTTGTTGTAATATTATTTCTCCTACATAAAATATCAGCCAGGTTCTTTAAACAAAATGCCAAATAACTACTAGAGTCTAATTGTAATGAGTCTAGAAGTAATGACATTAACCAACTTTCAAGGAGAACTATACTCCAAGGGGAATTAGTTTAAGTATAAGCTTAATTCCTCTTTCTGTATGTTAGTCATATCATTTTTTCTTAATGGTTATGGAGTCATTTAATGGCTGAGAGATTTGCATCAACACCCAAAGCAGAATTACTTGATGATCTCCATTGAATTCCTACAGCTGCTCGTTCAGTGCCTCTATAATTGACATTGGCTCCACGTCAGCTGGAACATCAATGCAGTCAAGGTCAAAGTTTTGGTGCAGTGCTATCAATCATAATTTTTTCTGATAAACAAAAGATTTTTGCTAGCAGAGTACAGTTGAGCATGACATTGAGAACAAGCAAGGTATCCCTCAATGAATAATGGAATTCTGTTTAGTGCAATTAACTTTTCAGGATCATTACATTGCATAATGTAACGATGGGTACCGGACCCATCATATAAATGTAATTGTGAAGAAAGCATGACAGCACCTCTACTCTCTACTCTGCAGAGATTCAGCATGACAACTAAAACTTTGACAAATTTCTATAGATGTATAGTTGAGAGTGTATTGATTGACTGGTATGGGAACACCAATGCCTTTGAATGGAAAATGCTACAAAAGTTGGTGGATTTGGCCTAGTACCGACAGATAAAGCCTCCCAACCACTGAACCCATCTACATAAAAGGCTGTTGTAGGAAAGTAGTGTCCATCATCAAAGATCCTCACCATCCAGGCCATGCTCTTTTCTCACTGCTGCCATCAGGTAAAAAGTACAAGTGCCTCAGGAGTCACACCACAAAGTTCGAGAACAATTATTACCCCTCAACCATTAGGTTCTTGAACAAAAGAGGATAGCTACTATCATCTATTGAGATGTTTCCACAACCAATGATCTCAGTTTAAGGACTTTTTATCATGTTATTTCATGCCCTTGTTATTTATTGCTATTATTTATTTTGCATTTGCACAAGTTTGTTGTCTTCTTTGCTCTACTTGCTCTTTCATAGATCCTATTTACAGTTACTATTCTACAGATTTGCTGAGTTTGCCCACAGGGAAAACAATCTCAAGGTTGTCATGTATGTACTCTGATAATAAATCTGACTTTGAACTTTGAACTTAAAAATGCCTTGGACGTCATTTTATACCAAATTATTGTATGTGTGGAAGAAGTTATAAGTTGGAAGGAAAGATGGAGCCAAGCTGAGGTCTCCTTTGAGGTTACGACTCAGATAGTTGGTAATTTTTAGGTTTGTAGGGATGGTTTTGGGGACAGACTGGAGAGTCAGGATCAGGTTACATTTCAGGGAGAGAGGTGTGGGGGAATTGAAAGACAGGCCAGAGTCAAAGCTTCCACTGCATGTTTGAAGGCCAACAACATGCACATGATCGAATGTCAGGCCAGTAGAGAGAGAAGTCAGTGTTCTGGTTCCCTTCATTAGCGAGTCCAGTGTTTGAGTCTTCATCCAGACACCTCACTCATTGTCATCAGTGAGTTCAAGGGTTGACAATGCAAGTCAAAGCCTGAAGGTCAATCACAAGACCAGATCAAATCCAAAGGTCGATTAGAAATCCAGAAGTCATAGCCTGATGGCCAGAGTCCTGAGTCTGCAAATCTCAGGGAAGTTGAAGGCCCAATGTCTGTGAATTGACAAGTCCACTGATGCCCTGTCCAGGGGTTAGAAGACAGTATATGTATGTGGGTGAAGGACGGGGCTCATTTTGTGGCTCAGTATGACCTGCTTTGTTGTGCTGTATGCTGGCCATGCTGTATTGGTGCTGGAATACGTGCCATCACTTGTGGGCTGCCCCCAGCACATCCTTGGTTGTGTTAGTTGTTAATGCAAATAGCACATTTCACTGCATGTTTCGATGTACTCGTAATAATAAATCTGAATCTGAAGCTCAACCGAACAACGGCCAGACAATCATTGAATTAGGCAGCACCAGAGAAATGCCCTGTGAAAGATTTGTTTGTTGGGCTATGCTTCACTTTCTAAAGTAGCAACCATGTACCAATCGATAGAGTGGGATATCCATGGTGACATCTATCCTCTCACATCTTGGGCCCTAAATAGATGAAAAGCTCACTTGATGGTCCAAATGGTCCTTAGTGGTTGTGGTTAGTCTAGAAATTGCCGTCACAGTAGTGACTCAATTAACTGTGATCACCATTATTTAAGTAGAAGTGTGATAGCAACTTCACACAGGGGCATTTGGATATACAAATTGGGAATCTTCTGTTGCAGATACTCATAAGATTCATAAAGTTGGTTACTCATTGTCTGGCTCCCATTGAAGTGTACAGAGTAGCTTGAAGCTCTCCTGCTTGTTCATTAAATATAAAGCAAGCTAAGCACAGAAAGTTGGTCATTTCAAGTGTGAGTGATTTTACAGAATGAGGTAAGTGTTAAATCATACAAAATGCTGGAGGAACTTAACGGCTTAAGCAACATCAATAGGAAGCAATAAACAGTCGAAATTTTGGGCTGAGAGTTTTCATCAGCACTGGAAAGAACCAGGGAAGAATAAGAAGGTGGGGTGGGGGTGGGGGTGGAAGAGGGAAAGGAGTACAAACTAAAGAGGACAGCATCAATGATGGAGGAAGGGAACCCCCATTTCCAGTCACATTTGTGACTGCAATTTCCAGAGCATCAGAGATGTACTCCTTCAGAGAATGAGCTTCTCCTTCCTTCACCATTGATGCTGATGCTGTCCTTACCCGCATTGCTTCCATTTTCCAGACATGCTCTCGCCACCTTAACAAGGAAGGAGTACCCCTCGTCCGTACCTGCCATGCCATGGCGTCCGCATCCAACAGATCATTTTCTACAACCTCCACTATCTTCAACGGGATCTTACCACCAAACACATCTTCACTTCCCCCAACCCAATTCTCCACTTTCTGCAGGGATCACATTCTCTATCATTCCCTTGTACTTTCATCCCTCCCCACTAAACTTCCTCCTGGTACTTTACCCTGCAAGCAGATGAAGTGCTACACCTGCTCATTCACCTCCATTCTGGGATCCAAACAGTCCTTCCAGGTTGAACACTATACCTGCAAATCTGTTGGTGTCGTCTGATATATCCAGTGCACCGATGTGGCCCCCTCTATGTCGGTGAGACCCGACATACTTTGGGGTGCCGCGTTGTCGAGCGCCTTCTCTCCATCCGCAATGAGCAGAGTCATCCAGTGGCCAACCATTTTTATTCTAATCCTTGTTCCCATTCTAACATGCAGGATCGTGGTCTCCTCTAATGTAATGATGAGCCACTCGCAGTCTGCAGGAACAACATTCCGTCTGATTAGCATCCAACCCGATTACATGAACATTGATTTTTCTAACTTGTGCTTTTTTGTCCCCCTTCCATTCACTTTTTTCCATTCCTCACTCTCTCCCCTCTGTCTCTACCTCCTCACCTTCCTAACACCCCCCCCCCCCACCAGTTTCCTTCCTCATACCCTTCCTCCCAGGGTCGACTCTTCTCTCCTATCAGATTTCTTCTTCAGCTCTTTGCGTATTCCACCTCTCGCCTCCCAATTTCTCACTGCACCTCCCCCCCCCCTTCACCTATCACATTCAAGCTTGCATTCCTTCCCCTCCTCCACCTTCAGATTCTGGATCCTTCCCCCTTCCTTTCCAATCCTGATGAAGCGCCTCGGCCCAAAACATCGATCATTTATTCCTTCCCATAGATGCTGCCTAGCCTGCTGAGTTCCTCCAGTGTATGCTGCTCTGGATTTCCAGCATCTGCAGAATCTCTTGTGATTATAATAGTGCCTGTAAGTTTTTTTTAACATAGAAAATAAACTCTTATAAAAGTGTAGGCTAACTCCTTCAACTTTTATTTGCTGTTGGTGATTGCAGTATGTTTTCAAAGTATTCGATTCAGTTTTCTTTTTAAAACGTTATTTTCTGTTTTCTCTCTTCTAAATCAATCTACCTATATTTCTTTCTGTATCTGATTGGGAAACATGTATTCCTACTCCAGACATCGTTCTATTAATGAATTGGAAGAGGAGGCCTGGTAGCATCCTCCTCCTCAGCAATTGTGGCACTCAGTGCCCAAGCACAGAGCATATGGCGACAGGATTTATAACAATCTTTTACTTCAAGTGTCAAGTGAATGACTCATTTTGGCCCCCTCTTAAGGTCCAAGCTAACATACCAGCCGGTATTCACTCAGCTCAACCTGTTCCACATGATGTCGGAACAAACTGAGCATATTTTATGGGCTCCAACAACGCCCCAGCTGTAATGCTGACAACTTGTTCTCCACAGCTAACTGTTTCTCCCCCCAAAGCTGTGCCAGGACTGCCAGGACACAGGTACTTACGTGACCATGTGGAAAATTCTCCGAGTCTGTTTCATTTACTAAAAGATCAACAAACTAAGTCTGGTCAATTGCTACACTATTAACCTACTCTCAAGTTACCATTGTATTGAGTTATAGGAATAGGTTAGGACATTTATCCCTGGTGGAGAGGCGAATGATGCGGGATTTGGCAGAGACGCTGTATATATAGGGGTATTGCCGTTTGTTACGTGCAGTGTCATATGACCATGAATGTTCTTTGCAAATTTTTCTTCTGAAGTGGTTTGCCATTGTCTTCTTCTGGGCGGTGTCTTAACAAGACGGGTGACCCCAACCATTATCAATACTCTTCAGAGATTGGCTGCGTGGTGTCAGTGATCGCATAACCAGGACTTGAGATATGCACCAGCTGCTCATACAACCATCCACCATCTGCTCCCATGGCTTCATGTGACCCTGATTGTGGGGCTAAGCAGATGCTGCACCTTACCCAAGGGTGACCTGCAGGCTAGTGGAGGGAAGAAGTGCCTTTAGTGGAGCTGTATCTCCACTCTGCCAACCTATATAGGGGTATAGATAGGCTAAATGCAAGCAGGCTTTTACCACTGAGGTTGGGTGAGACTAGAACTAGAGGTGAAAGGTGAAACATATAATGGAAACCTAAGGGAGAACTTCTTCAGAGGGTGGTGAAAGTCTGGATCAAGATGCCAGTGAAAGAAGTGAACGTAGGTTTGATTTCAACATTTAAGTGAAGTTTGGATAAGACCATAGATGGGAGGGACATGTAGAGCCATTGTCCAGGCATGGGTCGATAGGTCTACAACAGGCAGAATAACAACTCAGCATGGACTAGAATTACCTGTTTCTGTGCTTAGTGTTCTATAACTTTATATTGTGACTGAATCATCCTGCTAAGTTGTCCCTTTATATTTTTTTACTCTCCTCAGCCCTTTCTACAATTTAAAAAGAACTTGCATTTTCTCTTCCTCATTTCTGATGGAAGATCGTTGACCTGGAATGTTAATCCAAAAGTCCATAAGACATAGGAGCAGAATTAGGCCATTCAGCCAATTTAGTCTGCTCTGCCTTTCAATCGTGGCTGCTTTATTTTTCCTCTCAACCCTATTCTTCTGCCTAATGAAGTACCTATCAACCTCTGTTTTGAATATACCCAATGACTTCACTTTGTGGCAGTGCATTCCACAGATTCACCACTCTCTGGTTAAAGAAATTCTTCCTCATCTCTGTTCTAAACGGATATCCTTCTATTCTAAGGCCCTCTGGTCCTAGACTCTCCCACTAATGTAAACATCCTCTGCATATCCACCCTATCTAGACCTTTTAATATTCAGTAAGTTTCATAAGATCACCCTCATACTCCTAAACTCCAGCAAGTACATGCCCAGAGCTATCAAATGCTCCTCATACAGTAACCCTTTCTTTCCTGGGATCATTCTTGTAAACCTCTTCTGGACCTACTTCAATCTTATGTAACCCCCTGGGTCGCCTCAGGCTCGCTCAGCTCGTTCTCGTCTAGGGGGAGCAGCCTTCGGCCCCGCCAAACTGGGTAATCAGCTGGTGTGGATGCTGTGTGATGTCCCCGCCTCGCCCAAAAACAGACAGTACACCATATGCGATTAAATGAGTATAATTTATAAAGGTTACTATAACTAAGTGATTAATAACGATATAGTATATATGAAGAGAAAATTAAAGAAAAGGCGCCAAACTTATCAAAGTCCAAACCACTTCGTGCACAGCCGTTGGAGCTCAATTACTGAAGTCTTCTGGCCACCATTCGCTCCCCTCCGAACTCCTCGACTCGCAGCTCAGGACCCTCCAAACTCCTCGACTCTCCAAACAGCTCAGGACCCTCCGAGTGGTCAACCAAGCACATCTAGCTTCATCCCCCCCCCCCCCCCCGTCCTCGGAGAATCTCCCGGCCTCGGACCCCCCTTTGGGGTCCAATCCTCGCCCAGCTTAGAGCATTGCGTCCTCTCTCTCGACCCCCCTCGCGCCAATCTGCCCAAAAGCCCGTCAACAAAAGCTTACAGACTCAGAAGAAAGAACATTAATCCCCATTTGGTTGACAAAGGAATACCATTCTCGTTATCAGTAAATTAGCATTCCTGCTAGTTAACAAAAGGAAACCCTTTCCCAACAGTAACAAAGAAAAAAAGAAACCCCCTTTACACACTTCCTCCACCAAATAAAAGTCATGTCCTCATGTCTACTAAATAACTCGCCACCTTTCCTGCCAACACACCGTAACCCAAGCACAAACAGTGACATCTCCTCCCCACACAGTAACCCTCACGCCCTGTTCCTCAGGCACTACTTAGGCCAACTATCTGGGAGTTCGCTAACCCTTCTGAGGCCTCCGTACCCCCTCACCTAAACCCTTCAGGCTCGGACACAACTGGGGATACCTTGGGCCCACTACCAACTCCTCTCTCAACCTCTCACTCATGCCCCACACTGCACACAGCTAACCCTCCCCGCTACACCTGACTCAATGGGAGAAGGGCCAAAGGTCTCTTCCTCAATCGAGGGAAAGTCAGCAAAAGGCAGCATGTACCACACATCCAGCACATCATCCATCGAATCTGTATTCTTCCTCATTCCTGTGATCGGTAGCTGCTGTTTGATCTTCTCCAAACGGAAACACGTGGCCTGCACTGCTCCCGCAGTCTCTTCAACCTCCTGTTCAGTATTCACTGCACTTCTCTCCAGCTTTTTCTTCCTCATGACTTCTTCCAGATCAACTTTCAGGTTTTGCATTTCATTTGAACTGTCAATGGTCATCTTCAGGTTCCCTTCAAGCTTCCACTTCTCTCTTCTGAGATTCGTCTGTAATTTCTTCACCTCCACAAACTCCCCTCTCCGGGTTCTCAGTTTGCTATTACCCTCAGTCAGACAACTTTCTTCATTCTCTCCAACTTGTAAGTCTTCCGAATGGTTCCAGATCACTTTCTCCAGTCTCTCCGTCTTCATTTCAAACTTGATTCCGTAGAGACAGTCACTCACGAGCTGCGACCTTCGCCAGCCCTGGCACCTGTCCCGAAAACACTTTAACTCTGTAGTTCTCAGCTGCTCCTGCAACGACCTCACTTCATTTTCTCCTGAGGCAAATCCAAACACCAAGAGATCATCCACATACACCAAAACTCCAAACGCCTCCACATCCCCTATGGTCTTCCACCTGCCCAGCAGGAAGGTTGCAAGGGCTCCAGATATGCCCTGTGGCATCTTTTCGGACCCGAAGACTCCTAGGGAATTTATAACGGCCGTCTTCTCCTTGTCGGCCCCAATCATCGGGATCTGGCAACATCCACTCCTCAGATCCAGCATCTTAAACCATTTCGCACCACTCAGACAGGCCATCGCCTCTCCGGCCCTCAGGGCCATATTCTGGTCACTGACAGTGCGCCTCTTCAACGCAATACAATCCACACACACGCTGCCTACGTCTTCCATGGCTTCAGGGGCCAGTCGCCGCAACCTCTCTCTCTCCGAGGTGTCTTCAGCAGTCAACTCCGCTCCCTCGTGGTATTTCGCAGCGTCCACTAGGAGGGTCTCACCCTCAGATACTTCCCCCAGGCCGTACCGCCAATGGCTCTTGTTTAAATTCGGTATCAGCCCAATGCTGCTACACACGTCCACACAAGCAGCTCGAAACTCTGGGTGCATCGGCAATGCCTCCAAACAACGCTCACCCGCCTCCTCCAGGCAGGCCCCCAAGCACACCAGCAGGATATTGGTTCTCTCTAGAACAGAAATGCTGCCCGTCTCAACAGGGTCCGAACACATCAGCATTAACGATTCCTGAACCTCAGTCTCGTCCACATTTGCCTCCAAGAACTCCATTTTCACTGACCAACAACCGTCGTCTGGATAATCACCGGCACTGGCACCCCGAATCTCCAGTGTCCTCAATGTTGTCAAGGGTAAATGCTTCCAATAATGGTTATGAAACAAACTGTACAGCAACTTAACCGGTGCCCCGGTGCCGAGGATGGCTTTAACTTGACTTCCATCCATCCGTAACAACACCTGTGCGCGTGGCCCCTCTAAACCTTCAGGAATAGAGTCTGTTCCTTTCGGGAGTTCCTTGGTACATTGCTGGGAACGTGCTCCCCCAGAGACCCCAAGCCGTTTCCCCATCTGGGCCTCCTCTAAGTTTCCCGACACCTCTCGAATCAACAGAACAACTGATCCCCTTGACAGATCCCCTTGGCACCACAAGCAATTTATCTGCCCCCCTAGGCAAAAAGGGATACCCTAAAAACTTCCCACCAATCTCCTGCCACGGGTATGATAAGCCCCCCCAGCTGCAGCATTTGACTTCCAGTCGAATCACACGCATTTTCCCACACTTTCCCAGAACTGGCAGCGGTCACTTCGAGGTAATTGCGCCCGACAGTTCTAACAAAGTCACCAGCCCGCCTACTCAAACTTTCAACCCGTCCCTGTCGCTTTCCCTCAGCCAAGCACTGCCACTCACCCAACAAATGAGGGGTCTGCTCCGCCCACGCCTCCGCCCCTTTAGGGCTGGACGTTATTCCAACAACTGGGCGGAGCCCACCACTGCTGAAACATCCCAACCTGTCACTCCTCACTCTCCAAACAGTACGGACAGCCCATGGTCCCACCACCATTTCGTCAGCACTAGTCGGAAATCGAACAACGACCTCCAGGCTAGCAACAGCAGCCACCCCACCCAACACACACGTAGCGATAACCACCAATCACACACCCACAAAGGCACACCAGCTCTTCGCCGCAGACACAATTTAAAGAGGGTGATCACACAGCTTCCACAGAAATCAATCCTGGACGAGCCCCCACAATGTAACCCCCTGGGTCGCCTCAGGCTCGCTCAGCTCGTTCTCGTCTAGGGGGAGCAGCCTTCGGCCCCGCCAAACTGGGTAATCAGCTGGTGTGGATGCTGTGTGATGTCCCCGCCTCGCCCAAAAACAGACAGTACACCATATGCGATTAAATGAGTATAATTTATAAAGGTTACTATAACTAAGTGATTAATAACGATACAGTATATATGAAGAGAAAATTAAAGAAAAGGTGCCAAACTTATCAAAGTCCAAACCACTTCGTGCACAGCCGTTGGAGCTCAATTACTGAAGTCTTCTGGCCACCATTCGCTCCCCTCCGAACTCCTCGACTCGCAGCTCAGGACCCTCCGAACTCCTCGACTCTCCAAACAGCTCAGGACCCTCCGAGTGGTCAACCAAGCACATCTAGCTTCATCCCCCACCCTGTCCTCGGAGAATCCCCTGGCCTCGGACCCCCCTTTGGGGTCCAATCCTCGCCCAGTTTAGAGCATTGCGTCCTCTCTCTCGACCCCCTTGCGCCGATCTGCCCAAAAGCCCGTCAACAAAAGCTTACAGACTCAGAAGAAAGAACATTAATCCCCATTTGGTTTACAAAGGAATACCATTCTCGTTATCAGTAAATTAGCATTCCTGCTAGTTAACAAAAGGAAACCCTTTCCCAACAGTAACAAAGAAAAAAAGAAACCCCCTTTACACTTAGATATCTTATCTCAGATATAAGGCCCAAAATTGCACACAGTAGTCCTAATGTTGTGTGACCAATGCCTTATTAAGCCTCAGAATTACATCCTTACTTTTATATTCTACTCATCTTGTAATACTCAATTGTATTTGCTTTTCTTACCACTGATTCAATATGCAAGATGGTGGTGGCATCCGTCGGTCTCGAGAGACCATGATTCTGCGCCTGGAGTTTCCAGGGCGCAGGCCTGGGCAGGGTTGTATGGGAGACCGGCAGTTGCCCAAGCTACAGGCCTTCCCCTCTCCATGCCACCGATGTTGTCCAAGGGAAGGGCACTAGGACCTATGCAGCTTGGCACTGGTGTCGTCGCAGAGTAATGTGTCGTTAAGTGCCTTGCTCAAGGACACAAACACGCTGCCTCAGCTGAGGCTCGAACCTACAGGTTACTAGTCTGATGCCTTGCCCACTAGGCCATGCGCCAACACTATATGCAAGGTAACACTTAGGGAATCCTGCAGAAGGACTCCCAAATCACCTCTGATTTCTGAATTTGTTCAAATTTAGAAAATAGTCTATGTCCTTTCCCATTCAGCAGGTGCTGCCTGACCCGCTGAATGTTTCCAACATTTTATGCTTTTATCTTCATCATTAGCTTCCTTGTTTGTTATTCTGGAGTGTTAAAAATGCAACATCAAGTGACAGGGCTAGATGGATGCGTAGGGAGCAATCCCTGCGGAAAACCCTGGGGGGAATGAACTTCCCTCCAACTTTCACCCTGCCCTCAAATTTACCTGGTCCATTTCCAACACCTCCCTCCCCTTTCTTGATCTTTCTGTGTCCATCTCTGGAGGTGGCTTATCTACTGATATCTACTATAAGACTCTCACAGCTACCTGGACTATTCCTCTTCCCACCCCATCTCTTACAAAAATGCTATCCCCTTCTCACAATTTCTCCGTCTCTGCCGCATCTGCTCTCAGGATGAGGCTTTTCATTCCAGCATGAAGGAGATGTCTATCTTTTTTAAATAAAGGGGTTTCCCTTCTTCCACTATCATCTCTGCTCTCAAACACATCTCTCCGATTTTCCGCACATCTGCCCTCACCCCATCCGCCCGCCACCCCACTTGGGATAGGGTCCCCCTTGTCTTTACCTACCACCCCACCAGCCTCCAGGTCCAATGTATAATTCTCCATAACTTCCACCACCTCCAACGGGATCCCACCACCAAGCACATCTTTCCCTCCCCCACCCTTTCTGTTTTCCGCAGGGATCACTCCCTACGCAACTCCCTTGTCCACTCGTCCCTGGGTGTCTCTGTAATGATCCAAAAGAAGCATAAAACAGACACTGATGTCACCCCATACTATTTTGAGATGAAAAGCTCATTAGAATTGAGAGAGTGATCATGGCGGAAGGGCCAGTGCAAATTTTCCCAAGTGACTTGCAATAATCTGGAAACAGGTGTGTTGTGTTCATCTGTGGTAAATATGATTTCAACTGCATAACACTGAAAAGAAGATATAATGAATTGCTGGGCAAGAATTTCTAGACCCCAAGTTCCTAACAAAATCTTAAGAATTTATTAAATTACCTTGAAATAATGACTTCATTTAGTGATTTCGGTTTTAGTTTTGATTTTTCAGCTTTTTATTTTATTGGTGTATGTAATCTGTTCACTGGTTATCTCATTCTGATGAGATTTGTCCAATCTTAAATCAGTTGCAAGAGTCTCGACCAACATTCGATGAGAAACTTCCATGTGTAAATCATGGCTGTGATGAACAAAAATAATAAATTTATAATGGTATTGCTCTTATCAAGCTCATCGTTTATAGGAATTATACTAGAAGTATAACCCTTTACGATTATAAAACCAATAGCAGTCAGCATTTTAAATGAAGTACATATATTATGTTCATATTCCTTAAGGATGTCTACACACAAAAATCCTCCTTTTACCCGCACATATAATTATAGACAAAATCCCAATTATAAACAAAATGCAGGACCAGGTTTTGCCTTATTTTCCTATGTTGGAGGCCAAATAGCATAATGGATCTGTTGAGGGTTCACAATAAGAGTTCATAGTTTGTTTAAAATAACTTAATTTAGACTTTCTTGTTGACCTGGTTACAGTGTCCAGTGTATAAGCAAGATACACGGATCTCAGAGTGCAGTTGTTATGCTGAATGACAGTAACATTTCAGGTGGCCTCATTCCATACTGTAGAAAAGAAATAAATCAACTCCTCAATGATTAGCTAGAAGCACCTCTTGATTGTTTGTGTGTGCACGGGCAAATGTCACACAAGTGTAGAATTTGGTTGAGCCCTGTCCAAACCTTTACCCTCTCTCAGCAGGTATCTTAAGCTTCACTCTACAATGAGATGTGGAAACATAATTAGCATTTATGAAGCCATGTATTATCTCAAACAATTACTATAAATGGAGATGAAGAAAATTAGAGTCCTGATGAAGTGTCTCGGCCCAAAACCAACTCGTTATTTCTTTTGATAGATGCTGCCTGACCTGTTGAGTTCCTCCAACATTGTGTCTGTTCAATCTTGAAAATTGGAGTCCAAGGATTTTTACTGTTTTGTTGTATTTACCTTTTCCTTTTCTGCTTTATATTTTCACTTTTAGAATGATCACATGTACAATGATATGAAAGTAACAGTGAATGAATTGAGTTAAATCAAATGAGAGAGCCAAATGAATTACACAGTTGTGAAAATGTCACAAATGTCTAATTCTGGTGGCTTGGCATCAAGATTCAATACTGTACATAGCTGCAGGCCAATACTATGAGCCTTTTGTTTAATATACAGCTGATAAAAATCAATTCAGGGCATCATTAAAGTTGTTTTAGTACCCAAAAGAACAATAAAATACACCTTCAAAGGCAACACGAGAGAAACTGCAGATGCTGGAAATAAATAAAAACACAAAATGCTGGCAGAAATCAGCAGGCCAGACAACATTTATGGGAGGAGGTAGTGACGATGTTTCGGGCCAAAACGTCATCACTACCTCCTCCCATAGATGCTGTCTGGCCTACCTCCTCCCATAGATGCTGTCTGGCCTGCTGAGTTCTGCCAGCATTTTGTGTTTATAATAAAATACACCTTAGTGCATTATCTACTTCATTAGTTGGAGCTGGTAAACATAGGCTGAGCACAGCAAGTTAAATGAGATGGTGTCCTTTGACTACATCTGTAGTGTCAGAGTCATAGAGCACTGCAGCACAGAGACAGGTCTTTCGGCCCATCTAGTCTGTTCCAAGCTGCTATTCTGCTTAGTTCAGTCAACCCGTACTTGGACCATAGCCTTCCATGCCCCTCACACCAATGTATTTATCAAAACTTCTCTTCAATGTTGAAATTGAACCTGCATCCACTTGTGTAACTCATTTCACACTCTCACTACCCTCTGAGTGGTTAAACTATTATTTTATATAATGTTGACAGGCATTTTTGCCACAATGTGTTAAATCATTTGAAAGCATTTGTTATAAATTAAACCCTTAAGGAATTTGCCAACAGTACTGTTACAGGAATCACCCCTTGTCATAATGATCAGTGAGGCACAGAAAATCTGCAGTTGCCGACAAGTAATTTATATTGTTTCAACTAAAAACACATGGGTTCACAAGCTGTCTCTGTCTGTACCCTACTAGAATTCCCTGACAGTCCATCAACAGTCAATGAAGAGAAAAGGATATTACCCGAGAAAGGAGTCTACACTGGCCAGACGTTCCTCGTGGTCTTGATCTCCACGGGTCCATGGGGTCCTCCTTATCCACGATGGTTGGTCTCTGGCTGCTGGAAAGTTATTGTCCCTGCATATTTGGAGATCCTGAGTGTTATACTGTTCCTCATCAATTGAACCATTGGATCTCCATCCCATTGGCTCAATGTCACCTGACCTACCTGGGTCTTCTACTTACTGGTCATTGTAATGGGCTTCATGGCTCTGCCCACCCCAGCCTTGTGTATTTGTGTCTTTACACCCTGACTGGTCCAAACCAGTTAAATGCGGCAACCCAGACAGAGTCCAACGAGAATACCGATTGCAGGTCTGGCATTTTACATAACAAGTATCTACTCCTCTGAGGCTATTGCCACACTAGACCGGATAAATCTATAACCAAAGCTTTTTCTCTTCATTTTGACCCTCCGTCCACACTAAAATGGCGTTTTCATCCCCCAAAAACGGAGCTTTTCTAAAACGCCCTCCAGAGTGTGTAAATTTGAAAACACCGGATTGGCCAGAGCAGTGTGGACGGGGTAACCGGAGAAATCTAAAAGCGCTGTCATGACGTGCTGGAACAGATGGTGACAGCAGCGCACCATTTCATTGTTTTCTTGAAAGCATCCTAACAATTTCAGAACAGATGGCAACAAGACTGAAGCCAGAAGAGTTACAAATGTATTCACCAAATACTTTGACCCATAACTTACTGAATAAATAAGTATACTCACTTTGCCTTGTTTTCTGTCCTTGCTCATATGAAGGTGGTTTACCTGTGTTACGTACCCCGTAACTGGGTCACTTACCAGCAAAGATAGAGAGGTCCGTTGAAGTCTGTTGTTACTATTTTTAACAGTATTTATTGATAAAAATACACAAAATAATATCAATGCAAACATACAGATAATATACGTCGTCAATACTAAATCTAAAAGTGCGGGTCTAATAATAATCAATAAGAAATAGCTCTATCGTTGTCTAGGGGATAATGTATTGTCCGATGGAAATATATAAGTCACTGTTAGTTCGTTCAAGCTGCAGCGTTTTGGTTTGAGAGAAAGACGGTTTAAAACTTGCTCAGTCCTTTTATGATGTCAATCCTTCGGGAGTCGTTGGGAGTTGGTTTCCCCATTGTTAGCTAAAAGCCATTCTTCCATAGTAAAGGACACCGGTTCCGGGGCAAATGGAACCGAATGCACATGGCCTCCCCCACCGGCTTCTGCTATTACGGGATCGCTAGCATTTCTTCTGGTGCGTCTGAGGGGCTGTTCCCACAGACCCTCTTTTATCCTGACTCACAGGGTCTCAGGTGTCAATCAGGTTGGGGGTGATGCAATCCCTCCCTCAACCAGCCCACTTTGCCTGAGGGCTTCCACGTAGCACAGTATTGTAATACACAATTCCGTCTCCAAGAGACAATGGCCGTTTCCCGTAGCTTTATATCGCCGGGGGGGGGGGGGGGGGGTCAAGACATTCCGAACGTCTCTCTCTCATTTCCTGGGTCTCCTGACCCAAATCAATAGCGATCCTGCGATTCTCAAAAAGGAGTGGGCTGCAGGCGTAACACCTGCTTATAACCATATAATAATTACAGCATGGAAACAGGCCACCTTGGCCCTTCTAGTCCGTGCCGAACGTTTACTCTCACCTAGTCCCACTGACCCGCACTCAGCCCATAACCCTCCATTCCTTTCCTGTCCAATGCAAGTACTTATGCAAGTACTTCTCTGACAATAGATGTGTAACAGCCTAATGTAACATTGTATGGAAATACAAGATAATACTGATGCAGACATGTTTTATACATTTAACAAGGTGCTTTATTGATGCAACAGAGTTCATCAGTTTTTCAATGTTCGTCATCAGCCGGGTCAATCTGTCCATGAACTCCCTGTCAGTTGCCTCCATACGCTCCAGTATTTGTTTTTTTTTTAGTTTTAAGTCCCCCTGCGCGAGAGCCAAAAGCTGTCCGTCGTTTAAGTTTTTCTAGTCTGTAACTGAACAAACACACACCAAGATTTTCACGGCGAGATTCAACACCAAACGTGTCACTTGTTTTTGGTAGATCTGTCCTGCGCATGCGCAGTAAGAGGAGATTTGCCGAAATACCCGTTTTAATGTGGACGAGGGTATTTTCAAAAACACTTGGTGTGGATGCCTATTGTTTTTACGCGAAACTGGCGTTTTCAAAATTAGCCAGTCCAGTGTGGACGTAGCCTAAGAATGGTCTCAGGTATATTGCACTGATTAGATTGCCCCAGTACAAGGATCCGTTCAGAGTTCATGCCCTTTACATAATAAATGGCTATTTGTTTGAGAATGGTCTCAGGTTTAGCAGATCAATGCCTAAAGCTTCCTGTGTCCACATTCAGTTGCTCTGATTAGATTATCCAAGAGTAAGATACTGTTCAGAGTCCACAAAATGGGGGAAACAAAGACAACTGGCTTGTCTGCTTCCCTTGTCCTTGATCAGACTGCGGTTTCTTCTGGCCAACAGTACAGATGAAGGGTCTCGGCCCCAAATGTCAACTGTTTACACTTTCCCATAGATGCTACCCGGCCCACTGAATTCCTCCAGCATTTTGTGTGCGTTAACTTTAGAAAACCCTGCAAACAGCATTATCTCTTCTATGATCCCACTTTCAATATAGCAAAGTGAGAAGATTTCCAGAATGTTTTATAAGTATTTTAGTGTTCATTGCTAAAAAGTGAACTTTTAATTTTAAGTTACTTCTCAAAATTAACTGCTGAAAATTATGTGGCCATATAGATCCTGATACTAACAACAAAGTTAGAAATTTAATATTCTTCCAGTACTTGGTTAAACAAAAAAAAAATCTACAGCTATCTGACATAAAATTGATTCAAGAGTATAGCAAGCAAAATGGCATGGATCCTAGATTTATGATTGTAAGGAGTAATAGCTCTCAAGTCATCTGAAATATTTTTCTAAAATAAGTCCTGTGGTTACAAGAATTTCCTGGGATTGTGTCAGGACCCAGCAGAATGATAATAGATTAAATAACTTCATTCTCTCCTGTAAAACAATGGTCTCCTGAACAGAAATTTGGAAAATCAATCTACATTGATGAGGAAAATTGAACCTGTATGATGTCTATTTGTGTGAGCTCACTGAAATGCCAGTTCCAGCAATTTTCCTGTATCAATAATATATTAATAATGCTTACAAGGCTGATCATAAAGCTGAAAATCTGATCAAATATGAAGAGTATAGGACAGCAAGAAATGCAGGAATTGGAATGTCCAAAAGGCATTCAAAATGGTTAAAGATCATAGTGGGTAATAAATAAAGACTTATAGACACATTACGGTTGGGTAAAGGGAAAAGCCACTATATAGACAATGTTGCAGTGGAGATGATAGATACCATGCCTCCGTTTCATGAGGAAAACATAAACACAAGAGATTCTGCAGGAAATCCTGAGCAAGACACAGAAAATGCTGGAAGAACTCAATAAGTCAAGCAGCATCTACGGAAAGTAATAAACAGTCAATGTTTCGGGCAAAGTCCTTCATCATGATCTCAGTTTGAAATATCGACCCTTTATTCCTTTCCATAGGTGCTATCTGACCTGCTGAGTTCCTCCAGCATTTTGTATGCTCACAAGGAAGATAGTTACTGGAGATCAGTGATTAGAAATATTAATTTGTCAAATTGCTCTGGTGATTCCCAGAATTATTCATCATGGGAGTAAATACATTTTGTACAATTGCTATAGTGACATAATCACACAGCCCTATATTAGTTGACTGGTTATTTATTGCAAATGCTTGTTTATTGTTTTATATCAATTCAATGAAAAATCATCTAGTAGGATATGAACATTGGCAGATAGTGATGGTATTTCTACTTATACTTATTTTACTTCTGAAAGTGTAGGTGACTTTTACAAATAAAAGGGTGGGAGATTAAGTGAGACTTACTTGGACATCAAATATATAAAAGGTTTGACAACATAACTCATCATCTACATACTGAATGACCAGCTAATAAAGTTCTATTTTCTTTTACCTCTTGGCAAGCCTTCCACTGGGGATGAAGGTAACCAAGGAGTTCAGTGTAGCATAATTACATACAGCATGCTGTCATGAGTAATATGACTTGAATTACTACAAAGTTCACCTTGTCAAATTTTTATTGGGAGTATGAAGTTGCTGCTGGTTTGCCTTTATACTTAACTACATTAACTACATTAAGTTAAAGATTTCTTCTAGGTATTATTACCAGCCTTCCGTGGCCTGAGCTATCAGAACGGTCTTAAAATGCTCAATTTAGTAGTTCAGTTGAAATCAGCATTTTTGACCTAGTTAGGATTTACTATAAATTGCGTTAGAAATTCTGTCATTTCAATGTTTGGAAGCTCAAAATTTTTGAAAGCAGCAAGTGGTATGTCTGCTTACGGAATGGCCTATTCAATGGTTGTAATTCACTGCCTGAGTGTTGCCTGACTGATAAGGAAGGAGCAAGTGTCTGTTTTGATGGCAGGAAGGTTGGTAAATTGAATTTTCCTGTGGCAGTCAGTCTGATTTCATAAACTGTGTTACTGACAGAATGGTAATTTTACCTCTCAAGTTGCCTTTATTTAGAGATGGAATGAGACGAGAGATTTTGGGTTAACTGATATAATCATCACTCTGTACCCTCATGTCTTCACTTAAGTCACAAGCTGTCATAGCTTAACTTGCAGAGCTTAATAAAGATCAGAACAAACAGTCAAGTTAGTGTATAACATTTTTCTCTAGGCAATGGCTACTGTCAGGGATGTTTGGAATATCTTGTGTTAAAAGGCCCACAGGCCACTGCTATTGTTGAGCAAACACTTCCTGAAGGAGTTTTTCCTCTCTAGAATTACTCAGATTCAGCTCCTCCCTCTGCGGCTTTCAAGGAAGTCATTATGCAGTCTTGACATGAGCATAAATGAGTTATAATATGGTCAGTTTAAAAAATATCATTGACTTATTTAGAATATAATCCCCTGCTATTAGGGATAAATTAACATCATTGAACTTACTTATAACATTGAAATTTCATCATTATTTTCACATATTTGCTATAAATTCCATGGTATGCATTTTTGTTCTAAAATTTCTCATCAAAAAAATCATAGTTTTATTAAAATGTTATGCATAAAATTGACACAAATGTATTAACCATTCTCATAATAAGGATATTATAATAAATCAATAATAATCACACCTTACGTGTATCAGTGTTTGACCTAAATTCCAGTTTGAAACAGCAAAGAAATCTCTGACCCACTTGACATTTGTGAATATCAGACTGAAGTTAAAAGATTTTCAGCGATCAAAGCACCATGGAATTCAATGAGGTCAATTTTAAACATACCCACTTGGATAGAAATTTTAAAACAAATAGATTACTTTACTCACTCATATCCCAACCATTTACAATGTTGGCCCTCATGGTTGTGCCCTAATATTTGATGTTTAATAAAGTACCCAATTAAATTTGGGTAAAGCAACATAATAAAACCTTAACGAAGTCCATGAGTTCTGTTCTGGAGAACTCTATGGAAGTAGAAACGTATAATTTTACCACCACACTTTGAAAATGTAATAGAGAAAGGAGAAGAAAATAAATTTCAAATGGGTTTTATGAAGAGAATAACGATTTTAATTGATGGCTTAATTAGGCCATATCATTGAGCCATATCATTAATAGTTGGTTTTGTTGACCCTACTTCACTGAGGGAGCATTAACTTCCTATGGTGTTTCAGCACTTATTACAGGCACATCAACCATTTAACCTGCATTAGGTTAAATCTAGAGCAGGTTCAATGAAGGGAAAATATTGCAATTAAGCTATTTTATATTCTAAAAGAAAGCAATCTGTTGATGATTGGAGAGTTTTTTCAAATCTCTCTGATGTTAACAACATTCAGAATTCTGTTAGTCTGAAAGTATTGACAGCTGGATAGGCCTGAATAGGTGGCCTGGCCACACTTACACAAAAAGTGGGTCAATCCGGAATGTAAACTCAGCCTTGATGGCCAGGCATGCACAAAGCATGAATAACGCAACACTGGCTCAGAAATTATGGGGGGGAAGGTTTTGTATGGCACTGTGAAGAATCCAACACTATTTTGTTCCTCAGTCCTCCCTGGTTTGACAGTAGCCGGCCATTGAGTCTGTTACATACCCCGTAACTGGGTGTCTTACCAGCAAAGATAGAAGTATCCGTTGGAGTCTGGTACTATTTTCAAAACAGTGTTTATTAGTAAAATATACAAATCAATATCAACAATGCAAATATACAGATAATACACGTTAGCAATACTAAATCTAAAAGTGTGGGTATAATAACAATCAATAATAAGCTCTATCGATGTCTAGGGGATAATGAATTATCATGGGGAAGTATAAAGTTCAGTTCATGTAGGCTGAGGTAGTTGTTGGTTCTTTTTGTTGTAACCATTGGAGGGGGGGGGGAGAGAGAGAGAGAGAGAGAGCAAACAGTGACAGTCAGTCAAACCTTCCTTTACGTTCTTGATCCGTCGATGTGTTGTTGTGGCCATTCAGGTATGACCCGTCTGTCCTTCAGCTAGATCGTTCTTCTGTCGTGGACTCGTCACCCAGGCAAGGGTGGATACATACACACAAGCCCCCACCGGCCTCGCTATAAACACTGTGAGTTAAAATTGACTGATCCTTCGTTCAGTCTCCGATGCCCCACACCTTCTCGTGGGTTGCAACACTTATACAGTGCTCACTAGTGTGTCTCCTGGTGTGTCTGAGGGGTGTCTCCCCAGACCTCACTTTTATCCCTACGCACGGGGTCTCAGGTGTCAATCAGTTTTGAATGGCTTAGTCCATCAAACCAGCCCACTCCGGCTGTCCACTGAGGAATTTTAATGAACAGAATGGTACCAAGTAAACAATCCTTCTCCGAAGCCATAAGTCTTACAGGAGTCATAATATGGTGGAACAACAAGTCTCTCTCTCCCAGTGTTATCTCTCCCTTGTCTGAAGCAAAAGTTCCAGTCCAAGTATGGTTTTGTTCCATCTCTTTCTCTCTCATTAGCAGCCTGGCAACAGTAACGGTTTGTAGTTCTCCCGGGGAGGGGGACATGGGCAACTCTGTACCCTTCTGCCCATCAGAGTTGTTCATCCTTCGTAACAAGTCAGTGGTAATACAAGAGGACATGAAAATAAAAGCATTCGCTTAACATCAAAGATCAAAGTTCAAAGTTAATTTATAATCAAAATACTATATATCATTTTCTACCTTGTGATTCATTGTCTTACAGATATTCATAGTAGATACAAAGAAACACAAAAGTATCAATGAAAATCAACATACAACAAAGGCAAACAACTAATGTGTAATAAACAATAAATTGTGCAAAAACAATAAATAAATAAATAGATAGATAGTACCCAAGTTGTAGAGTCCTTGAGAGTCAGTCCATAGTTTGTGGAATCAGTTCAGTGTAGGGGTGAGTAAAGTTTATCCCCTCTGGTTCAGGAGCCTTATGGTTAAGGGATAATATCTGAACTTGAAAATGGTAGTGTGGGACTTGAGACTCCTGTACCTCTTTCCTGATGGCTTCCAGCCTTCCTGCCTTGTTCTGATTTTAACCTGATCTTTTGTGCAGGCAATGGAATATCTGTAAGGAGGGGTATCATTTTAAGTATATCGTTAGATTCCAATAATGTCATGGGAGCTAACTGAAAATGTTTTCAAAGAGCTGAATGGAGAAGCATTGCCAGTTTACCCATTAGATCATTTGCCCACAGGTGGGTTGTGAGCTAGCAGATACGTAGGATCACCCTTACCACACAATTAATACTTTCACACTAAGCACGCACATCTAGAGCCCCCTTAGCATTTTTGCAAGGGCCATCTTCAACTGCTTCCTGCCCCTTCATATAGATTTTGCTGGGTCTGAGAAAAGTTCTGGCAAAATAATCCAGCCTTTTTGATCAGCCGGGCTTTTTCTATTGCCCTGGTACTCAGACATGGCATGATTTATTTAGTATTACAGTGTGAATATTTTCATCCGCCATTGCTACACAGATGATAAACCTGGCAAAGTCCGCAAAGAAATTCATCCACTGTCAGTAGTATTACATGCACTGCACTGTAGCAACAGCAATGCATTGTCTGCCTAGAAATTAATTTCACTGAACTCAATAAAACCCAATTTTGGAGGCTAACTACGATGCAGTATAGTACATTTAGTACTACAACTAGAGAAGAAAATTTCTAGGCACTTATTCTCAATGAAACTTTTTAAACAGTCAAAGAAAGCAAGTAATTATATTTTCTTGTAATTTATGTTTTTTATTGAAGTTCATCAAACAAACATTTCCATAAGATGTATTTCAGACATTGTACATATATATCATATAATCATATATATTACAAAATCTCCACAAAGTATTTATCTGGGGTATATACTTATAGAAAAGAGTGGAAAGAAAAAACAAGCAAAAGGAAAGAACTATGTACAGGTAGGGAGTGATCTTTTTTTTTACAACTGATTCATTGATTTGTGTGAATAAAATCAGGCCTATGAGGAATTATGTAGTTAAGCCATATTTCCCAGTATGAGTCAAATTGTTTCAGCTTATGATTAACAGATGCAGCTATCCTCTCCATTTTATAAATGTCCATTGTAATTTCCATCCATGTATTTAAAGTTGGGCTCTCCTGTGATAACCGTTTCCTAGTAAGAGTCTTTTTACCAGCCGCCAACAGTATATTCATTAAATATTTATCTCTTTTCAGCCATTCTTAAGGTATATATCCAAAATATATGGTCTTACTCTCCAAGGGTATTTCACATTTAAAGATGTCTTGTAGGGCATTGTGTATCCCCCTCCAATAGTTTTTGATAACAGGGCAGTCCCAAAAAATATGATAATGATTTGTGTTTTTATTTCCACAATTTCTCCAGCAAACAGGGAGGTTACTATCATAATGGGATTTCTGAGAGGGTGTAATAAAATATCTTATCAAGTTTTTCCATCCAAACTCCCTCCATTTCTGTGAATTGGTACGCTTCCATTGATATCTGCATATTGTTGTCCATTCTTCCCATTGATATCTCCATAATTATATTTTCAAATAAATGTTATGCTTGGAGAAGTTTCCTTAGGAATGATCTTTCTAAGCTCAAATTTGTCATGTTTTACAAAGGTTCTGGCTAACCCTTGATTACCTAAAATCACTCACCAGTTGTGCGCTTCTATGTTTTCTACAGGCCTTACAGCTGCTGCATCCTTGGTTTCATTGGCTTGGGCCTTGGCATCCTACCAGAAGGCTCTTCGAGACTCGAGAAATGATAAAAAACCCATCAGCTACCTGGCTGTTATTATTCAGTTCTGTTGGCATTTCTTCACCATTGCAGCCAGAGTCATCACATTTGCCTTGTTCGCATCAGTTTTCCAGCTCTATTTTGGGATCTTCATTGTTTTACATTGGTGCATCATGACTTTCTGGATTGTTCATTGTGAAACAGAGTTCTGCATAACCAAGTGGGAGGAGATTGTGTTTGATATGGTTGTGGGAATAATCTATATTTTCAGTTGGTTCAATGTTAAAGAAGGAAGGACTCGGTGTCGGTTATTCATATACTACTTTGGAATCCTTTTGGAAAACACAGCCTTGAGTGCTCTGTGGTACTTGTACCGAGCACCTCAAATAACTGATGCATTTGCTATACCAGCACTTTGTGTTGTTTTTAGCAGCTTTTTGACTGGAATTGTTTTTATGTTAATGTATTATGCCTTTTTTCATCCAAATGGACCAAGGTTTGGCCAGTCACCAAGCTGTGCTTGTAAGGAACCTGTAACCACTTTCAATTTGCCTGCAGATGTCTCGACAAATGCTTTGAGGTCTGTATCTCAAAGCAGGGAACAGAAACTCCCAGAAAGAGATAGTTGTATGCCTGTTTTTCAGGTCAGACCTACTGCACCCTCGACACCATCTTCACGCACACCACGGATAGAAGAAACTGTGATCAAAATTGACCTATTGAGAAACAAGTATCCAGCTTGGGACAGACACGTTTTGGACAGAAGTCTACGAAAGGCCATCCTTGCTTTTGAATGTGCATCCTCGCCACCTCAACTCCAATACAAGAATGAAGCCCTCATTGAAGAAAGGCTGGAGTACGAAACAACTCTGTGATAAGCTAACAAGCTGTTCTGTTAAGGAAGCATGTTGTCAAACCAGAGGCTGAAACTAGGACTGTGTTGATAACAGTGAGTAGAAAGTTTCCTCTCGGTGCTGCATCTCTTGAGACCATAAAACGGTTTGTGGTTTTGATGCACACAGTACACTGATGTGTATGCTGCCAAGAGCATCAATGTTTATAAACTTGGAGAAGCATAGAAATATTATGATTAGCGTTTTCTTATTACTTCAGTGATATGGTGCTAATTCATCTGCCAGCACAATTTACCAAAATTGGGCTTCTCAAACTTGTCAAGAATTCATAGTACATTATTTGCTGGCAGTATGAACGTGCACATTTTCTAGTTATTAAAACTGGGCAACATTTGCAAAATGTGTTTCTTTGATTTATGTAAGAGTTTAAAAAAAGTGATTTTCTTGTTATTTTATATATTGTGAACTATGCTAGAAAGTAACTTTTTAAATGGAGAATCGTGATATTGTGGTCTAAATTTTATGCAGATATTTAATACAATCTTGGCAGCTTTCCATTCTGGATTGTATCATCGTGGGAACTGAAATGGAATTTTAACTATCTACTTATATGTATAAAGCTTAAGTAAAGGTGTCTGCACCAAAACATTAACTTGCAGTTTGTGGCTATTTAGTGATTTGATTGAACATATGTCCCTGGAATTTTAGTGAGAAGTAGGGTCATGATTATCTCAGTGTGAATGCCAAGAAACCAATGTAAATTTAACAGAGAAGTCAAGATTTAACGTACAAGTGCAGGCACATACCATTCGTACACTCAATGCAAAGTACTTAGCAGAACAGAAAAGAAGGACAAACTTTATACAGTTTATCAGCTGCTGGGCAGAGTTCTAGTTGAAGCCAGTCTTGACAGCTGACTATGATACATTCCTCAATACTGGAAGCTGTGCTTGGGCTGTAATGTCAGAATGTTATCAACATTCATGGAGTGAAAATATAAATGGGGGATGCAATAAGCTAAATCGTTGTAAATAATTGCAAGAGAAGATCCACGGAATTGTTTCCACTGTTATTGTGGACATTATGGAGAGTGTACAATGACCCTGCATTCTGTTGTAATGTAATTGTATAAATCAGTGATGAACAATTGGGCAAATGCTTCTGTGCCAGAGTATAGTTTTAAATACTTTGCATTAGACAAGGTTGATATTGCTTGTCAGTGGAAACTAATCTAATTACTGTACATTATTTATGTTCCAATTATTAATAATTTTACCTGTGTAAGTGTTTTGTCTGAAAAATCAAAATACAACAGGAATATGCAAAGAATGGGTTTAGAGAAATTGCTTTGTCTTTTCACAAAAAAAGGATATGTTCATTATCATAAAAATAATTTTTGTGGGAAAATCTTGGTTCAGGATACTGCTTTCTTGATTATTCAGTATAATGTATATATCTTGTTAAAATTGTTTTGCAGCCATTAATTATTATGAATATCACCAATTTGCCCCATTTTTCAAAAATGCATTGAGATTTTAGTTATACAGTATGCCATACATTGTCAGCCATTGTCAGCAAGTGTGCAGATATTAAACAAGATCCATGGCAGATTATTCTTTGTGAATCCTGTGTCTGCAGCACTCTGCAAGAATGGTGGTCTCGAAGCTGAGAGACGGATTACTTGAAATACATAGCAAATTATAAAAACATTGACAGCTATCTTAGATTTGTGGTCTATGATTTGTGATCCAGAGAGTGTTGGCAAGGGTAATAAATTGATTCATTTGCGCCATCTGATATTCCCATTATTCAAATATATTTTTGACCTTCACTGCAGTGTAATCTCTACACAATGATATAACTAGCACTTAAGATTTATAGCATTAATGTTTCATTCACTAAAACATATATAAATAAACAAGTTGTAATCTTACTAATTTAGCAAATAAATGTTTGGTTTTTTTGTATATGCAGGAAGCAATCTGGTAACATTCTATGGTGTCATCGGAGAGCGTGGGCATTCTTTGGTCAGCAAAAACACATAGGACTGAAAATTAGATCTACAGAACCCCACATATTTCAGAGGAATGCAATTTAAAAATACTTCAGATAAGAAGAGGCTCTTTAACAACCAATCCTGGGACATTTTCAAAATTCAGCTGGCATTTGTGAGCTTGCATCAGTGCCAGTCTTACTTCGAGTGCATCATTTCCCGTGCACCACTTCTTTTGAGGAGTTCTCAGGGAAATTAGGTCATATTGTTCCAGAAATAATTCATATCTAGGTTGCAGAGATTCGAATCCGACAGAGATTCGAATCTTACCTTGCATTGATGCAAGCTCTCAAACCCCAAGATCAGATTGGGCCAAATCCTTAAATAGTAAACCACCTGTTGTTTCAATTCCCTCTTGTTACCAGATTACATGGAGTCTAAATTCCCTGTGATTCCAATCTTCAATGTCCCTGATTCTTAGCTAGTCTGATTTCCCCTCCTTTTACTGCCCCAATGACTCAGATCAAATTACTTACCAGTGACATAATCCCACCATCACCCCACAACACCGCAACCCCAACCCAGTCCCAGGTCCCGATTGAACATTGGACTGCTTGCAATCTCTTAAACCTTCAACTTCCAATTTGGACTTAGTGGTTGGTGTTGTATTTTTCTTAATGCACTTTGAAATAGTGAAGTGTCAGTTTTGTAGCACCCAAAGCCTCAGCAACATTGAAAATGTAGCAGAACTATAACAGTCCAGTCTAATTTCTAGACCACATATGTTCAGCCCAAAAATACTTTAGGATAGCAAGTAACATATTCTCTTTTTTTTTGGACTATGGGCCCAATCTCTGACTTAGTTAATCAATTCCTCCAAAGAGTTTTTCATCAAAGTCAGATTTGGAAGGAGGAGCGATTGGGAGAGTATCAGTGAGGGGCAAGCTTGTATGCAAGTAAAAGTGCTTTGAATGGACTGAGCCTAATACAATTCCCAAAAATTTTGCTCTTGGGTCATATTAAATAGAGCTGAGATATCTCACTTAAGCTATCCTCCTTATTTTAAGTATGCAGCTGAATATTTTCTGAAACATTGAATGATCACCAAAATACTGTTTAAAAAATTCAATGATTGTTTTAGCTTTCAGAATGTGTAACTTGCCATACAGGAAGTAGTTATAAATAGTTTTAATACTGTTAATTTTAAAATGCATGTATACAAGAGAAAAGGGAACAGAAAACAATGTTTGAGGACTGAAATTAATTAAATGAAATAGGAGGAAACTCATAAGGATTATAAAACACATCAGTGTAGACTATTTATATTTAGTCTTGTGTGTCCTGATCTTCCCCTTAACACTCCAGTTATTTTGGTTTCAGGCATGATTGTTTATTTCTGCTGGTGATCAATTGCAGCATAGGCTCCTGAAGCAACTACAATCATACAGGATCCTGTTACAAAGGTCAACCATCAATAATAATGATGAGATGGAATCTGTATATTCCGACAAGTACTGTACCTTCTTTGGCTCAGTTCACAAGCATGTGACTTTCCACAACTGAATACCTGTGTGCACACCTACTAAATTTCTCTGACCTCCATGAACATTCAAAGAAGAGAAATGGTCATTAACTGGGAAAAATAGTCTACGCTGGCCAGACATTCCTTGTGGTCCTGTTACGACCTCCATGGGTGTGACGTGGGGTCTTCCACTTCCGTGATGGTTAGTCTCTGGAGAGTTGTCGCTGCCTATACTCCCAAAATCCTGCATTCTTTGGGTCAAGGTCATCTGACTGACCTGTGTCAGTTCTCATTGGAAGTGGCCCAGGGCCACAAGCAGGATTGCTTTATGGCTGTTTCCTTCAGCTTTGTGCCTTAGGTGATTTCCTTTGTTCCATCCAACTGAGATGGGTTCAAACCAGTCTAAACACGTCACTCAAACACTTGGCCCAGCTGATCAGATCACAAGCTGTTCCTTCTGCAAACATTTCATTTTACACAACAAACAGCTTCTTATCTGAGAATGGCATCAGGTTGATGCACCATCAATAACTCACCCTGAGACGTAAAGGCGAGATATCGGCTTTTATTGACTGGAAGAAGGAATAAGCAGTGAGTGACCACCATACTACATCCTGGAGACTGAGAGGCCGGGCTGAGGCCTGAATCGCCTTTATACAGGGGTCTGTGGGAGGAGCCACAGGAGCAGTCAGCAGGGGGCGTGTCCATACAGGTATATGTAGTTCACCACAGAGGTTTAGCAGATCATTAGCAGAAACTCCTTGTGTCCACATTCAACTGCTCAGATTAAGTTAAACCAGAGCGAGAATCAATTTAACAAATAGTTCATACAATGGCAAAGTGGTGACTGCAAGGACAATTCCACAAAATGGCCACTTCCATTCCTGCCACCACATGGCAAGATCAAAGACTTCTGCTTTCTCTGTTTCCACTGCCCTTGCCTCATTCCTGTCCACTGATTTGTAAATTGCAGTTATTCCTGTCCAAATATAATGAACAACTATCTGACCGTGCTGTAGTTGATTGCTTAACTTTAATTACTTATACAATAATTGCAATGTTTCCTGTGTCCCATGTCTTCCTTAATCAGCCCTTATTGTCTTTTCATGAATAATTACCCTCAATATCCACTGATTCCCATCAAGGCCTCATTTTTGTCTTTAGTTCTCTTGGTACAAAGGTCAAATTACTACAATAAGGTCTATTACTTGGTCTTAAATGATTCAGTTTTGTTTTTGCTTTATTAAAAAAGCGACCAATAATTAAGGATCAGCAATTGCTCAAGACTTCCCAATACACATGGAGCCCACACAAAGGCTGGGAAATTGCCCCTCCTAATAATGGTTGGCTAAGGCATTAAAAAAAACAGCCCTCTGTAATGGCACTAGTTGGCTATTAGGCTGAGGAAAATGAATGGAGACACTTTTCCACCAATTCCTTTCTCTAAAGAACTTTCATCAGCCAGGGTTTTCCCTCATATGGATGGCTAAATGAAAATGAGTTATTAAAGCTGTCATAAGGTGCATGCTTCATCAGTTTAACTGTGACACTTACCCACCTCTACCTATTTGATTCATTTTGCTGGGGTTTATCCTGGAACTTTCTCATCAGCAGCATTCCAATTTATCATTCTGCCAGTTGACCTTTGGTTGTCATAGAAACAGAGCTCTACAGCACAGAAACAGGCCCTTCAGCCCATCTACTCCAAGCTAAACTATCATACCTAGTTTCATTACTGTGCACCAGGACCATAATGCTCCATACCCCTCCCATCCATGTACTTATCCAAATTTCTCTTAAATGTTGAAATCAAATTTACTCTGCTCTCCTATTATTGAGAATGTAGGCTGAAGAACTCAAAAAATAAATTAGCCTGGTAAACAATAAAACTATTTTAGGGGAAAGCACAAACTGACTACAAATGAGATTTGTGGCTGTTTCTTACAGTAATTTTTTCATTTCTGTATCTCACTCCTGTATTAACAGTCATGTAAATAAATTCATTGTACTGTTTCAGCTCAGTGGTATAATTAATTGCAATTCAGCCACAAAAAATGAAAGCCATTTCCACAGCTTTGTGAGAAAAACAATATGCACACCAACATTAATGTCATCATAAATTTATTGTTTACCTATTTACTTTCATGAAGCCTACACATTAGTTTTTGCTAATCCTAGTGTGGGAAATATGAATTCTTAATATCTACTCTGTCTCCCAAATACAACCTAAGTGGCAGCAGTGAATAAGATGGCTGACTGCTTTGTGTTAATATTGTCTAAATCTTGAAAAAAATGCTACAGCTCTTGCAGTTTGCATTGGCAATTTGAAACCACCTCGTTATTGACACATGTATGGGATAGATAGGATGCTCCAGTTAACACTTACAGCTCCTCTGGTGAATTAATCAGCTGCAGCTCTCATCAGGGTCCTGTATTGGTTGTGAAAATGTATTTTCTTCTCAGCTTAACCTCCTGAACAGCCTTTGTGGCCTATAAATGATACCTAATTTAAAATGATTTTAGATAAGCCCGGTGCTTTAGTCCACTTTAAATACTGTTTTATGTACCTGCTCAGCAACAGCATTAACAATGGAATCAATGGCATTGATTTTGGCTCTGTCCCATTGTTACCATGATTTTGTCTTGATCATGACTGAAACCAAAATCTGAAGCATAGTCGTTTTGATATCTATTTGCAGGTTTCATCAACTTCTGTTCCACTTTTATGCATTCTTTATCCAGCAAGCTCCTCAACTTCACCATTGATTATCTCAAAAGGAACTCACAAAAACTCCGGATAGTCGACCTTTCTCATTTCCTGGATGCTGATTTGGTGCTATTACACTCCACCCCCTAGATTACTTTGTTTACTCTGCTAAAAAGCAAAATTGAACAATTGTCAAGTTAATAGCCTATTCTTTCCTTTCAGTTAATGTTAAAATTATACCCATGGAATCCGAAAAGCCTTTTATCTTTGCCAAAGATGTAGACTTTCTTCCACAACACTCCTCCATGATATGATAAATGTCAATAACATATTAAAAATTCAGGATCGTGATTAAACAAAATCTTTCCTAGGCTCACCCACATGACACATGAAATTAAACAGAAACTTTATTTATCCCAGTCAGAGGGTACCTATCTGCTGACCTATCACAACAACATGGGAGAGGACCATTTGGCTTTTGCACTTAGTGGTTCAGAACCCAGGAAATCCATGACAAACTTCTTGTGATTAATGATTCCTCACTGACTTCAACCTCCCACATTGCTTTCACTATCACGATTTTTTTTTGCATTTCTCAATTTTATCCATAATATAGTCAGAGATCCCTCTATACTTTTTGCATAAACTTTCTTTCTAATCTTCCTCTATATTTCTGCATAATTCTTCTCCAAGGCTGTAAATCTGAAGTCACTCACATTCTTCCTCCTACTTACAACCCACAATGTTCATACCAAAATTCATTCCAATTACTCTAATCAAACTCATTCTTTGCCAAAACCTCAAAACAAATAATACCTTTCCTTGCTTTACCTCCCCAACAACCTTCAACCCTCTAGAATGCAAACTTTGTATTCACATTGCTTTTCTTTTAAGATTTCTTTCCTACTTTTCTTGTGTTCGGACATAATTTGCTTTGTACTTCTGGTTTCTCAGCAAAAGAAAAACATTTTACCAACGTACTTTATGGGGAAAGCAACAGCTCAATGACCAATCGTCAGGAATTAGAACACAGATTCATCAAAAGGCCTGGTGTGTAGAAGCTTCTACTTAATGTCATATTGATATGAAATTAAACCAAATAATGAATATATAGTTTGCATAAAATCCAAACATTAGGAAAAGCATTTCAAGTTATGTAATTTAATTTCCAAGGATCTTCATCCTGACAAAGTAACCTAAATACTCTATTAGTGTTTTATCTAAGTCCTGTTTCTGACAAGCTAATGAAAATTATCCATGAGTGGTAGAACACTAAAAATCTTTTATGAGCTCATTGTTGGCATTGACTTTCATTATATGTCATGAGATAACTATCAGAACAACTGTTTTTACTAAGAATCATAGCAAACAAAAAACATTTGGAACTAGAATAATCAGATTCAATAGCTCAAAATTGTCCCCAGGTCCTGACTTCCTCCAATGTGGACATTTTTCCAAATTTAAGTATCTAGGAGTCCAAATTAATTATGAATAAGTCTATTTCCTAATATAATCACTTATTTATAAATACTGCTTTTCTGACTGTTCAAATACTATATATAAAAATATTCTATAGCAATACTTTATCCCTGAAAAGTAAAATAATTTGGATATATCAGCTTGCTTATAATTTCAATATTCTATCTTACAAAAAAAGCACAAGATAATGTACATTAAAAATATAATTCCTGTTCATAATTTTCCAGCCACAGACTTCAATAATCAAGAAGTTATACACAAGTTATACACAAATTTTAATATGTGGCTCACGAGGTTTCTTTAAAAAAAAAGTACTCAGTTGGAAAACTATCCTTTTATTATTTAAGCTTTCAAATCTTAATGCTGGTCGCCTTGTTTAGAGATTATATTACTTGGACCATTATATCTTTAAACTTTCAAAGTATTTCCATGATGCTGTCTGATTCTTTTGTTATTCAGATACATCAGAAAATTCCCTTTGTGAAGAAAATTTGACCAGTTTAACATAATCAATATTTGATTAGAACTTCTGAAGTTTCTTTCCTCCCATGTATTTTTCATTCAGTCCATTTTGGTTACTTTAGAAAATACGATCAGGGCAAGAAGAGGAATAACGGACTAGAAACAATGTTCATAAGGATAGGAGAAAGCCATTTGAGCACATTGCGAATAATTGTGTAGTACTTGTAAATTGCACTCTCATCATTAATTCTTCATCTTGAATCATTTGTAGAGTTTTAATATATCCAGCCATTGGTCTTGATTACAAGATCCCTGTTACAATTTCCCTGCTTAAACTTCCAGAGGGTTGCCTGAAGGACAAACTGCTCACCATAATTAAAACTCTAAAGTTTCTCCATACGCCAATCTGTCACTCTTCACAGTCACCAAAATCTGTTATTGCATGACTGTAAGTAGCAACTACTGAATAATACAACACACTCATGAATTTGCTCATCCAGTAGGAGAAGAGTATTGCAAATATTCTAATTACATTTGGTTGCATTAATCGGGAACTAAGGGCAATTTGTTAAGAACTAAACTGATTTTGTTTGCAATTAGAAGGAAAAAGTCTTAGTTATTTGATACATTAAGTCATGAATTTCTGACTTACTACTACTGTGATCTTCTTTCTTGTATATACTGAAACATTCCATTCTCAACTTTCCAACATAATCCACCTGGGAAGGACTCTATCATCAGCATAGACTCAATATTACACCAGCATTTCATCCCATTCTACTTGATTTACTACCAGAGAACTTGTGCAGTGCTTTTAAATTTATGACAAATCATCTTTTTAAATGCTGAACAAATTTCCTTTCATGCCTCCTTTCAGTTATTACCCTGCTATGAATCATTTTAATGAGTCTGAAACATAGTTTAGAGGAAACAAAAACAAATATAAGCACAACTATTATCTGGTTGAACTCAGGTGCTAAGGATTAAATGAAATCATCCACACACTTCGGTTTGCATTCCCTTAACATCTATTGAAAAGACCATGTGTGAGAAGAGAGTAGGTCCGGCTGCAATGTTTCAGTAGTCTGACAACGTGCAGCGTCAAGGATGATGTGTAGGGAAAATGCCCACTTGAGTGAAGTACAGTGGAGAGCCACCAATAGAGTATCACAGCCCAGCTTAGATCAGCAGGGACAGGAGGTGAAGGGAGATGTACAAAAGAACTAAATTGAAAAAAATGCACCACAAACATATGATAGCACTGTAAAAGTGACAGACTGTGCTACAAAGTATATTTGCACATTTACATTTTATTGTATTGTTTAAATCATCATGTGCTATATCATTGCCAGCTCAACAAAGGAGTGGCAGCCATAAAAAAACTATTTGCATTATGGGTGATGATGGCCTAACTAACAGAAATAATGCTATAATGGGCACAGTAAAAAAAATCGTGTACTGTCATTGTCTTTTGTGTAAAATATTTATCATGTAAAAATATTCATAAGGAATTTTGTGAGATCCTAGAGTTTTGATATGACTGTAATAGTAGCTAATTATGTATGTTTGCACTTCAACCTAACCTTTGTATTGTCTGTTGAAATGGTGATCCATTTTGTGCTGTGAAAGTAAATGTATGCACTCTAAATTGATGTACAGTAACTTTAGTAATTGAGTGAGCCATTGTGTTTTTCATTTGTGAATCAATTTTGTATCATATCTTGCATATAACTTGTAAATACCCATTTTTGATTTTTCAGATTTTTAGTTTTGTACTGATAAGCATTTGTTCACATTGAGTAGTTAATTCCACCATCAGCTATGCAAAAAGGTAAAACTGAGAGATTTCCCAACCTGATTTCCCTTTTTATTAAGCTAAATGCTGTTATGCGGGTGGACTTTTTATTCTTTATTCCTGTCAAAAGATTTTAATCGAGATTTGCAGACCCAGTTTTTAACAGTGATCCAACCCAGGTAGTATAAATATATTGTGTAACGTGAGGAAATTAAAGCAGTTGTTACATTTTGTAACTGACTGGCTGGCCTACTTCATTTAATATAGCAAAAGTTCTTGTTAGCTATGCATTCTTGTAGTTTAATATTTCTCTTTTTAAATCTACAGTATATTTGTTTTGGTGTACACCATACATTGATGCAAAATTATTGATGTTGACATGTAAAGTCTGAGGTTGCTTAATTCAAACAAACAATTTCACACTTTTACTGACCATAGTATAACAACAATTAAAAGCATCACATCTTACAGCCAATTGCAACAAGATTTATTAGATATCATTTTTCACCCTTTAAATGTCCAGAACTCTGATTTTTCTGGGCAAAGGGTAACTCAGTATTGGTGGGCTTGCATGAAAGCAGAAACAGCACTCTTCAAGGAACAGCTTCTGTTGTTCAAAAACAATAGAATGTTCAAATTAATGTTCATGTGAAATTTAAAATATGAGAGGTCGGCACTAAATCATTCCTGGTATGGTTTTGGTCATTATAAATCTCAGTAGTAAGATTCTGGAAGAAGAAAATTGCTAATACTAAAATCATGCAATGGTACTAGCCCCAGGTGAATAATACCAAAACCGTACATGAAATGCATAAAAAGCCTGATGTAAATTGAACAACCTGGCTGTAGGACATAGCTGAATATACTGATTAAAACTTATACTGAAAAAATTGCGAGAGACAATTAGAAGATGGTCTGAAGAACTATATAGGTCTGAAATGTCGACTATTTATTCATTTCCATAGATGCTACCTGACTTGTTGAGTTTCTCCAGCATTTTCTGAGTATTGCTTTGGATTTCCAGCAGCTGCAGACATTCTTGTGTTTGTAACGAGGAGATGTGAAGCTTGAGTTCTGAAATCCTGTAAGTCACATTAGTAAGCAGAGATTGAATGCACTGTTATATATCATTGTATGTACAGTGGATTCCAGTTAATTGGGACTCATCGGGACCAGTATATTTTAGCCTAATTAGCCATATTCATGGAAGTAGTTAAAAAAGTATAAATAAGATGAACTACCATTTAATTGAGTGACAAATTATGTATTTAAGTGAAATACAGAACAAACTAGAATGTTATCAATGATATTAAGGTACTACCAAACTGTGTATTAAACCCTAAGACCATAAGAAAAAGGAGCAGAATTAGGTCATTCAGCCCATCGAGTCTGCTCCACCATTTCATCGTGGCCAGCCCAGTTCCCTCTCAACTCCATTTGCTTGCCTTCTTCCTGTGACCCTTCATACCCTGACTAATCAAGAAACTATCAACTTCACTTTAACTATACCCAATAACCAGACCTCTACAGATGGCTGAGGCAGAGAAAGCCACACAGTGCACGTTTCCGACACTAGTTAGAAACTGTTGGGCAATAATCTCCTGTCCCAATTAAATAGTGTCATAAATAAATGAAGGGAGTCCTGGCTGTTTTCTCAGTTAGTTTCTGTTCATTAAGAGCTGTCCCAAATAAGCGGCCGCCCTGATGAATCAGTGGCCCAATGAACCAGAATCCATGGTAATTCAACTCCTGCTAGTGAATGTACAGCCAGACAATTCTCATTCAGGTTGGAAACAAGTGATTCCGCAGATGCAGGAAATCCAGCGTAACACACCCTCAAAATGCTAGAGAAATTCAGCAGGTTTGGCAGCATCTTCTGAAAGAAATAAACAGTCAACATTTTGGGGCCAAGATTGTACCTATTCCTCTCATTCAGGTTGATCCCTCAAGACCTGATGTGATATTGCCACATGAACTAGGTTTGATCCTGATTTCAGATGCTGCTGGTTTGCAGTTTGCACGTTCTCTTTGTAAACACGAGGCTTCCTCCCAGATGCGTGGGTATGCCTGTTGGCTGATGTTCCTATTCTACTGTAGGTGCAAGCTGAGCAATAGAGGGGAGTTGATGGATATGTGGAAAACAATGAACGGCAGGGAGATAAAATGTGAAATCAAACTAAAGGGCGTACTCTGATAACAGCACAGTCTCAGTTGACCAAATGAGCTCCTGTAACATATGGAAATATAAGAAAACAAGTTGGAGGAAATACATTGTCGAGACTAAATATAAACTTAAAGATGAGTTGGAAGGGAAATATCGGAGTAATACAATCCCTTAATTTTATATTTTGATTATATATTCCAACAACCACATTTATAAATAAACTGCCTTTATAAATTTGTAATAAGAGTGATTGCAAATCCTTCATCACACCAGTAGACATAACACAAATTGAAGAGGCACTAGTTTCTCTGGAAACTACAGAGAAGCAATACTGCAGTATTTATTATGTCTTTAGACGGTACACAATAGATTTGCAAATCTAAGCCTTGTAGAAGTGTGGTGAGTGCAGAATTTGTGGGGAAATCTCATAGGGCAGCTCTGGGACATGTATCGAGAGAATGGTGGGACAAGGGATTGTGGGCCTCTGAAAGTATACTGCATTATAAAAGTAGAGCCCCTGAGTCTGCAACCCTGCCATCAATAGCCCCAGGGAATAAAAAAATTAAAGGTTTATCTTGACTCGGGACAGTCTTGGGACCACTGAGAAGAAATCATGTTAGGATAAGCCTTTTAACTTCAACTGTTGGGTTAAGGCATGCCCTTGGAATTAAGGCTTGGGCTCAATTGCCATCACTGTAATCACCTAGTGGTCTCCCTTCAGAGAATGCAATAGAGTTATCTGGTGTGTAATGTATGAATGAAATTGTTACCCACAATTTGAAATTGGAATTTTCAGGGAAAAAATACCACTTAGCGCATTGAATGTTGTACTCAACAATAGAATTCCTAGGAATTCTTCTACTTCCCATTCCCAAGTTGAAATCTAAAGTAAAAAGGAGAAATAAACTAGAAATAACCAGCAAGTTAGGCAGTACCCTTGGAGAGAGAAACAGAGATAACGTGTCAGGCTCCTTCCACTGGTCAGATGTGATGAAGAATCATGAACCAGAGAGGACAGTTCAATTTTATTGACACATACTGTCATGTCTTGGATTTCTATATATGTGTACTCAAACATGAAACTTCCAGACCTAATTATAGTCGGCACATTTCATGTGCATTTTCACTGGATTCCCTATTGGAGTACAGCAGTGTTACTAGATCTTATTGAATTCCCCAGTGTTTACAACTGATTTCAACAATGACTCTATCACAACAGGAAGACAAATCAGATAAATGGTGATGCAGACTCGATGGGCCAAATGGCCTAATTCTGCTCCTGTGTCTTATGGAGTAAGGCAGTTAAATTTTTTTTAATTATTTGTTATTTTTTTATTCCTTTTCATTATTTAAGTTCTATTAAACTTTATAACATAATGTTTAATATAATCCATTGTTTAATTTTTATTTAATATCTGATTGTAAACAATTATTCTCTAGTTTACTGTGCAACAAAAGGTAGGCTTTCTACTTCAAAAGGAGATGAGTTTTGAGAGTGCAGCAATTGTGGGTGCAGGTTCAATTAGCAGTGTTTCTGTCTCTGTGGATGTTGTCTGATTTGCTGAGCATTTCTATTTTCATCTCATCTGAAGGCTACCTTTATTGCCAACACATGCCATGGGAGATGAATAAAATGGAGAGGAATATGCCAATTAAAAGAGAACCTACGTTCTTGACATTAGGCTTTAACTGTTAAATCTAAAGGCATTAATTTAAAAAAGGAATTTATTCTGTAAAGTATCAACATGAAACACAAACTGATGTGGTTATTTACGGTGTGAACTAAAGGTGAATGTGTCACTTGTGTACTGTGGTTTTTGTGCTGCAGCAGAATGTTTTTTTTTGCAAAATATTGTACGTTAAAACTACCTCAACCGTGGTTTACTTTAAACATACATTTTAAGGATTCGTTTTATAGTAATTCATCTGAGAAAGCACTTTGCATTTTCTAGTCTCTTATAATACTTTTTGTAGGTTTTATTGAAAATTTCAATGTGAGCAATTATTTTCAGTAGTAGTGTGCAGGTCCAATGGGGTAGATTTTAAAGTGGACATAATGCTGACCTTGTAGGTCAGTGGCCTTTCTTGAAACCTATGAGCTAGAAATTGAACTTGGGCATTTCCTTTAACAGACAGTTCATCCACAACAGCAGTTTATATCCACCCACAACTTTGCCCCTATATATAGTATTCAATTTCATAATTATGGTAAGCTTTAATGGGAAGCTCAAATCTACAAATATTTTACTTACATGCATTACCTTTTGATACATTGCATCAAATTTTACATTCCTTACCATGCAAACAAAACTAGATCTTTTATGCCTGAATATACACTCAAAAATTCTAATAAAGAGGAAGGATTTTCCATTTCAAATATTGTCCAGCCAAATATTAGTATTCTGCTCTCAGTGATGTACTTCACACTTTAGAAGGTGCTTACTCCCCTTATTTTAGAAGTTCTTTTTCATTTTTGGTAAATGCATCAGCTGATCAATCTCACACATGTAATGAAATAATAGGAAATTATATCAGTGTTCACACAGTCGTAAGCTAAACATTTAAGGCAGTACAAGTACAGTAGTGGAAAGATGCAGTAGAGAATTGTGTGCTTTTAGTAATCCTCTTATAACACATCTGAAATAATGTGACAACAAAATAATCTTACTGTGAATAATGAACTGATTTATAATAGCGTAATCTCTTTCTATCACACATTCCTTTAAAAATAGATACTGTAAAGATTCTATTGGTTAGTGGCTGCTAATGTAACGCTATTCAGCAATAGAATAAGTTTTCGTGAACAAAATAATCAGAATGTGCATTGTGTATTTATTATTCCGACTGTAGTGAATTGAATCATGATGGATTTTAAAATAGTAACATTAGTCGTGTCTTTTTTTTTTGTAAAATAATTGGAATACTTGAAATTTTATATACTGTACCTGAGAGTTTTTGTATACTTTTTATTTTAACTGCAGCAGAAGGTACCAAATTCATTGAATAAATACACTGTGGCCATTTTAGCAGTTTAATTTGCTTGTCTGTGTCCTTCTTAACAAAATAAACTTTCACCTCAGGGTCCAACTTTTGCAGAAAGTTTTGAAGCATGGGAAGTGCTATGTGGGTCACAGGCTTGTGCATCATGTTAGCATCCTTACTGTGCCTACTAGTCTTGCCATTAATTTCCCTAAGGCTTTTTCCCAACTATCAGTTATAATTCCTCGGTGTAAGTATAGTCATTGGAAGTTCTACTGAAACAAATAGTGATCTTTTGTTTCCCATAATGGGGAGGCCAGGGCTGGTGGCTCAGTGTTCCAGCGTAGACAAATTTCAAGAGTGAAAAATGGGGTGCAGAAGGGAAGAGGATGTTGCACTGCAGATAAGGGAGAACACTATGGCAGTACACAGGGAAGAAATCAAGGAGGGATCAGCCAGTGAAGTTATGTGAAATAAGAAAGAGACAATCATTGATGGGGTTATACTCTAGGTCTCCTAGTAGTCAACAGGAATTAGAAGAATAAATATGTAGGTGAATTGGTGAATTACAGAATGGTTTAAAAGCAATGGTGTAGTATTGTCTGATACTGGTCCAAATATTAACTATAATTGTCTTGGTACATGGGATTAGATGAGACAGAATTGATAAAATACTGACCACTTTATTAGGTATACCTGAATACATGCTTGTTTTTATCTACTCTTCCAATCATGCAGACATGGTCAAAAGGTTCAATTGTTTTCCAGACCAAACATCAGAATGGGGAAGATATGTGATTTAGGTGACTTTGACATGGAATGATTGTTGATGCCAGATGGGGTGGTTTGAGTATCTCAGAAACTGCTGATCTTCTGGGATTTTGACACACCATAGTCTCCAGAACTCACAGAGAATGGTGCAAAAGAAAAACAAAAAAAAAAGCATCAGGTGAGTGATATTTCTCGGGGTAAAAAATACCTTATGAATGAGAGTTCAGAGGAGAATAGTCAGACAGGTTCAAGCTGACGACAAGGATATAGTTGCTTAAATAACCATGCATTACAACAGTGGTATGCAGAAGAGTATGTCTGAATGCACGACACATCGAAACTTGAAATGGATGGGCTACAACACAGAAGATCCCAAACATACACTTGTGGCCATTTTATTAGGTACAGAAGATACCTAATACCTGAAGTGACCACTGAGTGTACATACAAAGGAATTTTTTTGGACATAGCTAGAATGTCTACCAACAAGCAGGCTATAGTTTAACTTACTTCAGAGAATGAGGATGGGCTAGTGATAGAAGTGTACGTGGAAGAAACTTTTGGGAATAGTGAACATATCTAGTAAGCTTCAAGATCATCTCTGGTAACAAGGACCAAACTTTGGGCCGTAAACTAGGAGAAGGAAAATTTCAATAGTATAAGTCAAGTCCTGTTAGATGTAAACTTAAGGTAGTTGGTTGAGGGAAAATATTTTAAAATACAGATAACAATCACATGCCCACATTAGGGTAAGAAGCAAGGATGGGTTAAAGAATATTGAATGTTTAACGAGGCCAAAGGAAGTATATGTCTGGTATCAGTACCAAGCAAGTCCTTTGGGGTTTCTAGAAGAGAAGGTAAGAATGAAATTAGGTATAATCAAAGGGTTTATGAAATTATCTAAACAGAGAAAATCTGCAGATACTGGAAATCAAAGCAACACACACAAAATGCAGGAGGAATTCAGCAAGCCCTGCAGTACCTATGGAAGAAAGTACAGTCAACATTTCAGGCCAAGACCCTTTGGCAGGACTGGAGAAAAACAGATGAGAAGTAGATTTAAAAGGTGGGGAGGTGAGAGAGAAACACAAGGTGATAGGTGAATCCAGGAGGGGGAGGGATGAAGTAAAGAGCTGGGAAGTTGATTGGTGAAAGAGATACAGGGCTGGAGAGAGGGGGAGTCTGATAGGAGAGGACAGAAGGCCATGGAAGAAAAAGGGGGGAAGTACCGGCAGGCAAGGAGATAAGGTGAGAGAGAGAAAAGGGTATGGGGAATGGTGAAGGAGAGGTGGGGGGAGGGCACTATCAGAGTGCGAGAGATCAAAGTTCATGCCTTCAGCTTGGAGACTACCCAGATGGAATATAAGATGTTGTTCCTCCAACCTGAGTGTGACCTCATTGCGACAGTAGAGGAGGCCATGGACTGACATATCAGACTGGGAATGGGATGTGGAATTAAAACAGGTGGCCACTGGGAGATCCTGCTTTTTCTAGCAGATGAAACGTGAGTGCTTGGTGAAGCGGTCTCCCAGTCTACATTGGGTCTCACTGATACACAGGAGCCCACACCGGGAGCAGCAAACACAGTATATGACTCCAATTCCGATATGTCTATCCATAGCCACATCAATGGTTATGCTTTGGAGAAAGTGAAGAGTGCGAAGTTCCTTGGTGTGCACATAATGGACAATCAAATCTGGACCCGTCCCATCTGGCTGCATTATTGTGTGGTACGGAAGCTGCAAAGTATCGGACAGCAAGACCCTACAGAGGACAGTAAAAACTGCCAAGAGGATCATCGGGGTCTCCGTCCCCACTATTTGTGACATTTAACAGGGGCATTGATCACAAAGGGCACAAAGCATTGTTGGGGATCCCTATCATCCATCTCACAATCTCTTTAACTCACTACCATCAGGAAGAAGGTACAGAAGCATCAAGACGTGGACTGCCAGACTGGGTAATAGCTTCTTCCCCCAGGCTTTGAGACAAATGAATACTCTGCCACCACTGAGATCTTGTCGCCAGACTGTTTACAGTACTGTTTACTTGTGTTGTGCTTTACTACATACATTTTGAATTACATTTCATTAACTTATTTATAGTACAATGTTTTGGTTTATGTGCTGTGTGTGGGTGCTGTTTATTAACTACAGATCAGCTTTTAGCACAATCATTCCTACAGGTCTGATCAAATAGCTCCAAATCCTGGGCCTCTGCAACTGGATCCTTGATGGACTTCAACAAAGTCCATAGTCTGTGCAGGTTGGAAATAACATCTCCATCTCACTGATAATCAAGACTGGCGCACCTCAAGGATGTGTGCTTAGACCGCTGTTCTACTCTCTAAATCCACGACAGGCACAGCTCAAAGACAACTATTGGTCACAGAATTTCATATGGTGAGGACAGTGCAAAATATATCAGCTAGTTGAGTGGTGTCGCAGCAACAACCTTACACTCAGGGTCAGTAAGACCAAAGAATTGATTGTGGATTTCAGGAACGTTAAGAACAGGGAACACATAGAGGGATCAGAAGTGGAGAGGGTGAGGAATTTCAAGTTCCTGGCTATCAAGATCTCTGAGTATCTCTCCTGGGCCCAGCGTAGCGATGCAGTTACAAAGATGGAAGGGCAACAGCGATGTTCATTATGAGTTTGAGGGGATTTGGTTATGTCATCAAAGACACTAATTTCTACAGATAAACTACAGAAAGCAATCTAACTGGCTGCATTATTGTCTGGTATGGGGGGGGGGGGTCACTACACAAGATCAAAACTAGTTGCACAAGGTTCATGGATACTAGCCTCTCCAGCATCTAGAACATCTTCAAGAAGTGATGCCTCATAAAGGCAGCATCCATCATTAAGGAACCCCATCACACAGGACATGCCCTCTTTTCATTGTTGCCATCAGGGAAGAGGTTCAGAAGCCTGAAGGCACACGCTCAACAATTCAGGGACAGCTTCTTCCCCTCTGAACTCATGAACACCACCTGACTACCTTTTTCCTCTCTTTTTGTACTACTTATTTATATACTTATTGTAATTCACAGTGTTTATTATTATATATCGCAATGTACTACTACCACGTAACAACAAATTACGACATGTGCCAGAGATTTTAAACCTGATTTTGATTCTGATGTTGTCTGGATAGATACAGTATGCCTGGAGGTTCGTTGTTTTGTTTCATTGTACGTAGGTACAGTCAGATGGCAATAAACTTGAATTTGAACTTGAGTTTTTATCACATCAATGGATAAAATTTTTATTGCCTGTATGTGTTGCTTCCTCAAGGTAATTTTTTCCCTTCTTTCCTTTCCTTCGATGTATGATTAAAAGTCGACACACATGGCTGAAATTGCACCGGACACACTATTGGGCCCTTCCAAATACTGTCCAAGTTGGTAAGCTGACACTTACCCAGCAGCAAAGGCACAAAAAATTCCATAATTACTTACTTACCTTGTTTCTGGCTCTGAAATATTCTCGATAAAAAGGGTCCACAATAAGCTCCACGAAATGGGGTTGGCAGAACGTTATGGGGCAAAGGGCCTGTATTGTGTGTACTCTTTTATGTTCTATGTTCTAATACATTGTCATGGAATGGTGTCAGTAAAAGCACGTGTTAGTTTGTTGCTTTTTGCATAGAACAGAGACCTGACTTCAGAAACCTAAGCTGGACTCCCTCAGAGACAGCAGGAGGTTGCTCGGGATCTTTCCAAACACCACAGAGTATGAAAAAAGAATTGTAAAAGTAAACCATTCTGTGATGCCACAGCAGTGATGCCACCAGTAGCTGTTTTGTTGCCATACAGAATGGGTCAGAAAGTTTAGGGCAGGAAGCAACTCTCATAAGGTCTTCAGATACATACACAGTTTGCCTGTACCCCTCCGTTCTTTCTTTTTAAATCTTTTTATTAATTTTAAACAAACATAAATAAAACATAAATACAAAGTGTTTGAGAGCACATAATTAATAGTTTAAATAGACATTTATATAATAATAAAATAGATAACCTCACAAAGTCATAACATTGATGAACAAAGAAATAAAAAGAAAAAAAGACCCCAGAGAAAAAAAGAAAAAAAAAACACTACCCAACATGGGCCATTGAATAATGTTAGATACATACAGTAGTGCCAATAACTTCGAATCTCCATCCAAACAATTAAGGATAATATAAGTAAGGTTTAGGAAAAGACAATTCAACTCATATGAAAATGTTGAATAAATGGTCTCCAAGTTTCTTCAATTTTAACTGAAGGGTCAAAAACAACACTACTAATTTTTTCTAAGCTCAAACAAGAAATGGTTTGGGAAAACCACTGAAATATAGTTGGAGGATTAATTTCTTTCCAATTCAATAGAATAGATCTTCTAGCCATTAATGTAACAAATGCAATCATTCGTCGGGATGAAGAGGATAGACAACTATTATCCACCATTGGTAAGCCAAATATTGCAGTAAAAGGATGCGGTTGGATATTAATATTTAAAACTCTTGAAATAATACTAAAAATATCTTTCCAATAATTTTGTATACAAGGGCAAGACCAAAACATATGGGTTAATGAGGCAACATCAAAATGGCATCTGTCACAGGTTGAATTAACATAAGAATAAAATCGAGCAAGTTTATCCTTAGACATATACCCCTATGTTAAGCTACATGTTTTTAGTTACAGATATTCTAGCACTATGTGACATTCTCCAGGAAAACCTTCAAGCCAGGCTTTCTCACTAGCCTGGTTTGCTCCTTCTGTGGCAATCAAGCTCACTTTTAATTCTTAACTTCTCCACCACAGAACTTTTCCCAATAGCTGCCACAAATCCTCTATGGGTCACAATTTGTGGCTCACTGAAGCATCTAGAAACTGCATTCACAAAATGAAATGTGTTTTAACTATTTTGCCATCTCAGAATTTCCAACACTGCAGGCTTCCCAGGGGCACAAATGGTCTCTGACAATACTCATGCACACATATAGGTTTTCCTTAATAACACAGTTCATTTTATGGACAGGAAAGGTTTCCACTCTCTCATTGTGCAGTTTTATTTGAAATATGATAGGAATTTCCTTATGGCGATTGCCATATTTTAGACACCCAGCCAAGATTTCTTCCTCTTGAGATCATCTGTACTACTGCACACTTCCATCAGGCAGCACCGACTGCCCAGTGGGGTGGACTGGGTGAGAATTAGGTCTGTTAACTGGAAAAGCTCGCAAAACTTTGTGAGGGCCATGAACTACATATTAATCTCAAATCTGAAATGGCAGTCTAGCTGATTGTCAATCACATCGAATTCAACATTCTAATCATTTAATGGGGTAAAGATCTCTTTCTTAGACATTGTTTGAATAGTTAGTGACTATCATATTTTGATGCCCCTTGGTTTCAGACATCTTGAAGATGTCTGCTTTATTTCACACTGAAAATAAAACCACATACAAATAGGAATACAAAACTAGAAATGGCATTGGGGTCTTGAGAAATAAGACAAAACAAAGAAATTTTTAGAATTCACCTGGAACTCTTGCAGATGTTCTTGAAAGCTAATAACATTGTAGAGACCATAGACAAAAATAGAGGTGATCTGTTATCAGAGGAAAGCCACTTCATTTGTGGTCTAGTCTTGAACACGAAGAAAACAGTGAATTGTTTGTTGGCACAAAGTAGCTATGAGCTAAAGGGTCCTTTAAAACCATCAGCAACAGCTACAAGTTTGGTATGAGTAACTGGATGCCAGAGAAGCTGATCGGATCTGGAAAGTGTTTCTATAAGAGCCAGCATAATTTCATTACTTGTTCTTGGACTGAGCACTGACGAACAAGTTAGTTTTTAGCTTAAACAATAAGTGTGTACAGCCCAAGCACATTATTGCTCTAAGCCTTAATTTTCAGAAGACAATTAGGATTGCTGCTCCCAGTAGCACTGAAAAATGTGTGTGGCACACACAAGATGCTGGAGGAACTCAGCAGGCCAGGCAGCATATATGGAAAAGAGTACAGTCGATGCCCCAGGCCGAAACCCTTCGGCAGAACAAATGTGAAGGTGTTTCAGGCAGTTGATGTTGCAAATTGATCAGATATGACCTGCAGAGAAAAGATGCAAGTGTGCAGGCTGTGGCTTGTTCATCAAGGCTTGGTCACACAAATCCAATGAGAGTTATCAGCAGAAATCAGCTAATGACAGGAACCTGAAAGGGTCACTTAAAAATAGCACAGTGGCACAGCTGGGTGAAGCCGCAGCCTCACAGACAATTGTCAATCACTGATTGTGTGGAGTTTTCAGGTTCTTCCTGTAACCATGTGGATTACTTCAGGTGCTCTGGTATCTTCCCACGCTCAAAGACGTAGCATAATTGGTCACCAGAAATGAATCCTCATGTGCAGTTGTGTAACTGCACCAATCCAATGAAATAATGGCCACGCAACATACAGATGTCCTTGAAGATTTATTTTATTTCTCTCTCTCTCTCTTTCTTCAGTAGACACCGTGAAAACTACAAGAAAATAAAAGTCATAAAAAGTATGAAACGTATATCTCTCACTCTTTTAAAGTCTCTCAAGCTAGTGTCTGCCGATAAACAGGCCCAAACACGTTGGCACATCAGAAGTGTGCTGAAATCAAGTAGATCACTAAAAACGCATCACACTGTCCATATAAAGGCACGTCAGCAACATTGTACACAATATAAAATAATAAACATCTACCGTGTGCGCCTCTTGGACCGCATGCAGAATAAGGTTATTTTAGGACCATGTGTCTTTCTCCGCTTCTATGTTGTTTCTGACCCATAATACCACAGTCATCCTTTTATTAAACCATGGTCATGTGACCTGTTAAACTCTGGTCATGTGACCCATTAAACTCTGGTCCTTAAATAAAACCTTACATAAAATATTTTAAGATGATAAAATAATCATGAATTTGTGACAAAACATGTAAAATAAGCATCTCATTGAAACATGTCTCTGAGACAGTTACAAGTTGAGTAGGAAAAACCAAATGGACAATAAACTGGGATTGGTGTAAATGGGTACTTGATAGTGTGGATTTCATGGCCTGTAGGACTTTTTTCAAATCTGCATGATTCTACATTGAGAAGCCTTATTACTGATGTGTGCGAAATCAAGGTGCTGCCATTTTAACTTGACACCTTGCACCAGCTGCCAGACCATAACAGACACAAAGAATTATTGCTCACATGGTCTCGGCCCGAAACGTCGACAGTGCTTCTCCTTATAGATGCTGCCTGGCCTGCTGTGTTCCACCAGCATTTTGTGTGTGTTGTCTGAATTTCCAGCATCTGCAGGTTTCCTCATGTTTGCGCACATCTTTTTCAGGATGGAGAGATATGCCTGCGAAACATATCCAGAAGGGTTAACTACAAGGGAATGATAATGTAACAAGGCACTTACACAATTGGAAGTATTAGTGAAGACTGTGGAGAATTTAACACTGACATTGGCAATGTGTCCCAATCATTGCATGCACAGTGATACTGCAACAGGTGATCAGTGATCGGGTGAGGCACACTTTAATTTAAATTAGACTGAGAACAAAACACTACCATGTGCAGTTTCAGCAGTGGTTATATGAATTGCTTCTCAGGAATTTGTTGGTGATAACTGCAACAGATCATCCCAGAAGATGAGGAGCAAACAGAGAGGTCCATTTCACTTGTTCACCCCAGATTCTATGCTGTGAATTTGCAGACACCCAAGTGAACTGATGAAGCAAGCTGAAGTGATATACACATGCAATAATCAGCCCATGAATGGACAGCAAGATAGGGCAGTAAGAAAGAAAGGATCCATTGTTCAAGATGGTGAATTTCATGGATTACAAAGAGGCAATTGATTAGGTTACACAAATCCGAAAATTGAAAAATCTTTATTGTCATTGCATAGTACAATTTGTCATGCACCAATACAGCGAAAATGAGTTTGCAACTCTCATACTCAATGCTATAAAACAACAAATAAAATAAATAAATAAACAATAAATAAAGTCAAGTAACTAGCCAGTACAAGCAATGTCCAGCAGTACAAAAGTGCAACTCAGATGCATGACAGCCATAAAACCAGTATTAAAAGTAGCAATATAACAAATTTATGGATGATGCTTGATCGATTGGTTCAGAGCAATTATAGTTCTGGGGAAAAAGCTATTTTTTAGTCTGGAATTGCGGGCATAGAAAATTTATAACGTCTGCCAGATGGAAGACGTTCAAACAGATGATTGGCAAACACAAGGAAATCTGCAGATGCTGGAAATGCTGCGTTCCACCGGCATTTTCTGTGTGTTTCTCAAACAGATGATTGCATGGGTATGTATTGTCCTTACAGATGCTTGTAGCTTTCCTTAGGTAGTGTAAGCTGTAGGTGTCCTCCAGGGCTGGGAGCTGTGTCCTGATGATATTCTGTGCACTAGAGACGACCCGCTGAAGTGCTTTCCTTATCAGCTGCTGTACACCTGAGATACCACACAGAGATGCAGTATGATAAGATGCTCTCTATGGTGCAGCGGTAAAAGGTCACTAGCATCTGTTCAGGTAGACCAGCCTTCTTCAGCATCCTGAGGAAAAATAAGCGTTGCTGTGCTTTCTTAACTATTGTTGTGGTGTTAGTGGACCATATAAGGTCTTCTGAGATGTGTATCCCCAGAAACCTGAAACTGGACACTTTCTCCACTATGTCTCCATTAATGTAGACTGGAGTGTACTCGTCATCCCGTGACTTTCCAAAGATGATAATTAGCTCCGTAGTCTTTGCTGTATTAAGAGACAGGTTGTTCTCTGAGCACCAGCTCACTAAGTTCTGTACCTCCGCTCTGTACGCTGATTCATCTCTGTTGGAGATCAACCCAATCACTGTTGTGTCCTCTGCGAATTTGACGATGGTATTGGTGTTAAATGCAGGTACACAGTCGTAAGTGAAGAGGGAGTAGAGTATGGGACTCAATACACAACCTTGTGGTGTACCAGTATTCAGGATAGTACTGGATCATGCGATCATGGCCCATGAGAAAATGGGAATAAGTGGATTGATTTTCTGATGGCCATTGGAGTACAAGGAGGTAAAGAGAGGATCTGGCACAGAGGACTAGCAATCATTGTGTGTAGAATGGATCAGTAGGCATTCCTTTCGGGAGGGAAGCTGCTGGAGAAAGTTTTCAGACAATGAAAATCCTGGTTTCATTAGCATAACAAAGGCATCAAACAAAGAGAGCTAAGAGTGGGATCATGAGACCAAAGTGAAGACTTAGGAACAAGAAAGAAATGAACAAATTGTGCTCTTGCTGCATCAGACAAATGGGATATTTCAGTGGAACAGACCTGCTTAAAAATTTCCTCTGCTGTCAGTTGAGTTTATATCCAGTCTCTCTTCGCTAATACCTCCAAGTAAGCTCATTGATTTTTTTCAGCCATCTTTGCAACTTGCTCTGCCACCTGTAGTATAACTGAGGATCAAGGTCTTGTTGTTTACAGAGCTTTTCAAAACTATGCCTTATGGGAGTCAAAATCATTCTACTGTTGAGGCTGACTTTGACAAACTGCCTGTAGTTATTTCTTCTGTAAAAGGCTACTAGTGAATAAATATGCACCATAATTCAATCTGATATAAAGCTGCTTGTTCTGATTGATGATCATCTTCTGAAATGTTGTGGACATACAGTTAAAATCCAGATATAAATTCAGACAGGATGATGAAAGTGAATCAAATGTTCACCATAGGATGCAGTATTTTATTTTTGAGTGTGGCAGTCCATACTTCAGACTGGATAGAGCAAGCATGCTTACCTCTGGTAGCTGTCTTTTCAGAAAAGTCTGAATTGAAAGTCTGGGAAGCAAATTGGATAGCAGCAGGAAACAAACATGTAATTGTGATTCACGATTAGGGCAACTCTATTAAGAGCCAGGCCAGTCTGAGCACCTACAATATAGTGTGAGTCCAACATCCAATCAGTACAAAGCATGTTGTTGAATGCCATGATACATCAACACAGAAATAGTCAATACCAGTTCAAGCCAGTGTAATCCTCAGGTTCTGTCGGCTGTGCAGGTCTAGGGAAGACAATCTCTGGCCCCACCAAATGTACGAGATGTTCCAAACCTCCTGTTTGTGTGGATGCTGCGTGATGTGTTATCCTGTTACAAATCAGTACCACAAAATAACAAACAGTAAACTATATGCAATTGTCTCATTGTCGGTGTGGAGAGGCCTGCAGGAGGTCACTGGCTACAGGAGATGCACTGCCCCCCCTGCTGAGGTTAACAAAGCTTGGCTGACGACCTTAATACCTTTTACTGTAGATTTGAGAGTACTTCTTACACCTGTCCCTCCCCCCTCTTCAGTCTCTCTTCCTGCCTTCCCTCGACCATCACTCACTGGCACTCATCCCCCAATCACTGCATCACCTCCCCACCACCTCTGCCCAGCCCCCCAGATCACAGCTTAGAATCAGCGAAGGAGAAGTATGTTGACTGTTCCAGCGACTTAAGACCCGAAAATCTCCAGGCCCAGATGGGGTCTCCCCCTCCTGTCTACGAGCCTGTGCTGATCAGCTGGCTCCCATCTTCACTCAGCTCTTTAATAGATCTCTGGAGCTGAGTGAGGTTCCGACTTGCTTCAAGCGCTCTACCATCATCCCAGTCCCCAAGAAACCCACCATCACAGGACTGAACAACAACAGACCTGTCACATTGACATCTGTGGTCATGAAATCCTTTGAACGCTTGGTGTTGAACCACCTGAAGACCCTCACCAGCAGCCTGCTGGATCCCCTGCAGTTTGCCTACCGGGCAAATAGGTCAGTAGACGATGCAGTCAACCTGGGACTGCACTATATCCTGCAACATCTGGATCGTCCTGGGACCTATGCTCGGATGCTGTTTGTGGATTTCAGTTCGGCGTTTAACACCATCGTCCCTCATACCCTCTGCTCCAAATTGTCTCAGCTTCCTGACCAACAGAAGTCAGCAGGTAAGGATGGGACAGGTCACCTCGGATACTCGAATCACCAACACCGGCGCCCCCCAGGGGTGTGTCCTCTCTCCACTGCTGTTCTCCCTCTACACCAATGACTGCACCTCCTCCAACCCCTATGTGAAGCTTTTGAAGCTTGCAGACGACACCACCGTCATCGGAATCATCCAGAACAGTGATGAGTCTGCATATCGACAGCAGGTGGACCAACTGGCACTCTGGTGCAGTCGGAACAATCTGGAGCTGAACACGCTCAAGACAAAGGAGATGATAGTGGATTACAGGAGACATCCCCCCTGTTATGTCCCCCCTCACAGTCCTCAGCAGCCCTGTGTCCACCGTGGAGAACTTCAGGTTCCTGGGAACCACCATCTCTCAGGATCTGAAGTGGGAGCAGAACATCAGCTCCATCCTGAAGAAGGCCCAGCAGCGGATGTACTTCCTGCGGCTCTTGAGGAAATATGGTCTGCCTCAGGAATTGCTGCTGCAGTTCTATACTGCAGTCATTGAGTCTGTCCTGTGCACCTCCATCACTGTGTGGTTTGGAGCCACCACCAAGCAGGATAGAACCAGACTACAGCGCACAGTGAGGACTGCCGAGCGCATCATTGGAGCCTCCCTGCCCCCTATTGTGGACCTGTACTCTTCCAGGTTGAAGAAGAGGGCGGGGAACATCATAAAGGACTCCTTCCATCCTGCGCACGGACTGTTTGAACTGCTTCCGTCTGGTAGGCGCTTTAGATCCCTCCAGACTAAGACTAATAGGCACTGGAGAAGTTTTTTCCTTACTGCGGTCACTTTGCTGAACAGTTAACTGCCGGTTAACTGTCGGCTAACTATTACTTGGATAGCACTACCAGTATGTATAATCTATATTTTCATTTATATTTATCATTATTATTGTTATGAGTAGAGAGACAACATTTGCTGGAAGTAAATTCCTTGAATGTGCACAGGTACTTGGCGATTAAAGTCTGATTCTGATTCTGATTAAACAATTTAGCTTTTATTATTCTTAATTTGACTGAAGGGTCAGGAAAGTAAAACAAAAAGAGGAGGGCCCATTTTAATGAAACAGTCTGATGTGCTCAAGTTGGAGCTCACAGTTTCCTCCCGTTGGTCCTCCATCGATTTCCACGGGCTTCATTGACTCCCGGCCCCACTCCAAGTCCACTCCTTTCTGGTGTCCCTGACTTCTCCTTTCTGGCATCTTCTCTCCTCATCATCCGCCAAACAAAAGACCGAGATCACCTCAGTCTCAGGCACACAACAAGAAAAAACACTCCCTAATTTGGACAGCACATGTTCCGAAGCCCCTGTTATCTTTAGCCATAAACCAAACACTGTTTCTACAGAAAAACCAGCACATTAGCAGCCAAACATTTCCCAGCTTATAATTCATAGAGCTCACCTGCTCTTTCTGGCTGCTACAGTTCAAATAGTCGCAGAAATTTGCTTCAGTGAACTTATTTTTGCATATTACTGGGGCCACCAAGAACAATATTAGATTTTCAATCAAAAGTTATTTGATTACTAGAATCTAAATTCCCCAGCAATTTTAATGGAATTCATTGTTTGTTGTTGAATCAATAATCCTCGAGAAACTGGTGTAATAATTGAATTCTGCTTGTAAACTTGCATAACGTGCAGAAATTAGGGGCACATCTTGAGAACCACTGTGTGTTTCCATGCTTTGTAGTGCAAGCAGCAAGATTCTTGTTTGAGCATGCTAATGACCCTCTATCTGATTGTGGGTGGCAGCAGAGCATTAGCTCGACATATTACTCTGTCATGAGCAAGGTGCGGTCTAGATACAAGAGCTAGATTGGTCTTCTTATGTGGTATCCAGCTTTTATTTGTAACGATTGCTCTAACACAGAAAGGTGGAATTATTGCTGAAAGCGCATTAATCATTAATAAGTGCAAAGATCTGAGCATGGTCATAGAAAAACTGTACACAGAAGGAATACATATCCTTCTGCATATAGCACACCTCTATATTCAAATGTGGTACCTATAAAACAAAAAGGTTACAGTCCATAACACAGAGCAAAATTTGCACTTACCACAGAGCTGTGCACTTGATCTGTCTAATGCACTTTACAGATGAAAATAGTTTGCATTCAAATCTCTTGGATAAAATAACATCTGTGACATTTTGCATTAGCATCAGACACGCCTAGAATGAAGTCACTGTATAGAAGTGAAGAGCCATCTTCCTCTTAAACACGTCTATAATAGCAGTTCATACTATGGCTCAAACCCAGTGTGTGGCATATCCTATTAAAGGCTTCCCTGCAACATTCTGGTTCTCTTGTGCTTTGTTCCTCACACATAAATGCAGTGCACTTTTCACATGGTGCACACTGCAGCCACTGTGCATCAGGTAATGAGGTCAGTACCAGAAACTGGCTGCTTTGTCATGGGTGTGTTGAACCTCTTGATTGTTGTTGGAACTGGACTCCTCCAAGTTCAAATTTATTGGCATTCAACAGTTGGGGGGGGGGGGTCTTTCATTGATCATATTATAATTACTATTCTATAGATTTATTGAGTATGCCCATAAGAAAATATATCACAGGGTTGTATATAGTGACCTATATATACTTTGATGATAAAATTTAATTTTAACTTCGAAATTTGAACCATAAACAACATTCCTCCAGACTAAGATGCACACCACAATACATACAACTCACACATTGTAATATTACTACAAATAACTTGCAACACAAAAAGTAATATTTCCACAAATAACTTACAAATAATAAAATGTATTCCAGAAGACTGGCACTTAGCATAAGGTAATTTAAAAGGTAAATGGTATAACATTACCTTATGAGCTTCACACGTTATGAGATCCAGGTGGTGGCAGGGAGTACAGTCGTCTCATGGCCTGGGGGAAGAAGCTGTTTCCCATCCTAACAGTCTTTATCCTTAATGCTATCGTACCTCCTGCCTAATGGCAGGGGATCAAGGAAATTGTAGGATGAATGAGAGAAATCCTTGACCATGTTAAGGTCGCTGCATTGCTCCTGATAAATATCTCAGATGGGTGGAAGAGAGACCTCAATTGTCCTTTCAGCAATCCTCACAATCTTTAGTAGGGGCTTGCAGCTCAGATGCCTTACAATCCAGGCAAATATATTGCATTATGTTCACAACTTGTGCTCTGTAGTGGGGAAACAGTTTTGAGGTATCAGGAGGGGAGTCATTTGTCACATGATATTCATATGGCTGGGTCAGGTGAACTTCTGATGAATGCTGAGCCTTAGGATATTTATGGCGGATGAGTAGGCAATCATAATGATATTGAATATCAAGCAAAATGTTGTTAGACTTTCTTCTGTTAAAGATAGTTGCCCCTTATAGGGTCTTGTCATAATGTTGTCTACACTTTACTGCATGTACTGTAAGTATGGACTTCTTAATTTGCTGTAGATTTGAAATGGAGTGGAATATCACGTGATCTTCATCAAACACCCACATTTCTGATCTTACGATGAAAAGCAGATTATCCGATGCTTCTCAAGGCACCTTACATTCTAAGTGAAAGGACTCTGAAGCATCTGTATATGAGATCAATGGTAATGGCAAGCACCTTAGACAAGATAACCAGAAGGATCACCTTGATCCCAGTCCACATTTTGCACTTACTGTCCACACCAGCCCTACAGCTATATGGTTCCCATCACACAACTTCTGACAACCCTGCCCACTTTTAAGAAGTTCAGTGATCATCGGCAATGAATCAGCTGTGGCTGGTACAGGTAGGGTCCTTTCCTGCCTCCAGGGTCACGCCAAATGCTCATGAAATAAAGAAAAATAAGCAAAATCCTTACTTTAAATGAAGGCTGGTATTAATCTGATGGGTCAAACATGAGATATATCCAGCTGCTCCTTTCAATAACTTACAGAACACCACATACTAAGTAAGGCTGGATAAACATTCATCTGAAATCTCCAATACCAACAATGACCTTGGGCACATATCTGAGCTTTTTTCTTCAATGCAGTGCATAAACCCAGAAATCTGGAACAAAATGATACCTCAATCCAGCATTTCCTTGCAGATCCACAGGCTGGCCTTCAGTGTGCAGACACCCAGCCTCCTTTCACACCCAGGACACCACTCCCTATAGAGGCACCAAGCATAAAGAAACTGACAAGAACCAAACTCCAGGCAACAAGAAGCATCAATCAGAAACAAACCAAGAAATATATGACAATTCTTCTACCTGTCACAGACGGACAAGCAGGGGAGCAATTCCTTCTCCTGAACATTGCGTTCTCCTTTCATACTTAAGACACACTGTCAGCCAACCTTATCTAACCTTTACTTAAGCTGAAACCGACGCTTACCACTTCTGATGACAGCTAACTCCACACTCTCTCAACTCTCAGAGTGAAAAAGTTTCCCCCCTCATGTTCCCCCTTAAGCAATAAAACCTTAAGACATAGGAGCAGAATTAGGCCATTTGGCCCATCGAAGCTGCTCCGCCATTCAATCATGGCTGATCCTTTTCTCCCCTCCTTAGCCCCATGTCTTGGCCTTCTCCCCAAGGCCAGTCAAGAACTTATCAATCTGTGCTTTAAATACACCCAATGACCTGGACTCCACAGCTGTCTTTGGTAACAAATTCCACAATTTCATCATCCTTTGGCTAAAGAAATTCCTCCACATCTCTGTTTTAAATGGATGCCTGTCTATCCTGAGGCTGTGCTCTGAGGTCCTAGATACCCCACCATGGGAAACACCCTTTCTACATCTACTCTTTCTAGGCCTTTCAGCATTCAAAAGGTTTCATTGAGATTCAACCCCCCCCCCCACCCCATCTTTCTAAATTCCAGTGAGTACAGCCCCAGAGCCATCAAGTATTCCTTATATGATAACCCTTTCTTCCTCAGATATCCTTATGAATCTCCTCTGAACCCTCTCCAATGTCAGCACATCTTTTCTTAGAAAAGGAGACCAACTTTGCTTTCAGAACTGCAGGTGAGGCCTCACCAGTGCCTTATAAAGCCTCAGCATCACATCCCTGCTCTTGTATTCAAGACATCTTGAAATGAATGTTAACATTGCATTTGCCTTGCTCACCACCAACTCAACCTACAAGTTAACCTTTAGGGTGCTCTGCACAAGGACTCTCATGTCCCTTTGCATCTCAGATTTTTGGACTTTCTCCCCATTTAGATAATAGTTTGCACATTTATTTCTACCTCCATGTGTTTTCCAGCATTGGATTTCATTTGCCACTTTCTTATCCATTCTCCCAATCTGTCTAAGTCTTTCTGCAGCCTTCCTGCCCATCTACCAATCTTCATATCATCTGAAAACTTGGCAACAAAGCCATCTATTCCATCATCAAAATCATTAATAAACAGCAGAAAAAGAAGTGGTCCCAACACCAACCCCTGTGGAACATAAATAGTCGCTGGCAGGCAACTAGAAAAAGATCTTTTTATTTCCACTCTTTGCTCCTACCAAACATCCAATGCTCTAACCATGCAAGTAACTTCCCTGCAATACCATGGACTCTTAACTTGGTAAACAACCTCATGTGTGGCACCTTGTCAAAGGCCTTCTGACAATCCAAATATAGAACATCCACCACATCTCCTTTATCCATCCTACTTGTAATCTCCTGAAAGAATTCCGTCAGGTTTATTAGGCAACGTTTTCCCTTAAAGAAACCATGTTGACTTTGTCCTGTGGCACTAAGTAGTCTATAACCTCATTCCTTGGTGCTTTCTCCCTCCTTTCTTAAAGAGTGGGGTGACATTTGCAATTTTCCAGTTTTCCAGAACCATGCCAGAGACCAATGATTCTCAGAAGATCATTATTAATGCCCCCACATTCTCTACCACTACTTCTTTCAAAACCCTAGGGTGCAATTAATCTGGTCCAGGTGACTTACATATCTTTAGGTCTTTCAGCTTTTTGAGCACCTTCTCCCTTACTGGAGTAGTAACGGCACTCACTTCTCTTCCCTCACACTCTTCAACACCTGTCACACTACTAGAGTCTTCCACAGTGAAGACTGATGCAAAATATTCACTTAGTTCATCTTACACCTCCTTGTCCCCCATTATTATTTCTTTGGCCTCATTTTCTAGTGGTCCTATATCCGTTCTCATCTGTTATTTATCTTTCTGTATACTTGAGAAAACTTGTTCTATCCACCTTGATATCGTTTGTTAGTTTGCTTTCTTATTTCACCTTTTCCCTCTTAATGATTTTTTAGTTGCTTTAAAAGCTTCCAATCCTCTATCTTTCCACTAACTTTTGCTTTGTTGTATGCACTTTCTTTTGCTTTTACGTTAGCTTTGGATTTCCTTGTCAGCCATGGTTGTACTATTTTGCCATTTGAGTATTTGTTTTTGGAATACACCATCAGCATCTTATACAACTTCAACATAACATCCCAACTCCTATCATTTAATTTATGAAGGCCAATGTGCCAAAAGCTCTCCTTGTAACTGTACCTGCACATGACACCACTTTCAAGGGATTATGGATCTGTATTCCCAAATGAACCCTGGGGACCATCCCAAGACTATGGTCAACACTCTCCTAGAAGATAGCGGCGCAGCTAATGTAGATGAGCTGAACACACTGATGAGGGAGAGGGAGAAGTCATCGTGCCCGACGCTGGCCCCCTAAGCCTGAGTCAACGTAGTAGTGGTAGTAGTACTCCCTGATTGCTCTCTGTATATTCCTAAAAGCACTACCGCTCAACATGCAAATTGTACCCTGGTTTGCCCACCCAAAGTGCAACACCTCACACTTGTCCACATTAAATTTCATCTACCATTTTTCAGCCTACTTTTCCAGCCAGTTTGCATCCCTCTGCAGCCTTCCTCACTGTCCACTGTAACCCCCTCATCGGGTTCATATGTAACCTTAGCTTGATAGCCAGCTCAGCCTACAGCCATGGGACTCTGCGGTGAGCCTACTTTTCATAAACAATAAACGTCTAGGGTCAGTATGATTTGTTGTTCAACCAAACAGGAACATCGTGATGTTCAGGTTAAAGAAAACTCGGACTGAGTGAACGTCCTGTAAATACTGTCCATATACAATTGTCGGTCGGCAAGAAATAACAAATAGTACACTGCATAAAATTATAAGGAAAGTATATTTACAAAGTTCAGCTTTATTGAACAGTAGTAGAAAGAAAACGGGAAAAAATGGCACCTTTACAGTGAAAAGGTTTACAGTGAAAAAATTTGCACAGAACTTTGGAGCTCATCCTGGAGTTGTCTTTTTACTCACGTGCTGGACCCACAATCTGTGTGAAAGCACACTCCACATTCCAAACTTCACTCGAAATACATCTTGAACAAGCGTGCTCTTCCACGGGGGGTATTGGTCCATTTCTCCTTGGAGCCATTCATCTGCTCCAAGCACCAGTGCAACAGAGACGGCATCCTCAGCCATCTTCCCGCCTGCCCTCTCAGCTCCCGCCAAAAAGGTCCCCTGAGCCAGACTACTGTCCTTCAGAAACCTCTTACCCACAATCCTGATTGGCTGACTTGCGTTCCTGAGTTGGACAATGTGTCCTTATCTTAGCCAAAGCTAAAACACAGGCTTAAGTACACAGACCACTTGATCAACTCTAAAACAGCAGTTTCACAACATCCAGGAAACCCCAGACGATGTCTCCCTCACTGGGCTCATATGCAAACTTGGCTCACTAGCCAGCTCTGCTAGCAGCCACGGGACACAGGAGTCATAAGGCCACTTTTCATAAACAGGAATATTGTGATGTTCTGATTAAAGGAACCATGATTTGAGTGAATGCTACATAAATACTGCCCGTGCACCGCATAAAATTATAAAGGAAGTATATTTACAAATCAGCTTTATCAAACATCTATTAGGAAAAAGAAAAGGAAAAAAATAAACAGGCCCATTATAGTTAAACCAGTCTAAAGGTGCACAAGGTTGAAACTCATCCTGGAGTTGTCTTTTTACTCGTGCTGGACCCACTGTCTGAATTAAAGCACACACCACATTCCAAACTTCGCTCAAAATCCATCTCGAACAAACAGACTCTCTCTCTCTGTCGGGAGTACTGGCCCTTCCTCCTTGGAGCCATTCATCAGTACAAAGCACTTTGTGCAACGAGGACACTCCTTCCCATGGCATTCTCAGCCATCTTCCCTCCTATCCTCTCCACAAAAAGACCAGTGAGCCATACTGCCCATCACCAAAACTCTCTCTCAATCCCACTATCCCGATCGGCTGACACAACACTCCTAAGTGGAACAGCAGGATTCTTATCCCGAGCCAAAACCAAAACATTTTACCAGCAGGACACACTGCTTTTGCAGAAAACTGCTGAAATAAAATGCCTACAGCATAATAGCATGAACCTTATCCAGGGTATTGCACCATTATGCCTGCAAACTTGGTATCATCTCCAAATTTGCTGACCCAGTTCAAAGTAAATTTAATGTCAATGTACATATATGTCACCATATACAGTCCTTAGATTCATTTTCTTGTGGGCATTCACAGTAAATACAACACAGAAGAGTACTGTAAATGAACAGGCCCTTGGTCCACGATGTTGTGTCCAACCAATTAAATTAGCAATCAAATGATAAACTAAACAAATCTCTTATGACAATACAATAACCATATGCATCTACTTTACTCACATTCATGTGCCTTTCTAAATGTCTCTTAAAAGTCTCTGATATTTCTGCCCCTATCCCCCCTAGGTAATGCATTCCAGGCACCCACTGCTCTTTGTGTAAAAATGTGCCCTTCACATCTCCTTTGAAATGACCCCTTTTCACCTTAAATGCAGGCACTCTGGTATTAGACATTTCAACCCTGGGGACTTATCTGTGTACTTTATTTATGCTATTCATAATCTTATAAACCTCTATCAGGTTTAAACTGAGGTAACATATAACCTCTATACAGTAAATTGCCACTGTTATTTCTGCACTAGCATCTGCCAAAGTCCAAGAGGGCATTTTGTTGGGCCTTAGGGATTTATCCACCCTAATTTGGCTCAAGACAGCAGACACCTGCTCCTCACTGCTGGTTTGCTTCAGTTCTGTAAATTGTCTTCTGAGGAAACACAGATGCAAAAATTCATTAAGATCTCTCCCATCTCTTTCATCTACATGCATACTGTAGATGACCACACTAATCTTCAAGAGAACCAATTTTCTCTCTTGAAATCGTTTTTGCTCTTAAGTACAGTATCAGTAGACGTTTAGGGATTCTCCCTCACTTTGTCTGCTAGAGAAACCTTACGTGCTCTAGCACGTGCTGCTGATCTCCTTCTTAAGTGTTCTCTTCCATTTCTTATATTCCTCAAGTACTCCAGTTGTTCCTACCTGCTATGCAGCTTCTTCAACTTATCCAGGGCCTCAGTATTCCTCCAAAACCAAATCTCCCTAAACCTGGTATCCTTGCCTCTTACTCTGACAGGAACATACAAATATTGTACTCTCAAATTTTCACTTTTGAACGCCTCCCACTTACAAAGCATGGCTTCCAGAATACAACCTGTCTCAAGCCGCACCTGCTAGATCTTTTCCGGTATCGTCAAAACTAGCCTTTCCCTAACTTAGAATCTCAAGCCGAGGACCAGACTAATCCTTCTCCATAATTATCTTGACACTAATAGCATTGTGATCACTAGATGCAAAGTCTTCTGCTACACACACTTCTGTCATCTGCTTTGTCTCATTCCCTAATAGGAGATCCATTATTACACTCTCTCTAGCTGAGAAAACTTTGCTGAACACATTTGATAAACTCTATCCTATCCAGCCTTTATACAGCACTTTAAGTCATATTTATGTATAAAAAAGAGAAAATTCTACAGGGTTCACAAACTTTCTAACACCGCTGCATGTGGTAAGTTAAAATCACAACCTTATGGTTCTTGCAACTGTCTGTGATCTCTCTACAAATTTGCTCCCCTAAATTCCACTAATTAGAATATAATTCCATCAACATAGTCATCCTTTTCTTATTCCTCAGTTCCATCCATTCGTTTCTCCAGTCTGTCCCAACTGAGCACTACCATGACATTTCCCCTGACTCCTATTGCCACCCTCCTCCTTTAATCCCTCCATCTCTATCATGTCTAAAAGAAAATCGAACCCCAGAACATTCAACTGCCAGTCGTACCTCTCCTGCAACCAAGTCTTACTAATGGCTACATTGTCATAATTCCACGTGCTGACCAATGCTTTAAGATTTCCCACTACACATTTATTCCTCGTTCCTTTGCATTGAAATACATGAAACTCATGTATTATTCAACAATACACAGGTTCATCGAAGTAACAACACTTACAATGCCTCAAAAAAAATTATTTTAAAGATTGAAAATTTTGTGAATTAAAAAAACCCCTACTAAGCAAGAAAAGTGAGGAGAAAGAAAAGAACCCATTGAGGGCACAACCCCGGAGCCATGCGTCATATAGAAAGCTTCTAAAAATAGACATCAAACCACCAACAAGAAGAAACAACATATCAAAATAAAGTTTACACTTAGATCGTGGAGAAAATCTATCAGTTAACTGAAATGATAGTAATGAGCAAATGAGCCCCCTCTCTTCTCAAAATCAAATAAAGGTTCAAAGGTTCGACTTCTAACTTTCTCCAAACTGAGACACAGCATCACTTGAGAGAACCATTGTGACAAAGTGGGAGCTGATGTATCCTTTCATTTCAACAAGATGGCCCTCCTAGCTATCAATGTAACAAACGCAATAACGTGTCGGTCAGACACAGAAATACCATGAATATTTTGAGGAATTATTCCAAAAAGCACAGTCAATTTATTAGGTTGTAAATTGATTCTAAGTGCTTTAGAAATCTTCAAGTTAGACATTTTTTACAAAAATATTTAAGTAATTTTCCTCATATATTGGAGGCTGACTTGTTAGATACTATTATGAATATGAACCCCTCAATGAAAGGTTCTATTGGAAGAATTTATAATTTATTATTACAATAGGATAAGCATCCTTTACTTAAGATTAAACAGGACTGGGAGAAAGAACTCAATTTGACTTTTATATGGGAGGATTGGACGTGGATTCTGAAGTTGGTTAACTTTTCCTCGGTCTGTGCTAGTCATTCACTGATTCAATTTAAAATTGTACATCTTTACCATTGGACAAAAGAGAGACTTCCTAAATATTTCCCAATGTTGACAAGTATTGTGATAGATGTAAAACTGAGATAGACACACTGACACATATGTTCTGGTCATGTCCTATATTAAAACCATTCGGGAAGTCAGTCTTTTCGACAATTTCTAAAGCAGTTAGAATCAATTTACATTATCAGCCTTTCAATTCTTTTCTTTGTATTGTTCCCCACAACCACTCCACTATCTGCCCTGGCATTCTGGTTCCTATATGCCTGCAGCCTTAGTTTGAACCAATCCCGGTGCAACAGTTACAAACTTTACTGCAACTTTTCTCTCCAGCTTAGGTGTAGTTATAAAGAATAAAAGTAATTACTGATGTATTTCCTCAGCTGAACAAATGAATAAAGCCAGTAAACAGAAGCTTAAAATATTAATCCTTGTTTTTGAAGACTGACTCGCAATTTGTTAATGATTATTACAAAATGTAGCAAGATTGGATTTGCAACTGATGAGCTGAAAACTCTTTTATATGAAGACTTGAAATCTGAGAGTTGGGATCAACTCCTGGATCGGGAAACACTGGTGTATCATCTGCCATATTTAGAAGTTTGATAACAAAGGCAGTACTGGTGCTTGCAATGGTCCAGGCTGGTACTGTAAATGTACAGCAGGAATGTCCAGACTACAGTCGACATAGAGATGAGGGGATGCAGAAGGTGGTTTACACAGAGGTGCAATGATGTAAGAATTACACAGATTAACACACACAAAACGCAGGTGTAACTCAGCAGATGAGATAGCACCCATGGAGAGGAATAGAGAGTCAACATTTTGGGCTGAGACCATTCATCAGGACTGAAAAGGAAAGGGGAAGAAGCCAGAATAAGAAGGTCAGTGAGGGAGAGGAGCAGGTGATGGGTGGAGCCAGGTAACGGGGAAGAAAGGTGGGTGGGGGGGGCAGAATGAAATGAGAAGCTGGGAGGTGATAGGTGGAAATGGTAAAGGGTTGAAGAAGAAGGACCTGATAAGAAAGTGGACCACGGGAGGGAAGGAGGAGTGATAACAGGGGCAGCTGAAGCGAAGGGGTAAGAGGGGAGCCAGAAGTACATAGAGTTCGGGGAGTGGGAGACTTGGGGGGGGGAGGGTTATACAAGGAGGAACAGAGCAGAGGGTTGTTTAGGATTTTAGGGGAATGTGATAGATGAAGAAGGGTTGGCAGCTAATAGAATACAGGGGGGAGGAGTGTTGGTGTCAGTAAATCATGAATAGCAAGCAGATCATGGATACTCTATGGGTGGGTGTAGCTGAGCCCATTGCCAGCAAGATGGAGAAGAATAGTCAATTAAAAACATGCTTTCTAATTCCTTTCCTAAACATCACCATGTCTCTTTATTATTTTGTTCTTCCTTTGAGTGCCAATTTCCAATCAAGACTTTGCCCAGCTATATTCATAGATCTTATGTGACTCTGTTTGGTAACGCCACTGTGACACGCCTTTGCTAAGCTGAGGTCCTACTTCAGAAAAGGACCAGATCCTTGTGTTTAGAAAAGAGCAGCTCCTCTCAGAACTATCATCTTTCATCAATGAACAAAAAATTGTCAGGGATTTCAGAGTAAAATGAGAAGACATTTGGAATGAGAAATTGTGGTATATTGGTAACCAATATATTGTTTACTTTCATACCTTTCTTTTTCCTTGGCAATTTGATATGAAAATATAGAACATGGAACAGGTCATTCAGCCCACTAGATCATGCATTCTTGATTCCCTCTTGGCGGCCAACCAAAGGTGTTTTTCCGTTATAATTTTTTTTTTACGATCCAAAGACAATTCTACTTCAAGAACATTGGCTACCTCAGTGTGACTCCTTAAGAGTGCTGCTCACTGATCGGAGTAGCTGGACTGGTGTCAGAGGTGGAATTGGCTGAGGTGTTGAGGGGACTGGCCAGGGTATCGGAGGAGCTCACCAGTGTGTCAGAGGAACCAGTTTGGGTTAAAAAAAAGGGAACTGATGTGGGTGCAGACCACGTTACTGCCCACTACTTGGAAACATCAAAGTTGGTGCAGTATAACCCTGCGACATTATCTTGGACATTTTGCCTGTGATTACAAGACTGTCAGACAGTGATAATGTAAATTCCCACAGGCCTGTTACCTTAGTCTGGTGGAGGGAGCTGTGTAATCTCAGTTGTAGCAAGGTCTAGGCCTCAAGCCTTGGGCTCGTCTGCTGCTACAGACCAGATAAGAAATGTGGAAGCATTTACAGCAGGAATCTGAGCTCAGATAAGCTGGTGTCTGTAAGTTGGGAGAGCAACACAAAACTGGAAGTCCATGTACCCAACATGTAGTGAGGTTTTAATTCCATAGTATATACTAAAAATTCTGTTCCAAATAAATTTCCAGCCTAGAAATCAGCTGGATGGAGAGTTCTAGATGATTCCTAATCTGATAGGTAATGCACCACAACAGTTACAAGACATGATAGGACTGAAACACAGCCCTTGTTGGGGAGGCTGGTTGTGGGAGGGTGTGCTGTGTCTAACTCCTGACCTCAGGAATGTTTGTATGATGTCTGTGCAAATGGACTGGAGTTTGTAGGACTAGAGGGAAATATTTCTAATTTTTCCAGACCCCCCCCCCCAGCCCACCCCATCTCCCATCTCATAGGAGGGTCTTAAAGAGACTGACATCAGACCTTGCATTTAAATTACCTGGCTGCATCAGGGTTTACAAATATCAACCTCAGACCCAAAGCCAAACCATCCAGATTTTTTTCTGTTCTCAAATCTAAACAAACAACTTCACTAAATTTTGCTCAATACTTTTGCAGGTTAAAAAGTTCATCAGTTTGTGCCAACAGACCTCCCACATGCTCCTTGCACTTTAGGATTTCTGAAGTTGTCCACAGCACCATTTAAGAATAGCAGCAATAATTAAAACTGCACCCAAATTCACACCTCTGTTCTCAGTCAAAATACATGATAGATCTTCAGATAAGTTTGTTACAGTCAGGCAAGTGGATATAGATCGACCACAATCTGACTGAATGGCTGAACAAACTGAAGGGGTTAAATGATCGACTCATGCTCTCATGTTCCAAGTTGTTTCAACAGAGGTTGAGAGATACATTAATTTCCCTCAGTTGAGTAATCAGAACATGTAAGTTAAGATGTTAAGGTAGTACTACAAGTAGCAAAGGGCTGGAATGTACACTGACAGCATCCATTTAAAGCAATGTTTCCTCTGGGATCAATTAAAATGGATTTGTATTGGGAGTAAAGTGATGAAGGCCATGATTTATGTTTTTATTGTTTTAACACACTGCTGGCTGAAAATATTAATTCCTGTCAAAATCTGGTCAGTTGCTCATTTCTAATCAACTTCTTCAAAGTACAATCAACCAGACTATAAAATGAGTACAGATTCTAATTCAAAGACCTTTTGTACGGCCTAAGTGTTAAAGTACATGGATCATTAAACAATTCAGAGTTTTAAAAACAAAATTTAAATCCGAGAATCCTTCACCATGCTTAAGGAATATATAGAAGAACCTTATGACCTGTTTTCTTCTTCAGCTTTGTGAACTTTTCTGATCCAATTGTACACTGCCATTATGTGGTAATTTTGCATTCTTTAATGCTTCTCATTCTTTCCCAAGTCCTGTAAGATTGTGGAAACATTCCAGCTTTCTTAATCTTTCTTTCCTTCTGCGTTCTATGAAAGATAACTTGTCTAACAAATAGCCATTTCTTGCAACCTGTATTTTTTCTTGCTGTTTGGTTTTGATGAGGACAAGCACCCAGAAGTTTTGCTAGACATTGAAATAATTAAGAAAAACGGTGACTGTGATTTGAATATGATTCAAATTTCTCATTTCAGAATTTAACAAATTATATTTTGCTTCATAAATTCTTGTGAATCTGGAACAAGCAGAATAACTTGAGTGGTGGCTAAGCTCAATATTTGCATATTTGCCTATTTGCCAAGAAATTCAGTTACCACATATTTGGGGAGGTATAATCTAATAAATTTATCTGTCAGAGATAGTTCTTTCTTTATGCTGAGTCTTAAAACTTAAGAATTAGCCCGCATTTACCATGTCAGATGGCAGCTCGTTCCACGCTCCCACCACTCCGAGTGAAGAAGTGTCAGGAAGTAATATATATATTAAACCCAAATTTATCCAATCAGTGTTTCCGATGTAAACAAGAAATCGGTACTTTTTTACGTTCTACTTGGTCTTGTTCTAAAATTCAACCTTTTTGGACAAATTTAAGAGTTTTATTGGAACACAACTTCCACATAATCCAATATTATTTTTATTAGGTGACATTGAAGGGATAAAATCGAACCCCAAATTGAATAAATATCAGAAGGAATTTATAAAAATTGCACTGGCAGTAGCCAAAAAGGCTATTGCAGTTACTTGGAAATCGGATGCATACTTAAGTATAGATCGTTGGAAGAATGAAATTTCCAGCTGTATTCCACTTGAAAAAATTACTTATAATTGAAGAGATAAATATGAAACATTTTTGAAAATTTGGCGCCCTTATTTACAAAAGACAGGATTAAGTATATAGGTGCTCTGAAGATAAAATAATTGGTTATTTGGGGAAATAAATAGATATATATATTAAAGTTATTACGAACTCCATGGAGCATGTGGGGATCTCCCGATATCCAGGCACTCTTTCTTTTTTTTTCTCTTCTTTTTTTCTATAGGGATGTTAGGGGGGGAGGGGTTAAGGGGAGGGGGGAAGGGTATATATTTTTTTTACATTTTTTTTCTTTCTGTAATTATTTGAAAACTCAATAAAAAAAGTTTTTTTAAAAAAAGTGTCAGGAAGTGAAAGGAAATAGATGTACAAAAAGGCTGGATGAACTCAGCAGGTCGGGCAGCATCCGTTGAAAGAAGCAGTCAATGTTTCAGGTCAAGACCCTTTGTCAGGATTAAAGAAGGAGGGGGCAGAGGCCATATAAGGAAGGTGGGGAGAGGGTGGAAAACCAATCAGAGGAAAGATCAAGGGGTGGGGGAGGGGAAACAGGGAGAGGATAGGCATGAGAGGAGAAGGAGGAAACTAAGGGGAAAGCACTATGGGTAGTAGAAGAAGGCAGAGTCATGAGAGGTGATAGGCAGCTAGAAGAGGAGACAGAGTGAAGGTGGGATGGGGAAGGGAGAGGGAAGGAATTACCGGAAGTTGGAGAATTCGATGTTCATACCAAGGGGCTGGAGACTAACCAGACAGTATATGAGATGTTGTTCCTCCAACCGGAGTTTGGCCTTATCATGGCAGTAGAGGAGGCCATGTATGGACATATCTAAATGGGAATGTGAAGGAGATAGGAAATAGATGTTGTGTAGAGAAGGGATTAGATTAGTTGGAAATTTGATTACTAATTTAATAGTTAAACACAACTTTGTGGGTCTAAGTGTCTGCTCCTGTTCAATATTTATGTTCTAAATTTATAAAGACTTCCATTTTCTCTTCTGGCATTAATACTGTAAAATCAATGCACACAGAACTTCCTGTCATGTTCCAGCAATTAACTGTGCAGAAAGAGCATGCAATTAATCATGAAAATTTTCTTTAAAAAAAAATTGAATCCTTCTGAGGCTTTGTCAGATATATATTAAAAAAAATCCTGGACAACTTTTTATATATATATTTTTTAATTTTTTTAGCCAGGTAATATATAGATCTCAATATTTTGCCATAGCAACGAATCTCTGGGAGCTTCACTGTGACATGGAAGTGCACATCCAGCTCTCTTCATCTGGCAAAACCATCATAGTGCAATGGCTTGGTTTTGTTTGTAAGTGTTACTTAGGCTGTAATATAGATTATAATGTGATACAGCATGCATGATCAAGGATCAATAGAAAGGACAATTCCTGAATTCTGCCTTTTACTGGAAGGAATAATTATATTATTTTCACACTACGAAATGAAACTCAATTAGTCATTACAAATTTGGGTACAGTGTCAAGAACCGCAAATCATTATTGAATCATAATTAACAAGGTTAAAGTTAAAGATGACACATTTCTATACTATTTTAAGATGACTTTATTTCCATCTTTTACAGTTTCAAAATAACAAAAAAGGAAAAGGGCCCGAAGGAAAAGTTTGGGCACCCTGCGTGGTCAGTAATTAGTAACACCCCCTTTGGCAAGTATCACAGCTTGTAAATGCTATCTGTAGCCAGCTAAGAGTCTTTCAATTCTTGTTTGGGGGATTTTTGCCCATTCTTCCTTGCAAAAGGCTTTTAGTTCTGTGAGATTCTTGGACCGTCTTGCATGCACTGCTCTTTTGAAGTCTATCCACAGATTTTCAATGACGTTTAGGTCAGGGACTGTGAGGGCCATGGCAAACCCTTCAGCTTGCGCCTCTTGGGGTAGTCCATTGTGGATTTTGTTTAGGATCATTATCCTGTTGTAGAAGCCATCCTCTTTTCATCTTCAGCTTTTTTAGACAGTGTGATGACTGCTTCCAGAATTTGCTGGTATATAATTGAATCCATTCTTCCCTCTACCAGTGAAATGTTCCCCACGGCATTGGCTGCAACACAAGCCCAAAGCATGATCGATCCACCCCCATGCTTAACAGTTGGAGAGGTGTTCTTTTCGTGAAATTCTGCACCCTTTTTTTCTCCAAACATAACTTCACCCATTGCGGCCAAAAAGTTCTATTTTAACTTCATCAGTCCATGGGACTTGTTTCCAAAGTGCATCAGGCTTGTTTAGATGTTCCTTTGCAAACTTCTGACACTGAATTTTGTGGTGAGGACCCAGGAAAGGTTTTTTTCTGTTGACTCTTCCATGAAGGTCATACTTGTGCAGGTGTCACTGCACAGTAGAACAGTGCACCACCACTCCAGAGTCTGCTAAATCTTCCTGAAGGTCTTCTGCAGTCAAATGGGGGCTTTGATTTGCCTTTCTAGCAATCCTATAGCTGTTCTCTTGCAAAGTTTTCTTGGTCTTCCAGACCACAACCTGACCTCCACTGTTCCTGTTAACTGCCATTTCTTAATTACATTACGAAGTGAGGAAATGGCTACCTGAAAACGCTTTGCTATCTTCTTATAGCCTTCTCCTGCTTTGTGGGCAGAATTTATTTTAATTTTCAGAGTGCTAGCCAGCTGCTTAGAGGAGTTCATGGCGGCTGATTGTTGGGACAAGGTTTGAGGAGTCAGGATATTTATAAAGCTTTGAAATTTGCATCACCTGACCTTTCCTAACGAGGACTGTGAACAAGCCATAGCCCTAACAAGCTAATTAAGATCTGAGACCTTGGTAAAAGTTATCTGAGAGCTCAAATCTCTTAGGGTATCCAAACTTTTTCTTGGTGCTCCTTTCCTTTTTTCTACTCTAAAATTGAACAAAACAAAATAATACACAATCTTGCTTAAAATGTTGAAAAGAATGTTTCATCTTTAACTTTATGACTTTTGGAGATCAGTTGATCTTCTACTCACTTAACTATTCACAGTAACAGAAATTTTGACCATGGGTACCCAAACTTTTGCTAGCATTATATGATGTCTAGGCCTTCATTAGTTGAGGGATTGATTTCAAGTGCCACAAGGTAACATCGTGGCTTTCTAAAATTCTGTAAGACCACATTGGTTGTCTATGGTGACATGTAGGTACTCTGATAATAAATTTTACTTTGAAATTTTTGAACTGCGAACTTAGAGTATTATGTTCAATTCTGGTCGCCTCATTATAGGAAGGATGTGGAAGCTTTAGAGAGGGTACACAGGAGATTTACCAGGACGTTGCCTGGATTAGAAAACATGTCTTATGAAGAAACATTAAGCAATCTACATCTATTCTCTTTGGAGAAGAAGATGATGAGAGGAGACTTAGAGTTGTACAAGATAATAAGCAGCATTGATATAGAGCATAGCCGACACATTTTATCCAGGGCAGAAATGGCTAATATGAGGGGGCATAATTTTAAGGTGATTGGTTGATACATGAAATATGCTAGCAGGGTGGTGGTTGAGGCAGATACATTAGAGATATTTAAGAGATGCTTAGATAGGCATATGGATGAAGGTAAATGCAAGAGGGAAGTGCTAGTTTAACCTTGGAGTGGATAGAAAGGTTGGCAACAAAATCGTGAACCAAAGGGTCTGTACCGTGTTTTACTGTTCTCTGTTGCAGAGCCAATGGACATTCTACTTTACTACTGTGTAACATTTTTCTAAACATCTGATTTGCTATTAATAAGAGTACAACATCTCTTGCTTTTCCAGCAGAAAGCAAAGTTACAAGGATGCCAGATTGTCAGAGCTTTACTACTTTGGGAATCTCTGATCCACGACCTCTCAAAGTGGAGATGGAAAATTCAGGATGATGTTGATAACCTAGTGTCCGTGTATCAGAAACAAATGGAAGCCCTGTGTAAGTAGCAGGATCAGTATATCATTTCACACCAGGCACCTCTGGACACACTTGTGAAAAAGTCTATGCTTCCTATATCCAATTCCATAGTCACCTCTGAGTCCACAAAACCAGAATGAAAGTCAGTTAACCTTGATCCCAAGAAAATACCCAAAGCAAGTTCATTTCCTAGAACTATCAATGAGTGTTTCAGATTTTCAAAAACTATTTAAACAATTCATATTTATTGAGCACATATAAACTAAAATATTAAAAATGTACATTAGCTAATACTTTCACAAATCCATTGTGCCATCCCCTCCTGAGAAATAAATTGGTAAGTACTTACACATTCCCTATTTTGAATGGAGAGAATTTTTGCTTGTGCTTCCACACTAAACAACATGAACAGTCCAGCACTGAGTGCATTCCGCAGACATGAACCATTTGGAGACAACTTTGGGATTTGAACAGTAACTTTTGCATACATGTTTAACTGGAATTTATAATTTTGCTACAAGAAAAATATAAAAAAGGTACTGGGCATTATTTTTCACTAAATCATAAACTGTATGGGATAACATCTATCCTCAGAACTTGCTGATCAATGATAACCACTGAGCAGTATGTGCTATTACTGCTGATTACCTATACTGGCTTTTATTGGTGGAGACAAAGACATGTCTAAGTAGGTTTATCATGATCATGGAATAAGTCCAAAAGAAATATCTGACATCCACTAAAGAACAGTTAGTTGCAGAAGTCTGGATTTGTGCTGGTTCTTTGCAAACTTGACTACACATTCTGGAGATTCGAACTTAAATATGTAAATAACATGAAGCTGTGTAATGAACGCAGCAAAGATGTTAGTGGAAATTTATTCAATATAAAATACAAATACTGACAGCTGTATTAATTTGCAAAATACGATCAGACTTTAACTAGAGTCAGATTGACTAGGCATAGTGGAAATGGCATCTATAAGTTTGATGATAATACCAGCTGTTGTTGGCAGAATCTCAGATGGTGATGAGAAGGTGGACATGAGCAAGGTACACTAGCTAGTTGAGTGGTGTTGCAGCAACAACCTTGCACTCAACATCAGTAAGACCAAGAAGCTGATTGTGGATTTCAGAAAGTATATGATCAGAAATGAAAAGAGCGAGCAATTTCAAGTTCCTGGGTGTCAATATCTCTGAAGGTCTAACCTGGTCCCAACATATCAATGCAGCTATGAAGAAGGCAAGACAGTGGCTATATTTCATCAGGCATTTGAAGAGATTTGGTTTGTCTCCTAAAACAATCAAAAACATCTACAGATGTACTGTGGAGAGCACTGACTGGCTGCATCACAGTCTGGTGGAGTGGGAAGGGCTAATGCACAGGATCGTAGCAACCTGCAGCGAGTTATAAAAATAATCAGCTCCATCATGGGTACTATCCTCCATAGTATCCAAAACATCTTCGCAAATATATTATGCACACACTTACTGTAATTCATTTTTTTTCTGTATTTATCATGTATTCCATTCATTCTCTTCTTTGTCATTATATCAGACCTACATTTTTAATTAAACTTACTCAATCTAAAGAAATACATAATCCTCAGGAAACTCAAGGACAGGAGAACAATAGCAATCACAGAATTTAAAACAAAATGGCACACAGGTACATCTTCTTACAACAAATAGTTGGTAACATTTAATTATGTTAGTCACGTGGTTCTGAAAGAAATGCAATGCCACTCAAAAATAATTCTCCTCAGCAATAGAACAGCTGTCACATGCTGTAATTTTGATGACAACAGATTAGTGATGATAGAAGTATTTACTGGATGCTGTTATTGAACATTTCAGATTTCTTTTGTTAATGACTATACTTTATCTATGCTCCTTTGCAAATTTATGCTTCCATCCATTTAACAATATATAGTAATGGCATGCCAACTGTTAAGTTGGATATAAAATTATTCCATTATCACACATAATGAAAAATTAACAAATTCATCAAGATCTCTGGGAACATGTCATATCCAGCCACAGTATATTACTTTTGATCCCATATTCCTTCCAACCCCGTGTCAGGTGAAAATGGTACTTCCAATACTTTTTGCCCAGATCTTATTGAAATGTGATTAAATCTCGGAAATAACATCTTCACCTCGCTGACAATCAACACTGGCGCACCTCAGAGATGTGTGCTTGGTCCTCTGCTCTACTCTCCCTACACCCATGACTGTGTGGTTGGGCACAGCTCAAATGCCATCTACAAAGTTGCTCGATGTTACAACTATTGTTGACAGAATTTCAGATGGTGATGAGAGGGCATACATGAGAAAGATGTATCAGCTAGTTGAGTGGTGTCACAGCAACAACCTTACACTCAGCTTCAGTAAGACCAAGGAACTGATTGTGGATTTCAAGAAGGGTAATACATCAGTACTCACAGAGGGATCAAAAGTGGAAAGAATGAGCAATTTTAAATTCCTGGATTTCAAAACCTCTGAAGATCTAACCTAGACCCAACATAGCGATGCAACAAAGGCATGACAGCAACTGTATTTCATTAGGAGCTTGAGGAGGTTTGGTATGTCACCAAAGACCTTTGCAAATCTTTACAGTTGTATCATGGAGAGCTTTCTTATCATCTGGTATGGGGGCACTACTGCATAGATTCGAAATAAGCTGCAGAGTTGAAAACTTAGTCAGCTCCATCATGGGCACTGGCCCCCATAATATTTAGGACATCTTCAAGGAGTGATGGCTCAAAAAGGTGACATCCATCATTAAGGGCCCCCATCACCCAAGCCATGCTTTGTTCTCGTTGCTACCATCATGAAGGCGGTACAGAAGCCTGAAGGTACACACTCAATGGTTCAGGAATAACTTCTTCTCCTCTGCCATCTGATTTCTGAATTGACATTGACATGTGAACAGTACCTCATTTTTAATTGCTATTTTGCACTACTTATTTAACTACTTAATATATACTTACTGTATTTTTCTATTAGGTATTGCATAATAATATACAATATGCAAGTTTCTAATTTACACTACTTGTCCAGTATCTAAAACAGATAAGAAATTTTATACCAGTATTGTGAATACTAAAACCAAGGTCTTAGCTGTTCACTGAAAATATAGGCCCCACTCCAAAGCCACTGACTGTACTTCCATCCCAAGTAACACTCGGGCAGCATGAGATCCTTGATGTTATATTCACCTCTAAGAATTGCCAATGCAAATCCATGTAATCATCAAGACAATGTACTTCTGCTTTCGTTACAGTGGGTCTCTCAGATCAACCACTGAAATGAACACTCATGGCCTGGTTACCACCCAATGTACTTCCACTCACCAGTTTCCAACATACACCCACAACTCTCAATGCTGTCAACCCTACTAATACCACTCAATCTGATTTCTTTATTAACCACAATCATGTCTCCTTTTAACTTCTGCTTCAAAAACAGACCTAGCTTCTCCAGTCTTTCCACATTGACTAACTCCATTTCAGTCATCACCCTGGTGAATCTCCTCTGTATCTTCTCCAGCTCTATCATGTCCTTATATTTGACATTGAACTGCATACAGATCTCCAGCTGATCAAGGTTTTATAAAGTCGGGACATACCCTCCTTAAATTCTGTACTTATTAGCCCCATTTGCCTTCCTAATCATGTAATCTACCTGCATTGCCATCTTCCTGTTCCTTGCTACACCAAAACCCTACCATTCATCAAAATGCAACAAAGTTAAAAGTACATTTATAATCTAAGTATGTATAAATTATACAACCATGAGATACGTCAAGATTTTTTCCCAACCACAAGAAACCCAAAAGAACCCAATTAAAAAAGAGACCAATACTCAATGTGCAGAGAGAAAAAATCATGCAACAGCATCCAGAACGAAATTGAATCCAAAGACGCGAAGCCCGGAGCAGGTCCACAGACTCAGTCTAGCACACCATGGGGCAAATCGCTGCAAAGCTCACAGACACTAAGCATAGAGCAGCCAGAGCAGGGTACAGCCTCAGCGCTGAGGAGAAGCTCAGAAACACCACAGAGCAGAATCTCAGATCTGTAAGGATTTTATTCCATCCGCTTTTTTTTTTTACCATTTTCAACACATTATCCTTTGTAGCCTGGCTACTTACCATGCTTTCAGCTCTTCTATCATTCTCCATGTCATCCACAAAATAACTGGTCTTGTTTCCCAAATGCACGTCATTCATGTTTATTACAAACAACAAGGGTTCCTACATCAATCTTTGTAGGGCACCATTTCACGGGCATCTAACTGCATAACCAATGCTCTGCCATCAACTACTACCAAACTAATTTGTCAACACCCATGTGGGACCTTATCCAATAATTAACTAAAGTCCATGTAAATCCAGTCTGCTTCCATTTCTTCATCAGCCCTTTATTACTTCTTCAAAAATTAATTTAAATTTCTCTGCCCTTGACAAAGCCATGTTGGCAGTCTCTGATTAGTCCCTGCCTTTCCAAATTATTATTAATGTCATTCCAAATTATCTACTAAAATGGACAGTAATCCCTACATTATATCGTGAATAATATTTGACACAGGCAGAAACCAACAGTTGACAGTTCAAAAAGGTATTTTATTGGAATGTATTAAAAACAAGTAACTTTAAAAATTTCAAAATAAGCTCGATTTTACAATGATCAAATGCATTTAGCAATTAAAATTGTTAATCAAGTATTTAATCACCAGATAAAGTTTTTAATCAGAATAAAACAGCTGACAGGACGTTTCTTACAATTAAAATAATCATCACTGTGCATGTTGTATCGATAGTAGCAAGATTAGTCACAACTCTATTTCCATTTCACTATAAGACTTTTAACACAGTATAATGAAACTCTACAGAACAGATAGCAGTGTGCTGACATGACAACACTTATGCCACTTGAGATCCACCTATTTTCGCTCCTGACCAGCAATAAGATTTCAACAACTTGAATTCGGTATGACCCTCATAACAGTTGCTTTACAAATGCAAAATTAGCATCCACACCCTGATAAATTTGAGTACTTTTTCCAGAAAAAATTTAAACATAGGAGAATACAAATCTTAGAACAATATCTCAGTATATCATAAATATACCACTTTGCCAAACTATTTCAAAGGTAACATTAGTAAGGGAGGGACAGCTTGTGTGAGTACAAAGTATTATAAACCTTGCTTTCCATCAAAGCGCATTATGGTTATACCCATCCTTGCTACTTTTGTAACTCCATAAAGGACACATAGTTGTTTCAGTTGGAAAAGTAACAAAAAAGACACTCAAGTTTTTGACTCAGTACCTTCCCCTGAACAACAGTTTCTGTCACCAGTGCTAAATGATTTCTGACAATAGCACTCCACTGCACCCACTCCAGCAGCAGGCAAACACACAGCCTTCTCTCCACATTCACACAAGGAGCTGCTGACAAAAAGGTAACGAAAATGTCACAAGCAATCCTTATGCTTAGAAAGATCACAAAATAGCACTGTTACAAATAAGCTATTAATTTTAATTCCTGTCGGAGAATGTGAAGTTCTCAAGTGTACTTCTGGATGCACAAGATATCAATACAAAGGCTGTATACTACATCTTTTATGAAAAAAAAATTGGAATGTTTCTGTCACTGCCAAATTATTAGCTTTGTCAACACGAATACATTTTTCAGACTGGCACAAGTGTATTTTAAAAGGCAAGTAGATTTAAGTTCAGTCCATTCTCAATAAACTCTTGTATACCAGCAATTTAAATATAGTACAATTTATAGGTATTTTAAATCATTATGCTAGCCAATTTGGGTGAACATATTACTTACTACATTTTTCACATTCATTGTAGTAATTCTCTACAAAAATCTTTTAAACATAACTGGTCTCTTTGATCTTATTTAAGTTCACTGTTCAGCAAGAAAAGTGGCCTGAAATGTTTTAACACATTGGATTTACACAGAATTTCAGTAGTACACAGTATTTGCAGATGGAAAACTTGATATACAAATACAACTACTGTACAAAAGCAACTGGAAAAAGTAAATTTGACGAGTTGTCGATTTTTGAATCCTGATTTTGTACATCACCATTTCAATTGAAAATCCAACCCATTCAGATGTTACAAGATCTTTCTGTAACTGGAATAGAACTGCTTTCTAATGTTAGTATCTGCTCAATTACAGAAAATTGGTCATTTAAAAACAAAGCGAAGGAGACATTACCATTATCTTTTACATGCTGGCAAAATACTTTGTTAAGTTAGTTGTTCCTCATGACGAAGCACAGGCAGTGACAGTAATACATTAGGCAGTCTTCTGAGAACAATTTCCTTCATCCTCTTGGGTTATTTATTTTGATTTACACAATCCTAATAAAAAGTTAATGCACAGTATTCATGACATAACAAACTTTCTAAAAAGGGCTAAAAGATAATGGTAATGCAACAAAAACTACCTTGTGGCTAATTATGCACACAATCACTTTACCACAATGGAGGATTCAAAATCAATCACATACATAGAAACATTATATGTGGTATACACCTTTGTCCCTGAACAACATATGATTTTATTTTTGTGCTCATTTGGTAAATATTCAATCTTAGTAGCTTAACAAGATTCATGCTCATTTCACTGTGCCACCAATACAAGTGTAAATGCCTGCACCTTTGCAAGCTTTGCCCAAAGACGTTTGGTTTCTTTATCCTCTCCTAAAGCTAGTGTCTCACACAGTGTATTAGTCTATCTATGGTCTGTTGCCAATCCAAGATTGAGACTAGAAATTGATTGATCACTCTAATTAACCAGGATACAGGCTTCATATTTTTTACACTTTGTCAATTAGTTTATTGACAAGACCCTAACACCTAAATGAAACAGCTTTCTTTACATCCCTAGCTCAACTATTGAGTAGATGACCTAGATGTCTAATATAAACAGAATGAATGTCAGGCAAGATCGAGAAACAAACCAGGGCCTCAGTAGTCTGTTGATCTCATTAACTGATACTGTTACAAAATGAGGGGGAATAAAAGTGATTTGCTTTTAAATTCAGTTGGGAATTACTTGATTGGAATTTTCAGATGATTTTTGTACTAGAACGCTTTATTAACACCCATCTAAAGAGAACACCATGATTATAACTGGAGAAAAACTTCACCACCGAATAGCAGAAAGTGGTGTTTCATCTTTTCTACTGAAATTCGATTTCAACCCTACAAGAAAATATGCATTAGTTTAGCACTATTATGAACCAATTTCATTTAAGCCTAGTAAGCTTGGAATTTTGATAATTGAACTCGAATCTCTAAGTAAATAAATACTATTTTGTTTTCTTTTAATCTTTTAAGTATTATAGATAGCAAATAATTCAGCACATTGTCATTTGCAAACATAAATTATTCTTATACTTCTCAAGCAGAAATATTCAGAGAGTTGAAGGGCTTTAAAAGGCAGAACCTTTTCTCTCTAAAAATTGTATTAAAATGGCTTATGCAAATTAGGTCATGTCTAAGTTACCAGGGAAGTTGATGAAGGAAAGACAGTGGATATTGTCTACAGAGACTTTAGCAAGACCTTTGACAAGGTCCCTCATGGGAGTTTGGTAAAGAAGGTACAGTCACTTGGCATGAGGTAGTAAATTGGATTAGACATTCTTCATAGGAGAAGCCACAGAGTGGTAGAAAATGGTTGCCTGTAACTAGAGGAGTGCTGCAAGGATCGGTGCTGGATATTGTTAGTCACCTATACCAGTGATCTGGGTGATATGTAGTAAACTGGATCATCAAATTTGCAGAAGACACCACCATTTGGGGGTTAGTGGACAGCGAGGAAGGCTAGCAAAGCTTGCAGTGTGATGTGGATCAGCTGGAAAAATGGGGAAACCAGGGCAGGACTTAATCAGTGATCAGCAGGACATTGAGGAGTGTGAACAGACGAATCTGGGGTTACAGATTCATAATTCCTTGTAAGTTGTGTCACGGGTAGATAGTAAAGAGAGCTTTGGCACATTGACATTTATAAATCAAAGAACTGACAACAGGAGTTGGGATGTTATGTTGAAGCCGAATAACACATTGGTGCGGCCTAATCTGCAGTATTGTGTGCAGTTCCGGTCACCTACCTGCAGAAAAAGTATCAATAAAATTGAAAAAGTGCAAAGAAAATTCACAAGGATGTTGCCAGGACTCAGGTTTGGGCCTGAGTTACACAGAAAGGTTGAATAGATTATGCCTTTATTCCCTGGAGTGTGGGAAAATCCGGATTTATCTGGACTAGAACCAGAAGTTTCCTTTTTTTAAAAAATGACATGGTTCCCCTGCTGCAGCATAGTAAGCTTTTCAATAGACTCAAAATAAGATCTGTTCCTTCTGAATGATATTGCTCATGAATTTTTACTTTTATATTGCTCTGAAGAAGGTGCTTAATGGTAAGATGCAAAGTCAAGTCTTATTTCAATAAGTGGCAAAGGCATTTCAAGTTTCTGAACAGCAGGTATTGGCACTTGTATTGACAAAGGAACCAAGCAAATTACATTATTATAAACCATATTTATATAAGCAATATAAAGAGAGAAATAAAACAAGTTGAGAATTTAAAACAGTTTTCATCACTAACAAATACAAGCAATTTAGATACAACTTTACCGAAAGTGCCAAGGTAAAAACTAGAATCCTGCAAGAGCCAACTTAAAATAAGAACCTACAGCAGAGTCTCTTGTGTTAACAAAAAATATTTGCAATTTGGCATTTACAATGGTCTGGGAGGAGATAATTAAGAGTCAGTTCTAAACAATTAAATGTCAGCAATAATAATCAATATTTAAACTTTAGCAAGAAAGACATTTTAAATATACAATAATTAAATCCAGGATACGATAGAAACACAAACACCATCTAAAGTAGGTTTGAAATTTATAAGCCAATTTCCAACCTCAATTTATGTGCACCTGAGTAATCCATTCCAGACCATTTTTTCCTTCAAAATATAGAAATGTTTTTAATACTTTAATTTACAAGCAGTGTACAGTGAATTCCAGTTAACTGGGCCATCGGTTACTTAGGGCAGCCGCTTATATGGGTCTCTTAAAGAACCAAAACTAATCGAGAAAGTGGTCAGAATTCCCTTCATTTAGTTGAGACACTGTGCTGCTTAATTGGAACAGGATATTGTTGCCCAACAGTTTCTAATTAGCATCAACCACGTGCACTTATGTGACCATTAGACGCCATACCATGCTCAGAGTGAACAATTTTTAAATAGCATCAGTTGCATGTGTTCTATCAAAAAGCAGTAATTTTTGTCACTGATAACTTGGTGAGGAATAAGCATCAAGCCCAACTCAGAACTGTTTTGCTCGCTGTGGTTTCAAGTATTTAGGCTTAGAGATACCAGATACAGCCAGGAAAATGAAATGATTTCACTACTTCAGCAAGTTAGGGACTATGAAGAATTAAGGTACTGAATCATCTTGACTGTTACAATGAAAATAAAGACTTGAAGGATCATAGAAAACATCGTATGAAGGCAGTCCATTATCTACACTAGATGCCTGCACTGATTTTGTTCATTTAGTCAATCAAGAAGAATGCAGCAGCGTACACTGCATCATTTCCTCCATTGATAACTATTTGGAACCAATACACAGTTTTATAGTACTGTAGTAGTATTATTAATATTCTAATTTGTTATTTCATTTAAATACATAATTTTGCAGTTTGTCTTTCTTATATCATTCAACTATTTCCTTGAATCTTTGGCTAATTAAGGCAGCCGCTTTACTGGGCCAAAAACATACTGGTCCCGATGTGTCCTAATTAACCAGAACCCACTGTATAGGGATTATCACAGCAAACAAAGTACAGATCAACATGTACTAATAGAATTTATTAACGAATGCATAAGAAAAATGTTTTGGTCAAAGTTATGACATCAGGACCCTAGAATTTCAAGTACAATTTGCTACTTACAAATATTGCAATCAGGATTTAAATTTTATACAAGGAACATGAATAAGCTGTGATTGGTCACAAACAGAATCAAAATATATCAAATGTTTTGACCCATGTGCAAGCAGAATCTGCTCACATACAATATTACAGCCCAACATTTGATATTGTTCAATTCAAATAAAAATTCCATATTTAAATACATTCATTTAATGGATCAGCCAACTGTGGATAATCTTAAAGGGATATTCACATCAAAAAAGTGGATATTACAAAAAGCACCAAGAGGGTTTCTGAAGCTGTGCTTCTTAGAATATATAGTGCAGTGAAGTGCAGCATATGGATCATTCATTCTCTATTGTGTAAGTGCTCTGGCTCACAATGCAAGAGTCTTGTACAACTGGGAGCCAAACCTGAAATAAACAAGTCTTTACTAAATGTAATGGCTGTTCTTTCCATGCCTGCTTTCTGACAGTAAATGGGATCACATTTTATACTTGGAATATTTTGTTATGTAAAATATCAGCTTTGTGAATTATTAAAACACATCATTTAAATTTAATGTTTCTGTCTATCTTTTTAAGTGTAACAAGACAAAACCATATTTTGTGTATATTGCTTTGCACTAAGGACTATATGTTATCAGAACTCTTCAAGCAGCCATTACAAGTTAGTTAAATTCGCTGCCCAATTATTTATTCCTGTATTTATTAATTTGGTTCAGTCTTGGAAAAAGAAAACACTTTGGCAGCAAATTAATGACAGCATTGCTAGAAGTGAGATTTCTTTAAATCCTATTTGATATCTGGATTGGATATGTAGAAACAGAAAAAATGGAAAAAAGAATTAAAATAGATGGAAAATAAAATTGCAACTATGATTTCATCCAGAATTGGTCAGTACTACTTCTACTCACCTATACTTTACTATAGTGCTCATCTAACAGGGAAAGTTAACTTCCACATTATTCACATTGAAACACAAGACACTAGTCCAAACAATAGAAAGACCTATTTTAGGACAAAAAAAAAGCTTCCACAAGCTCGAAGTTGACTGGATTTAATTGGAATGTTCCAATTTGCATATAAATATCTGAATGTTGAATAAAATGGGACCATGGCAGTAATCTCAGCCCCAAATTAGAATGTTGCAGGTCTCATGATCAGCAACTCTTAAGACTGACCAACAATACTGCTTAAGACAGCAAAATCAACTACAATACGCACCATGTGCTTGAGGAGCTCAGCAGGTCAGGCAGCATCAGTGGATGGGGATAAACAGTTGACGTTTCAGGACTCCCGATGAAGTGTCTTGGCCAGAAATGTCGACTGTTTATTCCCATCCATGATTGCTCTGGATATCCTGCATCTGCAGTACCTAGTGGTTACTATCAACTATGTGTTTTGAATGAGTTGTTAAATCAACTTCCTATTTGCTTGTTCAAGGTACTACAAAATATTTCATTAACATTACTCAAAATGTCAGGGGAGTTAACCTTGTCCATGAAACATTTAAACCTGGCCATGCTTCCAAAATCAAATTAATAGCACACTTGTTGTTTTTTGGAGTACATATAGCTCCTGTACTTACTAAATGTGATTATATCAAAAGAAAATCATTGTAATGTGTTCTGGATTATGCTATTGTAAAAGATACAATATAATTTAAATTTCTTTGAGGCCAGTATTTTAAAACATTGTTTTTTTTTAAGAATCTGTCCAAATTGCAAGAGATGGCCAAAAAAAAACAAATCAGCCCAACTTAGTTAAATTCCACTTCATCACGCAATAACATAGGCATGTTAATATTGCTTAAAATTTATAAGGGTACCATTCAGATACACTGAGAAAAACCTGTATTTTAAATAATAAATTCCTTATTTTTTAAAATTTATATCTATGGTCATGTCACTAACTGAAACAATATAGTTGTTTTTGAATTAAAGAAATAAACTTGTAATGCTTTGAATTAAAGAAATAAATTTGTACTGAGAAAGGTTATTTTAAATAAAAATGATTAGATCATACAAAAATGATTAACACCAGTTTAAAATATGGGATGCTGGTTCCAGTTATGTTGTAAATGCATTTGATAGGTATATTTCCCCCCTCATAAAACGGGGTGTTAAGCATCTTAGACAGGAAATGTAGAACAATTTACAGTAACTTTTGCAAATCAAATTATTTCCTACAATTTTGGGATGATATTCTATTTATCTTAGACTCTGGAAATGCTGAATCAGTGCAAGATCTCTTGATGTCAGATTGTAAATTCACATAAAGCTACAACCTACAACTCATTATTAACAGGCTAACAGGTAAACTAAATGCTTTTTGCTACACATGTGATCAGCTTGAACATTCTCAAAACAGATAAAATCATTCAGTTTTAGGAAAAGTATCAAGGTGGTATGTAACGTAAATATATCCCAAATCAATGAGAATTACTTGCCGACTGCTAAAGAGCCTACTATTGGGAGAAAACTACTTGTTTTATTGAAACATTACTATGTGCACAAGCTGCATTAATGAGTTATGAACATAGAATGAAATATCAAAATGAGATAATATCATCTATTTAATAACAAAAATTTGGGAGACAAAAGATTGATATCTTTAATGCATGTGGACGTTCTGGTATCAGCCTGGGACCATTAACAAACATTTCCAATATTTAATTTGGTGAATATATCATCAGATGTTTATAATAATATCCACTAACCACAATTTGACAGGTATCCATCTCCTGTGGAAGTTGTCTCCATTACTCTAGCAATACTATTCTTCAGCCCACTTACAAAGGCATTTGGCACCTCCATTTATGACCACCTACCATGAGATTCCAAGGAAAAGCTTCTGGTCCTTCCTTCCTCAGTGTATCATCACTATATCTATATCTACCTGAGGTCAAGAATGTAATGGAGAGAGGTATTTGATACAGGACATTGAACATTCAACTTTTCATACCAAAACTGATAGGAAATTGATAACAACATTAATAATGGCGCAAAAGAATTGTTCAACAGAGTAATTTTAATGCATAACAAGAGACATAATTCAGTATTTGAATAGATTCTTGAAAATGAAAATGTTTTAAAAAGTGTCCTTCAGATGAGTTCTTAAAAGCATACAATCATTCATTTTTTTGTCTCCAGTGAACACGCTCTAAAAGGGCTCGTAGAATATTTCCAGGTATTATTTGGTGTTTGTCTATTAGGTTCTGCACAGCTTGCTTTGCCTAGGATGAAAAAGTTACATGTGAAAATGTTACAGCCTTCAGCCTCATATCATAATAATGCTAACTTCAAAACATATTACAGTTTGCAAACAACCTGCCTCAATTCATGCGGGAACCAGCAAATACCTTTTTGAAATTCTTCATACGTCCACCAACTCAAACCAAATATTGCTACTCACTTAGAGTGCACAATAATCACAAACTTGCCTTTGGACACTGCAACAACTACACAGGTGAGCATTCTTACATCTTCGTTCATTTCTGGAAATAACTTCCAGACACAAAGCAAAACTGGGAACTCGTTTCATGGAATCCTCAAATATATAATTATGTGTAATAATGAGGCAAAATAAAAAATCAACCAAACAAATCACACTAGCTATGGCTAGAACGTCCAAGGGAATGCCAGGTATTCAAAATTCCCATACAAACATGCCTTAGACTTATGTTCCTCAATTGTCAATTCAGATTTTTAATGGCATGGTCGACACAAGATTTGGCACTCTGCTCCATTATCAGACTCCAGATTAGCCATCTGTCTCAGTCCTATGCAATTCAGAAGCTGCCATAAAAACCGATAACCTATTCAACTCGCTGACTAGAGAAATTAAAAGCATTTATTTTAACAATTTACTTATGTTTAATGTGGCTATTTGTAACTTTGAAAATCAATTCATTGAACACTTCACAAAATGCTGGTGGAACACAGCAGGCCAGGCAGCATCTACAGGAAGAAGCACAGTCGACATTTTGGGCCGAGACCCTACGTCAGGACGAAGCGTCGACTGTTGCTTCTTCCTATAGATGCTGCCTGACCTGCTGTGTTCTACTAACATTTTATGTGTGTTGCTTGAATTTCCAGCATCTTCAGATTTCCTAGTGTTTGCATTGAACACTTCTATTAGGTTTTAAACAGGTCAATATCTGAAGCGTAATAAGTTTTAAAACCTTACAGCCTTTGACAGAAGACAAAGTTCTGATCCCCAGCTTAGCCTTCTATCAAAGGTCATCCCAGCGAGGTCTCACTTTGCTTCAGAACCCAAATCCAGGGTGAAGGTCGTCAAAGAGATTAACTCTCTAACCCCTTTACAGTGCAAGAAGCAAGGATCATAAGCAGCAATTCCAGGATTTGTCCCATGCTCATTGTGAGAGAACCCAATAAACTGTAACAGAAAAATAAGTTACCTTGTCAGCCAGCTCAGCAGCGGTTATATTGGGATCATAAGGAATAGGGTCACCCAAATAGGTGCAAAACTTGACAGGAAATCCTCCATAAATTGGAACAAATGGCCATTTAAATTTTTCATACAACCATTTACAAATGCCTGTTAAAAGATTAAATATGATTAAGTTAGTCTGCCTATTTCATGTCTGTCCTTCCATACAGCGTGTCATTTCAATATGAAAAAAGATGAACAATTTACCAAGTCTGACAAATAAGCCTTTGGCTTAAATATACTGCTTACAACTGGATCTAAAAACCTGCACAAACCAACTGTCCATTTGTTTAGGAATATTGTTCACATTATTAGCATTATTATTGTTACTCATAAGTTGTTTTTAAAAGTGATGTGGAATTGCATCCTACTTTTTCCATAAAGCCATTTTGATTAAGGAAGGGATTTCTAAATTAAAAGGCATACATATTAATTTATACGTTAAACATTCATTCAATTATAGAATTGCTATTTCTTTCATCTCAAATCCACTTCTTTTTCACCCACCTTATCATCAAGACATTCCTCAAATCCACACACCTCTGCTCCCCTCCCCCACCTGATTCTGTCTCCCTATAACACATATACTGAACCCACACGTTTACCTCCACCCTCCTACTACTGTCCCCAACTTGTTCATCATCTCTGTCCTCTGGTTCCACTCATCACCTTCCTTGCCTATCCAATTTCATAATTTGTCTCCACTTATCATCTGAGCCTCTGCAGATATACATTATCTATCCTTCTCTCCCCCATCTGCACCTATCTGCCCATCAACCCCTCATTACCTGAATCCACCTATCATTTGACAGCTCCTGTCATAGCCTCCCTTTATCTTGTTATGCTGGCTCTCTCCTTTCAACAGTCTCAGTTCTAACGCAACATCTCAGTCTGAAACATCACTACCTTTTGCCGCCACACATGCTACCCGAGCCGCTAAGCTTCACCAGCAGCTTGATTGTCACTCCAGAAAGAATTTATCACTTCCACAAGATTATGTTATCATTTAGATTACTATCAGGATTACTTCATTTCACATCTACATCATTATCATTTAGCCAAATGCAATTTATTTAACAAGAATGCTCAAAATTCAAAGATTGAAGTAAAAGTGAAACATTTATTTATTTTATTTTGTTTCGCAATTGTTACGAAGGATGAATAACTCTGATGGGCAGAAGGGTGCAGAGTTGCCCATGCCCCCCCTTTGGAGAATCGCATGCTATTTCGATGCTGCTAACAAGAGAGTAAGAGAGACAAAAGAAAACAGGCTAGGACAGGCATGGGCAAACTACGGCCTGTTAAGCTTTTTAATCCGGCCCGCAGAACTTGATGAAATTATATTAATAAACCTTGTTAATGTTTTTTCCCCGCAATTCTGGCATTTTCCCAACAGATGACGCACTCTATATACATTTGTGGTGACCCATTTCCTGGCACATCCGAACCGGCTCACAATTAGCCAGCGTTCCGGCTAAGGGAGGTAGCCTGCGGGGATTTGTGAGCACAGAGCTTTGGAGCCTCTGCGCAGGGGGGCAGGTTGAGGGAGGATTAAAGTGAGGCTGGGGATTTCGAATAAAGTTTTTTTCTTCGACTGCAGTTACCGACTCCGTGTCGTAATTTTAGCACTGCATGTAATACACCGCTACACATTGACCTTTGTTGAGGTGCAGCGTATTACTCCACATTTGCGCTTTACTCTTTGTTCGGCTCGACCTATTTGTGTGAACAGGCGTTCAGCGTCATGAACATCAACAAAGCCAGCCACAGATCCAAGTTAACTGACCAACACCTCAGATCCATCCTGAGAATCGCCACAACAAAACTACATCCAGACTTTGATGTGCTGGCTAAAAAGGGAGACCAACAACACTGTTCCCACTGAAATTAAAAATAAGTTTCTTCGTTGTGTTATGTAAAAAATGCATTTGAAAATATTTTTTTCAATAAGCCTTACATGTTACATGTCATTTCTGTTAAGTGATGGACATGAGTAGTGCGCAGGTGCACCTACGTTCTCAAAATAAAAAATGCGCTCCAGATCAAATAACGCGCTCCGCATACTGTTCTGTCATTGTGCGGGTCGTTGTTGAGTTTTGGCACAGGGGACAATTGAATAAGAAGGAGCAGGACTCCCTCTCTCCAACATCTCCTGCATCTCCTACGGTTTTTGAAATAAAGACAGTCAGGAGGAGAGTGATGATGATAATATCTTGAAGGATATCAGAATTTTCAGTGCTTTAAAATAATAACTGTTACTATTAAAAAAAGCTGTATTTTATTCATTTAATTTTCAGTGTTTTAAAAGTCATTTCAATAAATAGCTAAATACCATGGGACTTCAAAGACAGATATTTTGTTGTAATGCATGTGTTCATTTTCAATTGAAATTAAAGCACATGTTTTCTACATATCCCATGATATTTTATTTTCTCTTATGAGGTGTATTACCAAAACACTCCGTCCATCTGCTCCTGGTCCGGCCCCCCTGTCAAATCTTAGAACCCTTTGTGGCCCAAGTCAAAAAGTTTGCCCACCCCTGGGCTAGGACATCTGTTACTGATAACAGCCTGAGAGAGAGTTATGTTTATCCACCATGTTATGTCTCCCGAAAGACATATGGCTGCGGAGAGGGCTGTTTATGTGGTACCATCCTGCTCATTAAAATTCCTCAGTGGACAGCCAGAGTGGGATGGTTTGATGGGTTAAGTCATTCAAACCTGATTGACACCGGAGACCCCGTGAGTGGGGATAAAAGTGAGGTCTGGGGTGACACCCCTCAGACGCACCAGGAGACACACCAGTGAGCATCAGAAACCCACGAGAAAGTGTGGGGCATCGGAGACCGAACGAAGGATCGGTCAATTTTAACTCAGTGTTTATAGCCAGGCCGGTGGGGGCTTGTGTGTGTGTCCACCCTTGCCTGGGTGACGAGTCCACCACGGAAGAATGGTCTAGCTAAAGGACAGAGGGGTCATACTTGAATGGCCACAACAACACATCGACGTATCAAGATCGTAAAGGCAGGTTTGCAAGACAATAGCTGTCACTGTTTGATCGCTCTCTCTCCAACAATTACAACACATTGACCAACAACTACCTCAGCCTGTACGAACTGAACTGAACTTTATACTCACATATGACAGTTCATTATCCCCTAGACAATGATAGAGCTTGTTTATTTTTGATTATTATTATACCCACACTTCTAGGTTTAGTATTGCTAACGTGTATTATCTGTATATTTGCATTGATATTGCTATGTATATTTTACTAATAAACACTGTTGAAAATAGTACCACCAGACTCCAACGGATACTTCTATCTTTGCTGGTAAGACACCCAGTTACGGGGTACATAACAAACTGGGGCCTCGTCTTGAGATTTGATACCAATTTGGAGGGCCAGTGAATTGGGCTATATGTCCAGACTTTGATCTGGTTGCGTGGGAAACCAGACGGGAAAGCAGCAAAGATGGATATAGACACATTTTTAGAAAATCCGACTTTGAAGGCGCTAGAGGATGCCAAAAAGACGGACTTGGTGAATACTGCGAGACGATTAAATCTTACAGAGGTGAAGTCGTCAATGAAAAAGTGGGAGATACGGACGGCCATAGCTCAGTATTACATGGATAAGGATGTGTTTTCAGCTGGGGTATTGGATCTGTTCCTGGAAAGGAAACCAGTTGATGGAATGGTTCAGTTAAGAGTTGGAAAGGTTAAGGTTGGATGTGGAACAGAAGAAAAGGGAGTATGAGCTCCAGCTAAAGGAGTTAGAGGTGAAAAGGGAAAAGGAAAGAGCTGAGCTAGAGGCAAAAAGGGTGAAGACAAGCAGGCTGGCAGGAAGGTTCCTGGCTTGACCTGTTACAATTGTGGAAAGGTTGGTCATATTGCATCTAAGTGCTTTGCTCCGAAGAAGGAGACAGGAAAAGGGAAAGCAGCAGTTCCTACAGGGTGTATTGATTCGATCAGTATATCGACGAGAAAGGCCAAGGTCAGAATTACCGAGAGACGGCGTGGACGTCCTTCTTGGTAATGATTTAGCAGGTGGTGAGGTGTGTTCAGCAGTGAAATTAACGAGCAAGCCTGTGAGTGCTGAGGACCCGGCCCTGGATTCTAAGATCTATCCCGCATGCGTGATCACTTGCAGCATGTCGAGAAAGGCGGCTGAGAAAGAGGACAGTTTAAATGAGTCCAGTGTTGATTTGGCCGAGACATTTTTACCGACCCTGTACCAAGAGGGGTTAGGAGATGGTAAAACAGAGAATAGGGAGGTGAAAGAGAGTAAAGGAGAGGAGGCAAACCTACCCTTAGCAAGAACAGAATTTATAAAGGAGCAGGGACGTGATGAGGGACTGGTGGCATTGAGAGAGTCAGTTCTTGCTGAGACAGAGATTGAGACAGGCCTTCCTTACTGCCTGAAGGAGGGTGTGTTGATGAGGAAGTGGAGGCCCACCACGGTGCCGGTCGATGAGGATTGGGTGGTGGTTCATCAGGTGGTAGTTCCGAAGGTGTATCGGGACGAAATTTTGAACTTAGTTCATAAGGGACCTCTAGGTGGACATTTGGGAGTAAGGAAGACAGTGGATAGGGTTATGAAAGATTTCTATTGGTCAAACATGAGAAAAGATATTGCTGATTATTGTAAAAGGTGCCATACATGTCAGGTGGTAGGAAAGCCAAACCAGGTTATCCCTAAGGCACCTCTCAGACCAATACCCGCTTTTGAGGAGCCTTTCTCCCGAATCATTGTGGATTTTGTGGGTCCTTTACCTAAAACAGCGAGTGGGCAGCAGTACGTCATAACCATGATGTGTGCCACTACACGATTTCCAGAGGCTGTGACTCTGGGGAATATTAGGACCCCTGCGGTGGTGAAAGCCCTCATTAAATTCTTTACCACAGTGGGGCTACCTAAGGAAATACAGTCGGATCAGGGGAGTACATTTACATCCAAAGCATTTCAGCAAATGATGACCCAGATGGGAGTCAAACGAACTTTAGCTTTGGCATACCATCCGGAATCTCAAGGAGCGTTGGAAAGATTCCACGCTACACTAAAGACCATGATTAAAACTTACTGTCAGGGAAACGTTCGAGACTGGGATGATGCAGTACCACTTCTGTTATTTGCAGTGAGGAATACGGTTCAGGAATCTCTGGGGTTCAGTCCGTTTGAGCTTGTTTTTGGTCACAGGCCCAGAGGACCTTTAACCCTACTTCAAGAGAAGTGGTCTAGTCCGAACGTTCAGGTCAGTGTGATTGACTATGTTTTAAAATACCGGGAAAGACTCCATAAGGTATGCGTCTTGGCAAAAGAAAATCTTAAAGACTCCCAGACAAGAATGAAACAATGGTATGACAAACGAACGAGACAGCAAGAGTTTCACGTGGGCGATAAGGTTTTGGTCCTATTTCCTGTAGTCACCAACCCCCTACAGGCAAGGTTTCAAGGACCGTCTAAAGTGATTAAGAAAATAGACTCACTGAATTATGTGATTGAAACACCTGATAGACGAAAGCCGAACCAGTTGGTTCACGTGAACATGATGAAAGGTAATCATGAAACGACCCCCGCGGTGGTCGGTGCAGTCACGAAAACTGATGAGGAGAAAGGAGTGTAGAGGAGGAACCAGAGCGGTTTGAAAAGGTAAGTATAGTACCCACCAGATTAGAGAATTCTGTTATTTTAACAAACCTTGCTGATAAAGTCAATCACTTAGAGCCTGAACAAAGAGAGCAGTTAACACAGCTCATTAAACGACATACAGATTTATGTCCAGATGTTCCAAGGAGGTGTAAAGGAAGCGAACATGATGCGATTGTTACCTTGACCCAGCCTATTAAACAATCCCCTTATCGGATGAATTCGGAAAAGAGCAAGCTAGTAGAAAAAGAGATTGAGCATATGCTAGCTGCTGGTATAATCCGCGAATCCTCTTCTGTGTGGGCCTCTCCCTGCATAGTCGTACCAAAACTGGACAGTCCCATAAGATTCTGTACCGATTACATAAAGGTGAATGCTCTCACGCAGACAGATGCTTACCCTATCCCTAGGGTGGATGATTGCATTGATAAAATGGGGAAGGCGAGGTACATCACTAAGATTGACTTGTTAAAGGGGTACTGGTGCGTTCCTTTGACAGACAGGGCTCAAGAAATTTCAGCCTTTGTCACCCCATCCGGGTTTTACGAGTACAATGTTTTGCCGTTTGGAATGAAAAATGCACCAGGGACATTCCAGAGGATGATTGACACAGTGATAAAAGGGTTAACCAACACCAAGGCTTATATTGATGATGTGGTAGTTTGGAGTGACACCTGGGAGGAGCACATTGAGGCTGCAGAAAACCTGTTTAAAAGAATGTCTGCAGCCCAACTTACAGTGAACCTTGCAAAGAGTGAATTTGGTCATGCCACAATCACGTACTTGGGGTATGTGGTAGGACAGGGGCAGTTGGCTCCTGTGCAAGCAAAAGTGCAGGCTATTTCCGAGGTTCCTGTACCCACCAGTAAAAGGGCACTGAGAAGATTTCTGGGCATGGTGGGATACTACCAAAAATTCTGTAAAAATGTTGTAGATATTGCCCTCCCACTTACAAAACTCCTACGGAAGGAGGAAAAATTTGAATGGAGCAATTCTTGTCAGGATGCTTTTGAAAAGTTAAAAACCATACTGTGCCATCACCCTGTGTTAAAGGCACCTGACTTGTTAAAACCCTTCTCCCTGGCGACTGATGCAAGTGATGAGGCTGCAGGGGCAGTCCTATTCCAGCAAGCAGGGGATGGGGTGGAGCACCTGGTAGTGTATTTCTCTCGGAAGTTCAATGTGCACCAGAGGAATTACTCTACCGTGGAAAAGGAATTGTTGGCACTTGTTTTGGCGATACAACATTTTGAAGTGTACATTTGTTCAGCACAAAGACCCTTAATTGTTTATACAGATCACAACCCGTTGGTATTCCTGGCTAACATGAAAAATAAAAACAGGAGGTTGTTAAGTTGGAGTCTGATGCTGCAAGAATTTGACATTAAGATACAGCATATTAAAGGAAGTGACAATGTAATCGCTGACTGCTTATCTAGATACTAAGTTGAATGTATATCTGTATTGCTCTGTAGTTAAAAAAAAAAGCCTTTCTGTACTTTGTTAGATTCTGTAATTCTGTAAGACTCTGTATTAGTTAATTTTCCCCTTTGGTGAAAATTCCTAGAAGGATGGGGGTGTTACGGATGAACAACTCTGATGGGCAGAAGGGTGCAGAGTTGCCCATGCCCCCCCTTTGGAGAATTGCAAACTGTTACTATTTCGATGCTGCTAATGAGAGAGTAAGAGAGACAAAAGAAAACAGGCCAGGACATCTGTTACTGATAACAGCCTGAGAGAGAGTTATGTTTATCCACCATGTTATGTCTCCCGAAAGACATATGGCTGCGGAGAGGGCTGTTTACGTGGTACCATCCTGCTCATTAAAATTCCTCAGTGGACAGCCAGAGTGGGATGGTTTGATGGGTTAAGTCATTCAAACCTGATTGACCCGTGAGTGGGGATAAAAGTGAGGTCTGGGGTGACACCCCTCAGACGCACCAGGAGACACACCAGTGAGCATCAGAAACCCACGAGAAAGTGTGGGGCATCGGAGACCGAACGAAGGATCGGTCAATTTTAACTCAGTGTTTATAGCCAGGCCGGTGGGGGCTTGTGTGTGTGTCCACCCTTGCCTGGGTGACGAGTCCACCACGGAAGAATGGTCTAGCTAAAGGACAGAGGGGTCATACTTGAATGGCCACAGCAACAACACATCGACGTATCAAGATCGTAAAGGCAGGTTTGCAAGACAATAGCTGTCACTGTTTGATCGCTCTCTCTCTCTCACTCTCTCTCCCCAACAATTACAACACACCGACCAAACACTACCTCAGCCTGCATGAACTGAACTGAACTTTATACTCACATATGACAATTCATTATCCGCTAGACAACGATAGAGCTTGTTTATTATTGATTATTATTATACCCACACTTCTAGGTTTAGTATTGCTAACGTGTATTATCTGTATATTTGCATTGATATTGTTATGTATATTTTACTAATAAACACTGTTGAAAATAGTACCAGACTCCAACGGATACTTCTATCTTTGCTGGTAAGACACCCAGTTACGGGGTACGTAACACAATACAATATGAAGTAGGCCTTCCGGCCTTTCAACCACGCTACTCCAGCAACTCCCGACAAATGCTAACTTAATCATGGGACAATTTACAATGACCAATTAACCTACCCAGCACATCATTGGACTGTGGGAAGAAATCGGAGAACTTGGAGAAAACACACGCATTCCACAGGGAGGAGGTACAGAGACACCTTACACAACAGCACCAGAATGGATCGCCAAACAGCGGGACAGTGTCATGCTAACCACTGCATCACCCTATACAACACAATGCAGTGATTGAAATCCACATCTTTCCCAAGATTCATCAACAGCTGTTCACTTGGTCTGAAACACATTGGAAACTCCAGAAAATAATGAAACTGGAGCAAAATGGGAGCTGATGCAAGATGGTGCCATCATTTCATCAGATATAACTTCAATGTGAATATTTTTTAAAATATTGCTAACACTTTATTGCTATTGAAGTGTTGCTAACACTTCAACTGTGCACTTAATACTCTGCAGAACAACTCTGAATCTACTTACCAAAGCATCCAAATGTTCTAAATCCTTCTCGAATATTCCGCGTAAACATAGGAATAATGGGCTAAAATTGTAAATAATCACAAAATTAAACAGACTGTTTAAAACGGATTACAAAAATATTTCACAGCTCTGAAAATTTTTATGAAATACATCTTAAACAGTAATAACTTTGAAGAGCTGATTCATTGAGGAATTAATAGGAAAAAGTTCCATTTAAAATCAGAGGAATGCAGACAATAAACATTCTCAAATTCTTTTTCTTCCCAGACATTCATGAAAACAGAATGTCCCAAAGAATGAATGACAATTAGAACGTTAAAACCCCAAAGCCCCCTCCTCTCCCTCCCATGCACAAGCAGTAGACTCTCCCCCACACATTTCCACAAAAAAAGTATGTAACCGCCACCCATCAAGCATGCAGTAGCAAGAATTCTAAAAAAGACCATGATCTGCAGTGTGACAAAAACTAATCGTTCACCCAACAACTTAACATCCAAAGGCTCTCTATCTCCCTAATAAAGGGAAAAGGTGTTCTCTTTTCACAAGAGCAAAAGTAAAACATTAACATGCCTTTGCACTATTTCAAAGACTTGTGGTCATAATATGTGTTATTTACAACACAGAAAGCAAGATTCAAGCAAAAGTCATATTCAAATAGGTTCTTCTGAAAAGACTTTTACATGAAAGAATGTTTTAAACTAACCAATGCAAACAAACATCCAAAAACTTTTGAATGGAACATTCTTTTAAAATTAAGGTATTTTTCATTGTGATGTTAATATACTACACGTTCAAACTGTTTTTAATGGTACAACACTGAGTCATGTCATCTGCAGAAATTCATGATGACTCAGCAATAATTGGGTTAATACAGGGCCCTGGTGGCGGACTTTGTCAAATGGTGCAAGTTGAACCATCTGCAGCTCAACAGTAGTAAGGCAAAGAAGATGGTGATGGACTTTAGGAAGACTAAGCCTGCGCAGCTCCTTGTTACTATTGATGGTGAGGATGTGGATGTGGTGAGGATCCACAAGTACTTGGGAGTGCACTTGGATGACAGACTTGAGTGGAGCACCAACACAGAAGCTGTGTACAAGAAGGGTCAGAGTCACCTCTACTTCCTTAGGAGACTGAGATCCTTTGGAGTATGCAGACCTATTCTTCACGTGTTTTACAAGTCTGCTGCCTCCAGTACAATCTTCTATGCATTGGTGTCCTGGGGCAATGGTATCAACACGGGTGATGCCAACAGGCTCAACAAACTGATTGCAAAGGCTGGCTCTGTTATAGGAGTCAAACTGGGCACATTGGAGTCTGTGGTATAACAAAGGACACTACAGAAAATCCTGGCAATTCTGGACAATGTTTCTCACCCTCAGCATGAACCCTTGGTTGAACAGAACATTTTTAGTAATAGACTAAAACAACTGTACTGCTCCAAAGAGCACTATACAAGGTCACTCTTACCCTCTGCCATTAGGCTCCATAATGAGACAACCAATAGTGATGATCCCCTCTTGTTAGACTGTTTGAGGTAACTTATTTTTAATTCTTTCTTATTTCTCTTCTAGTAGTTGTATATTTGTAATTTCATTTGGGATCAACAAAGTATCTATCTGTCTATCCAAAACCTGTCCACAACAAACACAATTCCTGAGGTTCTAATAAAGCCAAATTAACCTCAAGACCTCAGGATGCTACAATTAAGTTAACATGGGTACTTTTCCCAACTTGGGCATGTACTTCTTATCCAATTATGGAAAATGTTACTGTATTTATCACCAGATGCTTATGGACACAACAAGGCTAACCCGTGGTTGTGAAGAAATTGATTGCTTCACCAATAGTTTGTTTCCAATTAACTTGATGGACAAATTGTAAATGCAAGGCTATTAATCAAAGGTAGCAATTACTTCCAGGAGGCTTTGATGTAGAAGAGGTCGTAAGATTCTCCATGTCAAATCAGAAAGATTGAGCATCGAGAGGGTAACTGAAAGCTTAAGAAAGATTAGGATTTTAAAAAGGTCAGCAAGAGACCAAAGAAAGTCAATGAAGTTCAAGGACAAAAAACCACCAGGCTCTTATACAGCAGATACACCCCATAAAGTTTATGCTGTTATGGGTGATGAACAGACCTGATGGACAATGGGGTACAGAGTTAACTATTCCCCTCCTGAGAACCACGAACTATTACTGTTACTATGCTGACCATGAGAAAGAGAGACGGAAAAACACGCAAGAACATTGGCGACAGATAAGAGAGAGGGGAAAATTGCTGATTAACCGTATTGTGACTCCTTTTTTTTGAATTATTTACTGTTTCGCTGCAAGGACAATAGTTTGCTCATAAACATTCCTCAGTGGACTGAAGGAGTGGCCTTATTTTATGGACACAGTCATTCAGGGGTGATGGATCGCTGAGTTAGTAGGGATAAAAAGACAGGTCTGGAGAGACACCCTCCAGCACGCCAGTGGACACTGATTGAGTGTTGGAACCCACAAGAAAGGTGGGGGCTTCGAAGACCGAACCAGGAGGTCGGCCATTAAGGCTATCAGTGTTAACGCAGGGCCGGTGGGGACTTGTGTGTGTGTCCACTCATGCCAGAGTGACGAGTCCACCACAAAAGAACGGTCTAGCAGACGGATGGAGAAGTCATAACTGAATGACCACACCGTTATGACGGATTAAGAAAGCAAAGGAAGGTTTGCCTGACTGCAGATGTTACATCTCGCTCGCTCGCTCTCTCTCTCTCTCTCTCTCCAACGATTACAATACAACAACCATAACTACATCAGCACTTATAAACTGAACTTTATACTTTTCTATGACAATTTATTTACCCCTAGACATCGATACAGCTTGTTTATTATTGATTATTATTATTCCTACACTTTTAGGTTTATTACTGCTAACTTGTTTTCTATGTACATTTGCATTATTGATATGGTTTTGCTTATTTTTTATTAATAAACACCTTTAGTATAGTACCACCAGACTCCAACAAATTCTTCTTTCTCTGCTGGTTAGACACCCAGTTACGAGGTACCTAACAATGCATAAATGCAGGATGCAATAAATCCATAACTAAAGCTGACCTTTTCCCTTCATCATTTTTTTTTGCAATGGGAGATACCCTCTTTCGCTAAACTAATAGGAACATTCCAAAACTTGAACATTGCTATTCTTGAATTGACAAGAGCTGCCACAACTCAACCAGTAAAGTTGTATGACTGCTGAGGTTTAAAACTAAGTTCCAATTTAGAGCTCAGCATAAATTTTACAAAGACTTATTTTAAATTGCAAACCATTAAACTGAATCCTGGCATTCCTGAATCCGTTATTTTTCCTTTTCACAAAAACTCCAGAAATCTGTTTCATTTATTTTGAGCGGGTTTTAGAAATCCTGTAAACATGTTCACCAGTGATCAAACATGAAGTCCAATAGATTCTCAAAATTGTTTTTAATTTCAAAAATATCTATCCAGTTAAAAGAGTTTTCATCTAGGTCCTTCTCATGATTCTTTCATACAACTACAAAAGCTTTTGATAGAATAAAATAGCTTAAATCACAAGATCACCTTTTAAAGAACTGTTTTAATACAGTCCTGATGATTGTAACATTGTCTTGCAAGATAATTTGAAAGACTAGTAATGCAATCATTTGACATCAATGAACAAATATCAAAATAAAATGCTGATAAAGACCAATCAACATGAATTAAAAAGTTCCGAAGTTGACAGGACAGAGAAGTGAACTGCATAAACGCATGCTAATTTGGTCCAACAAATTAGATTTCCCCAATCACTTAGAAAACATAGAAACAAAGAAAACCTACAGCACAATACAGGCCCTTCAGGCCTCAATGCTGTGTCGAACATGTACTTACTTTAGGAATTACCTAGGGTTACCCATAGCTGTATATTTTTCTAAGCACTATGTACCTATCCAGGAATCTCTTAAAAGACCCTATTGTGTCTGTCTCCACCACAGTTGCTGGCAGCCCATTCCACGCACTCACCACTCTCTGCGTAAAAAACTTACCCTTGACATCCCCTCTGTACCTACTTCTAAGCACCTTAAAACTGTGCCCTCTCGTGTTAGCCATTTCAGCCCTGGGAAAAAGCCTCTGACTATCCACACGATCAATGCCTCTCATTACCTTATACTCCTCTATCAGGTCACCTCTCATCCTCCGTCGCTCCAAGGTGAAAAGGCCAAGTTCACTCAACCTATTCTAGTAAGGCATGCTCCCCAAAACAGGCAACATCCTTGTAAATCTCCTATCTGTACCCTTTCTATAGATTCCACTTCTTTCCTGTAGTGAGGTGGCCAGAACCGAGCACAGTACTCCAACTGCGGTCTGACCAGGCTCCTATATAGCTGTAATACTACCTCTCAGCTCTTGAACTCAATCCTATGGTTGATGAAGACCAATGCACTGTATGCCTTCTTAACCACAGAGTCAACCTGCGCAGCAGCTTTGAGTGTCCTATCGACTTGGACCCCAAGATCCCTCTGATCCTCCACACTGCCAAGAGTCTTACCATTAATACTGTATTCTGCCATCATATTTGACCTACCAAAATGCACCACCTCACACTTGATTTAAAATATTGATCCTGTTCAAAACTATAATGGGCTGGATCATGCTGGACTATGCTCAGTGCACAACATTGCACAGGAATTATATTACCTCAAACTAAAACCCATATTATTGTATTGCGTAAAATGACTGAAGAGCATTAAATCTAAACCAGAAATCCTAGAGTGGCCTAACATTCTGACCAAAACAATATATTTGAGGTTATGTGAAGAGCCACAAAGGAATAAGGATAGAAATGTTGCAGCTCTATAGGACCCTGGTCAGACCTCACTTGGAGTACTGTGCTCAATTCTGGTCACCTCATTATAGGAAGGACATGGAAACCATAGAAAGGGTGCAGAGGAAATTTACAAGGATGTTGCCTGGATTGCGGAGCATGCCTTATGAGAATAGGTTGAGTGAACTCGGTCTTTTCTCCTTGGAGCAACGGAGGATGAGAGGTGACCTGATAGAGGTGTACAAGATGATGAGAGGCATTGATCATGTGGATAGTCAGAGACTTTTTCCCAGGGTTGAAAAGGCTAGCACAAGAGGGCATAGTTTTAAGGTGCTTGGAAGTAGGTACAGAGGAGATGTCAGGGATAAGTTGTCTTTTTTTTTACGCAGACAGTGGTGATTGCGTGGAATAGGCTGCCAGCGGCGGGGTTGGAGGGGGATACGAAAGGATCTTTTAAGAGACTCCTGGATAGCTACGTGGAGCTTAGAAAAAAAGAGGGCTATGGGTAAGCCTAGGTAGTTCTAAGGTAAGGACATGTTCAGCACAACTTTGTGGGCTGAAGGGCCTGTACTGTGCTGTAGGTTTTCTATGTTTCTATGAAATGTTTGGATGTTTAACAGTCAACAGTCAACATTCAATGACTAACATCACAGATACAGGCTAACCCATCAATGCAGACCAAAATGTCCATCTAAATTAGTCACATACGCCTGCATTCAGCCCAAATCTCCAAGCCTTTCCTTTCCATTTATCAGTTAAATGGCATCTAACTGCTGTTATTATATCTGCCGTTACCACTTCCTGTGACAGTTCATTCTGTATATGCACCACCCTCTGTGTGAAGCAGTTGCTCCTCAGGTCTCATTGTAAGATTTCCATTTTCACCTTAAATTTCTTGACAAATTCTTAAACATGTAATAAAAACAATTAGAAAGTGTTTAGCTAAATATCATTTAATTAAAGGCAGCTTTTTATTTTATTCTAGCTTCCAAAGCCAATGCTGGAAAAAAGTGGCACCTGCCATTAAAGACCCTCATCATCCAGGACATACATATATACACACACAAAAGTCCTATGCAAAAGTCCTGGGCACAAATTTGTAGCTCGGGGCCTTAGACTTTTGCACACTAATATACTTGTCAACGTGGAGCAGAGAGGGAGTTTGTAAACCTGGTAGGAGAAAGGACGTTGGGAATCGTGAGGGTGGAGTGCCACGGGAGGGATGTGGGAGAGGAGGAGTACCAGGAGATAAATTCTGATGTGGGTGCAGAGACACTCAGCCCTGAGACATAAGGCAAGGTCATTTGCTTCCAAACAATAGGTTTATTGATCATTACAGAATGTCTCTCTAGTTCTTCTTGCTCCCTCCCCTCTCCCTCCCCCTTTTCCCCAACTATAATTCCTCTCTCCCTGCCTCCTTCCCACTTTCCATCCACAATAGAGATCCATATCAGCAGGTTTATCATCACTGACATATATCATGAAATTTTTTTTTTGCGCCAGCAGTACAATGCAATACATAAAATTACTACAGTATTGTGCAAAAATCTTAAACACCCTAGCTGTATATAAATGTGCCCATGATATTTGTAGCTTGTGTGTGTGTGTGTATATACACTATTGTAATTTACAGTTTTTTTTATTACATATTCGCAATGTACTGCTGCCACAAAATAACAAATTTCACAACGGATTCCTGTGATATTAAACCTATTTCTGACTCTCAATTATAGGCTTAAAAAAGTAAAAAAGAGAAACAAAATTACATCACCAGCATGACCAGGACTAGGATGTGGTATCCTGCAAGCACCAATGAGGCAAATACAGCATGAGATTTGGCAAGCAGATGGAAATTTAGCATTCATTCAAGAAACAGCGTATGTAATAGCTGTGACTGCAGTAATAACACATAGCTATCAGTGGACTACAATATTTAACCTATTGTATTTAATGCCATAGCATCGGGCAGCTTACTTGAAAACAAAATCTGGATGTGAAACTTAAATCACCAGATAATGGAAGTCTCTGGTCCCTTCCTGTTTTCCAGAAGAAACTGAATGGATGCAGGACTGAAGCTGTTATATCTGTGTAACATGCTGTAAGGTTTCACTGCCAATAAAATGGTTTCTCTGTAGCAGCAATATTTTGGTTATGACTAGAAATAACAGGGTTTGGAATGCTGGGGCTATCCAGTGAGAGAAATGTTGTTCTTTCTTGTGAGTCTGCAAGAGAGAGCTTCGCAGACTTTTGCCGGGGAGAGATGAGGAGAGAAGATGCAAATGGAAAGAGCTGGTAGACCGCCTGACGGAGTGGACTTGGAGAGAGGGTACGAAGGTCAGCGATGATCGGAGGAAGTCAATGGTAGACAACTGGCTTATCAGTGAGCTCCAACATTGTGCAATAGACTGTTTCATGAGAATCGGCCCTTTTTCTTTTTTTTTGTTTTCTTTACCAACCATATAGTCAAAGTAAGAGTTATAAAGCTCAATCACTTAATCCCATATTGTGTACTGTATTTTTTTATTTCAGGGTACTGATTTGTAACGGGACACATCATGCAGCATCCACCCAAACGAGATTTCTTAAGTTTGGCCAGGCCGGGGGGTATCAACCCGTATTAAGCTGCTAGCCGAAGCTAGAGTTACAATTGTGGGGGCTACGCTCAGGATTGATTCCGTTGGATGCTGTCTGATTACCCTGAATAATGAACCAGCGGGGTAGCTATTTTAACTCCGGATGAATTGTTAATTTGCCTACTATGTGCCGTTAAAGTTGCGATTGTGGACGGAGGTTTGATAAAATGGCTGGCATAGCTCTTGTTTTAATGCATACCAGTGCGGACGTAGTGGTAGCTGGCAGTGGAGATTTCAAAGACATGGTTCAAACGTTTCTGAGGAGTGAGGGGAAAGAGTGGTCGGATTTGCAATGTCTAATTAGTCCACGTCCACCGATGAAGTGTGAGAATTCTGAGTTAGTATCCGCCCTTACCTCTGGTGAATTAATGGAAAAATAAGATTCAAAGTCTCAGCTATGTTAGGCTCTGCCTGTTCTCTGGAATAACGCCCACCCCTAAAGGGGAAGAGGAGAATGATGCTTGGGTGGAGCAGAACTCTCAGGTGTTAAGATGAGTGGCAGTGCTCTGATGATGTAAAGTGACAGAGATTGGTTGTAAGTTAGAATGGGCGGGCCACTGACATTGTGAGAGCCATCAGGTTGCAGTCACCCGTAGCGATAGCTGTCAATTATCTGCAAGCACTGGACAATGCTTTTGGCATGTCAGGAAGCCCAATGGAGCTCATGGTGGGGTTTCTGCTTTTATTTTTTGGCTAAAGAGGCAGCTAAATTGCTTGCAACGCAGAAGAGTCTTTCAGGCGGCTGAAGTGGACCAGTTAAGAGTAGACCTAATAGTCCCACGACTTGATTGTGTGGGATCTCCAACAGTCTTGTAAGATGCACCCCCCTCTATCTTTTGTTGAGCTGATCAGAGCGGTAGGGGAAGAGAAGAAGCGTCGGCGGCATGGGAGGACTCAGTCAGCAGGGTACAGTCCTCGGCAGTAGTCCCCTGCGGTGAAGTTATCACAGATAGCCTACCCTGGGCAGTAGAGGAGATTGTAGCAGAGTTGAGAACACAGATATGTCAGCTGTTATCAGCGGGTATGGCCCCCCCCCCATATGATGGAGCTGATTTGGTGTGGCAGATTCCCCAAGGAAACAAACAATACAGAGGGCTGCTGGCAGCAGGTGTCACACCAGAAGGAGAGTGAGCCCCCTGCACCTCAGCGGGAAGAGTCATTGTGAAAACCTAGAGGATACCCAGAGAGGGAACGGCCTGGTGTCTCTGGGGGAACACGTTCCCAGCAATATACCAAGGAACCCCCAAAAGCGAAAGGCCCAATTCCTGAAGGCTTAGTGGGTCCTTGCTGCAGTGTGCCGCTATGAATAGAAGGTATTTATGCTAAAGCCATACTCAACACCGGGTCACAGGTTACATTGTTGTACCATTCATTTTACAACTGGTATCTGACGCATTTACCATTGACCCCATTCAGGGTAGTGATTATCCATACAACCATTATTTATCAGTGAAGTTGGAATTCTCAGAAGGCGATGTGGGAGTGCCTGAGGTCCTCGATACGTTAGTGCTGGTTTGTCCGGACCCTGTTGAGATGGGTGTCGTTTCAATTCTGGTGGAGACCAACATCCCTCTTGTGAAGAGGCTCATGGGGGCCTGCACGGAGAAGGCTGGAAAGAGCTTTCGGGGTACATTGTCCGTGTACCCAGTGTTTCGAGCTGCTTTTGAGGAAGTGCATCAGGCCAGATACTGAATTTAGACAAGGGACTGTGTGGTTCAACCAGTCGAAGCCAATGGTAGCACGGCCCGGGAAAGTAGTGAGAGTGAAGGGGACCCCCAAATTTCCCAGAGTAACTGAGAGCAAAGCCCTCTTACTGGGTGCTCTGGAAAACCATGAGGGGGAGTCGGGATTTCTTGCTGGGGTACTGGTGAGGCCCGAATTGCAGAAGCCCTCGGTTGTACAGGCAACCAGGATGGCAGTGATCGTCAGGAGCACTACGAAGAGGGAGGTCACCTTTAAGCAGAGGATGCCCCTGGCACATTTGTTCCTGGTGACGGTAGTGTGTCGTGCCCCTGTAAGACACGCCGGGAGAAACTATTGGAAAAAGGGGGAAAGTTGACCACTGAGTCATTCAACTTCGGGGACTCCCTAGTTCCTGCAGGTTGGAAGAGGAGATCGGTAGAGAAGATGTTGAAGCTGGAAGGTGTCTGACGAGTTTGATGTGGGTTGTTCCAAAAGCATGTGTCACACTATCTGGGTGACTGAGGATACCCCATTCAGAGAAAGGTCACGGCGACTGGCCCCTGCAGAGGTGGAGGATGTTCAGCAGCATTTGTGTAAGCTGAAGGAAGCTGGGATTATAACTGAGTCCCGAAGCCCCTATGCGTCGCCAGTAGTAGTGGCCCGAAAGAAGAACGGGGAGGTACTGAAGCGTGTGGACTACAGGACTCTGAACAGGTGCACCGTCCCTGACCAGTATACAGTCCCAAGGATTGAAGATATGCTAGCCTGCCTGAGTGGGGCGAAGTGGTTCAGCGTGCTGGACTTGAGGAGTGGATATTACCAGATCCCCATGAGTGGGGCCGACAAAGAGAAAACGGCATTTATGTCCCCTAGGATTTTTTCTGTTCGAAAGGATGCCCCAGGGCATCTCAGGACTGCAAACTTCCAGCAGGCCATGGAGAAGACAGTGGGGGATATGAACTTACTTAAGGTATTGGTGTATCTGGATGACCTCATAGTGTTTGGATCCACCTTGGAAGAAAATAAAGCGAGGCTGCTGAAGGTGCTGGGCCATCTGAAAGCTGAAGAGTTAAAACTTTCCCAGGACAGGTGCCAGTTCTGTCAAATGTCTGCTAGCTATGTTGAACACACAGTCTCACGAGATGGGGTAGCTACAAACCCAGCCAAAATCAAGGCAGTTGCCATTTAGCCCAGACCCCAGACTGTGAATGCTCCGCGCTTGTTCCTTGGGTTCTGTGGTTACAATCAGAGGTTTGTGAAAGGCTACGCAAAAGTGAGTCACCCTTTGAATCAGCTTCTGTGCGGTTACCCTCCCTTAGGGAAGAAAGGGAGGGGGAAAAAGGACAGGAGGGTGGAGAGTATCACAGTTATAACTGTACAGGAAAAGAAGCTACTGGGTACTCGCCATATTATCTGATGTTTGGGCACGAGGCAAGGTTGCCCACTAACCCTTGTTCTGGGACTGATGAGGCTATCTCTGGACAGCCTGGGTCGCAGCAGGACTCTCTAGGGGATGAAGTGGGGTTTGGTCACAGGACAGAGGGCTCCAAGTTGCAGGTGGGCACGAGTGATAGATCAGGGGAGGCCTCGTCAGATAGACCAGAAATATCCGCAGAAGTGTCGGAACCTGAAGAGTAGGATGAGGGGGTGCAGAGGTCTCAGAGAATTAGGAGAGCACCGGATAGGCAAGCTTACATAGCACCAGGGGAAGAGAGTGTGTTGGGGAGCTATGTCACTGCCTTTTACACCTGGACTGGGCTTTGTGTTTTGCAGGAAGGGGTAGGCGAATTATCTCAACGTCATGAGGACATGACTAAATTTGGTGAGGGGAGAGTGTAACATGCTATAAGGTTTCACTGCTAATGTAATGGTTTCTCTGTAGCAGCAATGTCTGGGTTATGACTAGAGATAACGGGGTTTGGAATGCTGGGGCTTTCCAATGAGAGAAATGTTTTTCTTTCTTGTGAGTCTGGAAGAGAGATTTTCGTGGACTTTTGGCGGGGAGAGATGAGGAGAGAAGACGCGAGTGGAGAGAGTTGGGAGACCGCCGCACAGAGTGGACTTGGAGCGAGGGTCCGAAGGTCAACGACGATCAGAGGAGGTCGATGGTGGATGACTAGCTTATCAGTGAGCCCCAACATTGTGCAATAGATTGTTTCATGAGAATGGGCCCTTTCTCTTTTTTTTTTATTTTCGTTACTAACTAGTCAAAGTAAGAATTATAAAGCTCAATCATTTAATTCCATATTGTGTACTGTTTTTTTTTATTTCAGGGTACTGATTTGTAACAGGACACATCGTGCAGCATCCACCCAATGACATTTCTTAAGTTTGGCCGGGCCGGGGGCTATCACCCCCTTATATTAAGCTGCTAGCCGGTGAGAGTTACATCTGAATGCATGTAACGTATGGAATAAGCCCTTCATCTGGACAGCTGGACTCTCTGTCCCATCCTGAAAAATCAATTGTACATTTCACTCCACAGATGCTGGTTGACCCACTGATTTCTTCCGTCTGTTGTTCCAGAATATAACATCTGCTGTCTCTTGTACCTCCTGTGAAGGAACACATAGACTACTTTTGGCTGGAAAGATCAGGAAACAATAACAGCAACGAGGGAATTCCTCGTTGAGGAGAACATTGAAGCAGTATGGATAGACACAAAGAAAGGTATGAATCATGTTAAAGGGTAAATACATTCTCCAGAAAGAAAATGTTAGTTATACTCACCACTTGAGCATCAATTGCCACCTGGGCAAATCCTTTCCGTCGTCTCCAAAATATTCTATAGGTCTCATCACTGAACAGTGCTTCCCGGACTCCACCTGGTGAGATGGCCAACAAGTGTCCATTTTTCAAAGCTTTGACACATTCCTCTTGAGGACCATGCATTACACTAAAAACTTCCAACAACAATTTAAAACCTAAAAAAACAAATTTTAAACTCCATTAGTAATATTAACTACCACTTATCAGAGTGACATTGAAGACAAAAAAGTGAAGAAACTGAACTGAATAGTACTATAGTCTCAAAAGGGTTGATGGCTTAATATTTAGTTTGGTTTTCAAAATCTACTAGTTTTCATACTCTTACTTGAAATCTTATTTTCCAGCTGCTTGATTCATTTGATGTCATCCATCAACACTTAAATCTTGACTAATTCCAAAGGAAATTCAGCAAGGAGAAAGAATGGAGGATTGGATTCTAGGTTATACAAGAATTTGTTACTAGGTTGGGTCAAGTTATAGAAGACTCTTCAAGTATATTCTTACTCAGACATAGAACCAATGATTATCAGCAATAGGATGTGACATAGCAAGACAGTATTACAAGTTATTGTTCTGAATGTTTTATTTGTAAGATAGAGCTGAAAAGACCAAAAAAAAGCACTGAAAATAAAAAGGATAGCTTTGAAGATGAAAGTGCATATGAGTGAGGATTTCAATGGCAATAAGACAAGATAAGATGAGATAAAACTTTATTTATCCCAAAGGAAATTATTGTTGCCCAGTTGCTCAGTCAAAAATGTATTCTTTAAAATACAAGATATAAGCATTGAGGTATGAAAAGAGTAGGAAATGTGCAATAAAAAGTAATAGGGCAAAATACAAACGTGCAATGAAACCGTGTACTTGTATACTTGAGGAGTTGTAGAGTGTAATAACCACAGGCAGAAAGGATCTCCTGTGCTGTTCAGTGGTACACCTCGGTGGAATTAGTCTATAACTAAAGGCGCTCCTCTGTTTGTCCAGTGTGTCATGGAAGGGGTGAGAGAGATTCTCCATAATGCTTTGTAGCTTCTGCAGCATCCTCCTCTCAGTCACAACCACCAGGGAATCCAGAACCAGCCTTCCTGACAAGCTTCCGATTCTCAAAATAGGAGAAGATCTGATGTAAGATCCAAGTAGTATTGCCAACAGGTATATGGTGGGTTTTAAGTACTTAGCTCAGAACAGACAATATGCTGATTTTCTTCAAACTTTACATTCAAGCTGAATGAACAGTATTTTTATGATGTCATTAATATAGCAATTATTTACTAAACAAAATTCATTAAGCTACAAAAGATATTTAAAAAATTTCAGATAAGCTTTAAGACCCGCTCTTAAAAAAAGAGTACAGGTTTCCCCTGCAATCCGAAGGTAGAGTGTTCCTATGAAACTGTTTGTAATCCGAAATGTCGTAAAGCGAAGAAGCAATTACCATTAATTTATATGGGAAAAATTTTTGAGCATTCCCAGACCCAAAAAAAAACCTACCAAATCAAAGCAAACAATACATAAAACCTAAAATAACACTAACATATAGTAAAAGCAGGAATGGTATGATAAATTTAACACCCTAAAGTACAAATATTGTAGGTACGGTGTAGCTTCACTTATCAAACTTGGGAAGGCAGTGAACCTAAATCGATTTGGACAGAGAGAAAAAAAAATCGGCACATACACACACTTACATGCATGTGCAAACAACTGCCCGCACAAGGCTTCGCGGTCATTGTAGTCTTTCTCGGGGTAAACATACATATAAAGCGGGCATCTTTTTTCGTAAAAACGAAAATCCCCTTTGGTTAGTGAAAACAGGTACTAATGTAACAGCGAGCTATCGTAAATCGAATGTTCAAAAAGCAGGGGCTACCTGTATATTAAAAATTTGAGACGGAAATCATATGACTGCAGATATTGTTTTAAAATGTCATGAAGTTCTCTGTCGAGATTTTCTTACACAGAAATCATTTATGAGAATGAAAGCATTGTAACATTGTAACTTTAGTAGTTTTGCCATAGGCAGTTGTGGAGGCCAAGAATTTAAGGCAGAGGTTGATTGATTCTTGATTGGTCGGGGTATGAAGGGATATGGGGAGAAGGAAGGCAATTGGGGCTAAGAGGGAAATTGAATCAGCCATGATGAAATGGCAGAGCAGACTCGATGGGCCAAATGGCCCAATTCTGCTCCTAAATCTTATGGTCTTAGGACCTACATTCACTACAGGCATAGAATGCATATTTGCGGCATCACTCAATGTAAAGTTCTCAAAAAATTTTGGGTAAAATATTGGGGTTTCTATAGTTTATTAATACAACAAAATGGACTACATCTTTAAGCAGTCAGTCAATTACAATCATCATCATTAAGTGCTGTATTATATGATGTAGGCGATCATAGTCTCATGACCATGACTGTTCTTGGCAAATTTTTCTGCACAAATGGTTTGCCACTTACCCTGATTTGGGTGGGGGGGGGGTGTTAATTATCAATTTATTCATTTATCAATTATAGTACATCTTTAAACAATTATGGAAATGGTGCTTATGATGATAAAGACCTACTGACAACTTCTGGACATAATTCCTTAAGTTTTGTTTGTTAACAATACGAAGTAGAGATAATAATATATTGACTACATTGAAAAGTGAATTGAAAACAGTTCTTTCTCTGCCAACACTAAACCCAAACAAGACCACATACTGGAGATTCACTATGATTCTGCCAGTTTTGTTGCCTTCCTAGCCATTTTACTGCAATTGCATACCAGCTGTTTAAATACCAGCACAGAGAGGGAGTGGAGATCAATTAATTCAAATAGTCAACTTCCCTTCTGATGTTGAGCTGATAATGAATTCTCCTTAAACTAGTGATCATAACTGTCAATTCTAGCAGATTTTTCAAAATTAGTGGCATTTAATTCAATAAATAGGCATCTGTTAGTCTCGAGAGACCATGGATTTGCGCCTTGGAAAGTTTCCAGGGCACAGGCCTGGGCAGGGTTGTATGGAAGACCAGAAGTTACCCATGCTGCAAGTCTCCCCTCTCCACACTACCGATGCTGTCCAAGGGAAGGGCAAAGGCCGATACAGCTTGGCACTGGTGTCGTCACAGAGCAATGTGTGGTTGCTCTGTGCAAGGACACAACACATTGCCTTAGCTGAGGCTCGCACTAGCGACCTTCAGATCACTAGACCAACGCCTTAATCACTTGGCCATGCGCCAACAATAGATAGATTCAATAGATATACTTGAAATGACGAAGAAATAGAGTAGGATACATAGCCACAAATCAATTTCCAAAGTAAACATATTTTGTACAGGATTCACTTCTGCTTTTCTAAGAAGTATGCAGCATGGAAACGTACTGATGCACTAAAGTTTGCAAGCTGGAATGTATTTTTTGTTTTGTTTAATGTGAAGCAGTGGAGATTCAAGATGTCATTGACTTGAAACATCAGCTCTGCTTTCTTCCCCACAGACGCTGCTTTACTGCAGAGCACTTAAGTCAACCTGTAACTGTTACCTGCTCAGTTGAGGAAAAACACCAGAGACACAAAATTACCTCTGAAACGGTTTTTATTCAGAGAGGAGTTTGCAGCCCCATGCACTTCGGGCGTAAGGTAGCCAACCCCCAATTTGTCGGTTTACAAAGGTCATACTTATACCCAAAAGCAGGGTACTACATTCGCAAATATGGTTACCAATTCGAATTCATCAACTGATTGGCTATTGCATAGCTAAGCATGCGAAATACTCAGAATTTAGCAAAGGTTAAGGTGTAATGCCTAGAATTAATACTGACGTACTTCAGGACACTTGAAATGGATATCCTTAAAATATTTTGCCAAGCATTGTCTTGTGGTTGTAGGTTCCCTTTTCCTTGTGGTCTCGACGTCTGGCCTGGCACCCTATTTTAGCTACCTCTCCTTACTTCCCCAATGACGTATCTCTCTCTTGTCCTGTCTACATATTTTGCTACACTTACCCGTTGCCCACACCCTCTACATGTACCCCTTACCCTTTTCACATTCTCATTCCCTCCTGTGATCATGAAATGATCACTTGTCAATATCGTGAAAATCCTCTGATGCAGGTTCGAGGAGTTCGGTGGCCTCGCCGGCTGCCCGCATTATCATCAGTGGCTTAGCTGGTAGCAGGTCCCCTAATGAGGCCATCATACGGTTCAGGACACATTTTACAATGGCGATAGAGACAAAAATCCCAGTATTAGCCATCAGCGTGTAAATAGCCCCATTGATCAACCAGTCCTTCCACGCACTTAGTCCCCAGTCTCCCCACCCTGTCCAACCTGTTCCTTCCTTGATGTTCCTAACTGTTCATCTATTTTGTTCATGTACCGTGTTATGTTGGCAGTAGCATCGTCTAGCCCCATTATGCACTTGTCCTTTACGATAGCGCAGAGCCCACCCTCCCTGGCGAGGAGATAGTCAAGTGCATAGCGGTTTTGCATGGAGAAGAGCCGCAGTTGGTTAAGGCTGTCAGTCATGAATCTTTTATGCTCTCCTGGTGGCATTCCGAAGGCTCATGAGACCATAGGCCAGATAGTTCCGATTGTGGGCCGCCATAGCGGCTCCTGATGCCCCCAAAGAGAAAAAGCCAGCTGCCCCGTATCCGGCCACCTGACCTGCGGTTAGGGTGGTCAGGATTCGGTAATCTGCACAAAATTCCTGGGAGACCTCTCTCTTGTACCTCCCAGGCGGGTGTGAGGGACCCCAAGTTCCAGGGCAATGGACTGCTGTAGGGAGGAGGGTGCCATAGGCCATCGAGGAAGGGTAAGGGTACTTCAGGAAGTTGGTGGCAATGCCGTTGTAGAAGAAAAAATACCCTGGGAGGGTATACATGGTCTCAGTGCAACCTTCACCCTTTAGGTGTATGGTATCACTCCATTCTGCTATACAGGCAGGGGCATACACTCATTTGGCGCCCCTGCGACACTTAGGTCGTAGGAATACCTGATCATTGACTCGGAGGTGGGTGCGGTTCCCCTCCCCACAAAGAAGTTGCAGCCCCTTGGCCTGGGACTGGCACTTTGTCTCATGGCAAGAGCAAGGGATCCCTAAGGGGTCCTTGGTGGGGTGACACTCCCTTTTCCTACAGGGCTTGGAGAGGCAGGCGACGTTTTTTGGGACATACACGTCTGAGCACCCCCACCCTGTTCCGAAGAAGCAGTTCTCATATACTCGGTCACCTTTCGGGGGCTTGGGATTCCCCTCCCAGCAGAGATCTTTTCTCATCCACCTGTTGGATGAGGGGAATAAACAATCCGCGACCGGGGCCGTGAAGGAGTCATAGGTGAGTTCCTCTTTCCCTCAGGCAATGTTTTGCTGGTGGGGGCACATTGGAAGGGCTGATCAACACGGTCCCACTGCGGGAAAACGGTAAAGAGCGAGGAGACACTGGCGGGGTGGGGATAGCAAATGATGGTTGTAATGCCATACAGTCGTTTGTGCACGTTTTGGAAATAGTTGCCACTTATAAACTCCGAAGAGGGTCTTCCAAGGGTGGGGCCTTTGGGGAAGCCCCAATCCCTTTTCTGCCTTGAAATGTCCCCCTTCAATCCTTTCAGGGGGTTTTGGTTCCTTGTCCAGTTGTCCCTCAACTTCTGTCCTGTACTCCACTATCCCTAAAAAATAGATAACCAAGAGCATCCTACCTCCCATTGCCAGAGCACAATGTGACACCACAAGGAAAAAGGAATTCAAGCACATAACAGTTTAATCAAAGTCCGTTTATCAGTTCCTTCTTTTATCTGTGGTTTCTAGCGAGTCCGAGGCCCAGCGCTTGCAATCGCTCAGATGAATCCAACGTTCTTGTCCTTTCACTTTGACAGCAGAGGGGGTCTGCAAGAGGACCCGGTTCGGTCCTTTCCACTGGGGTCCCAGCTTGGGTTGATCCCAGTTCCTTATTAACACCCAATCTCCTGGTTCTGCTCCCTGCCACTCGCCTTCTCTGTCAGGAACAGGTCTTGAGGCTTCCTTCACCTGAGTGTGTGGGGACTTAAGAGACAGAGTTAAATGCTTGAAGTAACACTGCAGTTCCTCGCCCATCATTTGTAGATCTACTTGTATTAGCAGGGGGTTGTGGTCACTGCCCCATGGGGTTCTGTTTGGGCGCCCGTAAACTATTTCAGCAGCAGTTAGCCCGGTACCGGTTTGAGGTGTAATGCGCATATGATACAGTGCCAGGGGAAGGGCTTTAAGCCAATTTAGTGCTGTTTCAAGGGTCAATTTAGTTAGTTTGTCCTTCAGGGTGCCATTTGCATGTTCCATGATTCCTGCGGTTCGAGAGTTGTAGGCACAGTGGAATTGTTGTTCAATCTTTAGTATTTCACAGAGTTCTTTGTTTACTTTCCCAATGAAGTGCGGGCCGTTATCAGATGATAGTCTTTGTGGGATACCAAAACGAGGAATAACTTCTTTCAGTAGCATCTGCACTACTGTGGAAGCCTTGTTGTTCGTTGTGGGGAAGGCTTCAATCCATTTACTAAAGATGTCGATTATAACCAAACAGTACTGAAAACAATTTACCTTAGGTAACTCGATAAAGTCCATTTGTAATGTGTCAAACAGTCCGGCTGGGGTTGGGGTGCACCCTTTATCACATCTAATAGATACCCGGGTTTACTTTTTGGCAAATTAAGCAACCCTTTGCCAGTTTCTCCACTGCCTCATTCAAACTGGGGGACAACCATGTTTTTGACAACAACATACACATTGCCTCCTTGCCGAGGTGAGTGTCAGAGTGGAGGCGGTCGACCAGGACAGGCAGGAGAGTATCAGGAATACAAGTCTGACCTGCTGGGTTCTGCCAGAGGCCCATTGCGTTATTAACAATACAACCATATTTTTTCCAAACATCAAGTTCTGCTGCAAGGACGCCCCCCTGTAATCGCACGATGTCGGATATGCCTGGGCTATCAACCGGCTGCCTGGCAGGCAGAAGGCGTGGGGCCGAATCCACAGTTATTGCTTTAGAGCAGGAGGCTCGCTTGGCTGCCAGGTCTGCTCTGGCATTGCCTTTACTAACGGGAGAGTCATCGGATAAGTGGGAGATAGTTTGTGTCCTCACAGGCGTACCGAGTGTCGCTAGCCAAAAGCAGGTCATCAACGTACTGGACGAGCGCTGAGTTTTTAGGTAAGGTGAGGTCCTTCAGTTGGCCACAAAGGGTCTGTGAGAAAATAGTGGCCGAGTCCCTAAAGCCCTGGGGAAGTCGGGTCCAGGTGTATTGGCGATCCTTGGAAAGTGAAGGCGAATAAGTAGCGTGAATCCTCAGGTGAGGGTATGGAGAAAAAGGCGTGTTGTAAATCTGTAATGGTGAACCATCGTGCAGTGGCGGGTATCTGGCCCAGAATGGTTGCGGGGTTGGGAACGGCGGCATGTAGGGGAGGGATTATGTCATTAATTGCCCTTAAATCTTGCACAAGGCGCCAATTGGGGCATCTGGACTTTGGCACTGCTAAGATCGGGGTATTACAGGGTGAAAGGCGGGGACCAACACGCCCTGTTCTAAGAAGGAGGTCTTTGAGAGGGTACTGCGGGATCCAGGGCAATCGTGAGTTGGGCTTTACCTGTATCTGAACGGGGGCTACCGGGGTAAGGCCTACGTCGGTCTTGGAGGTTGCCCATAGCTGAGGGAGGGTTCACAGCAGGGGTCAGTCGGAGGCTGATGGTGGCGCAGGATTCCTGAGGTGTCACATTGCTTGTTGAAGAAAAGAATGCTACCACTTTCCACTTCCTGCGGGTTTCCTGTCAGGGAAGGGTCTGCCTGCTGCGGCACCCTGAAGACGGCAGGGCCCAATTCCTTAGCTGCATGACCCTCATTTATGCGGAGGGTTACATGAGGACTTATTCCAGGGGACTGCTGCCACAGGAAGTCGGGGATATAGGCGGCTAAGGCTACGCCTGCCTCCGCAGTCACGATGGCAAAGACTGAAATTGGGAATTCAGTTCCCAAGTGTGGGGCGAATAAGGCTGCCAAGACCTCTGAGCGTCCTGAAGGGTCATACGCAAGGGTCACGTGGGGATTGTATGGGGGCTCGAGGGCGACTGGCGAGCAGGAGGGCAGGTGGGCGAGGTCCAACGCCCATCATTGCAGGGGAACGTGAAGCCAGAACGCCCAATGGGTAGGAGGTTCGGTCAAGGTGAGACCATCACTGGTGCAGGTGACGGTGAGATGGAAACGACAGAGTATATCCCTTCCTGCCAGGTTGACGCCCAAATTGGGGGTTACCGCAAATCTGATAAGGGACTCATAGTGGTTATAGCGAGTGGGGAGTTCTTCGGTCATCTGGAACTCCTGCACCGGAGCTGACAATCCCGAAAAGGGAAGTCGGGGGTGATCATGGGTCAAGGGCACAGGGGGGCGGAAGGCTCCGAAGGTACAGGCGGGGCTGAATTCACAGCCCTCACCAACGGAGGGACCTGCTGCTCCTCCTCCTCCTCAGTGTCCTCATTTGGGTCAAATAGGATCTGCAGCCCAGTCATATCCGGTGCTGGCCTTTTATCACCAAATTGTACATTATGATCATCAATCCTACGCTGTTCATCATAGATTTCACATAAGGCCTTCAGTACCGGCCAGCCCCTGGGTTTCCCATTACTATCATTGATGGGTATCTTTCTATTTCTTGCATTCACCTCCCAGGAGGTCTGGCAGGAGCGCACATTAAGTCCGCTGGTCACGGTATACCACACGTAATTAGATCTTTCCATTTCCGTGAGACATTCTGTCGCCACACCTGTCTCTCTGCTCATTTACACTTCTCAAGATCCCAAGATCCCCCTAATGGCCAAAATTCATTCCCCAACCTCTTATTCATCAGCACGCTCAGTCTCCGTAAATCCATCTCGTTTTCAGGGAATTCTTTACACATTCTCCATAATGGCGTATTTGGTCCTGATTTATCTAGATTTTGGCCCATTTTGGTAACTTACTCTTGCATCCGCTTCAGTATCCTGACCTTCATGTGGCAGATTTCTGCTCTTAACAACGAGCTTAATACAGGATGCGGTTTCAGTTAGATGTTGGGACCAGACCTTAATCAAATTAAATATTTATTGCTCCGGAGCTTCCAACCCCAACCCCATGCAGGGACTCGAACCCCAAACTATTTTACCAGGGGACTCGAACCCCAAACTATTTTAACCAGGGGACTCAAACCGCAAACTATTTTAACCAGGGGACTTGAACCCCAAACTATTTTACCAGGGGACTCAAACCCCAAACTATTTACCAGGGGACTCGAACCCCAAACTTTTATGTAGTTTTCACCTGTTATCTGTGTCTCCCAACTGAGGTTCTCCTTTTGGTCCGTGGAAGCCATAGGATGGTCAGCTGAAGCCGAAGGGGTCGAAACGGGGAGTCAGAGAGGGCGAGAGAGAGACCAAGAAAAATCTCTCGGAGGGCCCTCCCGTCTCAACCCGCTCGTACCTGCCCGCCGACCGCTTACACCAGATTCCGGAACTGCCAGGCTCCTGGCTGGCTCGCCAAATTGTCAACCTGTAACTGTTAACTGCTCAGTTGAGGAAAAACACCAGACACGAAATTACCTCTGAAACGGTTTTTATTCAGAGAGGAGTTCACAGCCCCACACACTTTGGGCGTAAGGTAGCCAACTCCCAATTTATCGGTGTACGAAGGTCATACTTATACCCAAAAGCAGGGTACTACATTCGCAAATATGGTTACCGATTCGAATTCATCAATTGATTGGCTATTGCATAGCTAAGCATGCGAAATACTCAGAATTTAGCAAAGATTAAAGTGTAATGCCTAGAATTAATACTGACGTACTTCAAGACACTTGAAATAGGAATCCTTAAAATATTTTGCCAAGCACATTGTCTAGTGGTTGTAGGTTCCCTTTTCCTTGTGGTCTCGACGTCTGGCCTGGCACCTTATTTTAGCTACCTCTCCTTACTTCCCCAATGATGTACATCTCTCTTGTCCTGACTACATATTTTGCTACACCCCCTCTACATATACCCCTTACCCTTTTCACTTAGAGCCATTTGCTTTCATTTCAGGACTTCGAGCATATGGAGGCTTTTATAAAAATCTTCAGCAAATCATGTGCTCCTTAGTCAATGTTGAGAATTTATAGGATAAACCTTAACCACCTTAAAAAGCAGATGCGATTTCAGTTAACATCTTATCCTCAATTTTTTTTTTAATCTATGAGCAAAACATCAGTCTGCATTCAAGTCCACGAGTTTTATGCTCATGCTTCTGCAGTGAATGCCACCCACAATACTTGCATGCAGTGTATTCAACTGAGATAGAGTTGGACATCAGGAACAAGGAATAATTAACCAATGTTTTCTGTCAATGATGGTCTCCTCTATTTACAGTACTTCATAGATTCACTGATATCAACTTACAAATCAGAATTGTACTGATCCAAATAGTGAGCTCCTGCATCACAGGAAGGTCTTGCATAATGCAGTCTTGCACGTGGTCATAACACATTATGTCCTATCCCATGAAATAGATGAAAAAAAGCTTGCAGCAAAAGAAAGCACATCTCCACACAAAGTTGAATGACAAATCTGTCAAGGTGCTTGAAAATATCCCTAATGTTAGTATTTGAAAACTTATAATTTAATGCAACAATGAAAAATTTCAACATCCAATGCAAGCAAACATTATTAAAGTCTAAATTATCTGATGTTTGTCATTATCCCTCAACAATAGTTCCTCTTCCATTGAAACGCAGATTTGTTTTCACTGTCTAACCTGCTACAGGCTCAGCAAGAACATTCCAAGTGTCATGGAAATGCAGCACGTCTGAATTCCATGACAGGAGTATCTTAAGGGTGTAAGCCACAAAACCCACACAAGGGACAATTTGCAACGTTGTGGTATTTGTATTCATGTGGGAATCTCAAATGGTGCCATTTATGGCAAAATATTGGCAATTCAGTGAAGAGCTGATAGTCCTTCAAGACAACTTCTGAAGAAATACTTTGGGAGAATACTTCGGGCCAAGCCTACTTTCGGCTATAAATTACATTGATCCATTGCACTTACAAAGGAGTTATTCAAAGAAAACTTACTAACATATATCTAATAGCAACAAACATTTCCTTAGATGGAATACGAAATCCAGTGTAAAGTAAATGCAAGCAAAGTATGAGAATTAGATTTATTATCATTCACATAAGATGAGAAATTTATTACTTTCCGGTAGCAGTACAATGCAAAGGTTAGAAAAAAAACACCTATACTTTATTTCAAAGTTCAAAGTAAATTTACTATCCAAGTAGACATACATTACCATACAAAACCCTGAAATTCACCTTCTTGCAGGCATACGCAATAAATCCAATAACCATATTAGAAGACCACACCAACAGGGCAGAGAACTGTGTGCAAAAGCCAACAAACTGTGCAAATACAAATAAAAAATAAACAATAAATGTTCAGAACATGAGATAAAGAGATGAAGAGTTCTTGAAAGTGAGTTCATAGGTTGTGGCAACAGTTCAGTGATTGGACAAGTGAAGTTGACTGAAGTTATCCACTCTGGTTCAAGAGTTTGATGGTTGAGGGATAAGTCTTCTTGGACCTGGTGGCATGAGTCTTGAGGCTCTTGTACCTTCCTGGATGTAGCAGTGAGAAAAGAGCATAACCTGGGTGGTGGGGGTCCCTGATGATGGATGCCGCCCAAATAGATGGGCTTTACCCATGATGTACTGGGCCATATCCACTATTGTTTGTAGGATATTCCATTCAAAGGCATTGGTGTTTCTATACCAGGATGTGATTCAGCCAGTCAATATGCTCTCCACCACACATCTAGAGAAGTTTTAGATATCAAACCGAATCTTTGCAAACTTCTAAGAAAGTAGAGGCACTGTCGTGCTCTCGTCATAATTGTACTTACATGCTGGACCCATATAAATAAAAAAAGTGCAAAAAATGGAAAAACAGGGTGGCGTTCATGGGCCATTTAAAAAGCTGATGTTCAAGGGGTGAAGCTGTTCTGAATTACAAACCACATTGGTGGCATTGGCGAGCTCACAGATAGCATTTCAGCTGTGCTTAATCACACAGTCATGAGTGAAGAAAGATTGGAGCAGTGCGCTCAGCACACGTCCTCGAGATGCAACAGAGTTTCATAGTGAGAAGGAGTTGTTATGACCTATTCACGCTGACTGAGGTTTCCCAACAAGGAAGCTGATGATCGAACTGCAGAGGGAGGTACAGAGGCTTAGGTTTTGAAGCTTAGTTATTAGTACTGAAAGAATAATTGTGTTGAATGCCAAACTACAATTGATAAATAGTAGTCTGATGTATGTCTTATGGTTGCATAGGTGCTCCAAAGTAGTGGAGAGCCAGTGAGCAGTAGTTTGCTATTGCACTTCATGCAGCCATTTTTCTTTACCGCCATTTATGCTTCTCTGAAGCAACACAGACAAAGTTCACAACTTTTTCAGAAAACTATCACAAGTCCATTGTCCTTCTAAACATCTATGAATGTGAGCAAACTAGAGCAAAAAAAAATTCAGGTGCACTAACCCATAAAGCATTTTGATGATAAAAGGAAATTTAAATTAATACTCTTTCATGAAAGCATCAGGAAACATAAATAATTTCAGCCAAATTGTGTGAATTAGTACAACTGATGTCAGCCTTTTCCTTATAACTCATGCCACTACACCACTGGCATCTGTAGGAAATCTCCATGAATTAATCCTTAGCTTGGGGAAGATTGTATATAATTGAATTAACGAAAACCTTCAGCAGATTATCTTGAAAGCAGTAGAGAACACGGAGGAAATTCACAACCAATGATGTTACAATACAGGCTGCATTTAAATAAGAACAAAATTTCCTGGGAGACAGAAGGTGCAGTATTCCTACACTAAAATGGTCCAGTATTTCTGCATTTTATTTTTAACACAACAGTGCAGTTTTCATGATTCTACGTTTGCTAGGGTTAACATCCTGTCAAGCTCCTTATTTTGCTATATGTGTTTTATCATTTTTTTTAAATGGCACTCCAAAAATATTTATTTTGAATGGCAAACCAATCTTTCCCTTATTTAGGAAAGGATACTTTGTTGTACTTTTGCACAAAGTATTCAGCTTCAGACTGGTTAAAGTATTCTGAAAAATTATCTTTGGTTGAAACCATTAGAATTCTGCTTTTATTATTATGTTTCTTGTGTGCTTGTAATTAGACAACACATTTACAAGCTCATCATGATGGAGGAAAAATCAAAGAATTGCTGAGTTCAATATGTTGTTAACAATACAAAAAAAAACTACATAGAAGGAGAGGTGGTGAACACAACAAAGCTGAAAGAATATCCACCTTAAAAATTACTCAAATATAATTGCATCAGTTTTGCAGAGAGCAGACAGGAACTGTTCCTAGCTTGAAAAAGAAGCAATATAATCCCCAAATATTTAACTGCTTTCACTTTTCTTTAAATTTGTCTTGAATTCATTATTAGATGTATTAGCTTTTGAAATATTAAAAAGGCTAACAAGGTTATTACTAGGGCTCGAGAAATTTAGGATTATAAAGATTTGGGGTGCTTAAGAAGAGGAAAATGAGAGAACTTGATTGTGCCCAAAATTGTGAGAACCCTCTACCAGATGAACCTTAACAGAACTGCCAATAACCTGATGGCATAGGCTTAAATTTATTCAAGTAGTTATTGAACTACTCCTTTGCCCCACTTGAAGTTGAGTGAGTATGGGATTCTGGAAAGCTCAGTCTGAAAGGACTGTGGAAGCAGTTACCTCTCACATTTAACAATTATTTGAATAAGCACCTGATGTCCCATAAGATTCAGGGCCAAGAATTGGGAAGTGGGGTTAATTTGAAGGGCATATTTTGGGTGGCTTGGATACAATGAATTAATGGCTTCCTTTTCCACTGCAAATTTTTATCAAGCTATGGTAGTAACTTCTTTAAAGCGATCTTAGCATATTGGGACCTTATAACCTATTTATTGATCATATTGCTTTCAACAGATTTGGAGAAATATTGTGATTAATATCAAAGAAGATACTAAAAGTTTTTTTTAAATATATGAAGGGTAAAAGAGAGATAAGGGTAGATATGGGACAAATAAAAAATGATGCTAGAGATATGGTAATGACAGACACTGAGATGGCAGAGGAACTGAATGTGTATTTTGCATCAGTCTTCACAGTGGAAGACACTGCAGTATATCATTCAAGAGTGTCAGGGAAGTGAAGTATGTGCAATGAAAATTACGACTGAGAAGATACTCAGGAGGTTTAATGGTCTGAGGGTGGATAAATCTCTTGGACCTGATGGAATGCACCCTCAGGTTCTGAAGGAAGTAGCTGGAGAGATTGCAATAATTAACAATGATCTTTCAAGGATCAATAAATTCTGACATTGTACTGAATGACTGGAAAATCACAAATGTTACTCTGCTATTTCAGAAGAGTGGGAGGCAGCAGAAAGGAAACTATAGACCTGTTAGCCTGACATCGTGGTTGGGAAGCTGTTAGAGTTGATTGTTAGGGATGAGATTACGGAGTACCTGGAGGGACATGACAAGATAAGCCAAAGCCAGCGTAATTTCCCAAAAGGAAAATCCTGCCTGACTAACCTACTGGAATTTTTTGAGAAATTAAAGGGAGGGTAGGAAAAGGAGATGCTGAAGATGTGGTGTACTTGGATTTTCAGAAGGCCTTTGACAAGGTGCCTCCCATGAGGCTGCTTAGCAAGATAAGAACCCATAGAAGTTACTAGCATGGGTGGAGCACTGGCTGATCGGCAGAAAACAGAGAGTGGGAATAAAGGGATCCTATTCTGGCTGGCTGCCAGTTACCAGTGGAGTTCCACGGGGGTCAGTGTTGGGACCACTGCTTTTTACGATGTATGTTAATGAATTGGACTATGGCATTAATGGATTTGTGGCTAAATTTGCTGATGATACAAAGATAGGTGGAGGAGCGGGTTGTGTTGAGGAAATAGAGAACCTGCAGAGATACTTAGATAGTTTAGGGGCAAAGAAGTATCAAACGAAATACAATGTTGGAAAGTGTATGGTCATGCACTTTGGTGGAAGAAGTAAATGGGCAGACTATTATGTAGATGGAGAGAGAAGTCAAAATGCAGACACACAAAGGGACATAGGAGCCCTTGTGCAGGATACCCTAAAGTAGTGGTCACCAACCTTTTTAAGCCCAAGATCCCCTACCTCACCCTTAGTGAAAGGCAAGATCGACCTACTAAATCGTTTAGAAAAAAAACAGCTCAGATTGTACTTCCAGCTTGAGGCCCTTTATTTGAGCTAATTGTATTTTAATTACATAAAATGCCTTTGTCAAACTTTCTAATTAATTCAACCAAGAAAACACTGTAACTAGCATATCAAACAGGCCATAGCGGCATCGAGCTCATCCAATAACACCTTGAATAAGCGGTGCTGAAGCGCTTCGGCTCGAATCAAGTTTATCAGTTTGACCACCAGTGTCATTACATGAGAAAAGTCCACGCACGACCCTCCCAGCCAAGGCCTGCTGATGAATCACACAGTGATAATCCAGGAAGTCGGGAAAATCAGGGTCACTACGGCACAGTGCTATAAAACCAACATGCACACCACACATTGCTGGGGCCCCATCAGTAGTAAGTGCCACCAGTTTATGAATGGGGATGTCATTTTCACAGGCATTTTTTTAACTCATTGTAAATATCCTCACCTGTTGTTCTCTCCTTTAAATGCAAAAGAGTGAGGAAGTCCTCCTTTGTTGTAAAATCCTGGAAAACCATTCTGACAAATACAACAAGCTGAGCTGTTTGCATTACATCCAGGGATTCAACGAACTGTCATGAAAAATATTCAGAGTGACAAGTCCTTTAATACTTGTCCCTCTGAGCAGCATGCTTGCTGGGCCTTCAACTTCAATTTCAGCTCCTCAACTTTCCTGGTATTGGTGAACCATTATTGAGGCACTAGTATAAGTTTTAAAGGTACACAATGTAATCACAGCACTGTTTTTGTTTCCCATTTCTTTTACATTTGGGGAACATTGGAATTTAAAGGAGGAGAAATGCTGTGATGTGAGCATTATAAATATAAATTAATACTAATTAGGATCATGGTAATATAGCAATACTCCCGCTACGGAAAACTGTTTGTAAACAGAGATTGTTTCTGTGGTTGTGGGGTTTTCCTTCTGGTCTTTTCTGCCCAGTGCGCATTAGTGAAAACCTCTATGCGACATCATTTTACCATCCTAGATAAAGCTGACTCTTTTGGGCACAAAGTTGTTGAGTGGTCTTTTTTCAAAGTAGAAGTTACTACATATTTGTATCAAAAGGTTTATCAGGCATTATGTATTTGTGTAATTATTTTTCATTTTTTTTGGGATCTACTGGGAAAGTCTCAAAGATCGACGGGTTGGCTACCACTACCCTAAAGGTTAACCTCCAGGTTGAGTCAGTGGTGCAGAAGGCGAATGCAATGTTGGCATTCATTTCTAGAGGTAGAGAATATAAGAGCAGGGATGTGATGTTGAGGCTCTATAAGGCATTCGTGAGACCACACTGGGAGTATTGTGTGCAGTTTTGGGCTTCTTATTTTAGAAAGGACATACTGACATTGGAGAGGGTTCAGAGAAGTTTCACAAGAATGATTCCAGAAATGAAAGGGTTACTGCACGAGGAACGTCTGGCAGCTCTTGGGTTGTATTCCCTGGAGTTCAGGAGAATGAGGGGGGATCTCACAGGAACATTCCGAATGTTAAAAGACCTGAACAGATTAGATATGGCAAAGTTATTTCCCATGGTAGGGGAGTCCAGGACAAGAGGGCACGACTTCAGGATTGAAGGACGTCCAAATAGAACAGAGATTTGAAGAAATTACTTGAGTCAGAGGGTGGTAAATCTGTGGAATTTGTTGCCATGAACTGCTGTGGAGGCCAAGTCATTGGGTGCATTTAAGGCAGAGATAAATAGGTCCTTGATTAGCCAGGACATCAAAGGGTACGGGGAGAAGGCAGGGGAGTGGGGATGTCTGGAAGAATTGAATCAGCCCATGATCGAATGGTGGAGCAGACTCAATGGGCCAAATGGCCTACTTCTGCTCCTATATCTTATGGTCTTATCACAATATTTGAAATTTATCAGACTATATCAAATTCAAGCTTAACCATGCCATTATTTTTACACATTACAAAACAAAAATTAGAACAGGAAACAGTCAAAATATACAGACTTGGTATATTGATATTAATATGACAACTTACAGTACATCTATAGTAATTTCAGCTTCTGTAAAATAAGTGCCATTGACTTTATATTGTATCATTTGTAAACCATATAAATCCCACAAGAATGAACAGAAATGGAAGAAATGTACCTGGTAGCTTAAAAAGGAAATGGTCAGCTACAGAATGGCAGGTTCTTCCTTTCTGGATAATTACTCGAGCTAAGAAATAGTAATAGTCCACAGGTATGGCTCCATGATAATAAACGATCAGGGCAGGCCCTGCATGAGGGATTTTTTCTAATCCATGAACTTCATAACCTAAGGAAAAGTGGTGAAGAGTTACTTTAAATGGTAAAGGATTTATGCATTTTATAGAAACATAAAAAACTACAGCAGAATACAGGCCCTTTGGCCCACAAAGTTATGCCAAACACGTCCGTACCTTAGAAATTACTAGGCTTACCTATAGTCCTCTATTTTATTAAGCTCCATGTACCCATCTAAAAGCCTCTTAAAAAACCCTATTGTATCAGCTATTTTATAGAGAATATAACATTTTACAAGCTATAATTATTTTATGTTGACTGTTCAAAAAAGGAAATTAATTGCTAAAGATCCTGATTACAGCAAACATTCAGTCATATAAGCCTGAAAAAGCAGATGAGAATTAAATTGCTGTCTGAAATCTTCCATCTGTCTCTATTCTGCCTAACCTTCCAGCTAATCTAAGTCCCTCCATGTCCTTAAGCAATTATCCTTTCCTTCTACAATTCTACCCTTCTTCGTGTGGTCAAGCTTATTTAACAAACCACAGACATCATTATCATCTGTCATTTATATGAACAAATAACACATTATTTTCATATTATTATTATCAATTTGTTAGATTTAGATGTATTGTTCACATTTAAACATGCCAAGCAAATCAAGAAAACAGTGACTACTATATGTTAATTTATATTTATCCAAGTATATGAAGAATTTACCATTGAAAGGTGAAAATACATCAATCATCTGTCTTTAGTGGATGATGGAAAACCACTAATAGTTATAACAAACCCATTACTTTAACTAAAGTTCAAAATAAATTTATTTTCACCATAAGTCTCCGGGTCCTGACAGCATTTTCCCTGGGACCTTGAGGGAAGTTAGTGTCGAAATATCAGGGGCTCTTTCAGAAATATTTCAAATGTCATCAGAAACTGGGATGGTGCCAGAGGATTGGCATATTGCTCATGTGGTTCTATTGTTTAAAAAGGGTTCTAAGAGAAAACCTAGCAACTCTTAATTCTCTGAGATTCATTTTCCTGTGGGTATACTCGGCAAATCTATAGAATAGTAACTATAACAGGATCAATGAAAGACAACAAACCATGCAAAGGCAATATAAACAAACAAATAAATAGTAAGAAATAACGAAAACCTGAAATAATAAGATAAAGAGTCCTTAAAGTGAGATCATCGTTTGCGGGAACATCTCAATGAATGGGCAAGTGAGTGCAGTTATTCCCTTTGATCAAGAGCCTGATGGTTGAAGGGTATTAACTGGTCTTGACCACTGATAGTTATAACCTTCTACCTGTTGGCAGCAGCAAGCAAAGAACATGGCCAAGGTGGTAAGGATCTCTAATAATGGATGCTCCTTGTTTACAACCGCCTTTCATATAGATGTGCTCAATGGTTGGAAGGATGTTACCTGTGTTAAAACCTAAATGCCTGAAACTGCGGTGAGCAAAGCTGTTCTAAATGTTCTTACTGCTTATTAATCATCAACCATCAGTGATAAAAATCACTGCTTTTTGAATACATACACACATAACTGACACTATTTAAAGACTGTTCATTCTAAGCACGATGCACTGTTTAATTGATAGACAAGTGCACATAACTGGCACCGGCTGGAAACTTCAGCAACAGTCTCCTGTCAGAATTAAGTGGCACAGTGTCCCAAATAAAAAAAAAAGAATCCCGGATAATTTCTCCACCAGTTTTTGTTCTTTAAGAGTTGTTTCAAGTAAGCAACTGTTTCCATTAAAAGATGGTCCAAACAACCGGAATCCGCTGTATACACAGTGTATAAAAAAAATTAAATTAAATAAGTAATGCAAAAAGATAGCAAAAAATAGTGAGATAGTGTTCATGGGTTGGTTCATTGTCTTTTCAGAAATCTATTGGCAGAAGGAAAGATCATATTCCTAAAACATTGAGTGTGTGTCTTCAGGTTCCTGCTCCTTCCTCCTGATGGCAGCAATGAGAACAGTACGTTATTGGGTCCTCAATGCTGTCTTTTTGCAGCATTGCCTTTTGATGATGACCTTGGTGCTAGATGGGCTGCATTTAAATTTGAGGGGGACAAATATCCTGGCAGTGAGACTTGCAAAAGATATTGGGGAGAGTTTGAACTAGAATTGCGGGGGGGGGGGGGGACTGAATAAAGAAAACCTGGAGACAGTGCAAAAGGGAGGACAGGCAGGTGATAGAGAAGGATCACTCAGACCGATGGTTTGTGATGTGTTGTTTTTAATGTGAGGAGTATTATGAATAAAGTGGATGAGCTTAGAGCATGGATCAGTACTTGGAGCTATGATGCCGTGGCCATTACAGAGACTTGGATGGTGCAGGGGCAGGAATGGCTACTTCAAGTGCCAGGCTTTAGATGTTTCAGAAAGGACAGGGAGGTAGGCAAAAGAGGTGGGGGCATGGCACTGTTGATCAGAGATAGTGTCACGGTTGCAGAAAAGCAGAAAGTCATGGAAGGTTGTCTACGGAGTCTCTGTGGGTGGAAGTTAGGTATAGGAAGGGGTCAACAACTCTACTGGGTGTATTTTTTTTATATAGACAACCCAACAGTAACAGGGACATTGAGCAGCAGATAGGGAGACAGATTCTGGAAAGGAGTTTTTGTGGTGGGAGATTTTGATTTCCCAAATATTGATTGGCATCTCTCTAGAGTGAGGGGTTTAGATGGGGTGGAGTTTGTTCGGTGTGTTCAGGAAGGTTTCTTGACAAAATATGTAGATAAGCATACAACAGAAGAGTCTGTACTTGATCTGGTATTGGGAAATTAACCTGGCCAGGTGTCAGATCTCTCAGTGGCAGAGCATTTCGGAAATAGTGATCACAATTCTATTTCCTTTATCATCGCATTGGAGAGGGATAGGAACAGGTAAATTAGGGAAATGCTTAATTGGAGTATGAGCCTATCAGGCAAGAACAGGGAAGCATAAATTGGAAACAGATGTTCTCAGGGAAATGTTTGGAAGAAATGTGGCAAATGTTCAGGGGATATTTGCATGGGGTTCTGCGTAGATATGTTCCAATGAAACAGGGGAAGGATGGTAGGGGACAGTAACCGTGGTGTACAAAGGCTGGTGTAAATCTAGTCAAGAAGAAAAGAGCTTACAAAAGGTTTAAAAAAACTAGGTAATGATAGAGATCCAGAAGATTATAAGGAGATTAAGAATGAAATTAGGAGAGCCAGAAGGGACCATGAGGATTAAGGAAAACCCCCAGGGCATTCTACAAGTATGTGAAGAGCAAGATAAGATGTGACAGAATAGGACCAATCAAGTGTGACTGTGGAAAAGTTTGTATGGAACCAGAGGAGATAGCAGAGGTACTTAATGAGTACTTTGCTTCAGTATTCACTACGGAAAAGGATCTTAGCGATTGTAGGGATGACTTGCAGCAGACTGAAAAGCTTGAGCATGTAGATATTAAGGAAGATGATGTGCTGGAGCTTTTAGAAAGCATCAAGTTGGATAGGTCACTGGGACTGGAGGGGATGTACCCCAGGCTACTGTGGGAAGTGAAAGAGGAGATTGCTGAGCCTCTGGAAATGATCTTTGCATCATCAATGAGGACGGGAGAGGTTCTGGAGGATTGGAGGGTTGCAGGTGTTGTTCTCTTATTCAAGAAAGGAAGTAAGGATAGCCCAAGAAATTATAGACCGGTAAGTCTTACTTCAGTGGTGGTAAGTTGATAGAGAAGATCCTGAGAGGTGGAATTTATTAATATCTGGAGGCATAATATGATTAGGAATAGTCAGCATGGCTTTGTCAAAGGCAGGTTGTGCCTTATGAGCCTGACTGAATTTTTTCAGGATGTGTCTAAACACATTGATGAAGTTAGAGCTGCAGATGTAGTGATTATGGATTTCAGCAAGGCATTTGATAAGGTACCACATGCAAGGCTTATTGAGAAAGTAAGGAGGCATGGGATCCAAGGGGACATTGCTTTGTGGATCCAGAACTGGCTTGCCCACAGAAGGCAAGGAGCGGTTGTAGACAAGTCATATTCTGCATGGAGGCCAGTGGCCAATGGTGTGCCTCAGATATTTGTTCTGGGACCCCTACTCTTTGTAATTTTTATAAATGACCTGGTTGAGGAAGTGGAGGGATGGGTTAGTAAATTTGATGATGACACAAAGTTTGGGAGGGTGTTGTGTATAGTGTGGAGGGCTGTCAGAGGTTATAGCGGGACATTGATATGATGCAAAACTGGGCTGAGAAGTGGCAGATGGAGTTTAACCCAGATAAGTGTGAAGTGGTTCATTTTGGTAGGTCAAATATGATGGCAGAATATAGTATTAATGGTAAGACTCTTGGCAGTGTGGAGGATCAGAGGGATCACTGGGTCTTGAGTCCATAGGACACTCAAAGTAGTTACGCAGGTTGACTCTGTGGTTAAAAAGGCATACAGTGCATTGGCCTTCATCAATCGTGGGATTGAGTTTAAGAGCCAAGAGGTAATGCTGCAGCCATATAGGACCAGGGTCAGACCCCACTTGAAGTACAGTGCTCATTTCTGGTTGCCTCACTACAGGAAGGACATGGAAACCATAGAAAGAGTGCAGAGGAGATTTACAAGGATGTTGCTGGATTGGGTAACATGCCTCATGAGAATAGGTTGAGTGAACTCAGTCTTTTCTCCTTGGAGTGATGGAGGACAAGAGGTGACCTAATAGAGGTTTGCAAGATAATGAGAGGAATGGATCATGTGGATAGTCAGAGGCTTTTTCCCAGGGCTGAAATGGCTAGCACGAGAGCATAGTTTTAAGATGCTTGGAAGTAGGTACAGAGGAGATGTCGGGATAAGTTTTCTTTTTACGCAGAGAGTGGTGAGTGCGTGGAATGGGCTGCTGGCAGCGGTGATGGAGGCGGAAACGTTAGGGTCTTTTAGGAGATCCCTGGATGGATATGTGTAGCTTAGAAAAATAGAGGGCGACGGGTTAGGCTGGGTAGTTCTAAGGTAAGGACATGTTCTGCACAGCTTCGTGGGCAGAAGGGCCTGTATTGTGCTGTAAATTTTCTGTGTTCCTATGTTTCACATGTAATGTTTCAAACAAATTCACAAATTTTCTTACCTTCAAGATTGGTCCCAAGTATGATCAGAACTAATCTGTGTTTAAGATAACTTAAGTAGCTCATCAGCATGAAACCAAACTCCTTTGAAATAGTACAGTAAATTATTCCTGCCTAAAATTTCTTAACCTTTTCCTCTCTGAATTATTTTAGCTAAGGAAGCATTTCTCTTGTAGGTTGTTAACTGTTGTCCCTACTCTAAAAATGTCCATTAAATCTACAATATGCACTATATATTCTCACAATCTCATCAGTACTCAGTTTCAACTTAATCAACAACTTTTTGAGATTTCTGACAAGAAAACGTTTTTAATGGTTTCTAATTTTTAACTGTTTCCTCTAATTACCACCCTCTTTTTACATAAGATCTCTGTATGTCTCATCATCCCTCAATTTTTTATCTATTCCACTCCACACATGGATCTTTTCAGCAGAACTTACACCCTTTCTGCACCAATAAAAATGGTTTGAAATCATATTCAGTCACTAAGGTGAGTTATCCATTCTTTTCCTTTTCACGGCATTCAACCTGTGCTGCCCTTGAACAATCCCTTGCTATCAGATCAAACTGATTTCCAAAAATTACTTCAAAGAAATCCCTAAAAATCAGATCAGAATCATAAAATAGTATGGCATCGGAGGTGACTTAGCATGAAGTTGATTCGGATTCATGGTGGAAAAATAGTGTCAGTCTCATTTCTCTGGATACTTGGGCAAACTTAATTTTCTCTGTTGTATTGAGCCATGAACTCCAGCAAAACTGATGGAAAGTGCTGCAAGTTTAAGCTATTACACCCACAGTATTTTATGATTCCAATCAGTTTTAATGATATTTGGATTCTCCAAGCTTGCATACTAGAATAATATGCAAAGTAAATAAAGAAAAATAAAACATATTCAGAAAGATTTCAAATATTAAGAAAACTGATTAATTTGGTCACAGTGATTAACAATTGATCAAACTGAATTACATCAGAGAATAAAAAATGCATTGATGAATTGTTGGATGGCAACATTGGAAAAACTTTGTGGATTTTTCTACAACCAAATTTATAGCATTCAAAGAATGTGTGGCATCAGCAGATGGGGAGTACAAATCCAAATAAGCTTTAACACTGAATATAAATATGGATTAGATTCTACGCAGATCCATGTAGTTCCTAATCATTCGAAGTACAGTGGTGCTTGAAAACTTGTGAACCCTGTAGAATTTTCTCTATTTCTACATAAATATCGACTAAAACGTCATCAGATCTTCACACAAGTCCTTGAACTAGATAAAGAAATCCTAATTAAGTAAATAACACAAAAACTATACTTAATGTATTCATTTACTTATTGAGAAAAATTGATCCAGTATTACATGTATTTGTTGGGAAAAGTATGTGAACCTTTGCTTTCAGAAACTGGTGTGACTCCCTTGAACAGCAATAACTACAACCAAATACTTCTGGTAACTGTTCATCAGTCCTGCACATTGGCTTGGGGGAATTTTTTGTCATTTTACAAAACTGCTTCAACTCTGTTGGTGGGCTTCCTTGCATAAACTGTTTGCTTCAGATCCTTCCACAGTATTTCTATAGGATTAAGATCAGGACTTTGACTCAGCCATTCCAAAACACAAGTTTTCTTCTTTTTAAACCATTCTGTTGTTGATTCACTCTCGCCTTTCAGATCATTGTTTATTGTATTATCCAATTTCTCTTAAGACTGCTACACTGACATTCTCCTGTAAAATGCTTTGATACAATTTAGAATTCATTGTTCCCTCCACATTAGCAAACCAATGCAGCCCCAAGCAATGATGCTCCTTCCACCATGCTTCACAGTTGGGATGCGGTTTTAGTGTTGGTGTGCAGTGCCCTTTTTCATCCAAACTTAGCAATGAGTGTTTCTGCTAAAAAAAAGTTCAACTTTTGTCTCATCTGTCTACAGAACATTGCCCCAGAAGTGTTGTAGAACATCCAGGTGGTCTTTATTAAATTTGAGACGTGCTGCAATATTTTTTTCATGGAGAGCAGTGGTGCTCTTCCAACAACACCATTCTTGTTTAGTAATTTTCTTATACTGAACACATGAACAGAGATTTTAGCAAGTTTTAAAGAGCTCTGCAGGCCTTACGTTCTTTTTCACCTCCTTCAGCATTGCACGTTGTGCTCTTGATGTGATCTTTGCAGGATGCCCACTCCTAGGGAGAGTAGCAACAGTACAGAGTTTCCTCCATTTGTAAACTATTTCTCTTACTGTGGACTGATGAACACTCAGGTCTTTAGAAAAGCTTTTGTAGCCTTTTCCAACTTCATGCTTCTTATAATTCTTCATCTAAGGCCTTCTGCAAGTTGTTTTGATCGAGGCATGGTGCACATAAACAGATCTTTCTTGAGAAGTGCAGGCTCTGTTAGTAAACTGATAGGGCAAGGCACCTCAACAACCTACACCGCCAATCTCATCTCATTGATTGGAACACCTGACTCCAAATAGCTTTTGTAGAAGGCATTACCCCTGAGGTTCACATACTTTATTGAACCTGGACTGTGTTTAAATGATGTACTCAATATTGACAAAATTAAATACAATTGTTTGTGTGTTTAGTTTAGACAAAATGTGGTTGTGTATTATTGTGACTTAGATGAAGATCAGACCACATTTTATGAGTAATTAATGCAGAAAACCAGGTATGGTAAAAGGTTCACAAACTTTTTCTTGCAACTGTAATATAGTTGCAAGATTAATATAAAACATTTTGGTAAACTTAAGATGGCCTATTATATTATACATACTGTAACTCTGAAACAAAGTTTACCAAAAATTTAATGCAAGATCATGTTTTTTCCAATAGAATTTTTCCACCACCAACACAATTTTAGTTAGGGAAATAGTAAACTGACATTAAAGAATTAAAATTGCCTACCATGCCAGATAGTTGCATGTCCATCCCAAAGAGTTGCCAAAGTCTTCCTTGCACCATCCCAAACATTATTTGAATAAGCTTCTTTCAACTCCCTCTTTCTTTTATATACATGTAGAAAAAGAATTGAAAGGTACAGGAATAGTATAATAAACAGTGGGAGGATGAAGACAATAATGAGGGGAGTGAAGACCCACAGGAGATAATCCAGGTAATTCAAGGAGCCTTCCAGGATTTCCAAGCCAGTCCATTTTTCCACTATTGTAATCAAGTAGGAAACAAAGCTTCCATTTTGTCCTTCCACGTAGGATTCATCAGCAGTAGCCATTCCAAATATCAAACATCAGTGCAGGAAGTGTGTTTGGGAATCATTATGGCAGGTAACGATGCACCTTCCCAGGTCTAAAACATGTCTTGGCCAACTACAGGGAAAGGAAAAAAAAGGATTGAATGGTTAGAAACTAAATATTGCAAAGCAAAATTACACTTTAATATTAAACAGAAGGAAATATGTAGAATTGCCAGGTTTTTACCTCTTTCACTGTATAATAGTGGTCACCAACCTTTTCAAGCCCAAGATCCCCTACGTCAGCCTTAGTGAAAGGCAAAATCGACCTATTAAATCTATTAGTTATACACATGCACTCCAGGGCAGAAAAGGCCGGAAGTAAAACCCCACAACCCGGAAGTAGAAACACCCTTTTTTTTTGCACCACAGACCAGTTTAATATTGACAGTATTCTTGTGGACCGGCCGACAGACAGGATGGAACAGGGCTGTTAAAGACGACCGGAATACAGAGATACTCGAAGCAGGTTCCTTATGTCCAGTCTATTCCGCAGTTTAGTTTTCGTGGCTCTCAGCACTTAGCTGCTGTCCTGCTTGCTGACATCTTTTCCACTGAAGAAACTCAACGGGTTCGTCTTTAAGTGCTGGGTGCTGGGACTCAAGGTACCGAAGCAGTTTTGAGTGCTTCATTGCCTCATTAGACAACCTCCTGCCCGCCCGCCGCCAGATGGTTAGCCAGGTGCGGCTGTCCCTGTGCTGGGGCCGCGGCGGTCGCAGTCCGGAGAGAGCAACCGACCGAGCGAGGAGTGCAACAGGGCACACATCCACCACCCTTGTAGGATCTATCGGCTGACAAAAGTTTGGCTCAAGGGATGACTTTCAGTAGCTCACAGTGAGGTAGCTGCTCTGATACTTATGGAACCCTAAGTCCAAATTAGGTCGTCTGCGTATATTTTAGCACCGGGTTCCCCACGAACATTTGGTGTGCTAATCAGGTTTAGAGGCGGCGCCCATCTGTCCGCGCTCCAGGCCAGTAGCAACGGCACTTCCCGCCGGCCACGAGGGGCCAACCAGTGATCCCTGGCGCAAGGGTATCACTGCGGTTAGGCGACTGATGACCTCACATGCGTTCAAGTTCAACAGTGGACGTGACAGGGAATGAGGAAAGGTGCAGCTGACTCGTATCATTTCCTTGAGGCCCAGTGGTTGGTGACCACTGAAGTACACTGTAGTGCGTGGTGGGGGAGCTACACACATGCGCACTGGGCAGAAAGAATGGAACTAAAACCCCGCAACCCAGAAACAATCTCTCAACAGTATCTGTGTATTCAATTTTCTTTTTTTTTGGGATCTACTGGGAAAGTCTCAAAGATCGACCAGTCGATTGCGATCAATGGGTTGGCGACCACTACTGTATAAACTTCCCCAAAGTTGACTGCCACAATATAACAATACTAGAATCCACAGAACTAGAAATTTTAGTGGAAAAGTGGAGGGATAAGTTTAATACATGAGAACGAGGGCATCTGGAGTGAATGAAAGTCTTTGCAACAACACAGGTTTAGACAATAATGGAGAGGAACAATACAGTCGATGGTAAAGTAACAGGAAAATTATGTTTTATAATAAACAGACAGTAGGTGCAGGAGTAGGCCATTCGGCCCTTCTAGCCAGCACTGCCATTCACTGTGATCATGGCTGATCATACACAATCAGTACCCAATTCCTGCCCTCTCCTCATATCCCTTGACCCCACTATCTGTAAGAGCTCTATCTAATTCTCTTTTGAATGCATCCAGAGACTTGGCCTCCACTGCCTTCTGGGGCAGAGCATTTCACATATCCACCACTCTCTGGGTGAAAACACTGGACTATACCAATAACTTTAATTTTGATATCATTACATTTGGATGCTTGTAAAAACCTAAAGATATGGTAAATATGACCTAAAACCTAATCAGCATAAAATTAAAATCACTAATGCAGAATCCCAGATCTATACATCAAGCACCAATATCAACTGGCCACTTGCACAGAAATTTAATTTTCTTTTAATATAGATAGATATAGCATCAGCATGTTGTTTATAGTGAAGTCAACAAAAACTAGATCTAGTGGGTTGATTGTAATGCATTTTTCTACATAAAACGTTAAAATTTTTGCAAGGCAATCTTAATAAAAAGCATGCAAATGTTTACAAATTATCACTTTAATAATCACGGACTGCAGCACAGTAACAAGCACAGTATTTGTCTGATCAAGCCTATTCACCTAATCTAGAAACTATCCAATTCCCTTCAAGACTGGCCTTGAATTTAGCTATTCTTTGTAGTATAAACCAACCACCCCCTCACTTGATTATCTAAAGACTGTAACAATTCACACTCTTTACTTTTCACTAGTATCAACCCTTTCGAATGCTGTAATTTTATTACAGCTGTGCATTTCTAGTTCTGAGCTGATTTATCGCAAGGAGAGAGTGGCGCAACGGCATTTTTTTTGTTGTTGCTGAAGGTCAAGTATACAGACTTTAAATGCAGTGTTAACATATGTTTATATTATGGTGCCACCAATTCATCTAATGCTTTTCGGGATCATTGTTTGAAGGGTGAACAGTGGTGAATAGCATTATTATAGTTAATTAGAATGAAAAACAATCTTCAGGAAGTAAAAGCTAGATACAATTTAACTTCCAACTAATACTTTGTGGCTAGTGAAACTAATCATTGGGTGTGGGACATTCTCCGCCCCAATGAAACTACATAGGGAACAATGTGCCTGGTTCTGGCACATTGTTAAAGGCATATCCCTGCCACTTAATGTACAGTTCAGGACAAGACTTGAAAATTTCTAATACTGTAACGTGGAGAGCATTCTGACTGGCTGCATCACTATCAGATATGGGGGGGGGTGGGGGGAGGCTGTGAAGATTGTTACTGCACAAGATTGAAGCAAACTGCAGAGAATAGCAAAATTAGTCAGGTCCATCATGTATATTAGCTTCCGTAGTATCTAAGAACATCTTCAAGGAACAGTGCCTCAAAAAGGTGGTGTCCATTATTAAGGATCTCCACCATCTGGGACATGCCCTCTTCTCATTGTTACCATCAATCTGTGCGTGACAGTATTCCTGAGTCTCCACCCGGGATCTGCATGACTGACAGTAGTAAAAACTGAACTTCGGACATGATGAAAGAATCCCTGAACACTGCCAGAGAGGGAGGACCTTCATTGTTGCCCTAACCACCAATGGCTTAATGGGCAAGAGGGTATTTATTATTATTTTGTATTTGCACAGACGGTCTTCTTCTGAGTATTGGTCCTTTGTCAGTCTTTGCATTTAGCTTTTCATTGATTCCACTGTATTTCTTTATTCTACTGTGAGCGACAAAAAAAAATCTTAGGGTAGAATATGGTGATGTATACATACTTTGATAATAAATTCTCTTTGAACTTTAATGATTTATTGTCATCCTTATGTTGAAGGATTATAAAACATTGTCTGAGAGTGAGATTCTGTTGGATCTTCTTGGACCCTCCCTCCCCTGAAGGAGACTCTCCTGTGAGTAGACTTTTATAATTTTCAGTTACAGCTTCCATGTGGCTCAATCTTAGGCAGTCACAAAAGATGCAAATAATGAAACAATATTACAGGTTATCAAATACATCTATACCCAAGTTTAACAAGAGGCCAACCTTCTTTCCAGGAGTATTAGCCTTTCAGGTTCTGCTCTTCCAAACTGGAAGGAAATTTGAATGAATTGATACAAAATACAAGTCCAGAAGTCTTAATCCAACAAGCATCACACCAAATAACCCTTTGGCACCTTCTTATAGCTTCTCCACCCTTCCTTTCCAGTCTTGATTAAAGGTACCAGCCTGAAATATCGAGTGCTTATTCCTCTCCACAGATGTTACATGAAGCATTTCCTCCAGCATTCCTCCAGCATTTTGTGGGTGTGACCAAGAAAATTGAAATGAGTTTGCTAACAATGGAATGTTCATGAAAGATACTGTACATTTCTTTCTTCAATGGAAATCAATATACTTCAAGTTTCAAAAACAGGAATCTTAAGAATATACCCACCTTAAGAATATCTATTTTTGATAAATATGCAGTTGTAGTTGGCACCAAGAAACTATGTAAATGTGATGTATTTTATTTACATACCAGGAAATACAAATTTTACCAACTTTTGCACACTATTAGTTATACATAACATGATACATAAAGGGAATTAAGCACATTTTGGCATTTAATTGCAATATATATTTTTAAACATTAACACCCCTTGATGCAAGCTTTGCACTAGACGGATAGAAGTAACAGCACTACACACACCTGCGAACAGCCTCTAGAAACAAATGCACTGACAATTTTGACTGTTCTGAGTGACTGAGATGACGACTATTAGATAGTTCGTGCTTCTATTTGCAGTAAATACTTACTAGCTTCAAGTAGCTGCCGGATCTACCTTTCCCTCCTCCAGCTCTGGAGGCGGAATAAATAAAGATTAGGTAGTTCTCATTTTTAAAAAAATGCCCTGAATAACCTGTTGCCCTCTGAACCATTTACCCAGCCCTCCCACTCCGTGCCTCCATTGAGTTTCTCCACCATCACGTTCGCCACAGCAGAAGTCAATCACTTCCGAGACCCGTCCCTTACCTTAAAGCCCAAATTCTGCGCGGCTGTTGCCTCCACTGTTTGGCACTCACGGCCACTCTCCACTTTACCGGGGGAACTCCAGTGGCAGAGCGCTTCCGGTGGGGAAAAAAAATCCTTCGTTTGGGGGGGGGGGGGGGTGAGGCGAGCAAACGGACCTCACTCACCGGAAGAAGGTTGTGAAGGGGGAACAAGAAGGGGACTGCACCGGAAGTTAGCGCCGACTGTCAGGAAGCAAGCATGGTCCGTGCGAGGTGAACGGACTGGAGCGCACTGTCAGGTTGTTGTTGAGATGCGATGCACCATGTGCGATAACTGGAGCACCGTGGCGGAGATCTTCCTCTTCTTGGAAGGCTTCAGCGCTGAAGCAGAGCAGATCCGGTGTTTTTGCAGTAGGGCCTTTGTGCAGTAAGTCGGTGCTGTTGTTGTTATTGTGGCTCACGATTATTAACCGTGTAGTGGTGGGTTCTGACATGGTAGAAGTGATCCGAATAAAGGCTTTGGGTGTTATATTTTTCGCTGAGTGGAAGAAAAACGATTGTTTATGTGTCAAAATAACTTTTTTTTTCGATTTAAATGAGGTTCAAACAGAGGTAAATAGAAACGATTGCATTCGATAGCCAAAAGATTATTCAGAGCCCGGAGTTTTCAGTGTCTCGCATTCCAATTTAAACAAGTTTTTGGAAAGTATTTCAGTATCTTCTCACGTATTTCCGTATCTATGTGCTTGGTAGTAGGAACCCGTTAGAAAGTACATCTCCCGCTTTCCGCAGGGATCGCTCCCTACGCGACTCACTTCTCCACTCGCCCCCACCCCCAACCCTTCCCACCGGTCTCCCTCCTGGCACATTCTTGTAAGTGGAACAAGTGCTACACCTGCCCTTACACCTCCTCCCTCACCACCATTCAGGGCCCCAGACGGTCATTTCAGGTGAGGCGACACTTCACCTGTGAGTCGGCTGGTGTGGTATACTGCGTCCGGTGCTCCCGGTGTGGGTTTTTATATATTGGTGAGACCCGACGCAGACTGGGAGACCGTTTCGCTGAACACCTACGCTCGGTCCGCCAGAGAAAGCAGGATCTCCCAGTGGGCACACATTTTAATTCCACGTCCCGTTCCCATTCTGATATGTCTATCCATGGCCTCCTCTACTGTCAAGATGAATCCAAACTCAGGTTGGAGGAACAACACCTTATATACCGGCTGGGTAGCCTCCAACCTGATGGCATGAACATTGATTTCTCTAACTTTCGTTAATGCCCGTCCTCCTCTTCTTACCCCATCCCTGACATATTTTGTTGTTTGTTTTCTCTCTCTCTGCCCATCACTCTGCCTGTTCTCCATCTCCCTCTGATGCTTCCCCCCACCTTTCTTTCTCCCGAGGCCTCCCGTCCCATGATCCTTTCCCTTCTCCGGCTCTTTATCACTTTCGCCAATCACCTTTCCAGCTCTTAGCTTCATCCCACCCCCTCCGGTCTCCCATCATTTCTCATCTCCCCTCCCCCCACTACTACTCTTACTATCTTTCCTTTTAGTTAGTCCTGTCGAAGGGTCTCAGCCTGAAAGGTCGACAGTGCTTCTCCTTATAGATGCTGCCTGGCCTGCTGTGTTCCACCAGCATTTTGTGTGTGTTGTTTGAATTTCCAGCATCTGCAGATTTCCTTGTGTTTGATTTTCAGCCATTTCTGCTTTTATTGGACTTGGCAATTGCTTTTTGGGAATAGTGCAGAAAGTTTTCCATGTATACGGACTGCTTGCTGAGATAAGCATGATTTTTTTTTTGAAGAGGTTAGGAGGAAAGTTGATGAAGGCAAAGCAATAGATGTTGTCTATATGGACTTCAGTCAGGCTTTTGACAAGGTTCCGCACGGAAGTTTAGTTAGGAAGGTTCAATTGTTAGGTATTAATATTGAAGTAGTAAAATAGATCCAACATGGTAGAGGGGAACTTTAGTCCCAGTGTTTAGTCAACAGTGGCTAGATGGGAGATGCCAGAGGATAACTGTTTGTCAGGTTGGAGGCCGGTGACTAGTGCTGTGCCTCAGGGATCTGTACTGGGTCCAGTGTTGTTTGTCATATACATTAATGATCTGGATAATGGGGCGGTAAATTTGATTTGTAAGTATGCAGATGATACTAAGGTAGGTGGCGTTGTGGATAATAAAGTAGGTTTTCAAAATTTACAGAGAGATTTAGGCCAATTAGAAGAGTGGGCTGAACGATGGCAGATGGAGTTTAATGCTGATAAATGTGAGGTGCTACATTTTGGTAGGAATAATCCAAATAGGACATACATGGTAAATGGTAGGGCATTGAAGAATGCAGTAGAACAGAGTGATCTAGGAATAATGGTGCATAGTTCCCTGAAGGTGGAATCTCGTGGATAGGGTGGTGAAGAATGCTTTTGGTATGTTGGCCTTTATAAATCAGAGCATTGAGTATAGGAGTTGGGATGTAATGTTAAAATTGTACAAGGCATTGGTAAGGCCGAATTTGGAGTATTGTGTACAGTTCTGGTCACCGAATTATAGGAAAGATGTCAACAAAATAAAGACAGTACAGAGAAGATTTACTAGAATGTTACCTGGGTTTCAGCACCCTAAGTTACAGGGAAAGATTGAACAAGTTAGGTCTTTATTCTTTGGAGCGTAGAAGGTTGAGAGTGGACTTGATAGAGGTATTTAAAATTATGAGGGGGATAGATAGAGTTGACGTGGATAGGCTTTTTCCATTGAGAGTAGGGGAGATTCAAACAAGAAGACATGAGTTGAGAGTTAGGTGGCAAAAGTTTTAAGGGTAATACGAGGGGTAATTTCTTTACTCAGAGAGTGGTAGCTGTGTGGAACGAGCTTCCAGTAGAAGTGGTAGATGCAGGTTCGGTATTGTCATTTAAAGTAAAATTGGATAGGTATATGGACAGGAAAGGAATGGAGGGTTATGGGCTGAGTGCTGGTCAGTGGGACTAGGTGAGTGTAAGCGTTCGGCACAGACTAGAAGGGCCAACATGTTTCTGTGCTGTAATTGTTATATGGTTATATGATTTGTAGAACTGATTTTCAAGTAGTCTAGCCTCACTGAGGGAAAACCATAATTCTATAAATAATTTATTTTTTTTAAAGGCTGTCTTCTAGCTTTTAGTGCTTTCTGTAAATGGATCCCTTTAATCTATGCTCGTCCATGTTTCTAAATTTTTTTACCATAGTCTCCCCTCCTCCCCCCATTAGGGCATTGCTTCATTGTGCAAGAACACTTGAGACTGCTATAGGCGTTGGTCATTAAGATTCATGTATCACAAGATCTGATTTGGTATTTCTAAGCAGTCCTTCATCTGGGTTTTATTTTTTAAAAATGCCTTATTAAAGTGCTAACTTCTGGATTTATACAATACCTTGTCTTATGATTTGGGCAACGCGCTTGTGACGTGCACTAACTGCTCTTATGAACATCCACCATGTGCTCTCACTTGACCCTGATGGGGGCAGGGGCTAAGCAGGTGCTACACCTTGCCCAAGGATGACTTGCAGGCTGGCAGAGGGAAGAAGTGCCTTACACTTCTTTTGGTACGGGTGTATCTTTACTTCAAATCTAGGTATGAAGAGTTCTAAAATAAAATTCATTATCACAGTTATACAACTCATCAACGGCAATCGTTAACTACCTGAGTTAGTTCTATTTGCCTTTGTTTGCCCTATTTGTCTAAAAATCTTTAAATTTCAGTGTCATGTACAAACCCCATTTCCAGAAAAGTTGAGATATTTTCCAAAATGCAATAAAAACAAAAATCTGTGATATGTTAATTCACATGAACCTTTATTTAACTGACAAAAGTACAAAGAAAAGATTTTCAATAGTTTTACTGACCAACTTAATTGTATTTTGTAAATAAACACAGATTTAGAATTTGGTGGCTGCAACACACTCAACAAAAGTTGGGAAAGAGGCATGCTTACCATTGTGTTACATCACCTTTCCTTTTAATAGCACTTTTTAATCATTTTGGGACTGCGGATACTAATTGTAATAGATTTGCAATTGGAAATTTTGTCCATTCTTGCTTGATACAAGACTTCAGCTGCTCAATAGTCCGTGGTCTCTGTTGTCTGATTCTCCTCTTCATGATGCACCATACATTTTCAATAGGAGATAGATCTGGACTGGCAGCAGGCCAGTCAAGCACACGCACTCTGTGTCTACAAAGCCACGCGTTGTAACCCGTGCAGAATGTGGTCTGGCATTGTCCTGCTGAAATAAGCATGGACGTCCCAAGAAGAGACGTCGCCTTGATGGCAACATATGTCTCTCTAAAATCCTAATATACGCCTCAGAGTCAATGGTACCTTAACATACATGCAACTCACCTATGCCATGGGCACTGATGCACGCCCATACCATCACAGATGCTGGCTTTTGCACCTTTCGCTGATAACAATCAGGATGGTTGTTTTCATCTTTGGCGCGGAAAACTCGACGCCCGTTTTTTCCAAAAACTAGCTGAAATGTGGACTCATCTGACCACAGCACATGGTTCCACAGTCTTTTGGTCCATCTGAGATGAGCTCGGGCCCAGAGAACTCGCCAGCGTTTCTGCATAGAGTTGATGTGTGGCTTCCTCCTTGCGTAATACAGTTTCAAGTTGCATTTCTGAATGCCGCGACCGACTGTGTTAAGTGACAATGGTTTTCTGAAGTACTCCTGAGCCCAGGTGGCTATAATTGTCACAGTAGCATGACGGTTTCTTAGGCAGTGCCGCCTGAGGGCTCGAAGATCACACGCATTCAACAGTGGTTTCCGACCTTGCCCTTTACGCACTGAGTTGTCTCTGAATTCTCTGAATCTTTTCACAATATTATGTACTGTAGATGTTGAAAGACCTAAATTCTCTGCAGTCTTGCATTGAGAAATGTTCCTTTTGAACTGACTAACAATTCTCTCATGAATTTTGGCACAAAGGGATGAGCCACGACCCATCCTTGCTTGCAAAGACTGAGTCTTTGATGGACGTTACTTTTATACCCAGTCATGATACCTCACCTGCTACCAATTAGCCTGCTTAATGTGGAGTCTTCCAAACTGGTGTTACTTGAATATTCTGTGCACTTTTCAATCTTATTTAAACTCTGTCCCAACTTTTGTTGAGTGTGTTGTAACCATCAAATTCTAAATTTGCATTTATTTACAAAATACAATTAAGTTGGTCAGTAAAGCTATTGAAAATCTTTTCTTTGTACTTTTGTCAGTTAAATAAAGGTTCATGTGAATTAACATATCACAGATTTTTGTTTTTATTGCACTTTGGAAAATATCCCAACTTTTCTGGAAATGGAGTTTGTACATTATGTGATCACTTCAGTTTTGACTATTCAAGTTTTGTTTGCCACTATGTGGTAAATTCTGTTCCACTGATGCCAGGAAAGTGGTGGTAGTGTTTTTATTTACAGGTAAAATCAGGGTGGTGCAGATTTGAAGTGAATTAGATGTTCTTGAACTTGGTGCTTCTTTGCCTTCTGTTCAGTGGTAGCTGTGAAAAGATACTGTTGCCCAGGCGGTGGAGATCTTTGATAGATTTTGGCTTCTTGAGACAGTACCTCATATAGTTAAAACGAATTGTGGGGAAGGATGTGCCCATCGTGTATTCCTGATGTTTTTTGTGTTCATGCTCATTCCAGCATGCTGTACCAGGTCATGATGTTTGTGACGTGCTAAACCTTCCTTAAGCTTCAAAAATAAGTAAGCAACACTGGCACACCTTTCCCAGTGATGGCATCTGCAGTGGCATGCAAAAGTTTGGGCACCCCTGTCAAAATTTCTGTTACTATGGATAGATAATTTTGACCAGGGGTGCCCAAATTTTTGCATGCCATTGTAGATTCTTTTCAACATTGTAAGCAAGATTAGTGTATTATTTTGTTTTGTACAATTTTAGAGTGAAAAAAAGAAAGGAGCACCATGCAAAATTTTGGGCACCTCAAGAGAATTGGGCTCTCAGATAACTTTTACCAAGGTCTCAGGCCTGAAATAGCTTGTAAGGGCTATGGCTTGTTCACAATCATCGTTAGGAAAGGCCAGGTGATGCAAATTTCAAAGCTTTATAAATACCCTGACTCCTCAAAACCTTGTCCCAAAAATCAGCAGCCATGGGCTCCTCTAAGCAGCTGCCTAGCACTCTGAAAATTAAAATAACTGATACCCACAAAACAAGAGAAGGCTATAAGAAGATAGCAAAGCATTTTCAGGTAGCCATTTCCTCAGTTCGTAATGTAATTAAAAAATAGCAGTTAACAGAAACGATGGAGGTCAAGTTGAGGTCTGGAAGACCAAGAAAGTTTTCCAAGATAACTGCTCGCAGGATTGCCAGAAAGGCAAATCAAAACCCCCACTTGACTGCAGAAGACCTTCAGGAAGATTTAGTAGACTCTGGACTGGTGGTGCACTGCTCTACTGTGCAGTGACACCTGCAAAATATGACCTTCACGGAAGAGTCATCAGAAGAAAACCTTTTCTGTGTCCTCACCACAAAATTCAGTGTCAGAAGTTTGCAAAGGAACATCTAAGTAAGCCTGGTGCATTTTGGAAACAAGTCCTGTGGACTAATGAAGTTAAAATAGAACTTCTTGGCCGCAATGAGCAAAGGTATGTTTGGAGAAAAAAGGGTGCAGAATTTCATGAAAAGAACACCTCTCCAACTGTTAAGCACGGGGGTGGATCAATCATGCTTTAGGCTCGTGTTGCAGCCAGTGGCATGAGGAACATTTCACTGGTAGAGGGAAGAATGAATTCAATTAAATATCAGCAAATTCTGGAAGCAAACATCACACCGTCTGTGAAAAAAAAGCTGAAGATAAAAAGGGGGTGGCTTTTACAACAGGATAATAATCCTAAGCACACCTCAAAATCCACAATGGACTACCTCAAGAGGCACAAGCTGAAGGTTTTGCCATGGTCCTCATAGTCCCCTGACCTAAACATCATCGAAAATTCATGTATAGATCTCAAAAGAGCAGTGTGTGCAAGATGGCCCAAGAATCTAATAGAACTAAAGCCTTTTGCTAGGAAGAATGGCGGAAAATCCCCCAAATAAGAATTGAAAGACTATTAGCTGGCTACAGAAAGCGTTAACAAGCTGTGATACTTGCCAAAGGGGGTGTTACTAAGTACTGACCATGCAGGGTGCCCAAACTTTTGCTTCGGGCCCTTTTCATTTTTTTGTTATTTTGAAACTGTAAAAGATGGAAATAAAAAAGTAATCTTAAAATATTAAAGAAATGTGTCATCTTTAACTTCATGCCTTTTGGAAATCAGGTCATCTTTTACTCACTTAGCTATTTGCAGTAACAAAAATTTTGACCTGGGGTGCCCAAACATTTGCATGCCACTGTATGTGCTTGGTCCAGGACAGGTCATTTGAAACATTAATTCCCAGGAATTTAAAGCTGCTGACTCTCCCCTACCAACTCTCCCCGTTGTAAACTGGCATGTTTGCCCTCCTGCTTCCTGAAGTCAACAATCCTTTAGTTTTATTGATGTCCTATCTCCTCCATTGAAATAAATGGGTTGGGCAGTACCTGTGTCCCCTTGTTTAAATGGAAAATTCTGGATACAGGCACAGAAAATTGTCCTACCATTGAATTCCAGGAGTTCTATATTGAGTACAACTGGCTTTCCAGTGGCTGACAGCAATCTCAGGACTTGCACGAGGTCTTGGATGGAAATGATGAAGACACCCGCACAAAACCAATCTGAAATGCGCTTGCAGACAATAACAGTGAGATTAGAATTAAAATGTGCCATAAACTTGCTTTGACGTATGCCTGCATTTAGCTTGCCTTGAATTTCTTACAGTGATCGAGAACTTTATCGAATGGGATTAAAAGGAACACATAATACCAATGAAGATAATGGAGGTAAATCATTAAATATTTGATTTAAGAATAAAAGTTGCATGTAATTTCTCTAGTTTTTTTTTTCCCAGTAGTTTTTGGTGCCTTTTTCAAGTTACTTTTTAGGACTTCTGGAATGTTCTTTTTGTTAGCATGATGTTAAACAAAGTTATCAGGCATGGAAACAGAAAATGCTGCCACATTCTGTGGAAAAAGAAACTCAAATGTTTCAGGTTTGAGATCCTCACTGAGGTTTATAAAATCATGAGGGATGTTTTTAGTCAGTAAAGGAGTCGAAAACTGAAGGTGTGTGTTGAAGATGAGAAAGGGACAATTTAAAGAGGAGCTAAGGGTCAAGTTTTTCCACACAGAGTTTGGTGAGTAAATGGAATGAGCTGCCAGAGGAAGTCGTAAAGGTCGGTCCAATTGTAATATTTAAAAGATGTTTGGACACGTTTATAGATAGGAAAGGATTTGGGGATAGGAGTCAAAAGCAGATATGGGACAAACTCCAGCAGACATCTTAGTTGGTATGGATCAGCTGGGCTGAAGAGCCTATTTTCATGCTGTACAAATTTGGCTATTAACTAACAGTTTTTAACTGTTATGATTAACAATATGAGATGGGTCATTTGCTTGCTTTTGGTGAAATTGTATCTTCACCTGATAATTCAATTTTCATTGTTTTAACTTAGACTGCATAGAATCCAGGGAGTGCTTGGCTAATTGGATACACAGTAGGCTTGATTGCACAATGCAGTGGGTGATGGTAGAAGGTTGTTTCTCAGACGAGAGTCCCGTGACTTGGGGGTCATGCTGGGCCTATTGTTGGATGTCATCTATAGCAGTAATTTTAATAAAAATGTACAAGGCATGATTAATAAGTTTGCAGATGACAGTCAAATCAATGGGCTTGTGGACAATGAAGGTTATCAAAAATTACAGTGGGATCTTGATCAACTGAGTAAGTGGGCCAAGAGATGGCAAATTAAGTTTAATTTGGTTTAAGGGTGAGGTGTTGTATTTTGGAAAGCTAAATCCAGATAGGACTTGCACAGTGTATGGCAGAGCTGAAGGGGAGTGTTGTAGATCAGGGCATTCCAGTATAAGCACAAGGTTCACAAACAGTGGATTCACAAGTTGGCAAATGGTAAAGAAGGCTTTTGGCATGCTAGCCTACATTAGTCAGGCATTGAGTATTAAAGTTGGGAGGTCATGGTGCAGGTGTACAGGATGCTGGAGGGGACACACTTGTCTCCAATTTGGTTACCTTGCTATAGGAAACACGTTGCTAAACTGGAAGAAGTGCAGAAACAATTTACAAGGATGTTGCAGGGACTTGAGGGGCTGAATTTAGGGAGAGGTTGGATAGGCTGGAACCTTATTCCTTTGAGCGTTGGAGACTCTAATTACGTGATTTTATTAGAGATAGTTAATTGGGACACATCAGGAACAGCGCATTTTGGCCTAATTAAGCTGCTTTGCCTAATTAGTCCAAGTTTCATAGAAATAGTTAAAAAGATAGAAAAAGACAAACTATTGTATAACTGAGTAACAAATTATGTATTTAAATGAGATACAGAACAAATCAAAACACTACCAAAACTACTACAGTACTATAAAACTGTGTATTTAGTTATAAGCATCAACAGAAGAATTCATACAGTGTAAGCTGCCATTTTGATTAACTGTAAATGAACAAAATCAGTGCAAGCGAAGGGCAATTTTTTTTGGCTAGTGTCAAATCTTTTTGTGGCCCCTTGACTAGGGTCTGAATTTTTTTTGTCAAAATAAACAAAATGATCAAAAGTCACTGCTTTTTAAACGGATAACATAACACAAATATGACAGATGTTATTTAAAAACTGTTCACTCTAAGCACAGTGCAATGTCCAATGGCCACGTAAGTGCAAGTGACTATTGCTAGTAAGAAACTGTTCGACAACAATCTCCTGTCCCAGTTAAGCATATAGTGTACCAAAAGAATGAAGGGAATTCTGACTATCCTGATTAGTCTTTGTTCTTTAAAAATTGTTTCAAAAACATGGCTGACCCAAAGACCTATTGGCCCAATGAACTGGAATCCACTGTATATAAATAATGAGGAGCATAAACAGGGTGAATGCACTCTTTTTCTTTAAACCCCCCCCCCCCCCCCAAAGTCAGGGTACAAAGAACTAGAGGGCAAAGGTAAGAGGAGCTTGAGGGGCAACTATACATGTATTTGAGCTACATGCTGGCGTTGATGGGGCATTTTGGTTGGCATGGACTATGCATGTGTGTGACTATAGCTCTATTTGCCCTTTTTAAAATGAGCTGGTGATCTGATTTAGCAATTGGTAGTTAAAAAAAACTAGTAAAAGACTTGAAGGTAATGTTTTCCTACCCATAAATTATCTGTGCATGTAAACTTCTGCACTTTGTCATTTATTATTAGTTCCTTTCAATGTTAGCCTGCCCAAATGGTTTCTCATAGGTGGTAATCTCATAGTAAATTAAAACCATTGTCCCTTTCCTGCCCAGTTAGGGAAGCCAGTGATAACTTGATGTGCTCTGCAGCTTTCTGTCTCTCAACCACATGCTGAAGTTCTAGTTCATAAAGGCTTTTTAAAATTATTATTCAAATGAAATAAAATTTGCGGTCTCACTTGCTGATTAATTCTAGCATTTTCTGTTTTTATTTCTGATTTCCAGCATCTGCAATCTTTTTGTTTGGTTTGATCATGACTCTTGCATTAACTGATTTTAAAACAAGAGTTATAGCATTGGGCACCACAGAACTAATTTCTACACAGCATTCCATTGATTGTTACCCTTGGCTTCTTTCCAGTGTGCAAACTTTGGATTCAGTTTATCATGAGCATTTAATTTGATCTGCCAAATAAGCCTTGTCAGATGCCTTGCCAAGTTCTATACTGAGATTATCAAAAACTTTCTTATTGTCCTACTTGTTACCTTTTGAAAAATTAATCAAATTACTTAGACAGTAATCTCTCCATACTTGTGCCGTGGTAGTCATCTTGTACCATCTCTAGGATGCTTCCAGTAGTACCCCAACTGTCTTTCAATTGTTAGACAATAGATCTGTATAAGTGGCTTGATGAATTTGGGACCACATTTATAACCTTTTTTATTTTATATTTTTTTCTCTCTCTGTTACAAAATGCTTTTGAGGGTTACTGGAAATACTATGTCAAACCCTTTTTAAGGAAAAAAGAAAAAAGGAAGTATGCAAGTTTAACTTTTACCCCCTTAATAAAAGGGAGATGCCTCATATTGTGAACCTGCAAAGTCCTCATTTTACAGAGAGGACAGTCCATGCAATTGCCCCATTTGGGCAGTCCTACCATTTTTCTTTCAGTGAATATATTTCCTCTGAATTTTTACCATTCTACCTGTGAGTGTTTCCAACTCTAGCAAGGCTGATTTTTCTTTCATCAGATGTTACGAAATCAATAAAAATAGGCCCAATTGCTAACGAGAGACTCTGCAGATGCTGGAAATCCAAGCAACACATACAAAGTGCTGGAGGAACTCAGCAGACCAGGCAGCATCTATGGAAAAAGTACAGTTGATGTTTCGAGCCAATTGCTAATTTCTTGTCCGTTTTTATTCATGATCATGTTAGGTATACTTAATTGTGATTTTTACTATCAATTAATCCTACCTGACATTATTTGACACAAAGTTTAAATCTGCCCCTTGTTGGTCTTGCTATATGCTGATTTTATCATTTCTTAAATAATACTCAATTGTTCTTTAAGGGTTTTTGCCTATTGGTCAAGCCCTCTGGAATGCCACTGTTATTATCTGTAACTATTGGTCCCAATCATGAGGTATAATCCAAAAGGTGTTTTAATTATTTGCAAACTGTCAATGACTTATTTGAAATGTTTTAAAAACATTTTTTTCAAGCCACCTTTGTTTTAAACATTTTATACATGCATCACTTCAATGAGTCTGCATGATTTTAAAAAAAAATCGCTTTAGCCACCAATGAATACTGACATTACCACTTCAGCCCAATAATACCCAACTGAAAATTTCCCATGTGTCTGAAATTACTTGTGTTCTGTCCACTTGCATGATCTCCAGCTTAACACATCTTCGTATTGGATTTTTCTTCTTAACACAGACCTAGTGTGCTTATTTTGCACCCATTAATTGTGGTAGTAAGGTATAAGATGGAAAGATTTTTAGTCAATCTTCCTTATGTGATATCTCCAAAGCACCTGATGTTTTATAAAATCAATGAATATCTGCAGTCCCTATAATAAAAAGTTAATTAAATATACTGTGATTTTTGTTTGCATTAATTGGTTGATTTATTTTTGAATATCTAAAATGCTAATTCTCAGCCACTGACTTTGAGCCTCTGGTATTTGCAAAGCTGAAAATAAGCATACACACTTCGGAACACTAAATAGAGACTAATTATGTTTTTATTATTGCACTGTTTCAATATTTTATGGAATGATATGTAATAAATACATCTGTTAATTGATGTCTAGATTTTGTGGAAAAGTGTGAAGAGTCACATATTGATGATGAATCCAATGTTAATGCCTCAGAGGTGCAAGAAGAAAATGAATTGGATAGTGAGTCAGAATTGATGGCAAATATGGGGCTACCCTTGCAGTTCGGTAGTTCATCAAATCATTGGCAACCAATGGTAAGAAAAACTGCTTTATTCATGTCATAGGTTTGTATGAAAATGTTTGCAAGTGGTAACAAAATTTTAGTTTTGAAGTACATTTATTATTTTGGTTTTTAATCTCAAATATTAAAATTATGGTGAAAGCTTACAGGCAGGTTTTAGGAATTTTATTTAGTAGCAAACTTTTTAGGTTTTTTGATACATTATCTATCAGGCAAACTTGTGTAATCTGTCCTCAAACCTGCGGTTTACAAAATTTCTGCAAAAGAGCTTACCTTTAAGTAACTGAACAAGATAAGAGGAAGTTCAGCGTAGGTTCACAAGGTTAATTCCCAGAATGGCGGGACTGTCATATGTTGAAAGATTGGAGCGACTGGGCTTGTATACACTGGAATTTAGAAGGATGAGAGGGGATCTGATTGAGACATATAAGATTATTAAGGGATTGGAGACGCTGGAGGCAGGATGCATTTTCCCACTGATGGGTGAGTCCAGAACTAGAGGCCACAGTTTAAGAATAAGGGGGTAGGCCATTTAGAACTGAGATGCAGAAAAACTTTTTCACCCAGAGAGTGGTGGTTATGTGGAATGCTCTGCCCCAGAAGGCAGTGGAGGCCAAGTCTCTGGATGCATTCAAGAGAGAGTTAGATAGAGCTCTTATAGATAGTGGGGTCAAGGGATATGGGGAGAGGGTAGGAACGGGGTACTGATTGTGTATGATCAGCCATGATCACAGTGAATGGCGGTGCTGGCTAGAAGGGCCGAATGGCCTACTCCTGCACCTATTGTCTATTGTCTAATCAAACTGGCTTCTCTGGAAGTGTAATCAGTTTTGGCAGAACCTTATCTACCATTTTGAACACAGGCAAGAGAATAGCACTATAACAAAAAAGACTTTACTTCATAATAACTGCACAAAGTATACAATATTAAGTTGCAGGTTTACATTCGTATATATTGTCACAAATCCACAATTTGTAACCTTTTATTTTCCAAGACTTGCAATCTTTCAAAGAAAAGATTCGAAAAGAAAAAGGTGAATCGCAAAAACATTGAAGATCTGCCTACAGTTTGTAAGGAACTGCCAGACAATATTTTGAATCATGTTTCTGACATCACTAACTTGGAACTGATTGAAAAACGAAACAATTTTGAAATAGAATATAATGACCCAAATAAATCATGTGCGGGAGCAACAGACTCGGAGCTGGAATCCAAAACAGACTGGGAAATGTATTGGAGACTATATGGTGAAGGTATCGTTTGGGGAAATTGGCTGGGAAAACATTCTGATTGGTCAGAAGACACGCCTGCACCATGGAACTGTTCCAATACGAAAGATGAATGGCAAGAGTTTTACACTGAACAATATTGGTTATATTATGAACAGTTTAATTACTGGAGAGCTCAAGGATGGTCTGTAGACCTGACCAAAGATTCTGACTGTGGAAAGGATTCATCCTGTACAAATACATGTGATTCAGAAGAATTTCTTGACAATGCTGATTGTGAAAACATAAATAACATACTGCCAATGGAGTCCATCATTGAATTAAATGGAAAAAGCACACTTGAGTGTAATGAAATTGGTTGTAAAGAGGTTGTCAATTTGATAAATAATATAAAGCTTAGTCCAGGAAGTGAGGTTGAGCAGTTCACAGATGGGGAAAACAATATCTGCTACTGTCCTGTTGATGCTGCCGAGGAGAAAGATCAACCTGCAGAGGGAGGTAACAGCAAGACAGGTGCAGCAAGTGGAAGAGACTCCACATTTCAGTCAGGTAAACATTTTTCACCTTTTTTCCAAAACTGTGACCAGTTAATTTAGAAATCCTCTCTAATAACTGGGTATAAATAAAACACATACTGTAAATTCCGGTGTATAAGCCAACCACCCATTTTCAAGGTTAAAAAAGTGACTTTTTCATGTTACCTTTGTATAAGCCGACCCCTTTTGTAGAGGTTTTTGATTTAACCAGAAAAGATTACAAGATCTTACATGACGGTACTCAGCTTTGCCGGATCCAGAACCTGGAAATTTTGTGAACCAGTACCTGCTAAGAAAATAGGCCTACGCATTGTACAGCGATATAAGCAAAATCTTAATAAATAAATCAGGGAGGGAAGTTTTGGTATAGGTTCCCAATGGTAAAGAATCCTCTGAAATGTAACCCCCCCCATGAAACCATTCAGTGCTGGTCGTAATCTCGTTAAAACATAATGTGGTGGTGGGATCAGTACGTGTACTCAGTATCGAGTTTGCGACCACCGTGTACAAAAGATTAAAATGAATGTGATATGATGCTGGCTTCAAGCTGAAGGTTGTTGATTTTGCTAAAGGAATGAATAATTCTGCAGGTGCTAAGAAGTTTGGTGTAAATGAGAAACAAGTGAGATAGTGGAGAAAGGCTGAGGGTAATGCCAAATATGAAATGTGCAAACCGTGGGAAAACATGCCAGTGGCCAGAACTGGAAGAAAAAATTTTAGAGTGGGTGAATCACCAGCGATTGTCTGGATACATTGTTACCAGAGAAATGATTAGAGTTCAAGCATTGAAATTGGCCAAAAAACACGGTGAGGTTAGCGAAAATTTCAAAGCTACGCGAAGTTGGTGCACCCGATTTATGAATAGTCGTAACCTTGTGTTGAGACAAAAAACAAAGATTGCTTAGTAGTTGCCGAGTGACCTTGAGAATAAGACTACGGCCTTCCAATCGTTTGTAATCAAGCATCGAAAGGCACATTCTTACCTGCTCTCACTGATTGGTAACCTGGACAAGACACGATTTTGATCTTGCTGGTAACCACACTGTCAATCAGAAGGGGGAGAAAACAGTCCTTGTCAAAACAACTGGACACAAGAAGCAACATTTTACTGTCGTGGTAACGGGTATGGCTAATGGGACCAAACTACCACTGATGATGATTTTTAAGAGGAAAACATTCCCAAAGGAAGAAAAATTCCTGCGTAGTGGTGTTGTTTACATTCAAGAATGCTGCTGGATGGACAAAGCGGGTTGCTTGAAGTGATTTATAGAGGTGTGGCTTCAACATCAGGAAGGAAAAGTTATTACTTGTCTGGGACTTGTTCAAAGCACACTTGTCAGGTGAGACAAAAACAGCATTGAAAGCTGAAAATACGGACGTTGCAGTCATCCCCGGTGGTTTGACGTCCATGCTCCAGCCACTAGATGTGAGTTTAAACAAACCATTCAAAGAATTCATGCGTCGACAGTGGAACAAATGGATGATGGCTGGAGATCACTCATTCACTCCAGCGACATTAGTGTGTACAAGTAAATTGAGAAACAATGTGTTTTGAAGATTTTTTTGTGTAGATTTCATACACGTTTGTATTTGAGTCAAGATCAGCCAATAAATAGGACCTGTCGTCCGTGTATTTGTTTTTCCAAAGTTGATACCCTCTGTCTAAGCCGACCTCTTAATTTTAGGGCCAAATTCTTGGCTTATACACTGGAATTTACGGTACATGCTTTTTTAAAAAAAAAACTAGTTTAGACAAACATCTTTTGTGCTAAATTATGTCATACCTAACCCCTATAAATCACTGATTTGCTGAATGTAAAGCATCTCGTGCCTGCCATTTGAACTTCATATATACTGTATGTTGTTCTAGTTCTGTTGTGCATGTGTTTCTTTCACAGAATAAGAATTGTGATAGTAAACTGATATACAGTACTGCAGAAAGCCTTGGGCACCCTAGATATTTTTGTATAAATTGTGTTTTAGGTGTTTTTTTTTCGTCTCCTGCATTTGTGTGTCACTAGAACAGAGCAAGTTTTAGATTTCCATAAGTTTTCCAAAGATATAATCATTACAGAGAAAATACATTTTGTTAAATAAAGTAACATTTTAAGTAATAGACCAGTTCTCAAATAAAAGCTTGATTACTTTGTAGGCATATAACCCAGTGCGTGATTAAACACAGACAACAAACAGGTGCTAATGATCAATGACATTGAGTTGAATGAACTAAACTGGAACAAGAAAAGGTGTAAAAGGAATCAAACTAGCCATGGGACTAAAAGGCGAGGATGTGGTAGATGTGATATATAACCTTCAAATCATCTATTCGTACATCACGGCAAAAGTGAGCATAGCAACAAGACACAAGATGGTCATTCTGCATCAGCAAGGTTTCCCAAGCAGACACTTTGGGGTAGATGGACTTTAAGATCCAAACTGGCAGCATGTCCAGACGCAGCGACCACTTTGTTTCGGGGTGTAATAGCTTGTCCGTGACCTGTACGTCATTGTTATGATTGTAAAACTCTGTTGGCTATTAAATCTACTGAGCACAGCAATTCCACCGTGCTACTGAACTGCTGGACTACAGAGGAGCCCTGCAGCTTGGGTTTATTGTATACACCACTGCCTGCTTCAGACCTCTGAGTGATGCTGAAAGAGGTGCAATGGAAACAAAAAGGGAACAACACTCTGGAATCCCTTCAGACCGGCTCGCCCCTCTTTCTTTCTGGCAAACCTCTGCTCACTTGAAAATAATCCAGGTTACATGTGCCTGAGACTAAACTGGCGAGACAAAAACATCTGTGCACTCATCCTCACAGAATCATTGCTTCATGAATCCATCCCAGACGCAGCCATCCAGCTGGAGGGGTTCAGCATGGTTCGGGCTAACAGCAATCCAGTGATCTCAGGCAAGGCTTGCGGTAGCAGTATCTGTATTTACATAAATAAGAACTGGTGTACAGACACTTACGTGGTAGCATCCCATTGTTCATTGATGGTTGAGTTTATTTTGTGAAGTGCAGACAGGTTTATATAGTGAGGGAGTTCACTACAGTTGTATTGGTAGCTGTGTGTACCCCTCCCACATCCCAGCTAATGCCAATGGGATACTGTATGAGCTCTACAATGCCATCAGTTACTTTCAAAGCAAACACCCTGATGATATCTTCATTATCACAGGTGATTTTAACCATGCAAACCTAAAGACAGTCCTGCCTAAATTGCACCAGCATGTTGATTTGCTACCAGAGATGAAGATACACTAGAGCTGGTTTACAGTAAAATATCAGGTTCCTATAAAGCATTCCCTCAACCCTACATTGGACTATCAAGATCACTTAGCTGTAATGTTAATTCCAGCATACAAACCAGTGATCACATAGGTCAAGCCAGTTCTAAATGTGGTGAAACCTGGTCTGAGGGTGCAGTCTCTGCACTGTAGGACTGCTTTGATTATACGAAACGGAGAATGTTCAGGGAGGCTGCTACCTATGGCGACCATATTAACGTCCAGGAATGTGTCGATTCTGTGACCAGCTACACAGAGAACTAAAATATCAGGGGAGGTCACCATCACGAAGCAGATCTGGGTGAGTGGAAATCAGAAGCCCTGGCTTACTGCAGAGGTCCGTGCCAGGCTGAGGGATTGTGATGCTGCTTTTAGGTTGGAAGATGTGACAGCTCTCAGGGAAGCAAGAACTGTGCTTTCCTGTTTCATCAGTAAGGTGAAATGGGATGATTCTCAGAGAACTTAGTCACTTCTGTGATACCAGAGACACAAGACGCAAGTAAAAGCAAAAGAAATAGCATACAAAAAGCAAAAATTAGTGACAAGACAGGATTGGGAAGTTTTTTTTTAAAAAAACTTTGACCCCTCTCTGGGTCTCAACACCTCCCTCTGCAACTTCTCTCATCTGATAACTCTGAACTCAGGCATTCCACAAGCTTGTCTGCTCAGCCTGTTGCTGTGTCCACTGCTGATGCATGACAGTCGCAGGATCCAGCTCAAACCTTGTCATCGAGTTTGCAGATGACACGGCAGTGGTTGGCCTTATCAAGAACAATGAAGTGACGGATTATAGAGAGGAAATGAAGCGGCTGGCGGATTGGTATAAAGAACAAGCTAAGCTTTAACATGGGGAAGACAAAGGAAATCATTGTGGACTTCAGGAAGTTGCTAAGAAGTGCCACCATTTCCTAAGAAGATCGGGGACATTTATCAGGAACGCTGCATACGCAGGGCCCTCAGTATTGTTAAGAATCCCACTCATTCATCCAGCTTCCTCTTTGACTTTCTACCATCAGGCAGGAGACTGTGATGCATTAAAAACAAGAACGGCTGGAGTGAGAAACGGTTTCTTTCCTCAAGCTGTCAAGCTTCTCAACTCCCACCTGCATCATATTCAAAGTGTCATTGGCTAATCTGTTCTGTACCTTGCAATATTTCATATTAATGCACCCTAGCTTGTTGTTTATATGTGATTCTTCTGTAGATTTTACCCTTGCCTGCATAAGTTATCATGTCTTATGTACTTTTCACCCTGATTCGAAGAAACATTTTCTCATTTCTATATGCATTATATGGTTGTATACGTGTATGTAATTAAATGACATTAGATTTAATTTGAAGAGGTGCTGTCCAAGGTCTTGAAGAAGCACGCAGAAATTCAATAGTCAGCCCTGAAAAATGAGTGCAACAGATGAGAGATCCATTAAACTGATGTCCCTTCTAAATCGGAAGAAGACCAGGTCTGCTATCAGCTCTGAATTCACAGAAACCATCAGAGCCCAAGTACGCCCCCTAAAGTCCGGAGAAATCTGATCAGAAGTGGTCTTCGTGGATCAGTTGCTGCCAAAAAGCCATTCATCCCAAGTAGAACTAAACCAAGGAGACTTGCTACACACAAAAACACAAGGATTGAGGCGCTGAACAATGGCATCAAGTGCTCTGGGCTGACAAGTCAAAATTTGTAATTTTTGCCTCAAACAGGAGGCAGTTTGTCCATAGAAGTGCTACATGGATGAAAGTCTGCAGCAAGCAGGGAAGCACAGTAGAGGTTCCTTGTAAGTTCAGGATGCCATTTCTGCCAATGAAGTTGGTGATCTGGTTACAATTAATAAATCATTGATGCTGTAAAGTACAAGCAGATTCTTATCCATCACACAATAAATACCATCAGGGATGTGTCTGATCAGACCCAACTTTATTCTGCGGCAGAACAATGACCTCAAACACACAGCTTTGGTCAATGAACTTCTTTCAGTAAAAAGGACAAGGAGTTCTGCAACAGATGGTTTGGCCTTCACAGAACCATGATCTCAATATCATCAAGGTTGGCTATGATTACCTGGAGAGACAGAAGTAAACAGCAGTATACTGTGGTAAATTCTCCAAGATGCTTGGAACATCTTGGAACAACTTACCAGCTGATTTTCTTAAAAAGCTTCATCAGTGTATCTAAGTGTTACAGTTTTAAAGACAAACAGTGGTCACACCAGATATTGATTTTATTTATTTTACTGTTGACTGCTCTTTATAATTGTTTAATATTTAGGAGCTTCTCATTTCATTATTTTTGAAAGCATCTTTACAGCAGTTTTTTTTCACGTCTGCCTAAGACTTCTGCACTGTAGTTACTAGGTTAAAAAGGAGTCCAGCTAAGTTTGTTGGACTGGACTCATTTGAGCTAGGTAATTGTTTAGTTTTACTATCAGTGAATAACAAAACCATAGAACTGATTTCTGTGCTTCATTGTTAAATTAAATCATTTTTCGGATTGCAAGAAAGGGAGTTTGTTAAATGCCTCTGAGGTGTTTCTTTTTGAGAATCTTGTGGTTGTGCCTTCTCTGGGAAAATGCCATCTTAGATTGAGTGTTGTGTAATAACCCAGATCTTATTAGGGAGCTTAATGTAAAGGAATCCTTAGTAGGCAGTGATCATAATGTAATTAAATTCATACTGCAATTTGAGAGGGAGAAGCATAAGTCACATGTATAAGTATCGCAATGGAATAAAGGGAATTACAGAGGCATGAGAGAGGAGCTTGCCCATGTTGATTGGAGGTGGGATGACAGCAGAATAGAGGTGGCTGAAGTTTCTGGGAATAGTTCATGTCCCCCAGAAGAAGTTGTTCTCAAATGACAGGCATAGGCAACCGTAGATGACAAGGGGAGTTAAGGACTGCATAAAAGTAGAAATGATTGGGAAGCTTTTAAAATCCAATAAAAGGCAACTAAAAAGGGAAAAAATGAAATACAAGGGTAGACTAGTCAATAATATAAAGCAGGATATTAAGAAGATTTTTCTGTATATAAAGAGTAAAAAGGAGGTGAGAGTTAATATTAGACCACTAGAAAATGGGGCTGGTGAGGTAGTAATGTGGGACAAAGAAACAGCAGGTGAGTACTTTGCATCAGTCTTCACTGAGGAAGACACTAACAGTGTGCCAGAGATCCGTGAGTGTCAGGGAGCAGGAGCAACTGCCATTGCTATTACAAAGGAAAAAGTGCAAGGCAAACTGAAAGGCGGATAAGTCACCTGGACCAGATGGCAACAAATTCCACAGATTCACCACCCTCTGACTTAAAAATTTCTTTGCATCTCTGTTCTGAATGGGCGCTCTTCAATCCTTAAGTCATGCCCTCTCGTACTGGACTCCCCCACCATGGGAAACAACTTTGCCGCATCCACTCTGTCCATGCCTTTCAACATTTGAATGTTTCTATAAGGTTCCCCTTCATTCTTCTAAACTCCAAGGAGTACAGTCCAAGAGCGGTCAAATGTTCCTCATATGTTAACCCTCTCATTCCCAGAATCATTCTAGTGAATCTCCTCCGAACCCTCTCCAACATCAGCACATCCTTTCTTGAATAAGGAGCCCAAAATTGCACACAGTACCCCAAGTGAGGTCTTACCAGTGCCTTAGCACCTCAACGTCACATCCCTGCACTTATATTCTATTCCTTTAGAAATGAATGCCAACATTGCATTCACCTTCACCACTGATACAACCTGGAGATTAACCTTAAGGGTATCCTGCTCGAGGACTCAAGTCCCATTGCACCTCAGAACTTTGAATTCCCTCCCTATTTAAATAATAGTCTACCCATTTATTTCTTCTACCAAAGTGCATGACCGTACACTTTCCAACATTGTAATTCATTTGCCACTTCTTTGCCCATTCTCCGAATCTATCCAAGTCTCTCTGCAGACTCTGTTTCCTCAGCACTACCAGCCCCTCCACCTATCTTTGTATCATCAGCAAACTTAGCCACAAAGACATCTATTTCATAATCCAAATCGTTGATATACAACGTAAAAAGCAGCTCCAACAGGGACCCTTGTGGAACACCACTGGTAACCGGCAGCCAACCAGAATGGGATCCCTTTATTCCCACTGTTTCCTGCCAATCAGCCAATGCTCTAACGTATGTAACTTTCCCGTAATTCCATGGGCTCTTGTTTAGCAGCCTCATGTGCGGCACCTTGTCAAAGGCCTTCTGAAAATTCAAGTGCACAACATCCACTGCATCTCCCTTGTCTAGCCTACTTGTAGTTTCTTCAAAAAATTGCACTAGGTTTATCAGGCAGGATTTTCCTTTAAGGAAACCATGCTGAGTTCGGCCTATCTTGTCATATGCCTCCAGGTACTCCATAACCTCACCCTTGACAATCGACTCCAACAACTTCCCAACCACTGATGTCAGGGTAACAGGTCTATAATTTCGTTTTTGCTTCCTTGCCCCCTTCTTAAATAGTGGAGTGACACTTGCAATCTTCCAGTCCTCCGGAACCAGGCCAGAATCTATTGACTTTAGAAAGATCATTGCTAATGCCTCTGCAATTTCCGCAGCTGCTACTTTCAGAACACGAGGGTGCATTCCATCTGGTCCAGGAGATTTATCTACCCTTACACTATTCAGCTTCCTGAGTACTTTCTGTCGTAATTGTGACTGCGCACACTTCTCTTCCCTGACACCTTTGAGTGTCCGGTATACTGCTGATGTCTTCCTCGGTGATGACTGATGCAAAATACTCGTTCAGTTCCTCTGCCATCTCCTTATCTCCCATTACAATTCCTCCAGCATCATTTTCTATCTGTCCTATATCTAACTCTCACCTGTCTTTTACTCTTTATGTACTTGAAAAAGCTTTTGGTATCCTCTGATATTATTTGCTAGGTTCCTTTCATAGCTCATGTTTTTCCTCTTAATGACCTTCTTAGTTTCCCTTTGTAAGCTTTTAAAAACTTCCCAATCCTCTGTTTTCCCACTAATTTTTGCTTCCTTGTATGTCCTGTTCTTTGCTTTTTAAAATTTTTTTTAAACATCTCTTTTTCTTTATCGTTTTTACAGAATAAAAAGAAAAAAAACACTATATATCATGTTGAAACTATAACAAAGTTGAAGAAAAATATTGAAAAACAAAAGAGAAAAAATATAAAAGACACAACCATCCCACTGTGAAAAGAAAAGCAGTCAATTCAGTTCTTTACTTTCATGATCTTGAACATTGTTCTCCAGGAACTTGTAGAAAATGTTCCATATTTCTCAAAATTTGTCAAGTTTTTTTTTGTAATGTAGCTCATCTTTTCCAGAGCAAGATAAGAAGTCATTCCTTTCAACCATTGTGAGAATCCACTGGTTGATGGTTTCTTCCATGAATAGGCTATGCAGTGTTTAGCTTCCTAAAATCAAATGTTAAGCAGAGACCTTACATTTTGGAGGTTACAAAGTCATTTGGATAAATATTCAGTATCCATAATTTAGGATTGAGTGGCACCTTTTTCCCCAATAATCTGACTAATCAAATCCGGCAACCTTCTTCCAGAAACAGATTATCCAGGAGCAATCCCACATACAATGAAACAAAGACCCCTTTTGATGGTTACATTTAATGCAAGTTGGGGTTAAAATGATGCAATCTGACTGGAGTAATGTACTGTCTGGTTATCCATTTATATTGTAATAATTTAGAGTGAGTGTTCACTGATTGGGTTTGAGCTAAGGAACAAGCTTCTGATCATTCTTTTTGAGATAGATTCTCATTCAAATCAATTCTCCATGCTTGAAGTATGTTGTTCGATAACTCTTTGCATTTGCTTGCAAATAAATTGTATAGTACAGAAACATGTCCCCTAGCTTCAGATAAGTTCAGAGTGATGTCCTCTAGGGTAGAGGAAGGAGGGAGTTTCAAACTGTTGCCTTGCCTGGACATAATAAAACTTCGCAACTGAAGGTATTTTAAAAAAGTGTTTTGTTGGAATTCCATATGTGGCCTTGAGTTCTTCAAATAACATAAATGTATCGCCCTTATAAAGATCAGACACCTTTACTATGCCTCGGGTCGACCAAGTTTTAAAACCAGGGTCTGCTCTGCCGGGCCTAAAGCCATCATTACCAAAGATTGGGGTAAACTGGGATAACTGATGTCTCTCCCAAATATGCAACAGCATCATGCCAAATCATCTTGTATTTTTAAAAAAGGATTTTTAGTTTGTTTAATCAGTTTTTTTCTTATCTGCTGAATACAAATAAAGATCTAGAGGGATATTGATCGACTGGGATTCCATTGAGACCCAAGTAGGGGGGTGATCCTTAACGAAGTAGAACATTCGTGCTCTAATTTGGGCCGCCCAAAAATACCATATAAGATTTGGTAGCTGTAAGCCACCTCTATCATACGGCAAATATAATCGGGAAAGCCTGAGTCTTGGACGTCTATTATTCCAGATAAAGTTAGAAAAAATTTTCTTTAATAAATCAAAGGAAGATGATGGAGGAGAAAGTGGGATAGATTGAAAAAGGTACAGGAACTATGGTAAAATTGGCAGTTTTGGAATGTTTATGCGTCCAATCAGAGATATGGGCAATTCTGATCATGTGTTTATAAGTTGAATAACCGAGTCTGTGAGAGGATTATAATTAGTTGGGATAATTTCATCAATAGTAGGATTGATTTTAACACCCAAATAAGTAAAACCCTGTACTGACACCATGAATGGAGTTTGAATTCAGGTTTGAGTCTCTCATCTTTATCCATGAATAATATTACAGATTTATTGATGTTTATTTTGTAGCCTGCAAAAGTATCAAAAGTACTTATCAGGTCAGTTAAGGCAGGTAATGTTTGTTTCAAGTTACAACAAAACAAAATTACGTCATCCATGTACAGGGCTATGTGATGTTCTATATCTCCTATAGTTATTCCTCCTATTGTAGCCTCTTTTTGAATTGCCATAGCAAGCAGCTCAATGGCCAGGATAATCAGGAGGACAGCCCTGTCTTGTTCCCCTTTGGAGTTTGAAAGGTGCTGAAAAAAGCCCATTAATAAAAATTTCAGCGTGTGTGTTAGAATAAAGAAGCTGTATCCATTGTTGGTGCGTGGTCTAGTGGGCAAGGCATCAGAAGGTCACTGGTTCAAGCCTCAGCTGAGGCAGCGCGTTGTATCCTTGAGCAAGGCACTTAATACCACATTGCTCTGCGATGTCACCGGTGCCAAGCTGCTTGGGTCCTAGTGCCCTTCCCTTGGACAACATCAGTGGCGTGGAGAGGGGAAGGCCTGCAGCTTGGGCAACTGCCGGTCTCCCATACAAACCTGCCCAGGCCTGCGCCCTGGAAACTCCAGGCACAGATTCATGGTCTCGCAAGACCAACAGATGCCGTCATCCATCGTAAAAATTTCCTCCCATACCAAATCTTTCTAAAACTTTGAACAGATATTGCCATTCCACTCTGTCAAAAGCTTTCTCGGCATCTAGTGACAGAATAGCACTATCAGAGCTTCCAGACTTTTCGTAGAGTATATTAAGCACTCTTTGGATGTTGTGGAAGCCTTGTCTTAACAAAACCATTTTGGTCAGGGTGAACCATCTTTGGCAAGAGTGGCTCCAGCCTCCTAGCTAATACCTTAAAGAATTTTGAGATCATTATTCAGAAGTGAAATTGGTCTATAAGATCCACATAGGGACAGTGATTTTCCTGGTTTTAATAGTAGTGTAATTACTGTAATTAGTGTAAGGCATTGGTAAGGCCAAATTTAGAATATTGTGTGCAGTTCTGGTCACCGAATTACAGGAAAGATATCAATAAATTAGAGAGAGTGCAGAGACGATTTACTAGGATGTTACCTGGGTTTCAGCACTTAAGTTACAGAGAAAGGTTGAACAAGTTAGGTCTCTATTCATTGGAGCATAGAAGGTTGAGGGGGGGGATTTGATCAAGGTATTTAAAATTTTGAGAGGGATAGATAGAGTTGACGTGAATAGGCTGTTTCCATTGAGAGTAGGGGAGATTCAAACGAGAGGACATGATTTGAGAGTTAGGGGGCAGAAGTTTAAGGGAAACACGAGGGGGTATTTCTTTACTCAGAGAGTGATAGCTGTGTGGAATGAGCTTCCTGTAGAAGTAGTAGAGGCCAGTTCAGTTGTGTCATTTAAGATAAAATTGGATAGGTATATGGACAGGAAAGGAGTGGAGGGTTATGGGCTGAGTGCGGGTAGGTGGGACTAGGTGAGATTAAGAGTTCAGCACGGACTAGGAGGGCCGAGATGGCCTGTTTCCGTGCTGTGATTGTTATATGGTTAATATGGTTACTGCCATATTAAGAGAGATGGGGAAGGGATCCAGTATCAAATGACTCCTGATACATATCAAGCAGAGGTGGTATTAATTTAGTTTTGAAGATTTTATATATTTCAATCTGAATGCCATCAGGCCCAGGACTTTTCCCTCCCTTCATATTAGTTACGGCTTCAGACAATTTTTTATCCTCTAAGTTATACTCCAGTGAGGTCAAGGACGTTTCATCCTGGAGTGTAAATTCTAACAAATCCAGAAATTACTTTTGTATTTGTGGAGTTGAATCTGAATATTCTGATGTATACAAATTTTGGTAAAATCTCAGAAAGATATTATTTATTTATTTTGGGTCAGCAGTTGTCACCCCCTTATCTGATTATAGGGAGTTTATTGTCCTTTCTGTTTGTATCTGTTTGATACGCCAGGCCAAGAGTTTACCTGCCTTTTCACCCTGCTCATAATAGGATTGCTTCAATGTTATCAAACTTTTTGTTGCCTTATCAATGGACAATACATTATGTCTAGCTCTCAGTTTGTTAAGTTCTGCAAATAGCTGCTGAGAGGGATTTTGAAAAATTTCAGATTCAGTCTCTTTTATTCTTTTCTCGAGCTGTTCTATTTCAAATCTAAAAGATTTCTGCTTAAAGCTGGTGAAGCTGATCATCTGACCTCTAAGAAAAGCTTTAAAGGCTTCCCATCTTATAGCCACAGATGTCTGGTCTGTATTAATTCCAAAATAGTAGTCTATCTGTTCTCCAATAAACTTTATAAATTCTGGATCCCTAAGCCATATATTTTGAAGCCACCACCTTGGGGAGTAATGTAAAGCATTAGGCTGGTTCCAAGTAAATGAAACTGGAGCATGATCCGAAGTTAATATGCTGTCATACCAGCAGCTTGAAATTGTAGATATTAAGGTAGCTGAAACTAAGTAATAATCAATTCTGGAAAAGGTCTGGCAAGTGCCAAAATAGCAAGAAAAAGCTAATTTATCTGGGTACAACAACACACACAAAATGCTAGTGGAATACAGCAGGCCAGGCAGCATCTATAGGAGAAGTACTGTCGACATTTTGGGCCGAGACCCTTACACAGGATAATTTATCTGGGTACTTCCTTCTCCACACATCAACTAAATTAAAGTCTTTAACACATTGCAATAACTCTTTTCTTGTTTGATTGTGAGAGGTATCTTTCCCCTTAGATCTGTCTAGTTCAGGTTGAAGTGCACTATTAAAATCACCACCTATAATAGGATAGCCTGGCAGAGCAGCTAATGATAAAAACAGGCGTCTGAAAAAAGCTGGATTGTCATCATTTGTCCCACACACATTGACCAAGTTGAGCCTGGTTGAGAAAATTTCACATTTAATAATAAGGTAACTGCCAGATTGATCTTCAGTAGCATTAACAAGGTGAAAAGGCACCAACTTATGTATAAGGGTAATTACCCACCCTGAGTGTGAGTTAAAAGACGCTGAAAAAACCTGTCCCGGCCTTCTCTTCCTTACTCTAACTATATCTTCAGGGGTTAAATGGGTCTCCTACGGAAAAACTATTTTGGCTTTTAACTCTGTTTTCCTACTCATTACTTGCTTTAACTTGACAAGTTTATTTAATCCTCTTACATTCCAAGAGGTAAACTGAAGTCCGCAGGACATAGACTATTAGTTATAATTTCAATCATGTTGAGCTGAATTGATTTAGAATGACTGCTAACTGGGATAACAATGTGACAAAAAAGAAAAATAGATAAAAAACCATGAAAAGTAAATTTTAAAATGTGAACATAACTGAGTGCATTGCCCAAACAGAAATACACCCACCCACCTTGTATTGCGCTCAGTAGCCCTTCAAATCACGACACAAAGTCATCCTTCATTACTTGAATGGCATTTAGGATTTGGCTTTGACCTGTTAAAGCCTCCTCCTTGCCGGTATTGTCAGTGGTCTGCATCGCGTAGTTACAAGAGGAGCCCAATTTCGGAGACTTTTGCGTCTGCTTTGTTGCCTTGGGTGGCATTTTGGCTTTCCTTCTATCTCCAATCAGATCAAACTGGAACTATTCAAATATTTCAAAGTTGTTTAGTTGCATAATTTCAAAACTTTTTGTCTGCTCAGCACAGTGCCGTAACCGGAAGTCCTGTTCTTTGCTTTTACTTTGGCTTTGACTTCCCTTGTCAGCCAAGGTTGCATCCTTTTTCCATTCGAAAAATATTGTAGACTATTATCTAAATGGGGAGAAGGTTCAAACATCAGAAGTGCAAAGTAGCTTGGGACTTGCGTGCAATACTCCCAGAAGGTTAATTTACAGGTTGAGTCTGTGGAAAAGGCGGCAAATGCAATGTTGGCATTTACTTCAAGGGGAATAGAATATAAAAACAAGGAGATAATGCTGAGGCTTTATAAGACACTATCAGGCTGCACTTGAAGTATTGTCAAGTCTTGGGCCCATTGTCTCAGAAGGGATGTGTTGTCATTGGAGAGAGTCCAGAGGAGGTCCACGAGGATGAAGGGGTTAACATATGAGGAGTGTTTGTCAGCTTTGGGCCTGCACTGGAATTTTGAAGAACTCATTGAAACCTGATGAATGTTGAAAGGACTAGATAGGGTGGATGTGGAGAGGATGTTTCCTATGGTGGGGGTATCCAGGTCACAGGCTCAAAATTGAGGGATGACCTTTTAGAACAGAGGTAAGGAGACTTTTTTGTAGCCAGAGGGTAAGAAACCTGTGGAATGCTCTGGAGCGGAGGCCAAGTCCGTGGGTATACACAAGGTGTAAGTTGATGGTTTTCTGATCGGTCAGGGCATCAAAGGATATGGTGAAGGCAGGTGTATGTGGTTGAGTGGGAACCTGGATCAGTCATGATGGAATGGTGAAGCAGACTCAATGGGCTGAATGGCCTAATTCTGCTCCTATGTTTTATGGTCATAAAATATCTGGAGATTCTTTTAATAGATATTCTTGAACACATTTTGCTTAGGAGATGTGTTAGAGTGGCTGTATGTCTCATTTTATCCTGGCTTGTTTGAAGGTTGTTGAAGTACATCACACTGTTTGGCTTTTAAGGGAACAATCATTTTAAATACAAAAGAGGAAAAAAGTCACCATTACAATTGTCCTGTACACTAATTTTGTTCAAAAAATTGCTTAATTTTAGAGATACTAGATTAGATGTGCACTAATCTAAGAAGTTTTTTTTAAACTGTGCTATCTGTAACTTCTTACATTAGTTTATTGCTGTAACAGGATGGCAATTAAAAATGGAATAAAGTTTGCTGCTAAATAAACAGTTTAAAAAATAATTTTTGTAGAAAGGTTGAAAGATGGAAGCTCAAATTGGGTTTAGATTTGATTTGTATGTCTCACTATGAAGTTGCCGGTGGGAGCTGTAGATTTTGGGACACCCTATGAAGGCTATTGAAAATTATTCATCCTAACAATTTCTGATTTATTATATTAGCAGATTCTCCTAGCACTTTGAGCAAAACATTAAAAAACAGCACTGCAGCAGGAAAGAATCAAAGCAGTGAAGATGAGGATGATCCACCAAAACCCAAACCAGTAAGGGTGAAAAAAAGGTAAGTAATCAAAGTTTCTTTGTAACTTTGTTGCATTTTCATCATGCTATTATATAGTGTGTAGGCACTATAATAGTCCATCTTCTGGACACTCAGAGATCCCAATAGATGGCATCTGACCCACTGGATAATATCTGCCTTTAAACTCTGGAGCTTTCATAGACCCAGTTGTGATGGGAAATAACTGGTTCTTTGAGTCTCAACAGTAGAGGCCTGGACACACACAGTTTTAATAATAAGGAATTTATTTACAAGGGGAAGTCGGGTCAACACAAGCAACTACAATACACAGAAAGCAGTGTAGGGACAGGGTACAGTTACACAAACAAAGAACAAGGGAAAAGCACTACAACAGCTATCCCCCTTGACCTTGGATAGCTGCGGCTCCCTTACCAGGACAAATGATAGACTTTCCCAAGCATAAATCAATGCACTTACCTCCAATGTGGTGGTCTGTAAGAGAGGGCTAGCCAAGGGCAAGTCTCACCTTTTAAAGCATGGGGCTGGGTGAGATAATCCAATTAAGGTGACCAATAATTTAGGTGTGCAGTTGGGAGGGACCAAATGTTGATTGGCATGTGGTGTGTCCTCCAACCAGCCAGGTGGCAGTGCATCTGTCATGTGGCCGGTATCTCTGGATACAGACCCTTATTACTTATTTGGCTGAATAGGCAACATCAATTAAAAAAATGCTGAGATATTTATAGAAATTTCATATAGTACTCTTAAACTGTGTTAATCTGGCACTAAACTCCCAAATAGGCCAGATTTTCAGAGTAATACTGTACACACGATGGAAACTGAGATTACATGCTATATAACTGGTCATGGTGAGAAAACAAACTGGTAAGGTGGAAAGAGCTACAGTATTGGATGCAGAACAAGATAATAAGTAATTAAGTGGTTAGTACTTGTATCACATAAAAGTTATGTCACTGCAATTATTTTTAGTCAAATGTAGAAGCACTCTCAAATTCTAATGTACTTGTTTTTTTATGGTTCTGATATTACTAGAAGTAGCATCACAGCCCCAGAGTGATTGAAAGACGGGAAATTTTCCAACAAGTTTCAAAGACAAAAATAAAAATTTGCATTTCTTTCAGTGACATTAATTCTGTTCTTTTTCCCCAATAGAGTTTTAAAAAAAACTTTTAGACCTTCATGGCTTTGCAAGAGTATTTTAAAACAATTCCAGTGCCCTTTCTGCATAGAAATATTTCTACTTGTAATTTTTCAGATTCTGTGAATGATAATGAAAATCATTGAAAATTTGAAGACAGTGCTATTTCACCATTAGAATATGTGCATAATTTCACTCTGTAAACAGTAAATTCTTTTGTAAAGGAACCATTTTTATAGTATATAAATTTCTCTTTCAATTCTTTTTTAAAATTAGAATCCCTGGAGAACACATTAAAGAGTATCATTTAGCAGGTCTATTTCTCATTTGGCTAATTAATTTATTAATTTTAATGCTTTATTTTTTTCTGTAGTCATGAATTTGATGCTGAAGAGTATCCTACTGTGGCAGTGGAAGATGCCTATTCGGCTCTTGGCTTCAAGCACCATACTAGCCAAAAGTAAGAATACTGTGGAATCAAAAGTACCCTGCAGTAGAAGCTAACCATTGAGTTACTGGTCAGCTTTCATTTCCTCGGCTGGAGAAATGAATCAAAAGTAAATAGAAGTAGCAAATGAGATTATATTATGAATGGAGCAGCTTCTTCACCTCCATCATCAAATTTTTGAATGGTCTATGAACCCATGTACTCTATCTCACTACTCTTCTTTTGAACTATTTTGTAACTTACAGTAATTTTTGTCTTGCACTGTAATGTCTGTAAATAACATAATAAACTTGAGCAGCACAAAAAATGCTGGAGGAACTCAGCAGGCCAGGCAGCATCTATGGAAAAGAGTATAGTCAACGTTTTGGGCTGAGACTTGAAGGCTCTTAGCCCGAAGTATCGACTGTACTCTTTTTCCATAGATGCTGCCTGGCCTAATGAGTTGATCCAGCATTTTGTGTGCATTGCTTGGATTTCCAGCATCTGCAGATTTTCTCTTGTTTGTGAATAATAAACCTGATTCAGAATCTGAAAACTACTTCATTCAGCCCATATTTTAGACTGTGCACAAAACATGCTACTAGAAACATATAAAACATTTCTGAAGCAACTTGTAAGGAAATGGTTTAATATTTCTTGAGCTGAGAGGTGTTCTTGTTGAAATGTCAAAGTCTTATGGGGGCTTAACAGAGTAGACGTACTTATGATATTTCCACAGGCCGAGGATTCTATAAGGAGTCAGACTACGTCCACACTACACCAGATAAATCTGTAACTGAAGCTTTTTCTCTTCGTTTTCACCCTCCGTCCACACAAACGATGTTTTCGTCCCCCAAAACCGGAGATTTTCAGAAACGCTCTCCAGAGTGTGTAATTTTGAAAACGCCTCTGGCTGGAGCAGTGTGGATAGGGTAACCGGAGAAATCTAAAAACGCTGTCATGACGTGCCGGAACAGATGGTGACGGCAGCGCACCATTTCATTTTTTTCTTGAATGCAACTTAACAATTTCAGAACAGACTGCAATGAGACTGAAGCCAAAAGAGTTAGAAATGTACTCACCAAATACTTTGACCCATAACTTACTGAATAAATAAGTATACTCACTTTGCCCTGTTTTCTGTCCTTGTTCGTATGAAGGTGGTTTACCTATTTATGCAAGTACTTCTCTGACAATAGATGTGTAACAGCATAACGTAACGTTGTATGGAAATACAAGATAACACTGATGCAGACATGTTTTATACATTTAACAAGGTGCTTTATTAATGCAACAGAGTTTGTCAGTTTTTCAATGTTCGTCGTCAGCCAGGTCAATCAGTCCGTGAACTCCCTGTCAGTTGCCTCCATACGCCCCAGTACTTGTTTTTTTTAATTTTAAGTCCCCCTGCGCGAAAGCCAACAGCTGTCCATCGTTTAAGTTTTTCTAGTCTGTAACTGAACAAACACGCACTAACTCTTTCACGGCAAGATTCGACACCAAGCATGTCACTTGTTTTCGGTAGATGTGTCCTGCGCATTTGCAGTAGGAGGAGATTCGCCGAAATATCTTTTAATATGGACAGAGATATTTTTTTAAATGCCTGATGTGGACGCCTATCATTTTTACGCGAAACTGGCATTTTCAAAATTATCCAGTCTCGAATGGACATAGCCTCAGTCTCAAAATATAGATTGACCATTGAAGTCACAACAAGTTTCATCACATAAGTACTAGATCTGGGATTCTCTAGTCAACAGAACAGTGGAGATTAAGAAGTTCTTGAAAATTTTATAAATTGTTAGATGATACACGAATTGAAGTAAAAGTTCAGTCATGATCTTATTGAAAGTCAAGGAAGATGCATGTTGATGACAAACCTATTTCCTTTTTCTGCTGAAAGGAACTAATATTTGTAAATGCCTTTTGTTTTTCCTATGATCTTCACATTCAGCATTTCAAAATTTACTCATGGACACGCATTCTATCATAAGGACATTGAGCAATTTGGGAATCTTGATATGCATAGACCAGCAGTTTCCAGAAAGAAACATATATTCTTTGGTGAAGGAGAAGTTCTGAATAAGAAGAGCAAAACCTTAGAAAAGGTAATATTATGTATCATGGTACTAAGTAATGTGAAGGATTAGGACCTCTGGTAATGCTTGTGGTTACTCCTCTGATTAATGGGTTGTGTCACCTTCCTGGCATTAGTGAATTATAACTGACTTAGATCCTATGCTCCATATCAGTAATGTTCAAATGAAGGCTTGGCATTTGACATTTCCCTGACCTTTGCCAATGTTATTTTGGATGTTTTGTGTATTTTTAGATGCTTAATAAAGCTCACTGTCATGACTTTTAAAGTATGTTAAAGCAAAACCTGATGTGTCTATTATGTATTAAGCTTTGGTAATGAATTAACTAGGAGTATTCAAAGTTCTCTTGCACGTAGATTAATTAAGTTAATTCTTCACATTTAGACTCCAAATAGCCTCATGTTAGTTGATTAATTGCTGTTTGTCTTTCAGGTACAAAGATTTCTAAAACAAATTGAGTCATCAGATGATTCTGTTAATTTGGACGTTTCATCCTCTGTGTCACACAGTCCTAGTGAACGGAGTAGCAGGGAACAACCATACAGTTCCATTGAAATTTGTTCTTCGATGTGTGAAAATAGCAACAGTGAAAATGAGACTGAAGAAGTTGCTGGTGATAGATCAGCCTATATGCATAAACCCTCAAAATTTAGTATCTGCAATGAGGGCAACAAAGAAGAGCTGATAGAAAAACATGATGAGGCCTCTATTCCTGCTGAAAAGTCTGAATTCTACTCTGATAGACAGCTCGTTCCTTTGGCTATTCCAGACTTTCTTTTACCTGATCCTGATGCAACAGAGAAGACTGATGAATGTGTGTTTCAAACTGAAGAACGGAACCAAGGTACATTTATTTTTGAGCTGCTGATTCAAACTATACCAGGCTTATTCCATTTAGGAAAATAGAATGACAATTGGTGGTCCTCAGTGTAAGTTCAAAATCATCATTAATTGATTGCTTCAGCTTCTAATTTAAATGCATGAGCATATGCTTTATGCAATATTTAATGCTAAGTATTCTAAAGGGTACTTTACTGAATAATTTTTAAATATGTTTTTAAAAAGAAAAGTGACCATTAAAGTTTTTCAACATTTTCTTGATGTTCCTGCCTATCATTCACAAGTCAGTGAGCGCAGAGAAAGAGAGGCTTACATTTCTATTCCTTCTTTCCGTGTCCCTCTCGGTCAGTTTCAACTGCTTTTCAATTATGTTAATTTGTAACATTTGGAAATTTTCTGCAGTATTTCCTGTAGCAGGTCTCTCAAATGACATATAGATAGGTTGGAAAACTAGGATGGCATTAGCTCTTCAAAGTAAAGCCACAGGATCATTCTGATCCACTTGAGAAGAAAAACAAGGTCCTATTTTAATGTTTCTTCCAAAAATGGAATTAGTACTCCCACTAATGTAGCATTCATTCAGTAAAGCACTGGTCTGTTGGCCAACATTTTATATGCTAAAATTTCAGGACACCATTTACTTATCATTGAGCCTATACACATGCATTCTTAGCATTCTCCTGTAATTTTGATGCATTTGTAGTTCGGTTGAAATATCTAATAGCACCCATGCTATTAGTCATTGGAGCTAAAAAATAAACTGATTTCTGTTAGTAGTGTTAACATATTGCAGATCTTTTGCAGTGCAAAAGCTGAAGAACCTTAAGAAAAACAAAAAAAGAAGAAAGAAGAAGAAATTTTATAATGCTCCATCTGACATAGTAGCTGTTCCGGAATTGGCCAAATACTGGGCTCAACGCTACAGATTATTTTCTCGTTTTGATGAAGGAGTCAAACTTGACCAAGGTTGGTAACTGAATTCTTAAGTTATTAAATCTTGTTTCTCATATGTTCAAACTCAGTACCTGTGTGCATTCAGATAATTTAGATTGCCATGTTTTCAATGTGCCGCATTGTTTCAGACTAAATTAGGGTTGCTATAGACAAAGGCTTCTCTTGAGCATCGTTTGCATTCCTTTGAGATAAACATTCATTCATTATTGAGATTTTTTCCTATTGTCTTCAGTGTACCATTTCTAAGACTTCACAATCATCTCTCGGCAATAGCTTGAAGTTTTATACCCTTGTATCACAATTTCAATTAATTTTGCTTAATCTTGACTTAAGAGCCTGCATCTGTAGTTGTCAAATCTACGACTGTTGGCCAGAACTACCAGTTGCCTGCAAGGCTTGTTCTTTCAGTTTTAGAATTATTGTTCCCATAGAGTCATTCAACAGGCTTCTTATCTAAATCTCTCACTGACTTATCCTCTTCTGAATTTACTGCACTGTGCCAAAGTCCAATCCTAATTTCATTAAAGCTGTTGATAATAGTGGCATTGTTGTTACTTGTGGAGCAGCATGCACAAAATGCTGGAGGAACTCAGCAGATCAGGCAGCGTGTATGGATGTGAATAAACAGTCAACATTTTGAGCCGGGACACTTCACCAGGACTGGAAGGAAGGGGGAAGAAGCCAGAATAAGAAAGTGGGGTGGGGGGAGGGAGAAGTACACAAGGTAGAAGGTGATAGGTGAAGAGGTAAAGCCAGGTGGGTGAGGAAGTAAGAAGCAAGCAGGTGATAGGTGGATAAAGTAAAGAGCTGGAGAAGAAGGAATTTGATGGGAGAGAAAAGAGTTGACCATAGGAGAAAGGGAAAGAGGAATAGGACCGGGAGAGGTGATTGGCAAGTGGGAGAGGAGAAAGAGAACCAGAATGGGGGATGCAAGAAGGTGGGTGAAGGAAACTTAGCAAAAAGTTGGAGAAATCGATGTTCATGCCATCAGGTTGGAGGCTACCCAGGCAGAGTATGAGGTGTTGCTCCTTCAACCTGACAGTGTTCTCATCATTGCAGTAGGAGTGTTGGAATAAAGGACATATGGGAATGGGGTTTGGGATTAAAATGGTTGGCCTCGAGGAAATCATGCTTTTTGCAGATGACCTAAAGGTGCCCAACAAAGCGGTCCCCAGACTACATCAGGTCTCGCCAATGTAGCAAGGGCTGAATCAAGAGCACTGGATACAGAAGGTGACTGCAAAAGATTTACGGGTGAAATGTCTCTCCTGGAAGGACTGTTTGCCTCCTTGAGTGGAGGAGGTGAATGGGTATGTGTAGCACTTCTTCCACTCACAGGGATAAACGCCAGGAAGGTGATTATTGGGGAGGGACGAATGAACAAGGGAATCATGGAGGGATTGATCCCTACGGAGAGTGGGGCGGGGGGGGGGGGTGGTGCTGAATTATGTCCTACCACTAAATATTAAGCCATAATTTTAGTCAATGCCTTCCCACCACCTCACCTCTTGCCCTTCTCCCCACTACTGAAGATCTTTCCTGTTTAGTTTCCAACTTCATAAACTGCTCTGCTCTGTGCAACCTGCCTCGGCCTCTCTTCTCACAATCTAGTTCTTCTCTGGCAAATTTGCTTCCTTTATTTTCTCTCCAGTCTTTTCCAAGTACATCTGATGATCTCTGGTACTTTAACATATTTTATTTACTGAATTAAAATAGTTTATTTTTTATTAATTTCGGTTCCTTGACACTTCCAACTCCTACTTCCCTTGCAGCCTCCCTCCAATGCCCAGCCATCATCACAAGAAGCCCTATTTCACTCCAAATGCATCGTGATCCTGTTCCACCTGCCTCAACTTTTTTTTAATCACACAGAACTGTGTTTTCTTTTGATGCATTATTTTCCTTTGAATAAGAATTGTTGGCTTGAAAAGTTCTTGAGTTCTAACTATGCTAGTTTTCTTTCACAAACAAGAGAATATCTGAAGATATTGGAAATCCAAGCAACACACACAAAATGCTGGAGGAACTCAACAGACCAGGCAGTACCTATGGAAAGGAAGAGTCTCTGCTGGAAATGTCGACTGTTTGCTCTTTTCCATAGATGCTACTTGGCCTTCTGAGTTCCTCCAGCATTTTGTCTATGTTGCTCATTTTTCTACTTTGCCTATTTTCCCCCTTTTATAACATATTTCTATTTTACTTCCATTCAACTTCAACCGTTATTTCTGCTTCACTCTCCACAAATGTTCAAAAGCCTTTCAAGCACGTTATCATTGTTGTTTCACCCAGTGAGGGACAGTTCCCTCCCCATGCCCATCAGCTTGGTGTCATATGGTCAAATATTGCCTAGATGTCAAAGCAATCTCTTTGTGACCTGGTCTGGAACCAAGCTGTGCTGGAGGGCTCGAGCTAAGAATCGGTCACAGGTTACCGGTGACCAAATGTTGGTAGATAGCAGGGTTGATGACATCTTTGATCGCTTCATAAAGAGCAAAACTGCTTCACAAACAAGAGAAAATCTACAGATGCTGGAAATCCAAACAACACACACACACAATGCTGCAGGAACTCAGCAGGTCTATAGAAAAGAGTGCAGTTGATTTTTCAGGCCTATGCTCCATCCACCAGAACAAATGGGATCTTCCAGTGGCCTCCCATTTTAATTTTACTTTTCCTTCTCCCATTCTGATATGTCTATTCATAGCCTCCTCCACTGTCATGATGAAGCCACTTAGCTTGGAGGATCAACACTTTGTAATCTCTTTGGGTATCTCCAACCTGATGGCATGAACATTGATTTTCAAACTTCTGGTGATGCCCCCCACTCCCTGTCCTTCATTTTCCATCCCTTTTCCCCCTCTCGCTTTTTCTCCTTGCATGCCCATAGCTTCCCTCTGGTGCAATACATTGATTATTTTGTTTTTGTTTGTTCTTGCTGGCCTTTCTGGTCCTTAAATTAGTATGCATTGTCTAGGGTGTCACTTACTATGTTTATGACACAATGTTCTATCTTGGCCTCCATTCTATACAACTTCATATACATTTGAAATTCTTTAATTTATCTGAATTTTAAATCTTGAGAGTAATCTTTTTGTGGTGAATGTAGTGCTTTCTAGATTTCTTCCAAGGCAGAGTTAGTAGCTTGGCAGTCAATTACCATTATTTTCGCTCATCAGCTTTTCCTATATGCGTCCTGCATCTACAGGTAAGATTGGTATCCTGTTATAATTTCAGTGCTAGTGGGGAGCTGAGAATGTCTAGATGATATTTTATTCTCTAATATCAAGCAACTTGCTATGTGAGAATTGCATCTTTGTCTTGTAGAAGGCTGGTTTTCGGTCACTCCTGAGAAGATTGCTGAGCACATTGCCAAACGTGTCACGGAGAGTTTCCCCTGCGATATTATCATTGATGCATTTTGTGGAGTTGGAGGCAATTCAATTCAATTTGCATTGGCAGGAAAAAGAGGTACTATACCATGACTTAAACCTGCTTACATCACCATCCTGCAGAAATCAAGCTATGACTTTTTTTAAATACGAACTATTATTTCACAATCATTTATCAGTTGAAATAAGTAGGTTGCAGGAAACTAACCTGTGACACTTTGGAGATTTTGTATTTTCACTTTTACAGAGCCTTTCAATTCAGATCTATAAAAATTGCTTTATGAATAGTGATTATTCCTTTTATATGATGAACAAATATGAATTTGAGAAGTTTCAAGTGATAACAATCAAGTACTGTGTGAGCAGATATTCATTTTTATTTTGTTTAATATTATCAATGTTCAGGTCTAGTACCTGCTTTTTGGAATTTTTCAGTCTTTACGATATACATAAGAATAGAGAATTTTCTGGTTCACATTCAATTATCTATCACATGTACATGAAAACATGCAGTGAAATGTGTTATTTGCATTAATAACCAATCTAAAGATGTGCTAGGGGAAGCCTATAACTTTGCCACACATTCTGGTGCCAACTTAGCATGCCGATCATAATCATAGGACCACACAAGCAACAACAGCAAATCAAGCCCCTTACCTCCTTCCCATCCACCTACACGTGTATGCACACAGGCAGTACTCTAACCCCAGGATAAGGTGTATCTGGGCTTTCAGCTTCCAGTGGACTTGTACTCACTGCCATTGGACCAACTTCCTCACTGGCCATCAGGCCTCAACATTGAGGCATCCAATTGTCCTTTGGGTTTTGATCTTCAATATTGATCCGAGGACTTAACAGTGACTACAAATGAGGACCCTAGTCTCCAGTCCTCAAACCCCAGACTCCCCAGTGATGGGACCCTGAGAACTAGGCCTTGAACTCTGGTCTCACCAGCTCACATATGTGGAGGGTCACCGGCCCTCATGCCTTCTACCTGCATAGAGCCCTGACCTGACCTCTAATTCCCCCACCTCCCTGTCCATAAACCCCAACTCCTTTCTCTGTCCTCAATACCATCCATACGAACTTAAAAGATAACCCACTCTAAGTCACAACCTCAGCAGAGACTGCAGCTTGGCGCCTTCTTGGTCAGAAGCACAATTCAGACTCGTAGCTTAGTAGTTTACATGTACAGACAGCTTCAAACATTCTAAGGTTGTGTGTTACTAGATTCAGATTAATGCGCTTTGGTCTATTGCAATCTAAGAAAGACATAGTGATTACTGTAAAACCCACATAACACTGGAGGAACTCAGGGATCTATGGAAAGGAATAAACTGTCAATATTTCAGGCTGAGACTCTTAATCAGGACCTGGGGGATTGCTGTGTACACTTTGATAAAGCTGCTCCATAACTCATACCGTTAAGACATTGGAAACATAGTCATTGTGTTCTTGGTGTTCCTTCACTTTCCATTTTTATTCAGAATTACCATGCTGTAATGTGAACATTCATTACAGTCACTCTTTGAAAAGTTTTATCAAAGAAGAAGCTACTTAACTGGCAGCTGAGGTTATCATGTCATCTTCCAGGGATCTCAAGGCTAAAGTGAGCAATGTAGCATTTGACAGTCACATTTTTAGCAGTGAATAAACTGTGATCTTCATAATAAATTAGTTTCAGCAGATAGGAAAGCCATTTCTGAGTCTGCCAGTAAGAGCACGGCACCTAATCCCAACCCACCCTATCCCCAAAGCCTTGCATTTTTGTATTTTGACTGCTGACTCAATTTCCTATAGAAATCTGCAGTTTTCTCCACTTTCAATCAGTCATTCGCACTTGATGATCAAAAAGTGTTCTTTCCTTGCAATGCCTTGGGTTCTTTTGCTGATCTATATCCAGTGTTGCTCAGGATTTCCAGCATCCGCAGAATCTCTTGTGTTTATAACCAGTGGCTCACAATTCTTCCATGAATCAGAATAGATTCTTTCTATTACAATTCTTCCTAAGGTTTTTGCCTAAGGGCAAGTATTCCCAGCTCCTTTTCAGACAACATGTTTCTTACCCTGAAACTGTTAAGGCAAATTACTTCAAAATGCTGATGGAACACAGTAGGCCAGGCAGCATCTATAAGGAGAAGCACTGTCGATGTTTCGGGCCTAGACCCTTCATCCTGAAGGTATCGGCCTGAAACGTTGACAGTGCTTCTCCTTATAGATGTTGCCTGGCCTGCTGTGTTCCACCAGCATTTTGTGTATGTTGCTTGAATTTCCAGCATCTGCAGAGTTCCTCATGAAGGCAAATTACTTGTTTCCTCCCCAGGAGACAATGTCCAGTTCTGTATTCCTTCATACTCCATTCCTTCATTTGTGAAAACAAAGTTAAAATGGACTTGATGTTATAATTTGACATCATATTCAATTTGAACACTGAGTTCTGATCACAAAGAAATCTATTTTAATTTGATTGAAGGATAAATGATTGTTAGGCTATGGAGAAGTGCATTGCCTGGAAAACAATCCTAAAAGATTGTGCCACAGAACCCTCATGTTCACTTGAAAGGGCTGTTTAATATTCATCTAAAAAGAGGATATTGATACTTGACATTGAAGGAGTCGCTACCTTTTTAAAGTAAAGAAATTGGAAACTTAGAATCAAATGATCTACATTATAAGTGTTTAAAAACATTCAGTTCTGCTTTCAGCAGAATTTCGGACTGGCGATTTCCCATCATGCCAGTTGACATTTGGCTGCTTTTGGCCTTCATACAGATGTACCTTTCATCAGTTAAATTTCTTGCAAAATTACTCTGTGACATAAAGCCTAAAGGAATATTTCCTCGTAGGATGAAACAGTACTTAACTGAACCTGAAATTTGTTAAGTTTTCAAAATAAATATTTTGTGATCTTTGACAATGAGATTTGTTGATTTTTTTTGATCCAGTGATTGCTGTTGACATTGATCCAGTGAAAATAGATTTTGCACAGAACAATGCTAGAGTCTACGGTGTGGCCGAACAGATCGAGTTTATCCTTGGTGACTTCATGCTACTGGCTTCTGACCTAAAGGCTGATGCAGTATTCCTCAGTCCTCCATGGGGTGGCCCAGATTATGTCAATGCAGAAATCTTCGATCTAAAGACAATGATTTCCCTGGGTGGATATCCTTCTAAGCTTGTTCTAAGACCTTAAAATGTTATATATTTTTGTAGAAACCAGTCTTGTTAACAATTGTATTGAAGCTTAGTGTAAGAAAAGTAGTTAAATTGAATATTTGGGTGGGTGGAAGTAGGAGGTATATTTTTGGAAGATGGTAATAGAATATTGAAACGACGTGTGACTGTGATTTTAATTAAAAGATAACATTTGATTGGCTCTAACAATAGTACCATTATAGATTCTTGTAAGTCAATAAAAATCTATTGAGCACTTCAGAGAAGACAAAGTGAAGCTTAGATGAACGGTAAGCTGATTACCACCACAATGATGTCTTTCAGTGGTAGAAAGGATACAAACAGTACAGTGTGTGTAATTGAGGCAAATATCAGAAACTGCTAGATTAATTCATTGTACATGCCAAGTAAGCTGACAAGGAATTGCTGTTGGTTTCAGGTTCAGGGACACAATCGCCCTTGTATTTCACAAGGGAACAATGGGGCTGTTTTGCATTCCCACACTTCCTTAAGGGTGGCTCACTCGGTGGTGACGGTGCTGCCTCACTGCTCCAGGGACCTGATTTCAATCCTGATTACTGGTGCTGTCAGTGTGGGTTGCACATTCTCCTTGTGATTTAGTGAAGTTCTGCTAAGTGCTTCCTCCCCCCCCCCCCCCCCCGTGTCCTACAACAATCAAATAGCGGTTGGTGGGTCTGAGAGTATGTTGCAGGGTCATAGGGAAATTAAGGCAACAATGTAACTAATGGGATTGGACTGCCTGGAGCTAGCATGAAACCGATGGGCTGATGGTCTGCTATGGTTTCATATGTAAATCCCTCTTTAACATATTGGATTGCCTTTTTCCTTGCTGAAAGTAGCCAGATTAAAAGATTTCATCGTGGACCAATAGGGTTTCAGGTCCTTGGCATCAGATGGAGCAGGGCTAGAGAGAGGCCAAACTCTATTCATAAAATGAAAGGCTAGAGATCTGAAACGTAAGAAAGTATCTAGCATCCATCAAAATTTTCTAAAATAGACCTAAGATATTGTATACTGTTTTATTTTCCATTGGATGTTTTAAAATTTTGTAAATTTCTGGCTAATCAATATTATATTTCCAGTATTACAGTATTTCAGTATTCTGACCTATTGCAAGGTTATCATTTAACTTGTATTTTTGTTGCTTACTCCAAATTGTTTTTGTTCTTCGCTATTCTGCCTTGACATTATTTTACCTTTGAAATTTTTACACTCTCACAGAAGATTACTCCAAATATTGTTTATTTCTTACCACGAAATGCTGACGTAGAACAGGTAAGAACTGTATCTTTTCAATGGATCAGTATCACTGTTCCTTCTGAGCTCCATGAGTGCGCGACCATGCAGTAACTGAAATGCTCCCACACACTTAGCCTTGCTTGCCCACACAGTGGAATTTGCTTTTATATAATTTCAAAATCTGTTAATATAATCGTGAAATGCCCTGTAGTTTGTTATGCGTTAATGAATATAATCCATACATTTTCTAAATAATAAACTTACCACAGTCTTTACTTTGAAACAATTAAGATCTTCAGCGTATTTACATTGCCAATGTTTTAAGTTACAACGCTGTTACAAATTGTAACAACATGGAAGTCAGTAACTCATTGTTAATAAATCATCAGTCCACTGAACACTAACACTGTTTAAAATGCTGTGTGGTTTTCAGGACATGTAAAAACTTTCTGTTCAAAGCAATGGTTGGTCTACGTAGCTGATTTAAAGAAAATAACAGAGGGAACATTGCTCAGTATCTGATGTAAAAAATGAACCACAGTACCAGTTGATTGAAATTATGTGGATTAATAACTAATTCTATTAACGTAACTTTCTCTTGCTCTATTGCACATGACTAACTTGTTTGTCCTTGGGTTTCATGTGATTTAAGCTCATCTTAGGAAATACCTGCATACTTCAAAAAGTTAGTTGTGTTTTGATCTCTGGTTTTGTAGACACTCAATTGTGATTTTTAAACAGCTTAAGGCTAAGCCTTAAAATATTGAATGAACTATATTATTCAATAAACTATTTGAGCTGAAAGAATAGAACTATTGCTTCCAACACAAGTGGCACCATGGTAGCATAGCGGTTACTATTATTTCTGTAAGGAGTGCCTGTACATCCTCCCTGTGAAATGCATGGGTTTTCTCCAGGCCCCCTAGTTCCCTCAAGCTGTCCAAAGACAAACCAGGTAGGTTATTTGATCATTGTAAATTGTCCCATGATCAGATTAGGTTTAATTTGGGGATGTCAGAAGTTGTTGAGCCTGCAGCCTGAAGGGCTCATTCCACGCTGCATCTCAAAATTAATTAAGAAAAATAGAAAAAAGAAGCTGTTTCATTGATGCATTTATATAAAATAAAACAAAAAATATTGGAAATACTCAGCAAGCCATATAGCATCTTTAGAGAGGGGAGTATTAATCAGTTTGCTGACTTTTTCATAAATTTGTAATAACATTAAAATAACATACCTTAATTTTATCCAGGTATGGATTTTGTTTTATACTTCCCTCTTGTTGTAAATGCAGTTACTCAGTGTTGGAAATTTGAAGTTTAAAGGAGTTTCAGAAAAAAGTTTTAGTTTCAATAAATCAGGGTTTCTGCAGAAACTAAATACAGTAGGAGGAACTTACTGGTATGCATGTCTATTTAAATTAATCATCTGTAAAAACACAGCTGCAGCTGAAATGTTGCTGTAACATTTTCACTAATAGTAATAATTGTCTGACTTTCTATCAGAAATCCCAGATAAACGTGCTCTCTACATTTACTTTATATTTCCACCAGATGGCATTTGTACCACACTGACAAGTAGATTAAATGTGTATTATTTTATTTTAGTTTTGTTTAGTAATACAGTGCGGAGTGGACATTTCCAGAAACGAGCACCTGGGGAAAAGAAACACACATTCCATGGGGAGGACATACAGAGACTCCTTATGGAATGGTGCCAAATTGAACTCTGTACTCTGGAACACCCCGAGCTGTAATAGTGTTGCGCTAACCGCTATGCTACCATGGTGCCAAATTACTATTAACTTCATGGTCAGGTTATTGGTGTTCCTTGTGATGACAATTTTATTACCGCTTTAATATCAGACGAACACCTGAAAAGGTTCATGGGGGGATAAAAGGCTTTCTGATTGGTTTTCAAGTGGTCTAGGTCCAGAGGGATAACAATATAGCAATGAAAGATGGGGGAACTGGTATTGTTTTAACTGTCATATCATCAAGGCTGTAAATATAGCAAAAAATCAAATTGAAAGCTAAATGCTGGAAAACTGAAATTAAAAAAAAACACTTGGCAGACTGGGCAGCATCTGTGGAAAGAGAAATGGATAATACTTAGTGTCTGAAACTTATGTCAGAACAGATCTGAGTGTTTCCAGCATTCCCTGTTTTCACTTTGTATAGAAAATCTTCTTTTCATATTCTAACCTTGTTAATAAATAATTATCCACTATCCTTTCTGACTATTTTCTACCAAACCAATGTGTATTGGTAGTTATGTGCATGGAGATAAATTTCTTTGAACAACCAATATTCCCTGATCTTCACCACTTATCAAATATTAATCTAACATTATTTTTGGTTCAGTGGGTTGATTTAACAATTACCTGTGTTTGAACTTCATTTGGTTACTAATAAGTTTGGGCTTTTCTCTGATTATGTAGACATTGAACCTGACTTTAAAGTGAGGTTTTTTGGTGTTTAATTGTAAAGTTTTCTTCATTTAGAAGTGCATAGCAGATTTTGTACGTAGTACTTTTGTATACAGACTTCTGATTTGGCTAAATGCTTACTTTTTTTTAGGAATTAGATTGACACTAAACCGGTATGATTTCAGAGCAATTATCTGCCTCTGATACTATCAAAAAAATTCTTTCAAATTGAAGGGAAGTCACAGCCCTTTGCTGTTATTGTTCATTTGCTACAGTAACCAATTATCTATTTCCGGTTTAGAATCTAATCCACAGAGCCGCTTGAGGACTTGATCTATCAAATGTTTAAAATATTAAGTGAAATCTAACTATCCTATTGAGGATATGTTTAAAAAGTTATTCCCCTTTTGCCCTACCTCCACCCCCCCAAAAAAAAACTTGTATTTATTTTGTATTGCCTTCTGTTTGTTTTTGCTTTTTTAATCATTATTGCAGTACATGCTGCCCGCAGCAGAATCCACGATTGTGGCAGGTTTGGCAATTCTTTAGTTTAGTTGAAGCATGGTTTTAAATTGCTGTGTGACAATGTTGTTTAATTCCATTTGAAATTGACTTGTGGGAAGCAGCATTCTTCTTCTATTGCTTATGGAACTGCAGAACATTTCTGAGGGCATTAGAGGATTTGAATGTGTTAGAGTAATTTTCCTCTTTCCGTTGCTAGAGCTGGAGGTTTTGGCAAGGCCCATTAACCTATCTTAAGTATTGAAGTATTTGTGCAATTGATTGGGATATTGTAGGTACTGATGTTGTAATTGTGCAGTCTACGCTGGGCATAAAATGTGTAACTTGTATTCAAACTCTGTACACATTATACATCTGTAGAGTATTCACTGTCATTATTTAGAAGCCAAGAAAGACATTGGTATATTGAGTTTTGAGGAAAACTAGGGTGGATAAGTCCCCGGGACTTGACCAAGTATCTCCTCAGACCTAGTGGGAGGCTAGTGCAAAAATTGTAGGGGCCCTGGCAGGGGTGCTAAAAATGTCCTTAGCCACAGGTGAGGTGCCAGCTGACTGGAGAAGAGCTAATATTATTCCATTATTCAAGAAGGGCTCTAGGAATAAGCAGGGTAATTATAGGACAGTGAGCCTAATGCCAGACATGGGTAAATTATTGGAAGTATTCTAAGGGACTGGATGTATTTGTATTTGGATAGATATGGCCTGATAATATTTAGTCAATATGGCTTTGTGCATGGAAGGTCATGTGTAATCAGAGCTTTTTTCCAGGAGGTTTTGAGGAAAGAGGGTGGAGCTTGACAGGAACGTTGGAGAAAAAGCAGTGGATGTTTCCATGGATTTTACCAAGACCTTTGAGAATGTCCCACGTGAGGGGGGCAGATGATAAATATCCAGTCACTTGGCGTGCACAATGAGGTAGTAAATTGAGTTTCCAGGAAAAGCTAGAGTTGTTGTAGATGGTTGACTCTTTGACTGGTGGCGTGCCACAGGGATTGATGCTGGGTCTGTTGTTATTTGTCATCTAAAACAATGATCCTGGGTGATACTGTGGTTAAATGGATCAGCAGATTTGCAAATGATTGGGGGCATAGTGCACAGCTAGGAAGCTTGCAGCGGAATCTATACTATTTGGAAAAATGCACTGAAAAGTGGCAGATGGAATTTAATGCAGACATGTGTCAAGTGTCATGGTTAAATATTTGCTCAAATATATATCATATATATAAAATATATATACAAATATATAAAATATATATTGTACGTAGTCTATATTCCTGTTGCTTATTTAGCAGAGAACAGATTTAAAAAACTTTTGTATGAGTTTCAGATTATTGTGATTTTGTTTTTGCAGAGAATTACTACTTTTCAAATTGCTTATACAGTTGTATCCTGCTTGCTCAGCACCAACTACAGATATCAAAGAACAATGCTGAAAGAATAGTTCATCCTAAACTTGCTGACATTCCATGTCATTCCCATGCATCTGATGTAGATCTTGCCAAAAGTGAAGAATCCATGTTTCAAGTCGATACTTAATTTTTTTGTTAAAACATCATCCCTTCCATATGCAGTGGTGCTAAGAAACTGCATCTGCCATACATTTGCCCACTCACCCAACCTGTCCAAGTCACCCTGCATTCTCATAACATCCTCCTCACATTTCACACTGCCACCCAGCTTTGTGTCATCAGCAAATTTGCTAATGTTATTTTTAATCCCTTCATCTAAATCATTAATGTATATTGTAAACAGCTGCAGTCCCAGCACCGAACCTTGCGGTACCCCACTGGTCACATCCTGCCATTCTGAAAGGGACCCGTTAATCACTACTCTTTGTTTCCTGTCAGCCAGCCAATTTTCAATCCATGTCAGTACTCTGCCCCCAATACCATGTGCCCTAATTTTGCCCACTAATCTCCAATGTGGGACTTTATCAAAAGCTTTCTGGAAGTCCAGGTACACTACATCCACAGGCTCTGCCTTGTCCATTTTCATAGTTACATCCTCAAAAAACTCCAGAAGATTAGTCAAGCATAATTTTCCTTTCATAAATCCATGCTGACTTGGACTGATCCTTCTACTGCTAGCCAAGTGTTTCGTAATTTCCTCTTTTATAATTGACTCCAGCATCTTTCCCACCACTGACGTCAGGCTAACCGGTCTATAATTCCCTGTTTTCTCTCTCCCTCCTTTCTTGAAAAGTGGGACAACATTAGCCACCCTCCAGTCAGCAGGAATTGTTCCTGAATCTATAGAACATTGGAAAATGATTACCAATGCGTCCACGATTTCTAGAACCACCTCTTTAAGTACCCTGGGATGCAGACCATCAGGTCCCGGGGACTTATCAGCCTTCAGACTCAACAGTCTATCCAATACCGTTTCTTGCCTAATATAAATTTCCTTCAGTTCATCCTTTACCCTAGTTCCTTTGACCACTATTACATCTGGGAGATTGTTTGTGTCTTCCCTAGTGAAGACAGATCCAAAGTACTTGTTCAACTCATCTGCCATTTCCTTGTTCCCCATAATAAATTCACCCGTTTCTGTCTTCAGTGATCTAATTTTGGTCTTAACTATTTTTTTGCTATTCACATACCTAAAGAAGCTTTTACTATCCTCCTTTATATTCTTGGCTAGTTTACCTTTGTACCTCATTTTTTCATGGCGTATTGCCTTTTTTGTTATCTTCTGTTGCTCTTTAAAAGCTTCCCAGTCCTCCGGTTTCCCGCTCATCTTTGCTATGTTATACTTCTTCTGTTTTATTTTTATACTGCCCATTACTTCCCTTGTCAGCCACGGCCGCCTTTTACTCCCCTTAGGATCTTTCTTCCTCTTTGGAATGAACTGATCCTGCACCTTCTGCATTATTCCCAAAAATACCTGCCATTGTTGTTCCACTGTCTTCCCTGCTAGGGTATTGTTCCAATGAACTTTGGCCAGCTCCTCCCTCATAGCTCCATAGTTCCCGTTGTTCAACTGTAATACTGACACATCCAATTTTCCCTTCTCCTTCTCAAATTGTAGGTTAAAACATCATATTATGGTCACTACCTCCTAATGGTTCCTTTACCTCAGGGTCCCTGATCAAATCCAGTTCATTGCACAACACTGAATCTAGAATTGCCTTCTCCCTGGTAGGCTCCAGTACAAGCTGTTCTAAGAATCCATCTCGGAGGCACTCCACAAACTCCCTTTCTTGGGGTCCAGTACCATTCTGATTCTCCCAGTCTACCTGCATGTTGAAATCCCCCATGACAACTGTATCATTACCTTTGCGACATGCCAATTTTAACTCTTTATTCAACTTACACCCTACAATCCAGACTGCTGTTTGGGGGCCTGTAGGTAACTCCCATTAGGGTCTTTCTACCCTTAGAATTTCTCAGTTCTATCCATACTGACTCTACATCCCCTGATTCTATGTCCCCCCTCGCAAGGGACTGAATATCATTCCTCACCAACAGAGCCACCCCACCCCCTCTGCCAGTCAGTCTGTCCTTTCGATAAGATGTATATCCTTGAATATTAATTTCCCAGGCCCTGTCCACTTGAAGCCATGTCTCTGTTATTCCCACAACATCGTACTTGCCAATTTCCAACTGAGTCTCAAGCTCATCTACTTTATTCCGTATACTTTGTGCATTCATATATAATACTTTTAATTCGTTACTCCCCTCTCCTTTCATATCAATTCCTGTTTCACTTGGCCATACTGTATGATCTCTTCTTGAGCTTTCTACTCCATTGATTCTGTTGTCCTTTTTAGCTTTTCTTATTTTCACTTTCCCTTTAACTCCATCCCTATATTTCCAGTTCATCCCCTCCCCCACTACTTAGTTTAAACACATCCATGTTGCAATGGCAAACATGTCTGCCAGAATGCTGGTCCCCTGCCTATTAAGGTGTAACCCGTCCCTTTTGTAAAATTCATCTCTACCCCAAAACAGATCCCAGTGGTCCAAGAATGTAAATCCTTGCTTCCTGCACCAGTTCCTCAGCCACACATTCAGATCCATTATCTCCTTGTTCCTGCCCTCTCCAGCATGAGGAACTGGAAGCAAACCAGAGATAACCACCCTGAAGTCCCGCTGCAGAACGTCCCTCCTCTTCCTCCCGATGTCATTTGTGCCGACATGCACTACCACTTCCAAACTTTCAAACTTTCTAGCACTACTGTAGATCCAAGTAAAAATGAATTAATCAGCACTGAAAGAAATCATGACACTGCCATCTCTTTGAATGAGCTGAGCAAGTTGTCCTGTTCTTTTGCTCTTTTCCCACAACTGTAATGGTTTGTAAATTTTGTATTTGTAATCAGTTATCATTTGAAAGTTACTATTAATCCTTGTTCCATAGCTATTTCGACTGACATTCAACTATGGAGCCCTTCAACACGACTTGAACTTCTGCCCAGGCTCTTCATTTACTTACCTGGCATCTAACTGCCCCATTCCTGTTCCTAAACCGGAACCTGACCCCTTAACTCCCTGAACTGTCAACAAAACCATCCCTACAAACCTTAAAAAAAACAACTAAGTCTATGCCATGACATTCTTCTGTGGGTTGAACATCAGCCCCCTTTTTTTGTCCCATCTAGTGGTTATATCCTGTCTGTACATGAACTATGTCTCCTTAAAAATCCTTCCATTACTCATTATTTAACATTTCATGGATTTTTTGTTGAAAGCACTTGGATCTTCTTGCTTGCACTTTTTTTTTCTAATGCACAGTGAAGTATTTAAAGGTCTTGTCAGTTTTGTTGGTTTTTACACGCACAGAAAGAGGAAGTCCTGGGTAAATATAGCATTTAACACTTGCAAAATTCTCAATGGGGACATGAAAGATGTGAAAAATATTTTTGTGCATTTCTGTTTATTGATGAAGAAAGCTAATATAGTTTGATTAAATCCTCAGGTTTTTGTATTTGTTTTTTTTTCTTTGATCACCTGAAATCTAGATGTGAGCAGCATGATATGCTTGTTTATTTTCATTGCTACTGAATCTGCTTTCATTTTTACCATTGGCGTTGGTATGGAAACGATCAGCATGCTAATAGATTTAAATACATATAATTGTCTGCATTTATTCATTTTTAAAAAGTGACTCCAGTGATTCTGTATTCTCAGCCAGCCCTATCACAAGCACTAGCCTCCCCGCCATTGAATATATTTTTGAAAGACATCACCTCCAGAAGGCAGAACCATCATTAAGGACCCTCTCCATCCAGGAGATGCACCGTTAATGCTACCATTAGAGAGGAGGTATAGGTGCCTGGAGATGAATATGCAATATTTTAGGAACACACCTTCCTCTCTGCTGTCAGATTTCTGAATAGTCCATGAACATTACCTCACTAGTCCTCCTTTGCACTAAATTTATTTTATATATTGTAACTTTTTGTTTTGCTCTGTACTACTGCCACAAAATTAAAAATTTCAGTGATAATAAATTTGATTCAGACTTTGGAACCATCCTGATAACTATTGTTTCTACATGGTTATAATATAAGAAAAGAAAGGCATTGGTGTGGTTAGCTTGCAAACACTTGTGTGCTACATTCGATCTCATATTGTGTTGCTGTACTGTTGATTGATGTTGTACCTTGTGTACAATAGTCTTCAGGCATATATTACATATTAATTTACATTATCTGTCTCTAAATATTCAGCCCACCCACAGTTATTCAAGGCAGAAATAATCCTTGGATCCACTCAACATGATTCCTATCACGCACAAGTACGCCACACATTTTTATTAGCGACCTTATTCTCATCTTGTACCTGATTGTATTCCCAGCCCAAAGTCTTAGTGCATATTGTGAACAGGTACGCTCTGTTTTAAATTATACAAAAAGGCAGATGTCTTAAGTTAGTTTAAGGTGTTTGTAAGCCTATTTTACAAGGAAGCTGCCTATCTGATTGATGTACATCAGTAGTATGACAAGTCATTGCAAAGTGATCCTCAGACAACAAAGAGGTGGAAATCTGAAATGAAAATAAAAATTGCTAAAAATATTAAGCAGGTCCGGCAACAAGCATTGAGGTGAAAACACAATTAACAATTCAGATTGACAAACATTATTCACAGCTGATGAAAGGTTTCTGGTGAGGGTCAGCAGCTCTGGAAAGTACAGCCTGCCTCCATAGATGCTGTGGACTCGTTTCCAAAATTTTGTTTTTTTAATAATCTTATTCTTTTTGACAATTGTATCAGTTATTATTTATTCTGACTGGTTAACAAGATCATCTCTCACTGCTGCAGGAAGCCCATTGTGGTGCAACTGTAGTTTTCCAGAATTCTGCATACAGGCAGAGAAAGCTTTTTGGGATTAAGAATCAGAATTAGGTTTAATATTATTAGCATATGTCTTGAAATTTGTTGTTTTGTAGCAGCAGCGCAATACATTTTTTTAAAAAACAATATATTACAATGTTATATAGAACAAAAAATGTTAGGTAGTGTACATGGATTAATTGTTAATTCAGAAATCTGATGGCAAGGAGTGGGGGGAAGGGTGGAATGGGGAGAGGAAAAAGCTGATCCAAAAATGTTAAGTGTGTGTCTTCAGACTCCTGTTCCACCACCTTGATGGTAACAATGAGAAGAGGCATGTCCTGGGTGATGGAGGCCCCTTAAAAACAGGTTACAGACTTTTTAAAAAGTGTCACCTTTAGAAGATGTCCTTGATGCTGGGGAAGTTAATGCCCATGATTAAATAGAGTATGGCAGTAGAGCACAGTTAAAAACTCTCACTTATTAATGCTAACCAAATCAGTGAGGGCTGCATAGTGGAACCTCAATAGAAAAATACTTTTATGCACACTTCAAAGTCCTTTACATTTCAGTTTTATTAGTTACAGTGGTTCCATTTGTTTTCAAGGCAAAGATAAACAGAATATTCGCATTTCATATTCATTCCATCTTATGACACAGAAGGAGAACATCACACCCAACAGTCCTGTCTTTGTGTCCCTGTAAATGATTTTTTTTTTCCTCACAGGCTTATCAACCCCTAGGTACCATTAATTTACACTGGATTGTAACTGACTGTAGCAATTAACTCCCCAGTTCAATAGCTACAGCACAGATAGCATGCAACATCAGCATTGAACCTGGATCCCTAGACCTGTGAAGCAGCTGCACCACGATACTGCCGGTTAGTCCTTGCATATGCAGCTGTTTTCATCAGTCTGCAACCAAGTGAATCTTATGAATTGAAGAGATGACTGATTGTATCAATGGAAGATTCTTTAATTATCACATTTCTTAGTTCTGTTGCTCCTGATTTCACACAGCAGAGTGTCTGTGGTACCTTTCTCAAATCTGTTGCCTTAAAATCACATGCAAGATTTTGTAATAGAGAACAAGACGGCATTTAATATCAAAAGTTACTTGATTGAAAATTAGTGGTATATGTTTTAAACCATGTGGATAAAATGATGAACTATTAGTGACCTGTTTGACAAAGGTGTTTAAATAGAGTGAGGTGCAAGGCGGTTAGCAATACGCAGCCATGCCCCTGTGGGTTTTCTCTGCGTGTTCCAGTTTCTCCCCACATTCCGAAGAGTGCAATAAGTAGGTTAATTGATCATATGGGTGTAATTGGATGGCATTTATATTTTGATTATCATACAAAGATGGGGAATTTGGAATTTTTTTGCCACAGGTAACTGTGGAGGCCAAGTCTTTATGTATATTTAAGGCAGAGGTTGATACATTTTTAAACTGGTCAGGGCATGAAGCGATATGGGGAGAAGGCAGGAGATTGTGGCTGAGAGGAAAAATGCATTAGCCATGATGAAATGGCAGAGCAGACTCGGTGGGCCAAATGGCCTAATTCTGATCCTATATTTTATTCTCTTATTTATTATTACAGGTGGCATCCTTAGCTGGACCAGGAGGACGAGTGGAAATAGAACAGAATTTTCTCAATAACAAGCTGAAGACCATCACAGCATATTTTGGTGACTTAATCCGAGATGAATAGATCAAGATTGTGTGATCTGATTTTTTTTTAAAAAAATAAAGTCTTTTTTTATATAATGGTGTGTAGTACTCATTGCAGTCATCAACCCATACTCTAATTTTTTTTTTAAATTTTAGTCTTAGGTTGACTGTTTAGTTATGATTGCTTTAAGTATTACCAGTAGCTTTTTGTATTACCACGATCTTGCAATCACAAAAACAACATTTAAAACACACATTGGCACCATTTGTTGGACATGGAGAGACCACTACAAACAAGTGCATCGCCATCTTACTGGAAGCCAACTTCCAAGTCACTCTGTTTGCCTTCTGGTCCTCCTGAGGGGATAGGAAACATGAAGGAGGCTGTAGACAGAGAACACCTGCATGAAGTCCAACCATAACTGCCTTTGACATAAAGAGGAAGTCTATTGGATACGGTACTGAGCTACCCGTTTGCTTTGTGTATTGTGGTTGAGCTCCACCTGAAGGGGTGCTGAAGATGTCACAAAACACCTCTACTAGCTGCACCATTGTGCATTTGGTTTGTGGTAATGCAGGGAAAGCAGTTTCAGAAGTAACCTTATGGACAACTGGATTTGCAATTGGAAAGCAAATATTTACATATATACATAAGAGGAAAAAAAATAGAATTTTCTGTTAGAAGCCATGGTGCAAATGATGACAGATTATCAGACTCTTGAACAGACCACTTCTATGATGAGATGGACTCTTGGCCTCACAGTCTCATTTTCTACTTCAGTGTTTACCTGCATTGCACCCTTTTGTTCTGTTCTTGCTTTACCTTATTCTATCTCAATGCACTGTGTAACGATTTGGTCTGACAGTATGCAAGAACAGTCTTTCACTCTACCTTGGTACATATGACAATACCAAAAACTCTGGTTTTACAAATCAAAGATACAAGAATTGACTTTAGTCTAAGCAAAACCTGCAATTTGACTGTAGGTTAATTTAGTGAAGTATTTTCTTTTAGTTTCTCTTGGCTTCACTTATTTATAAAGTAGCAAATCATCCTGGTAGATCCACTCCTGTTTGTTTGTGATTCACAGTCTGAAGCTGCTGCTCATTTCTAGATATTAAATACCAACCATTAGTAATTCACTGCAGTGTCTGCAGTCATTCACTGTATGACTCCAATAATAATTTGCATCTTTAAAGTAGTAAAATGCCTCAAAGCTTATCATAAATAATTTAACCCGTGAAAGGAAGATGAAATGACAGCTGGTCAAAGAGGTAGATTTAATGCAGAAGATTGATGGGAGGGAAGCAGCAAGAATGAGTACTTGACTTGAACATCCAGACAATGACGGAGGAACCAAATGCATGATGAACTAATTAATTATGGCAAGTGTTGAGGGTCATAAAATTCTCATATAAAACAGAAAGCACCAAGTCCAGCAGCATCTAAGGAAAGAGAAAAAGTGAATATTTGATTTTCAGTTTATAAATCAAAGAGCTAAATTGTATTACAGATCCTTTATTCCTGATGTTCTTTAGATTATCATCTAATATTGTGATTTAAAGCTGTCTGCATGTCTTCTGGCTTCATATTGTCTGCTGTAAAGCAGCTGTAGGATTTGTGAGGACTTGGATCAGTCTAACATTAAATCATTCTCTGCAGCAGGTATGGGTAAAAAAAAACATGGCAGCTTCCATCAGGTGCCAGCATCTGTTATGTCTTCTCCCAAGTCTTATCAGGAATTCAAGAGTATGGTGTATTTTGCTAGCGTGCTGTCCTTTGAGAAAGCTGCTCTTGAATATCAGTTCTCATTCCCATCTCTTACAATATAAGATTTGTTTTACCTGCCATGAAAATTACAGCAAGTAACCCAAACTATCTATCTGCTATGTTTTATAACTCCAGAAACTAATCAACAATAAAAACATGGGATCCATAAATGTGTCTACTTAGTGTTTACTTTCCTTTTCTTTGGTGAGGTGCTCACTTGTGACATGGTGGCAAAATGAGGTATGCCATTCACATACTTCTTACATATGTATGGCATCAGTTAGTCCGCAAGACCATTCATCTGCACCTGGAATGGTTTCCAGGGCACAGGGTTGTATGGGAGACCAACAGTTGCCCATGCAGCAAGTCTCCCCTCTCCACGCCACCAATGTTGTCCAAGGGAAGGGCAAGAGCTGATACAGCTTGGCACCAGTGTCGTCGCAGGAGTTGCCAGAACAAGGTTGAAGACAAAGTCGGACTGCCTTAGGGACTCCAGCTCCGGATTTGTCCTCAGGGTTTACTCCCGAAGCCTTTCCCGTGAGTGGGTATGGCCGCAAGGCAGTGGAGGTTTGAAATCAGAGTTTTCCCTCTCTTAAATGGACTGCTTTCCCAAGCTGACCAGCTCCATCTACCCAAACTGGTTCTTATATATAACCCATAGTGAATTATGCTAACAACCAAGAAATGCTTAATAAAACAATGTATTTACAATATTACCAAAATATTAAATACACTACACTCCTCCCTGCTTAGCTATAAACTTCAGCTTAATAAAGAATGTATTTCAATTCAATTATGTAAAGTATTGCTTTCTAATCATATATACGTATACATACACAGTATACTATGTAATACAATTACTATAAACACATGCACATCATAGTAAATTTTAAATTGACCCATTCAGGCCTAAAGATCTAATTGTTGTGGAGGTAGTCACTCTGCTTCTGGGGTCTATTCTTTGGTGCTTGTATGAGCTGACTCTGGAATTGCAGAAAGTGGTTTTGACAGCTCTGGCCACTTTGCAGTACTACTACCAAGAAATCTGTGTCCTTGAATAGTCTGACAAAATCCATATGAATTCTCTGCCAGGGCAACACATGCTGAATCATACCATGGGGATGGTTCGCTGGGGCAGTCCCTGGAAGGCTTGTGAAGGCAGAGGGTAAAATGAATGGAGCAAAATACAAGGGAAATCCTGGAGGAAAACCTAATGTGGTCTGCAAGAGGAGACTGGTAGAAGATTTGTTTTCCAGCAAGTCATTGCATAAAGCCAAAACTACACAGAAGTGGCTTAAAAACAAGGAAGTTAATGTCCTGGAACGGGTAAGTCAGAGCCCAGACCTCAAATCAATTGAGAATTTGTGGCTGGACTTGAAAAGAATTGTTCACTCATGATCCTCATGCAATCTGACAGAGCTTGAGCAGTTTTGTAAAGTAGAATAGGGAAAAATTGTGTCCAGATGGGCAAAGCTGATAGAGACCTATCCACAAGAATCAGGCTGTCATTACCGCCAAAGGTGCATCTACTAAATAGTAACTTGAGAGGGGTGAATACTTATTCAATTAATTATTTTGTGTTTTTTTATTTGGAACTAATTTAGATTATTTTGGAGAGATCTGTTTTCACTTTGACATGAAAGAAGCTTTTTTCTGTTGATTGGTATCAAAAAAGCCTAATTAAATCCATCGTGATTCAATGTTCTAAAACAATAAAATATGAAAACTTCTGGGGGGGTGAATACTTTTTATGGACACTGTATGTAGTCACACCCTGTTCTGTGCCTTTATAAATATTTTCATTTTCTCCAGCTATCTGATCTCCTGTTTGTTTAATTTCTCTCTTAGTCTTGGCTTCAGCTTTCAGCTGGACTCACATTGTTTTCCAAGTGCATGAACCAGACAAAACAACAGCAAATTCAGTTCAGTTGTTGACAGTGGAAATATTTCAATTCAACATTTCAACAGAAATAAGGGTCACAGGCAAACACCACTATACAGCTATCAGTCTCCAAATGGACAGGCAACGCTAACCATTCAAAACGGTGTTTCAAACCGGAGGACACAGCATGAACCAACAAAATGTTGTGACTTGCCATAAGCTGCTCCAGGCTGCACGGTTTCTAATTCCATGAACACATCTAAATGCTGCTGTTTGTTTGGTGTAACAGTTGAAAACCTTTGCTGACAGAATGGAGCAGCCAAACCAAAACCAAAACAATTGCCACTGCCAGCAACCCAACAGATTGTTATACTTGCATGATGCACCCTCGATCCATAGTGATTGCTCCAAAAGTTGAGAATATCTATTCTGATCCTTTATTGGCAATTAGCAAACATACAATATTGAAACAATGGAACCTAAGCGTATTCAGGTGTGAGGTAAATGTAATTGAGCATTACTGAGTGTTTAGCAAAATATATGCCGAACACCAGTCCCAATCTACAAACTGCATAGAACAAAGCATGAAGATGCAACTTATTCCCTTCGCTTTTACCTCACCCTCACTCGTGTATCTAGTTACCATAATAAGCATAATAAATGAGCAACATAGAATACAGTGCAGATAGAAAACAGATTCATGACTCTGATAACTCATATTTTACCCTTGATATGTATGAGTTTTCCAGTGCCAACCTTGAACACTGCTGTGGCACCAGCAGCACGCTCACTTGCTACATTCTCACAATTGATCTGAATTGGTCCACTCCGTTGACCCTAGGTTGAAATACATTGATGGAAAGATGACAGAAGGGAAGCCTAAAAGTTACAATGGTGCTAATCATGCTATAACTGTTTCTTACCTTTGCAGCTTGTCCAACTGTTGACACGAAAACTAGATCCAGAGTGGTTGGCATCAGCCTGTCTCAAAGGACAATGGGTGATGATCATCATCACAAGCCTAGGCAGAAAGTATGGAGATCCTGGGATGCCCAGTCATCAAGGTCTTCCTCTCTGCCTCACCAGTGTAGGGCTCCACTCCGGTTTTCCTGTCTGGGTTAACTCTCATAGCCTTAGTCTCTCCCAAGATTGCCCACAAGGTGGCTGGTCTATTTATTCACAAACAAGAGAACATCTGCAGATGCTGAAAATCCGAGCAACACACGCAAAGTGCCGGAGGAACTCAGCAGGCCAGGCAGCATCTATGGAAAAAAGTACAGTGGATGTTTCAGGGCAAAACACTTTGGCAGGACTATTTACTCATAGCTGGAGATCTGATTTAGAAGCACCAGGGCACACCCACACACAAGTGGACCTGCATGCTACATGTGCAGGGGCCAGACCTCCTCCCTGTTCTCAGTCTGAAAGGAGTTCAGTTTCTGTGTGTCACCAGTAAGGAGGCACTCAGTACGGGAGGCTTGCTGTTGGAGAGGCTAGGTACTGGCAGGGAGAGACTTGCACATTCAGCTCTTCCTTTCGCAAGACTGCTAGCCAGTGGTGGAAGCTGAAAGTGAGAGACACAAGCACTAGCCACGACACCACCGCACTAGATGCATCACAGCAACCATTCTGATCTGGAGTAACACACTTTCAAATGCTTCAATCCGACATGAAGCTGATATTCTGCCCCACAACTCCTCAATTCCTCACACTGCTCTGCCCAGCCCCTGGCATTTAAATGTACCTGTATTTCTGCCTTAATCAAGACCGGTTATCTTCTGCATGAAGATAAGCAGAAGGTAACTGCTTATGCAAACTGCAATGTAAACTCTGGTGATTTTGGAGACCTCTGCCAAATGAACTCAGATCAGGTGAAAGCATTAATTCCCAAATAATTCTTCCAGCTCTCCTGATTTCTGGAGGCAATTTTAAACTGATACTTTTCAAATTAGAGTCAAGCTGGGATAATTGATGTACAAGTTATTAATGGCAGTTCCTTCTCAGATGAACTGGAAGGTTCCTACTAATAATCAAAGATCTCCCTTTTTTCGTTTATTTCGGGGCACTAGACAAGGTTGTCCTCTTAGCCCATTACTATTTAACATTGCTTTAGAACCTTTGGCAATTGCCATCAGAGAATCACAGGATATTTTGGGTATTAATCGTGGGACAGATATTCATAAGTAATCTTTGTATGCAGATGATTTATTATTATTCATTTCTAATCCTTAGAAATCTATTCCAGCAGTCCTATCATTGTTGGCTCAATTTAGTGAGTTTTCTGGGTATAAGTTAAATCTTAATAAAAGCGAATTGTTTCCTTTGAATAGTCAGGTCCCAGTATATGGAAATTTACCTTTTAAATTAGTTAATGACTCTTTTATTTACTTAGGGATTAAAATCACAAAAAACCATAAAGATTTATTTAGGTTTAATTTTTTACCCTTAATTGATCAGATTAAAGGCTTGTTTACTAAGTGGTCACCATTATCTTTATCTCTGATAGGCAGGATTAATGTGATTAAGATGGTTATTTTACCTAACTTTTTATATATTTTTCAAGCAGTACCAATTTTTATTCCGAAATCTTTTTTTACTAATGTTGATTCAAAAATTTCCTCATATATATGGCAGAATAAAAATCCCAGGTTAGGTAAAATATATTTACAGAAGACAAAGAAGGAAGGTGGGTTAGCATTACCTAATTTCAGATTTTATTATTGGGCAGTTAATATTAGATATTTGTTATGTTGGTTGAAAGACTGGGGTGGATCCTTTGGCCCTCATTGGGTGAGTTTAGAAATTAAATCGGTACCAGGTTATGCTCTGGGTTCTATTTTAGGGACTTCTCTCCCTTTTGCTCTTTCTAAATTGCCGAAACGAATTGACAACCCGATAGTTAAACATACTTTACGTATATGGTTTCAATTTCGGAAATTTTTCAGGTTGACTCAATTCGTTTTAAATAGTCCTATTGTATCTAATTGCTTTTTCCACCCTTCTATTATAGATCAAGCTTATTCGGTTTGGAAAACTAAGGGATTACTAAGATTTTCTGATTTATTTTTGGACAATTGTTTTATGTCTTTTGAGCAATTATCTAATAAATATAATTTGCCTAGATTTCATTTTTTTAGATATTTACAGATTAGGCATTTTTTAAGTACTGTACTTCCTACGTTTCCAAATTTTGTGCCTTCAGATATTTTGGAAGTTTATTTGAATTAAACCCTTTTCAGAAAGGGCATATATCAAAACTTTATAATATAATTATGAAGATACGTTCAGAGTCCCTTTATAAGACCAAAAATGATTGGGAAAGAGAGCTTAATCTTATTATTCTTATTGAGAATTGGGATAGAATTCTTCACTTAGTTAATACCTCTTCGATATGTGCCAAACATTCATTAATACAATTTAAGGTCGTACATAGGGCCCATATGTCCAAGGATAAATTAGCTCATTTTTATTCTTATATAAATCCTATTTGTGATAGATGTCAATTTGAAATCGCGTCTTTAACTCATATGTTTTGGTCGTGTCCGCTTTTGAAAAAATATTGGAAAGATATTTTGATATTATCTCTGCGGTTTTGAATATTGATTTACAACCTCATCCTATTACCGCAATTTTTGGTTTACCAATGATGGACTCACTGCATTTATCTTCTTCTGCCTGCCGAATGATTGCTTTTCTAACTCTGATGGCTAGAAGATCTATATTGTTGAATTGGAAGGAAATTAATCCTCCCACTGTATTTAATTGGTTCTCTCAATCTATGTTATGTTTAAATTTAGAAAAAATTAGAAGTGGTGTATTTGATACTTCTATTAAATTTGAAAAGATATGGAGACCATTTATTCAATATTTTCATAAGATTTAATATGACCCTGTTCATTTGATTTTTCAGCTTTAATCTTATGTATGTTGAGAGGTTCGGACGACATTGATGATTATGTATTCTTGTGAGATATTATAAACAGCCCTTTTTTTTCTCTTTTTCTAGTTTTTTTTTCTTTCTTTTTTTGCTTCTTTTTTCTTCTTTTTTAGCTATTAGATTAGTAGGTTAGTTAATTTGCATAATATTTTTTTCTTTTTTCTGTTTTTTTATATTATATATTATGAAATATCTAGATTTACCATGTTCTTACATATACTGTATGGTTCATGTTTTGGTAAACTCATTTATACTGTAACCATTGCTTATGTATTTTTTATGTGTAATGGGATTTTGTATGTTTGTAATCCCTTTATCAATATATCATTTGTATTTTGCTCATATTATTAATAATAATAAAAAGATTGAGAAAGAAAGGAAGGTTCTAAGCTGCACTGTCAATCCATATGGGCTTGGTACTCACTCTGAGGGGGCTTCACATAACCTTCCTCCCAACCTCCTTAGACCAGGTGTGAATGGAAACTGGTCCTCTCCTGAAGATGCATGCACTCTGCTCGGTCTCTCCCCTCCCCAGGTGGATGTAACAAGTTCTAAAGGAACAATTTCAAGGGAAATCAAGGAGTTCTTCTCTCAGAACTGGCCTGGTCTGGCATAGTTCAGTTTGTTACAAGATAGACTGACACCCTTGAGTTATGAGCCATTCAGAAGTTACCTGGGAAGCTGTGAACTAGATTCCACGCATCAACTGCATTGTAAGATTTCAGAAATAGTTCTGGTTCAGTGAATTGGTGGAATTTGAGTGTGGGGAAGAAGGAATCACTGAGGGACATATGGTTGCCACAAGGAAGACAATTAGCAGAAGGTGGAAGTGATTTTAAACCTCCAGGAGCCCAACATACAAGTATGCCTGAGCTAAGCAATATCATTTGCAACCTAGAACTGCCTGCTTCTGTATGGTGGGCACTCAGGCTGTAGCTGGGACTCCACTGGATGACAAGAACAGGGAATATTACTTCACCACACTGTAAAATGGCCATACAGTGAGGGTTTATTCACCTGCAACACAATCTACACTCAGTCACTAGCATAAGTTCTTTCAGGCTGCATCCAGAATTCCACTCATAGATATAGAGTTATGGAACTCTCACAAAGAAACAGGCCTTTTGGCACATACAGTATCGACTATGCTGAACCATTAATCTGCCTCATCCCATCAACCTGCACCTGGACCACTGCCTCCATACCCCTCCCATCCATATACAGTACCTATCCAAATTTCTCTTAAATGTTGAAATCAACCCTGCATCCATCACTTGTGCTGGCATCTCATTCCACACTCTCACAACCCGTTGAGTGAAGGAGTTCCCCCTCATGTTTCTCTTAAGGCATTTCACCTTTCACCCTTAACCCATGACCTCTAAATGTAGTCCCACCCAAACTCAGTGGAAAAAGCCTGCTTGCATTTACCCTATCTACTCTACTCATAATAGTGTATACCCTATCAAATCTGCGCTCAGTCTTCTACACTCTAGGGAAAAATGTCCTAACCTAGTCAACCTTTCTCTGTAACTCAGGTCCTCAAGTCCCCAAGTCCCAGCAACATCCTTGTAAGTTTTCCCTGAACTCTTTCAATCTTATTTACATCTTTCCTGCAGGTAGGCAAACAAAACTGCTCACAATACTCCAAATTAGGCTTCACCAACATCTTACACAATTTCGTTTCCTGTACTCAGTACTTTGATTTATGAAGGCCAGTGTCCCAAAAGCTTTCTTTATGACCATATCTACCTGTGCCACTAGGTTTCGTAGCTAAAAATGGGGTGGGGCATTTTCCGTTTAAGAAAAATAGCAACTCATTCATTGTACTCCAAATACTGAACTCAAAGCATGGTAAAAGTTCTTTACGTAATTACCATATCAGGTCAGACCAGCCTCTTAAAGTGAGCCCCAACTCAATCTCTGTAGCTGTGAATTATGTATGTTTCCACAATTACATTACCCTACAACACCATGTTCAAGGAATTATAGATTGTGTTCCCAGATCCCTCTGTTCTAACACATTACCCAGAGTCCAACTGCTCACCATGTAAAACCTACCCTGCTTGTTCCTCCCAAAGTACAACAGTCATCTGATTTAAATTCCATTTGCTATTTTACAGCCCATTTTTCCATCTGGTCCAAATCCTTCTGCAAGCTTTGACAGTCTTCCTCACCCCAAAATCTTGGTGTCATCACAAATTTGCTGACCCAGTTTACCACATTATCTTCCAAATAATCAAGAGGCATTTGGTGCTAAAGGCCAAGCTGAGCAAAATACAGAAGCTGTTTATCTCCTGTAAAAAGCACTGATTCACAAAAAGCATTGCACATTTGGGAAATAGATCACACTAAAGATCTAGAGTGAGGATCCACACCGAAAAATTCTAAATCCTTTGTTCTCTCCACAGGCAACAAGTATTTTGCAGCATATACAACTTATGTTGTCAGACAGCACTGTAAACAGATATGATTATCATTGATGATTCCCTTGACTGGAGAACACTGAATGAAACTTAATGACAGTCCAATGTACCTATAAACAAGATTATCCTCTGACCAATTTAGATAATTAATTGTTGGGAACAGCAGACACAAATTCATTCCTGTAGTTAAATGTCAGATTAGTACACCTAAAAATTAATCTTAATTAATAGTGGTTATCTCCCTCATGAGGTGTTAAAATACTTCAAGAGAATGTAAGTTCATTATTAGATTGTACAGTGTAGCACTTGTGGGCTCCCTCACACTTTTTCAAAACAATAGACCTTGCAGTTCATATTTCCCAGTGGTCTGATCTTAATACCAGTTCTCTATGTTTCTCTGATCACACCACTGTATGACCTCTTCCAGCTGGGGTTGGGGGAGAGTGTTGGCAAGGAACAAGACCTTGTCCCAATGATGGGAGGACTGATGACACTGTATTCTCAAGGGAACAGAGTAACTTTCAGAAGCTTCTGCAGAATGATGAGCATGGTAGGCTATCTCTCATGCAAAAGACGTTTATAGCAAAAAATTGATAGAGAGGTGCTTGTGAATGTTTGCCCTGCATGGCAGCCAATGTGTACGAAAACTGATATTAAATTGATAGGTAGTCAAAGGTTTGCTACTTTGCTGGTACACCTTTTTTTCTGGAATTCTGGATTACAGCAATAAGCAATAAAGAGTCATAATCCGATGCATAGTCGTAGAGCAGTACAGCACAGAAACAGCCCTTTTGGCCCATCTTATTCGTGCCAAATTGTTATTTTGCCTAGTACCATTGACCCACATCTGAACCGTCCATTACCCTCCCGTCCTCCCATCCGATCTTCTCTTAATCGTTGCAATCGAACCCACATCCATCACTTCCACTGGCAGCTCATTCCATTCTTACACCACTCTGTGAGCGAAGAAATCCCCCTCATGTTCCTCTTAAATGCTTCACCTTTCAACCTGAACTATGACCTTTAGTTCTAGTCTGGCCCAACCTCTGTGAAAAAAAAGCCTACTTGCATTTGTCCTATCTACACCTCTCATAATTTTGTATCCCTCCATCAAATCTCCCCTCATTTATCCCTGCAGAGAAAGCCTGTGTGGATCTTCAGGAAAGACTTCTGAGAGTGAGGATGACTCTCCCTTTGATATTTTCAGGGGTCATTGCTGTAAGTGAGGATAATGTTAGAGACTTACAGCACAGATGCCTTTTGACCCATTAAGTCCATGCCGATCATCAACCACCCACTTTATTCTCCCCATGCTCTCTTCAGCTGTTCCCAGGTTTTACCACTCACCAACTCACTCGTATCAATTCACTGTTTCTAATTAAGCTACCAAATTTCACATCTTTGGAATGTGGGAGAAAATTGGTACATCAGGAGGAATCCCACACAGATTCGTGAGAACAAGAACTCAAAGTCAGAACTGAACCCAGGACATCACCACTGAGCGGAGGTGGTTCTTATAACTATATCACCCTGCTTTGTGAACATGAGGCCACTTCACTTTTTGCTGTTTAATTTTGATGAGGAACTTGCTAAAACCATCTGAGGATGTGGTGACTGGGATTTGGGATTTGTTCTGCAGAGAGTTGTGCAGAACCTTGAGACTACAGCAGAATTGTGCTTGACAGTCAAATCACAGTGCCTTCATCGTGATTAAAACTGATTCTTCTGGGAGTGAGCCAGGCCGCTGAGGTACTTCTTAGGATGTGCTGAGACACATAATCGGTGATGTAACATGGGGTCATCGGGTGTTTCGATTCTTTCAATATCAGACCCTCTCACCCGGGTGACTCAGCCGGGGTTGATCAGGCCCTGGCTTGTGTCTCAGCAGTGTTGGTCCGTGGCTTTCATCTCTTGATCCATAGCCATCTGGAAGCTCGTTCAGCAGCCTCTGTGATGGTCCTGATGGCTCTTTTCTTTGCTGTCCCCTCCAGTACCAAGGAGAAAGTAGGTCATGAATAGCAAGCAGTCAGCAAAGCCTCTACATCCCACTTCTATTAGCCAGTAATACCAAAATCCATTATTGGTCATTATTGTGAACATTACAGTGGAAATAAAGTGACAAGATACAAGAAATTCTTGCACTAAATGATCTATACCCTATTAACAAATTGTGGTAACTCTATGGGACATGAATATTAACTCTTTAACAGTATGTTATTGCACATTTTAGCATGCATAGGAGTGGTTTTGCTAACATTTGGCAGATAAATTTAAGTGTTGCAGAAACCTAGGATCTTGGCCCAGAATTTGCCATTTTAATGATAGTGTAACTGTTAATGTTCAGTGATGTTACTGTTTAAAACTGGCATGTGCACTTTCACAATCAGAAGTTTCTATGGTTCCATTCTCACTTGATCTTGTGATCTGCATTGATGCTATGAGAACAAAGACAAAGAGTTGACATGAAGTTCATCTTCTGCACTTTTCTCACCATTTCAACCATATTCATTGACGTTATTTACTAAATGAACATGCAACTGATAGTAGGAGTTGATTTTGTCTAACCAACCATTCTCACCATAAGAAATTAAATGTAAAAATAACAATTGTAAATTTGTTCAATTTAAAATATAATTAATAATAATTTGGTTTACTTTAGAAAATATTTTGCAGATATCAACCCAAAAAATACTTGGGATTAATACAGATAGAAATATCATAAGCTACAAGACCCTAAAATTATTATTTTAAGTTGCTGGTTGAATGTTGAAAAGAATTTTTCATTTTTCATCTTTATTGATTGCTTGATTACTTCACTGGCTTGATGCCATGTGTGTTTATATTGAATAATAAATAAACCAGGATTGTGCCTGGTTTCCAAAATGTGGCAGTTTTGTGTACATTCAGATTGCAGCAATATCTTATAAATTCTACAGTTAAACTTTAAACCTGATGTTTTCTTTAACATTTAACAGTTCTTTAAGCAATTGATTGTTAATGAACATGTTACAGTTCTCCATCCCATTCAGGTGCTAGTTATTCTATTAACTGAAAGTGATAGATATCTATTAAGATACCCTGTCAAGCATCAGGGAAGCTTAAAATTAAGACAGAAGTAGTTAATGTAGGGAGGATTGTTTAAGAAAAGGTAGGCATTCATATTCTTTTTGATGATGTTAGCATACATAAACAAATATGTAAATTAAGATGTTATGGAGCCTTGTTGAGAAGAGACACTTAGAGTTTAATGAACTGTTCAAGTTTTTGCAATGTTTTTCTTACAGTTAATCATCATTGTTGTTAACACATTTCAGGAGAGAGGCAATGAAATTGAGAACAAGAATAAAATTATAAGGTATAGCCAAAGTCTAATGTTAAACCACTAATAAATCCTTGAAAATTATTAGACAATATAAAAGCAAACCAATGACCAGAGAAAAATGAAAGTGGGAACATGAACACTAAGGAACTAAGCAACGAAGTTGCTCAGAACAATTTGACAACCAACACAATTGTAGCTGATTTGACCTTGTTTCCTTCCTTCAGGTTGCCAACAACTTGTAACAATGGCCGAGTATCAAGTAACAGTTGCCAGCTGACCAAGTGTGTTGTTATTTATAAAAAACTTCTCCATCCTTTTGCTTTCATGATTCCCTTCCTCTTGGTTGTTTCCCTTCCTCCTGAAAGCCCTGACTCCAACTGCTAAGTTGTCTCTCCATGACCACAAATAATTTCTTTTTCACTGTTCTGGATCCCGACAAAGAGCCTAGCCATCTGTGGTGAACTACATATATCTATCTGGACACGCCCCTGCTGACTGCTCCTGTGGCTCCTCCCACAGACCGCTGTATAAAGGCGATTGAGGACTGAGCCCGGCCCTCAGTCTCCAGGATGTAGCATGGTGGTCAATTACTACTTGTTCTTTCCTCCAGTCGATAAAAGCCTCACGTCTCGGAGAGTTATTGATGGTGCATCACCATCTTAATAAAGTTATCTTCCATATATCCCCAATAGGTAATATTACTTTGTAACTTAATCTTTACAGCCAAGTTATTGTTTTGTTAAGCAAAGGAAGCCAGAGCAGGAGAAGGCCAATCTGCCCTTTAAGCCAGCATCACCATTTACTATCACCAATCTTGGTACAACACTGTGTTCCTGCATTTTCCCCAGAAACCCTGACTCGTTTCTGCACTGACTATCTGTCCACCTCTGCCCTGAGTATGTTCAGTTTCCTTCACAGCACTCTGGAGTAGGTCATTCTGAAGATTCATGATGCTCAGAGGAAGCTTTTTCCTCATTTGTCTGAAACGGGACCATTATTTTAATATTCTGACCCATATTTTTATGTATCTCCACTTTTATTAACATCCTTCAGCCTCCACCCTGAAATGTGCATCAGTGTCTCATGTATCAGTAAGAGCCCCTCTTATTTGTTATACATTATTGTGGTTTATACATCACCTGCTCAATCTCATATTGCTGACTCCTTCATCCCAGGATGACCCTTGAATGACCCTTCTCCACGTTACTGCCGACACAAGTACATCTTTCCTTAAACATAGAGACCAAATCGGCACATTGTACACCAGATGTGGTCTCAACACCACCTTGTAAAAGTTACACTGAAACTTTCTTCTTCAAAACTTGATACTCTGTTTAATAAAGGCCAACATTTCATTCGCCTTCCTAATTTCCTGTATCTGCATACACTTTCAGTAATGGAGCAAGACAGCTGCACTGCTCCGAAGAGTGCTAAATGAAGTCATTCTTATCCTCAGCCATTAGGCTCTATAATGAGTTAACCTATAGTCGGGAAAGTGATGACTCCCTCCTGTTAGACTGTTATTAACATCTGTTTATGCTCTGGCTCTGTTTTATTTTTAAGGTAACTTATTTTTATTTTTTCTTACTTCTCTTCTAATATTTGTAGATCTCTGCACTCATAATGCTACTGTGACACTGTAATTTCCTTCAAAATTAATAAAGTATCTACCTATCCAACATGTTATTTTGTTTCATGAACTACAATCCCAAAATCACAATGTATATTTTATAGTCTCAGTTCATTTAACTAACTTGGTATTTTTCATTCTTATTTTATTTCAATTTTTTCACATTACAGCTTACTTGTCAACCTCTTACCCAGTCATGTATATCTTTACAAAAACTGTCCTCTTCACAACTGGACCATTTTTCTAACATCAGCATACTTGGCTACAATACTCTCAGTCCCTATGTCCAAGACATCAACACATTTATAAATATTGCAGCCTCAAACCAATGACTTATTTATTTCAGATGTTTGTTTTCCTTTCATTTCCCCTTACATGTTTTAGCTTTATTCTGCCTGTTCTTATCTTGAGGAGCAGTCTTTTGTGCAAAACCTACCAAAAACTTTCTGGAAACCCAAATACATTGCATCTATTGGTTTCCTGCCAGACCTCGCCTGGCTGGCGGTGAGAGGGGCCCTCCCAGTCCGATCCCCCCTGTACATCCGGAACATCGCCTCCACACCCCTCTGCCCACAGGAGGACTGCAGGGAGGAGGAGTCGGTGACCCACCTCTTTGCACACTGTGGGTTCGCGGAGAAGGTGTGGAGGATGATGGAAGGGGCTGTGTCAAGGTTCATCCCCAGCAGCTGTATAACAGAGGACTCCCTGATCTATGGGTTAACTTCTTGACTACTTCTTAAAAATCCTGTTTAATTCGAATCTTACTTTTTTCAACATGTACACAAATATTTTTCTGTTATCTTATAAAACATGGAACATTGAATACCTACAGCACAATACAGGACCTTCAGCCCACAAAGCTGTGCTGAACATGTTGTTACCTTAGAAATTACCTAGGGTTACCCATAGCTCTCTATTTTTCTAATCTCCATGTACCTATCCAAAAGTCTCTTGAAAGACCCTATCATATCGGCCTCCACCACCACCGCGGGCAGCCCATTCCATGTACTCACCGCTCTCTTCGTAAAAAACTTACCCCTGACATGTCCTCTGTACCTACTTCCGAGCACCTTAAAACTGTGCCCTCTCATGCTAGCCATTTCAGCCCTGGGAAAAAGACTCTGACTATCCACACAATCAATTCTTCTCATCGTCTTGTACACCTCTATCAGGTCACTTCTCATCCTCCATTGCTCCAAGGAGGAAAGGCCAAATTCACTCAACATATTTTCAAGGCATGCTCTCCAAACCAGGCAACATCCTTGTAAATTTCCTCTACACCCCTTCTATGGTTTCTACATCCTTCCTGTAGTGAGATGACCAGAACTAAGCACAATACTCCAAGCGGGGTCTGACCAGGGTCCTGTATAGCTGCAACATTACCTCTCGGCTCTTAAACTCAATCCCACAATTGATGAAGGCCAATGTACCATACGCCTTCTTAACCACAGAGTCAGCCTGTGCAGCGGCTTTGAGTGTCCTATGGACTCTGGTCCCAAGATCCCTCTGATCCTCCACACTGCCAAGAGTATTACCATTAATACTATATTCTAACCTACCAAAATGAACCACCTCATACTTATCTGGATTGAACTCTATCTGCCACTTCTCTGCCCAGTTTTGCATCCTATCAATGTCCCACTGTAAACCCTGACAGCCCTCCACATTATCCACAACACACCCAACCTTTGTGTCATCAACAAATTTAGTAGCCCACCCCTCCACTTCCTCATCCAGATCATTTACAAAAATCACAAAGAGTAGGGGTCCTAGAACAGATCCCTGAGGCACACCACTGGTCACCGACCTCTATGCAGAATATCACCCGTCTACATCCACACTTTGCCTTCCGTGGGCAAGCCAGTTCTGGATCCACAAAGCAATATTCCCTTGGATCCCATGCCTCCTTCCTTTCTCAATAAGCATTGCATGGGGTAGCTTAACAAATGCCTTGCTGAAATCCATCTACACTACATCTACTGCTCTACCTTCATCAAAGTGTTTAGTCACATCCTCAAAAAATTTAATCATGCTCGTAAGGAATAATCCGCCTTTGACAAAGCCATGCTGACTATTCCTAATCATATTATGCCTCTCCTGGCATAATTCCTGCCTCTCAGGATCTTCTCCATCAACTTACCAACCACTGAAGTAAGAGTCACTGGCCTATAATTTCCTGGGCTATCTCTACTCCCTTTCTTGTATAAGGGAACAACATCCGCAACCCTCCAATCCTCTGGAAATCTCTCATTCCCATTGATGATGCAATGATCATTGCCAGAGGCTCAGCAATCTCCTCCTTCACCTCCCACAGTAGTCTGGGGTACATCTCGTCTGGTCCTGGTGACTTATCCAACTTGATGCTTTCCAAAACCTCCAGCACATCCTCTTCCTTAATTTCTACATGCTGAAGCTTTTCAGTCTGCTATAAGTCATCCCTACAATTACCAAGTTCCTTTCTCATAGTGAATACTGAAGCAAGGTATTCATTAAGTACTTCTGCTATCTCCTCCGGTTCCATACCCACTTTTCCACTGTCGCACTTGATTGGCCCTATTCTCTCACATCTTATCATCTTGCTATTCACATACTTGTTGAATGCCTTGGGGTTTTCCTTAATCCTGTCCACCAAGGCCTTCTCATGGCCCCTTCTGGCTCTCCTAATTTCATTCTTAAGCATTGATGCACCATCAATAACTCTCGGAGACGTGAGTCGAGATAGGCTTTTATTAGCTGGAAGAAAGCACAGTCAGCAGTATCAGCAGCAAGAGCCCACCACACAACATCATGGAGACTGAGGGAGGAGCAGTGCCTCCAATCACCTTTATACAGGGGTCTGTGGGAGGAGCCACAGGAGCTGTCAGCGGGGTGTGTGGGGGGTGTCCAGAGAGGTAAATATAGTTCACAACAAGCTCCTTCCTGCTAGCCTTATAATCTTCTAGATCTCTATCATTACCTAGTTTTTTTGAACCTTTTGTAAGCTCTTCTTTTCTTCTTGACTAGATTTATAACATTCTTTGTACACCATGGTTCCTGTACCCTACCATCTTTTACCTGTCTCATTGGAACATACCTATGCAGAATCCCACACAAATATCCCCTGAACATTTGCCTCATTTCTTCCATGCATCTCCTTGAGAACATTCCTTTGGGGTATTAAAGATGTATAAAGAGCTTTTTCTTTGTTTGGAAAAAAAGACATGAAAACACTTTCTTTTATCCAGGAATAAAGGATAAAGTAACACAAACAATACACAGGATAAAACAAAGAAAATGCAGAAGTGACCACAAGGAGTGAAAACAATTGGAACTAATGGGAGGAAAGCAAAGGTTTAGCTCTGTGGCCTGAGATTGATCCAGAATTTTTCAGACTTGAAAGCAATACATAATCAATTGCTTACTGTAACATGTTCTGATAGTATCTCCAACAAATTGTAGTGTATAAATGCCACTAGACAACTGACTGTTTATTAACAGAAGTCAAAACTGCAGGCCACTTTTGGACAGAGAGTGAGAATTTGCAGCCTTGTTTTTAAAGACTAATGCAAAGTAGTTACTGATCAAGCAGACAGTATTTAAGAGTCAATCAACCCAGCTCCATTTTCTTGGTGCAGTTTTCCAGGCCCAACTACTTAGTTCAACAATGGCTTTCCTTCCATCAGAAGGTTCAAATGCTGAAATGTTTGCTGATGATTGGACAACATTCACTCCCGTTCACAACTCTTCAGCAAATGTAGTATCCAGATCAACATGCAGCAAGACCTGGACAACATCCAGGCATGGCCTGACCACGATGCTGCTGCACTGTGGGAGTTCCTTCACAACTATTGCAACAGGTCAAGGAGGTGCCTCATCAACAATTTTTCAAGGCGATTAGAGATGGCCAATAGCTGTTGCCCTTGCTTGTGACAACCACATCCTGTAAAATGTACAAATAAATAAAGTGTAATCATAAATAAAATACAAAAGATCAATTCAGGTTAATTAATCACATAGGTGTAATTGATGGATTGCAATTGTAATTGTAATTGCATGGATTCATTAGGCTGGAAGGGCCTGTCACCGTGCTGTACCTCAAAATAAATGATAAATACTTTAGAAAAGTATAGTGGCAACAAATTAGTCCATTCTGTAGACATTGTCATCAAGAACCTCCTGCTAAATTTGATGGCGGTTACTGAACACTTCTGGCTAACTTAGAATGTTTATGCACACTGTACGATAGTGATCAAGTAACGCCCACGCTCTTTTATATTTGCACCATTTTAATACTGTGTAACTGCTTTGCTAAGCTGAATTAATGGATATTTAAATTTTGATTGTCCTTTAAACTACCAGTTAATTTAATCATATGAAATCCAAAGCTTTTCCAAAATCTGCAATTTCTCGGTGCTTCTTTAACACTGGTGTCCCTTACACTCAGCAAACTTTTCACCTTCAGAAACAATGAAACAGAAGATTGTGAAATGGTGCAGGATTAATTAATGATTTTGTTGCGAACTATCCCCAAAAAACTACCGTAGCTATCACTGCATGCCTGAACTTCAAACATTGATAAACTTGGGTCTGAAGCCAGTGTCCTAAAATCAAATAAAGGCAGTTACAATGGCACAAGGAGACGGTTAGCTAAACTGGACTAGGAAACAAGACTGAAGGGCAGGACAGTAGGTCAGCTAGCAGATATGCATGATGTTATTTCTAGCAGTAGTATGTTTCAGTGAGGAATTTTTTCCAACAACTTGCACCATCTATTTGCCAATCAAAGGCCATATCATTTTAAAAGAAAGATGAAACAATGTTGCATAGATTCATGGTAGGGCAGAAGTTTGGAATCTTTTTTCGAAATCAGCAAATGATGACTGAAAAATATAAACAAGTACTAATATAGACAATGAGGGCAAACTGGCAAATGATAGAGTAACAGACACATAAAGAGCAACTAAAATCTTTGGTTCTTTTGAGACTGATAAATCGGTATTGTGTAACAAGAAGCAACAGAAATTCTAAATCATTATTTTGAAGATGTTTCACAGTAGAAAACGCTGAAAATATCTCAATAGTAACAGATAACAAATGGGCTTAGAGGAAGAGGAACTTAAAAGGGTCTCTATTAATAGAAAGAAAGTTCTGGGCACGCTAATGAAGGTAAAGGCTAACACATCCTTTAGTGGCCTGTAAACTAGGATTTTATAGGAAATAGCAGCAGTGATAATGAATGCATCGGTTGTAATCTCCAAACTTCCCTAGAATCTGCAGAAGTCTCAGAGGACTGTAAGACCACAAATTTTCTACCGCCTTTTAAGAAAGCAGGAGTCAAAAAGTAGGAAACTAGGGCAAGCTAGGTTAAGATTTGTCAATAGAAACATGCTAGAATCCACTATTAAGGAGATAACAGCAATATTTAGAAAATCTGAATACAAACAACGTTTTTATTCAAAGAAAATAATATTTCACAAGTTAATTAAAGCTCTTTAAGGACGTATTTTTTTAATTAAACAAAATATACTTCATTCCAAAATAAAATTATATACAATAACCATTCAAAGACTTTCAATTCTTTACAGTTGGTATCATTACTGTCTTTACATTTTCAAAGTTCTAATGTTTTGCCACCCATGTGGCACTTTGTTCTTTCATATTTACATTCAGAAAGTGTATTTATGACTCAGCTGAACCAAACAGTTATTTAAAAAAATGAAAGGAAAAAAAGAGCCCATCATAATTAAACAGTCAAATGTGCACAGTTTGGAGCTCAAGTCTTCCAAAAGCCATTGTGTTCGATGTACTCCTGGTGCCAACTCATACTCACCGACCCCTGGTAGAATCCCCCCTCTTGGGTTCCACTGGATTGTACATTCCTACGACCAGTTCTCTCAAGCTTCTTCTTTCTGCATCTCCCACTGAAAAATACCTTGACCCACCTCTGTGACCATCACAAAACCTCTCCCCCAGCATTTTCTAGAACCTTCTCCCAGTTCCACCATCCTGAATGGATGACACAACATTCCTAAGTATTCCTCATCTTTAATGATAACCCAAACACTACCAACAGAACACACCATTTCTCTAGAAAACCATTACATGAAATATCCTACCACATTAGCAGTAAAATCTTTACCAAGGTGTTGTGACAGCATGCGTACGCTAACCCACAGAGAATACTGGAGGAACTCAATAGCATCTATGGAGAGAAATAAACAGTCAATGTTTTAAGCCAAGACCTTTCATCAGGAAGGAGGAAGAATCCAGAATAAGAAGATGGTAGGGAAGGAACTCAATAACATTCATATAATAATTTGCTGGAAAATGATGCAACAGTAGAAGGATTGAAGAAACTGACATACAGTAATACTGATTCTCAAAGCAGAGATAGGACGTACCTTTGGGGTTACAGGCCAAAAAGCTTAATGTTAGAAGTAGGAAAATAATGGTGTCCCCACTAAAGGAGATAATAGAATAACATCGAAATGCAAAAAGAAAAGTGAAGAAAGGTTAACATTGATTTCAAAAGGGGGAAACTTTGTTTTAATAGGGGGAAAAAGATGACAATAGCAATGCAGAAGATATGATGTACCTGGATGTTCCAAGACTTTGAAACATAAAAGGCAATCTATCTTGCAAGTTTCATTTGTAGTTTAGAATTGAAAAGTAGTCAAGTTCTACTAACTCTTTATCAAAGCTTGGTTCAACTATGATTGTATCCTGCATGCAGTTTTGATTGTTATATTGTGGAAAGGTAATGGAAGCAGCAACTCTTAAAGAATGGATAAGGGTATGACCTAATAAAGATCTTGAAAGTGATGGAAATTTGGTGGAGTAGGTACAGTTAGAGCATTTTCATTTGTAGGGAAGAGCATAGATGGAATCCACTAAAAAACCAATGAGGAATTCAAATAAATGTGTTTATTGAAAGTATAAAGTGAATGTTATATAGGGAGTATATAAACTAATGAAGTGAGTATTATCAATCCACTTGAGGGGAGATAAGGTCAAAAATGAGATAGAAGAAAGCAGAAGGTGAGGAGTGATGGGAGATGACTCAAGCACAGTACAGATACTAATTAGGCTGTAGAGTCAGTTTGGTCTGGATATCTCATGTAATCTGTCTAATTCTGACTAGTTGTCCATTGTACCTGATGATAGTTAGATCTGCGCAGCTCTGTTGTGTGTTTGTAAGTGGTGCAGAATTCAAGTTGTGAGTGCTGTATATGAATAAGGACATAAAAACTGTGCTGGATCTGGAAGTAGAGTCATTGCTATTGTGTTCCTTCTTTGTGAGAAGTGATTAGCACTGCTCGGTGTTTCTCCTCCAGGTTGTTGTGCGTGGTTTCAGCTAGCGCTCACCAACTGCTCCAGTCTTGCGCACTCTGTTCCAGCCATTTTGGCACAAGCGCAGCATGGATAATATTAGCTTTCTTGCAGTTTTTGAACCTCTTATAGGGCCTGCCGCGATTCCTCGTCCAGCAAAAGCTCACCATATGGTAGCTGCTTGGGGACTCAGGAACCCTTCATAAGGGTATTTTACCCTTATATTACGTATATTACGCATATTACATACCCTGTCCACCGAAGCTGCGCTTTTACAATCATGGTCTCAACACTTGTGGTCCCTGCCTTGCAATCTGTATTAATATGAAAAACATGCCAAATGTTAAGCAACAAATATCAGCTGGAGTATCTGTAGGAAGAAATGCCTTGTTAGTGTTTTATGTCAAAACCCTGTATCTGGACTGCCAAACTTTAACCTTACTTCATAAAATCCAGGGGTCCTTTCTTTTGCTTATCTTTGAAACATTACCTAGACTCTATTGTACCTCTGGTGGCAGAGTAATTAGTAGTTACTTCCTAATCCAAATCAGTACCTTTGCATATTTAATCCTCATGCAAAAGTAACTCTGTTTCGAATAAAAGTTTTACAATTACATTGGCATTTCATGGGGTTTTTTTCTATGAAGAAGGCTTTTTCATGTTCTGTGTGGGATGGTTTTGGTCCATTTAACATGTATTTAAGATATCGATTAATAAAATCTCCTCTGGAATGCTCCTGTCATGGTCCCTTCTAGCAATCCCCACCTTGCTATTTACCTCAGGAATTGGGCCTCCATCCCCTCGTTTAGTTCCAATCATTCCCAGTTTCCACTAACTACTCACACCTGCTTTCCATCAGAAAATGCAAGATAAAGACCCTGTGATCACAACAAGGAGCTGCAGTTTGTTGGTCGACTCTGGTGTGAGTAATCTTGTTTCATGGTACTTGGGATTAACAGGTCTAAGTCCGGCGTCGCTCCTGGATACCGATTCTGAGCTTGCTAAGTCAATAACGCCTCCTGACTCTGCCTCAGTGCCAGTGTTCTGCACTTGGGTTTGTCCACCGCCATGCTTGTGTAACAGTTCCTATTAACCATTTATATTTCACCTTCATTATGATGATTTGTAATCATTACTTATTGAGATGGAACCTTATCAAAACTTTTCCTAAATTGCAAGTGCATTTCTTTTACTTATTCCATTGTATTTCTTCTGCTCATTAAGCCTTTGAGAAAAGGGGGTGGCATTGAACAGTGCGATTTCCTTGTTGTGTGTTTGGAACACTGTGAACATAGAGGCAGGATTTCCTTTTACATGTATTATTTTGGAGCAATTTACAAATTTGCCAGAAATAGAGAATAGAAAATCAATGCTATGTTTAAAACATCATGACCCCAGACTTAAAAGTTAACCCAACCTTCCCTTTGCCTCTTCATATTATTTGATTAAAGCATTTTGCTTGGTTTTAATGCAATGCTTAAGCGATGAAACACAGATTTGAAAGTGACAAAATTAGCTCGACATTAAAATTGTCTTATTCCACTTTTATTCTATAGAAGTCAAAAGCCTTAGAAATAAAGCCAGGGATTAAGATTTGTGAAGTTATTAGTTTTAATTTTATTTATGTCCATTTTATCTGTATTTCATTGTGTGAGTTATGTACAGTGTAAATGATGTTTAACATGTTCATAAGGCAGTGACCTGCTGCCAAAAGCTTATTTTCATGTCATTCCTAGTCGGGTATGTATGCTCATGATAGGAGTATGAATTTGAACTTGGATTCATTGTGTAGGTAGGAGAGAGGGAATTTTGAACTGTATCTGAAAGGTGGGGATTAAAGGTGGAATATAGATATAACTTCACTGTTCAGCCTTCATCATCTAGATGTTGACCTGTTGGTCGGTCTTGCTTCCAGCAGGCTTAAGTTCGCTGAGGCAGACTTCAGGACGGAAGACCAGTTCCTGTCAGGTAGTTTGTGTGCAGGTCCTAGTTATACACCAATTTCCCTTCTCTCCCCACATTCCTGTCCCTGATTGTGGGATGTCCATCCCCAGGGTATTTCTAATCTATAGACCCATGTGTCAGTCAGAATGTTAAATTTCAAACATTGCAAATTGATTTCTCATTGAATGATATTTAAAGGCATGGACTGATCCCTTGCAGTGGGACCTTGAGAGTTGGCTGAAGGCCTACAAGCAGGACTGTGAAGGGACTTCCTGTGAAACTCTCCTGGTCTTTATGCAGCTGCTGTGTTTTCATTATGCCTAGGAAACCAGGTTCATCATAAAGCCAACAAAACAGAAGCTGGAGGCATGCAGACTTACTAATATAATTAAAGTGGCAAACCCATGTCTTAGGAGTAAATCCCGACAAACTGACAGATTGGAGCTGACTCCCAAATTAAACTTAATTTCTTTGTGGACTTAATATCATCTATTTCCTCACTCCACTGTCCTCCCAACTTCAAAACATCTCATTAACCAGGACATTAAAAACTCCCTAAAAATAACATGACTAACATTTTTTTGGGGAGATTTTAAATTGAAGATATTGGGGGAATTTGACTATTCCTTGCTATCTTCTGAGACAAGGACCCATTTCCCTAGAATAGGAGTTCACAAGCTGGGGTCCACGGACCCTTCAGTTAATGGTAGGAGTCATAGCATAAAAAAGGTTGGGAACCCCTGCCCTAGGGCAATTGGAGAAACACTGTGCTAACTTAATCCCTCCTGGAGAAACAATTTCACAAGGGTCCCTGGGGAAAAACCACCAAGCCATATGCAGTGGAGTTATTCCTAGAATTGAATAAAGAGGTTTCCAGTATTTACAGATTTATTAATCCATAGTTGCACAGTCTGCTGGTAACTGTTTTAGCCTTGAGCCCACTGCTTAAATATTGATTACTGCCTGAGATTGACACTTGAATGCCCTCCTGCTCATATCTTGTTGTGAGGTGCCATTGCTGGGTACTTGAATGACAACGTCATGGAACTGGTTGGTTCTAGGTGGTCATGGAGTATTGAGGATGGTCATGGATTAGGTACTGGGAGTTGTCATGGAACTCAGATTTGACAAGTTGTGCTTTACTAGACACTCCCACTGTTTTGGTGAAGGTTAAGTTGTTAACTTAAAGTTTCCTTTAAATAAAAGATAAGAGTTGTCATGGGGTTAATAAAATTACCTTCATTTTGAGAATGATACAAGATTTTTAGTTGACTCCTGTGCAAAGATGGACATGAATATTAAAATTTGATATTAAGCCACAGAATTTGAAAAGTTATTTTGTGACATAAAATCACATCTGTACAGTGAATTCTCAATGTATTTTCTGCTGACATCCATAACTTTGCATTGTGCATTGAAATCTTAAAAATACTATATTATTATACTTATGTTAAAGTTGGAACTTGCCATTCTTTCTACCAGTAAGGCTAATTTACTGCAAATAAAAATGCCATTAATTAGTTGAGATAAGTTGCCAAAACTTTAGCCTCTGGAAAATGTATAATTAATCCATTCCATTGACCAAAAGACATAAGAGCAGAATTAGGCCACTTGGCTCATTCAGTTTGCTCCACCATTCAATCATGACTGATCCTTTCACCTCCATCCCTCTTTAGCCCCACTGCCTGGCCTTCTCCCCATAACCTTAGATGCCATGGCCAATCAAGAACCTATCAATCTCCGCCTTAAATACACCCAATGACCTGGCCTCCACAGCTGCCTGTGGTAACAAATTCACCACCCTCTGGCTAAAGAAATTTCTGTGCATCTGTTTTAAATGGATGCCCCTCTATCCTGAGAATGTGCCTTCTTGTCCTAGATTCACCCACCATGGGAAACATCTTTTCCACATCTACTCTGTCGAGACCTTTCAGGATTCAAAAGGTTTCAATGAGATCCACGCCTCATCCTTCTAAGTTCCAGTGAGTACAGGCCCAGAGCCATCAAAAGTTCCTCATATGATAACCCTTCTATTTCCAGAATCATCCTTGTGAATATCCTCTGGACCCCCTCCAATGCCAGCAGATCTTTTCTTAGATAGGGAGCCCAAAACTATTCACCAGTTCTTTATAAAGTCTCAGCATCACATCCCTGCTGTTATATTCTAGACCTCTTGAAGTGAATGCTAACATTGCATTTGTCTTCCTCACCTGACTCAACCTGCAAGTTAACCTTTTAGGGTGTTCTGCACAAGGACTCCCAAGTCCCTTTGCATCCCAGATTTTTAGACTTTCTTCCCGTTTAGAAAATAGTCTGAACAGTTATTTCTTCATACCAAGTGTATGACCATGCATTTTGCAAGATCATATTTCATTCACCACTTTCTTGCCAATTTATGTAATCTGTCTAAGTCCTTAGCCTACCTGTTTCCTCAACACTACCTAACCCTTACCAAACTTCATATTATCTGCTAACTTGGCAACAAAGCTATCTATTCTAGCATCTTAAATCGTTGATATACAGCATAAAAAGAACCAATCCCAATACTGACCTCTACGGAACACCACTAGTCACTGGCAGCCAACCAGAGAAGGATCCTTTTATTCCCACTTGCTGCCTCCTACCAATCGGCCAATGCTCTAACCATGCAAGCAACTCTACTGTAATACCATGAGCTCTTAGCTTGGTAAGCATCCTCATGTGTGGCACATTTTTAAAGGCCTTCTGAAAGTCCAAATATACATCATCCACTACATCCCCTTCATCTGTCCTACTTGTAGTCTCTTCAAAGAATTCCAATAGGTTCATTAGGCAAGATTTTCCCTTAATGAAACAATACGGACTTTGTCTTTTCTTATCCAGTGGAATCAAGTACTCCATAACCTCATCCTTAACAGTTGGCTCGAACATCTTCCCAACCACTGAGGTCAGGCTAACTGGTCTATAATTTCCTTTCTGCTGCCTCCTTCCTTTCTTAAGGAATGGAGTAACATTTGCAATTTTCCAGTCCTCCAGGAGCATGCCAAAGACCAATGATTCTTGAAAGATCACTGCTAATGCCTCCACAATCTCTACTGCTACCTCCTTCAGAGCCCTAAGGTGCAGTTCATTTGGTCCAGGTGACTTGTACACCTTCAGGTCTATCAACTTTTTGAGTATCTTCTCATCTTATCATAGTTACTGCAAACAACAGAAAATCTGCTGATGCTGGAGTTCCAAGAAACACACACAAAATGCTGGAGGAACTCAGCAGGCCAGGCAGCATCTATGGAAAAATAGTACAGACATCGTTTCAGGCCAAAACCCTTCAGCAGAACTAATAGTAACTGCACTCACTTCTCTTCCCTCACACCCTTCAATACCTGGCACACGGCTAGTGTCTTCCACAGTGAAGACTGATGCAAAATACTCATTTAATTCATCTACCATCTCCTTGTCCCCCATTATTATTTTCCTGCCTTATTTTCAATCAGTCCTGAATCCACTCTCATCTCTCTTTTATTTTCTTATACACTTGAAAAAGCTTTTTCTATCCACCTTGATGTTGTTTGCTAGCTTTCATCTTTTCCCTCCTAATGATTCTTTTAGTTGCTTTCTGAAGGTTTTTAAAAGCTTCCCAATCGTGTATCTTTCCGCTAATTTTTGCTTTAATGCTCTCTTGCTTTCACATTTGACTTCCCTTGTCAGCCACAGTTGCACGATTTTGCCATTTGTGTATTTCTTTGTTTTTGGAATACATCTGTCCTGCACCTTCCTCATTTTTCCCAGAGACTCAGGGTGGTGCAGCTCAGCTCAGCTCAGCTCAGCTTACTTTGGCCAACTCCTATCTCATACCACTGTAATTTCCTTTCACTCCCCTGAACAGTCATATTGTGATCAGTGTCTCCTAAGAGTACTTTTACCTTAAGCTCCCAAATCGCAACTGGCTCATTACATAATACCCAATCCAGTATAGCTGGTCCCCTAGTAGGCTCAATGACAAACTGCTCGAAACAGCCACCTCATAGGCATTCAACAAATTCATTCTCTTGAGATTCATTATGGACCTGATTTTCCCAATCTACATGCATGTTAAAATCTCCCATGACTTTCATAACATTGCCCTTTTGACATGCCTTTTCTATTTCCTGTTGTAATCTGTTGTCGGCATCTCAGCTATTGTTTGAAGGCCTGTATATAACTGCCATCGGGGTTCTTTTACCCTTGCAGATTCTTAACTCAACCCACAAGGATTCAACATCTTCCGATCCTATGTCACATCTTTCTACTGACTTGATGCTTTTCTTTACCAGCAGAACCACCCCACCCCCTCTGCCTACCTTCCTATCCCTCCAATACAATGTGTAACCTTGGACATTCAGCTCCCAACTACAACCTTCCTTCAGCCATGATTCAGTGATGGCCACAACATCATGCCCAACAATCTGTAAAAGTGCAACAAAATCATCCACCTTATTTCTTATACTCTGTGCATTGAGTGCTTTCTTTGCTGCCCTTTTTGATTCTGAACTGATACGTGCCCCGCTGCTGCAACTTTGTCCTATTATCCAACTGTCCTTTCAGACAATCTGACTGCATGCTGTCTTTGCTTTCTTACTATCCTATCCTGAGTCCCTACACTCCAGTTCCCACCCCCTTGCCAAATTAGTTTAAACTCTCCCCACCAGCTCTAACAAACCTGCCTACGAGAATATTGGTCCCCCTCAGATTCAGGTGCAACCCATCACTTTTGAACAGGTCATACCTCCCCCAAAAGAGATCCCAATGATCCAAGAACGTGAAGCCCTGCCTCCTGTACCAGCTTCTCAGCCATGCACTTATCTGCCAAATCATCCTTTCTCTACTCTCACTGGTGCATGGCATAGTTAGCAATCTGGAAATTACTACCCTGGAGGTCCTGCTTTTCAACCTTCTGCCTACCTCTCTAAGTTGTCCCTTCAGGACGCCTTTGCTTTTTCTTCCTATGTCATTGGTACCAGTATATACCAAGACATCTAGCTGCTCTCCCTCCCTTTCCAAAATGCTGTGGATGTGATCTGAGACATCCCTGATCCTGGCACCTGGGAGGCAACATACCATCTGGGTGACCCATTCACATCCACAGAATCTCCTGTCTGTTCCTCTGACTATCGAGTGCACTATCACTACCGTTCCCCTCTTCTCCCTCTTTCTCTTCTGCCCATGGACCCAGCAACTTGGTCTCCATGGCATTCCCCTGGGAGGTCATCCCCCACAACAGTATCCAAAATGGTAAACTTAGCATTGAGGGGAATGGCCACAGGAGTGCTCTGTGCTAACTGCTTATTCATCTTCCCATTTCTTCTCCTGACAGTCACCTAACTACCTGCCTCCAGCAACTTAGGGTGACCTCTTCCCCGTAACTCCAATCAATGATCTTCTCACTCTCCTATACAAGCCGAAGTTCTTCCAGCTGCTGTTCTAGATGATCCCTAACACGGTCTTCAAGAAGCTACAGCTGGATGCACTTCAAGCAGATGTAGTCCCCTTGGAGATCCTGGGTCTCCCAGGACTCCAACATGTGGCATGAAAAACACACAATGACCATTGCTACACTAAGTACCCCTGACACAGTAAGAAACAGGGGTAACTTAACAGAAATTACCCAGAGCCAATGCCTCTTCCAAGCTGAAGCCTTCTTTGTCCCAAAGCCTGACTCTGCTAGTATCACCACTGGCCCACTCTCAACAATGGCCACACCACTTGTCCTTGCTGTACTTTTATTTACCCCTTATTGCCAACTCTATGTCTGCAATCTAATGTAAAAGCAAAATACTAGAAGCTTCCAGTAGGTCAGGTAGCTTCTGTGGAGAAAGAGAAAAAGTTAATATTTCAGGTTAAATTCCTTTGTCCAAGTTCAATTTTATTGGCATTCACCATGTACTAAGTGGTACAGTACAGGGACTCAAGTGATCCGAGGGTGGCTAGAACAGGGATCCAAGTGAGGACTGGCAGGAAGTGGAGGGCAGAGGAAGCTGTTCAGGAAGCAGAGGAAAGGCTGTGTCACGGGATGCTGGTGGGAGTGGTCACATGAGGCCGAGCTGGGCTAGGATCCTTTCCAACTCCCCAAATGGACACCATCAGAGGCACCGCCTAGTTCAGGGGGAGGTGAGAGCAGCAGTGGAGGCGAGGAGAACCTGCAAGGCATTGGGAATGAAGCAACAGGGAGCTTGGACAGGATGGGAGAATGTGGTTGAGAGGAAAGTGACCTGGGCAGAGCTTTGGAAAGCCGAGCCACACCGCATCCAATTTCTCATCCAGGCAGGGTACGATGTGCTTCCAAGCCCATCAAACCTGCACACATGGGGCAAGGCAGAGTCATCAGCGTGCCCACTGTGTTCCAAGCGAGGAACCCTGGAGCACATCCTCAGCAGCTGCACAAGGGCACTTGGTGAGGGACGGTACCGATGGAGACATGATCAGGTCCTGAAGACCATCGCTGAAGCCGTCAGCGCAGCAGTTGAGTGGACGAAGTGGTCCCGACCCTCCAAGCAGACCATCGTCTTTGTCAGAGCTGGGGAGCAGCCAATACCCACCAAGAGAACATCGGCAGGTATCCTGACCTCTGCAAGGGACTGGCAGCTGTTGGTTGACCTTGAACACTAGCTGAAGTTCCCCAACCATATCACAGCCACCACCCTGTGACCAGACATTGTCCTTGTGCCTGAGTCTACGAAGCAGGTGGTGATGCTGGAGCTGACAGTCCCATGGGAAGATCGCTTGGAGGAGGCCTTTGAAAGGAAGCTCTCCGAGTACGCAGGACTGGTCAACAACTGCCAGCAGGCTGGATGGAGAGCGAGGTGTCTCCCAGTGGAGGTTGGATGTAGGGGATTCACAGCCCGTTCTTTAGCCAGAGCTTACAGCAACTTGGGCATCGAGGGAGAGAGGAAGAGGAGAACCATCCACAGTACCACCGATGCGGCAGAGAGGGCCTCAAGGTGGCTGTGGCTCAAGAGAGGGGAGCCATGGAGTCAGAAGCAGCTAGCTATCTGGACACAAGCTGGGGTCTGATCAGCCCCGGCTGGGTCACCTGGAGGAGGGTGAATGATGTTGAAAGACCCAAAACACTGGATGATTCCAGGAACATCACTGAAGATGTGTCCAGAGTCATCAGTAGATGTAGGTACACAGCTTACACTCTGAGTTCATCAGTGGCTGCCAGGAAAGACTGGGTGACAACCATGAAAAGAGTGATGACGACTGGAGAGTCAGTGACAGCTCGGAGAGACAGCGACCAGAGCAGAACGGGCTGGCAACCCAATCTGTGTCCTCTGAGAGGAGGACCCCCACAAAAGCTTCGATGAATCTAAGGGAAAGATACTCCCAGGCGTGCCTGCCCGGGGGAGTGGGTGGGGGGAGGATGAGCAGCCCAGTCGGACGGCATCAGACCCAGGCAATGAACAAGCCACTATGAGGAAGCAGAGTGCATGTGACAAAATCCGCAAGAACGATCACGGCTTGAAGGGCCACCAAGCAAGGATGAAGTGTCCGGCGGGAGCAGGAGCAGCATCACGCGCAGGTGTCCAACCCGGTGAGACGAAGGAGGTGCCAGGCCCGCAGTCACCCCAGAGTGCCCGGAACCTCCAAGTGTTGCAAACTGATCCCTCTAACATCAAGTCTAACAGGAGGCGGATCAAATGGCCTGCAGCTAACATGACTTCACTGTGGACGCAGGTTGATGAAGATGTCAACCAAATTCTGGAGGTAATGGCGAAGGGAGAGGTCGATAGGAAGCTACAAGGCATGACAACAATCATTGTCAGCGTCGTAGCTGAACAGTTCAGAGAAGAAAGGCTCCAGAACTCCTTACTCGAAGAACCAAAGAGTGCTGAGGATCCACAACATCAGGCAGGAGATGAAAGTAGTGAAGTCCCAGTACAAGGAGGCAGGAGAAGAGGAGCGCATTGGCTTGGCCCAGCTGATGTGCATACTACGAAAGAAGATCAGGGTTCCCTGCCAGGCAGAGTGGCATCGGAGGTAGTGGCGTGAAAGGGCCCAAAAACATGCTGCCTTTATTGCCAATCCCTTCAAGTTCACCGAGGAGTCGCAGTGGGAAACTGGCCTGTTCACAGGAAGACATAAACCAACATCTGAAGATGTACTGTGATCCTGACAGAGAGCAGGATCTGGGAGGGTGCAACCTCCTAACAGACCCCCTGAACCGGATGTGCAGGTCCACATGTCAGAGCTGCAGCTAAAGGAAGTCAGAGAGGTCGTCCACAAAGCTATGGCAAGCTCGGATCCAGGACCAAGCAGCACCTCGTACAAAGTGTACAAAAATTGCCCCAAACTCCTGCTGCATCTGTGGAAGATCATATGCGTCTTCTGGAGAAGGGGGAAGATCCCAGATCAGTGGAGAGTGGCTGAAGGGGTGTGGATCCCGAAGGAGGAAAACACCACCCAGATAGACGAGTTCCACATCATCTCCCTGCTGTGCGTCGAGGCGAAGATCTTCTTCAGTGCAGTTTCCAATCGGCTGTGCACCTACCTAGCAAAGAACACCTATATCGATACACCAGTCCAGAAGGGTGGCATTTCAGGGATGCTGGGCTGTCTGGAGTATACCGGTGTGGTGACACAGCTCATCAGGGAGGCCAGAGAGAACAAGGGCAACCTGTCAGTGTTGTGGCTCGACTTAGCAAATGTATATGGCTCCATTCCACACAAGCTGGTGCAGCTCACACTGACCAAACAAGGAGATGACTTTAAGTTGTAGAAAAGATGGCATGTTGGGTAGTTATGGGGAGGTATGTCACTTTTTCTGCAGTTTAACCCATAATTATCTCTTCCCAGTATTTCAAAGTTCTGTCAGCCTAAGCTACTAACTCCATTTCTTTCTCAACTTTCATTCTGATATTCAGCACTTTGTTTTATTCAGATTTCCAACATCTGCAGTTTTTTTTAGCTTTTAAGAATAAATGCTTCTTTTTGGTTACTTGTTCAACGTTTCCTTGAATTTAGCTCTGTGAAGAAGACCTGTTGGCGCCCATGAGTCACTTTGTGCTGTTTCAAATTATAAGTCTTAAGCTGTATATTTAGCACTTTGTCTGTCTGAAGGAATATACTGTATTACTATTAACAATAACGTTCAATTCCAATATTATTCCATGACTTGGAGAAATATTTTGAAGGATTTTTATGAAGACAATGTAAAATTTAGATAACACTTGAAGCTATTAGATTCAACTAGAAATTACATTAAACTTTTACTGACATTGAAACAGGAACAAGGCATCCCACCATCTCTGTTTGTGAAAATCCACTAAAGATTCAACTCCGTAACAAAGGTAAATTAACTCTTGAGTTAAGTTCACAGGAGAGAAGAACTAGATTAGAATTAAGATGACATTTTAGTGAATTGAACTGAATTCTTCACTGATTATTGCCAATTATTCTGGACTGACATGATTGCTTCACTGAAAGTCAGCAATGGGAAGTGTATTCTGGAGTCAAAATTAATGAAACACGGAGAAGAAGTGAAAACAGAAGATACTGGAAACACCCAACAAATCAGGTTTTGTGGAAAGAGAAGCAGAGTTCATTTTTTCAGATCCAAGTCCTTTTGCCAGAAGTGGAAGGAGAGAAAATAAACCTGGTAACAAAGAGGTAGTTTAAAAGATGAGGCCAAATTAGATAATACAGCAATTAGAATTGGAGAGAAAAAAAGTTGCATTTACCCAGGAGTTTTGGTTTGAAATAAGGAATTAAAAGTAGTTGACTAGTTTCTCTTTGTTAAGGATAAAAAAATGAGAGTAAATGTTGCATTTGTTATCCTGATCTTGCATTTGATTTTTTTTTAAGAGAGTATGGTGGAAAAAGCTTTAAAATCTTAATTGATGCTTTTGTTCTGTCATGAGGTTTGTAAAGTAACCAACTGTTTGATCTATCATTGCTTGACAAAATAAGATCAATAACTTTGACAACGGATATGTCTGAGTTTACGAATTTCAGTTCTTTTGCTACAGAGGATGGATTGTTAGGCTCCCCCAGGCAATATTATAAGTGGGTGCTAGGCAATTGAAGTTAAATCTAGCATGCACAGCTTCTGGGTACTGTTTAAGGGAGCAGCTCAAGTCATGGAACCTGAGGAGGTATTAGACTTTAAGCAGTGATCATGCTGCAGTAATATTCATACAACTACCATATATTGTCTTAATTTGATCTGGAGATTTTTATTGCTGGTCTGATATTTATTATTATCATGATATCTCATTTGAATTAATTAGATACTTAACTAATCCATTTGTTTCTTTTAAGGGATTTTTTTTCTATGTTCAACATAAAAACATTAGAGGCCTCTGTAAAAGCCTGACTGCATAGATCTATCGTGTTCTCTTCCACTGAAGCTTGGGTTAATGTGCAAACTCTCTGAGATGCTAGACAACAAGGAGAACAATTAAGTTATTCACCAAGAATAAAACTAAAGAAGCTGTAGATGTTCAGCTGGTGACTTAGCATCTGGAGATGGGAAGAATAAAGTTAACTTTTCAGATTGATGACTGGGAAACTGATCATGTTTCAAGTTGCTTGGAAGGTGGGTAGTAGTTGGGGATTGAGTAGAGGGCACAGGTAGAGAGAACAAAGTAAAGGTCTGCACCGCAATGATTTATGATATGTTCATCCAGCTCCCTTCCCCTGGCTACTCATTCCAACTGTGGGGAAATATAATAACTTTGCCTTTACATTTTTCCTCTTCCCCCCCCCCCCCCCACCCATCTCAGGCATCCTAACTGATATTTTGAAAGTTGTATCTCTGATGCTTCTATGTGGTCTTCTGCATTGAAGAAACTAAACACAGACTTGATGGCCCAATGGAGCAACTCCACTCAATCCACAGATGTGACGCAGAGCATCCAGCTACTAGTCAGCTTAACTTTTCATTCCCCTTCCACTCTAACCCCCGTTTTGGCAGCGTATTTTATTCCAATATAAACTTAAGGAACAATAACTCATCTTCCACAGAAGAACATTTTAGATCTCACGGCTCAACAATATACACAACTTCAGGTAACCAGCCTTTCCAATTAATGTCAGAACTGGCCAGTTCTTACGAATGGTCATCAAACTATAATGTTAACTCTGTTTTAATTTCTCCACAGATGGTTAAGAGTCTTAACTGCCATTGCTCCATTCATAAGAATAGTGGCTGCAGAAAAAGCTGTCTACAAAATGCACTACGATCCTCAGCCAGCCAACTCTGAGAAATCCTCATAAACATGCAACTTTGTCCACCAAGTAAGATGAGGACAGCAGCCACATGGCAACACCATCACCTGCAGATCCCTTCCAGGCTGCATTATATGACTTGGAAATTTAATGCTATCCTTCAGTGTTTTAGAGGCTAAATCCTGAACCTCCAGCAGCAGTACAGCAGGGAACCCATTTTCATATGGAACACTTCATCATAAAAGGCAGTTCACCATCAACTTCTCAAGAGCAATTAGAGATTGAATAAAACTGCTGGCTTTGCCTGATGAAGGGTCTCAGCCCTAATCATTGACTCTTTATTCCTCTCCATGGATGCTGCCTGACCTGTTGACTTCCTCCAGCATTTTTTTCAGTTCAGTTCAGTTCAGTTTATTGTCATTTAGAAACCACAAATGCAATGCAGTTTTAAAAAAATGAGATAACGTTCCTCCAGAATGATATCACAAAAGCACATAACAAAACAGACTACACCAGAAAATTCACATAATGTTTGATAATCCCCAAATCCGGAGTCCGGAGAGGCTGCTGCGTATTAATACCGCACTACCATCTTAGCTCGTCCCCAGAAAGGAGCTCCAAATCCACCAGACAAACAAGACTACCCAGACACACCAAGTCAGGAGAGCAACTCAACCACCCAACACACCAAAAACTAAAGCTACAAGACCTACACAAAACCATATAGTTACATATAGTTATAGTTAACATATAGTTACAACAGTGCAGACGATACCATAATTGATTAAAGAAAAACAGACCATGGGCACAGTAAAAATAGTCCAAATATGTTAAAAGACTATAAGTTCGAAAGAAACCACCACATAGTTTCCACAAGTCCTCAGGGTCCCGATAGACTCGTCATCCCATGCAGGCAGCAGAAGGGAACACCCCCGTTATGGACTTCCAAGGCGCTGCCGGACTCGGCCTCACAGACTCAACTTGAAAGCTCTGTCGGACCCAGCCTCACAGACGCAGCACACAGTGAAAGCGCCCCAACTGCAGTGGACTCTGATTCTGTCAAACTTCCGAGCCTCTGACCATCCCCTCCGGCACAGCCTCTCTGAGCACCATCCTCTGTTGAGCACACTATGACGCCCCCGCCAACAGCCACCGGTAACGCGACCCCGAGCACCGGGGGCCTGTTCTTCCCAGCAGAGAGCCGGACCTCACAACAGCAGCAGCAACGAAGAAGGCCTTCCTGGAGATTTCCAGATGTTCCTCTGTGTTCCCACATCCGTTTTTCATCAGATTAGGATTGTGCACGGCACCCCGTTTAACAAATAACTGATATCAATTCCAGAGAGACCACTGCAAACTGTATCGTGCCGCCATCTTGCTGTACTTGTGTTTGTTACTTTGGCCATACCAGTAATCCCCAGATCCTGAAAAAAGAAAACTTCATTAAGTGTATGTTTAATTTAATATATGCCAGATTAATTAATTGAATTTAGATTCTCCAGCTGTTGTGCTGGCATTAGATTTCCTGTTTTCAGACCACCACTACAGGTCTTTGGTTTATTTGTCCACTAATTTGACTACAACATTGACATTCATTACCTCAGGCAAATGATGCTATGAATAGTGTACGGAATATAATTTGCTTCTTTAAAAATGAAACAAGTAGACTTTCATCTTCCACAATATGGTGCTTCAGTGAATTGAGTCCGAGAGCAATTTCAAGCAATTCAGATATTTTCAAGTTTTGAAGGCACGTATAATAAACCTCTTGAAAAACTTGTAAAATCAATGTGTGCACTTTTGGAGAATAAAACTGATAAATAGTTCCATTGCTCAGACACTTCTTTAAAAAATATACATACATGTGTTTTCAGCTATGGTATGCCATTCTATCTCACTTAAGTATACAATGTTGTGTTATATGAGCAGGGTCAGATTATTTTTCTAATACACTGGCTGAAGCCGTTGCTTGAGGAAGTTTTTTTGTCTTTGGTGATATGCAAATATGTTTGAACAGGAACTGGAATAAAAGATTCTACTTCTTGTATTGAACATGCATTCAAGCACAATTTATGCACGAATTATCAATTACACCCAAGCGGAAACTTTCTTTCACTATTTTAAGAATACTGTAAACTTGCTTTTCCTGCTTTTGTCACCATTTCCGTGGTGGTAATAAAGAAGACCAATGAGTATCAAATAGACTTACATAGCATGTAGAATTCCTAATTATCTGCAATAAGCATGATTTTTAGTTTGTGTAAATATAGCTGAACAAAAATGTTAATGAAGCATTTTCTTTCAAGCTTGATTAACTCCTGAGTCGAAAGATTGTTTTATGTCCTATGCGTTCCTGACTCATTTCCACATGGCACAAAAGTCACTTCTATCCCAGCGTTTTGACATCACATGAAAATGCATTATAGGCTTTCTTTCCAGGTGCAGAGCTCAGTCTTGGAGACATGTTATTGTTTTCTGTTAATAATTACCCTTTTGAAACCATAAATATTGTGCTGGAAATTGGGTAAGAACAAAATTATTACAACAGAGGCCTTTCTAGCTAATATGTTTAGAAAAGCTTTGAACTGAATTCTCTTATGCTTATTTACTGTTTCACTGGTTTTGTAGCCAAGTAACTGGACTGAAGTTCGCTTGTATCTCAGCCAAAACTGTCAAGGTTTGTGTCTTAGTAAAGAGTAGGCTGGGTAATTTACTGTAGACTCATGCAAATTGTGTAGCCAGTCTGGGCTGGGGAGGCTATTTGATTTATGTAAACACCAGGAAGTAGTGTATGAAAAAAAAAGCACCAGTTAGTTCCTTAATTTGAGTTTGCCAGAGTGGATTAAGCAGCTTTCTCAAGTGGTTTCTTCTCAATGTCACAGAAATTTTGGTTTGTGTTTTTAAATAATAAGAAATCTACATGAGGACAATATCCCCTGAATCCATTGAAAATTAACACTTGGTACGGCCATAAAGCCAATTCTATCGATTCCCATTTGTACATCAAGGAAGTAAGTGAATTTCAGTTTATGAGCTGTTACTGTATGAGTGAAATGAACAATGTACTGAACTTTAACTCTTCTATAAAATATTCAGTATTTTAATGTTAAAAGGTTAATGGCAGTGTTAAAATAATGCATAGAGCAATTTATTGTGAATATGTAAACTAGCATACTACTAGTAGAGGTGAAATTTTTAATGTTTATTCTTGAAGCTCGTGGTTACAAAAAGCATTAAAGTGTTTCCTCCAGTAATGACAAAATACTGGAAAATTTTATTTTAAACCAAATTGGTTAACTCGTTTAAAAGAAAGATCACAGTAAACATTGGCTGAGATGCACCTAACGACATAAAACCAGAAGTTTACGAGGTAATTTTAAGCTTCTACTTTTTTAGAAAATGGTGTTGGAAATACAGATATAACTATATCTTCTGCTGTATAATGATTATTGAAATTTGCTCTTTACTTAATCTTTGCCTGGTAAGCTTGTGGAGCAGATTGGAATGTTTGGCGATGTTAAAGACTACATGGGTGCAAGCTATTGTTACATAGATTAATTAAATAATTAAATGCTTATTTTCAAAAACATTTCAGTTGGTTTTTAAATCTACCACTGATGAGATGATTAAAATAAAATAACATTAAAATCAGGTATTAAAGTGATACAGATATTATTTTCCCTTTTAATGTTTCATTCGATGGTTATATCCTATAGAGTGATCGTGAGTTGTACATTAGCTGGTTAGTGTGTAGAGGAATATTTCCTATCTAGATATGCTTCTGGACATTTTCAACGCTGTTGTTTGGTGATACAGAAAGGGAACTCTGGCCTGACCTAGAAGGACAATTTGAGAATGCCAAATGAATTCTTGGGAGAGTCACTGTCAGGTAAAATTGGGTTTGAACGGAACAGGATATGTAAAGGTGCTTTCAACATTTGAGGATGACTTTTTTTCATGGTCAATCTCCTTACCATGAAGCATTCTCAAATAAAAAGGAGATTGAATCCATTCAGAATTGTCAGGGTCCTATAGCACAGTCTACTGAAGTGTGTTATGAAATTGCTAAATTTGCATTTAGAATCTTTGCAGTGTTAAAGAAAATCATTCTAGAAGAAAATAAACACCAAAAGAATTACATGACTTTTATACAAAGTCTGTTTTCTAGTTAACTACAGTCTTGTAATAAAATCCTGAAACAGATCTTATTCACTATTGGAGGATCTTTTTAGTTTGTTACACTTGTATTAGACAATTATACTTTTCATAATACCGATAAATGGGTTTTAATGAAAGTATGGAGTTGACTTACAATTATTATTTAATTAATTTTAAAAGGATTTTCAAAGGTGATGAGCATGACCCTTCAGAGAAGCTTAACTGCTAGGCTTGTCCTATTGTTAAATTATCAATCATCTCCCCATTCCTTCTCACAATTGTGTGCCCTGGAAATCAGAAATAAAATGAGAAAATGCACTACAATGGGATTTCGATAGGATGCAGAGCTGGGCTGAAAAGTGGCAGATAGAGTTCAACCTGGAAAAGTGAAATTACAAACTTTGGAAGGTCAGCCATGAAGGCAGAATACAGGGTTAATAGCAGGATTCTTAGCAGTGCAGAGGAACAGAGGGATTTTTGGGGTCCACATCAAGTTGCTGTGCAAGTTAATAGGTTTGTTAAGAAGGTATGTGGTGTGTTGGCTTCATTAGTCGGGATTGTGTTCAAGAGCTACAAGCTAATGTTGAAACTCTATAAAACTCTGGTCAGGCCACACTTGGAGTATTATACTCAATTCAGGTCGCCTCTTTAGAGTAAGGAAGTAGAAGCTTTAAAGAGGGTGCAGAAGAGATTTATCAGGATACTGTCTGGATTAGAGAACACGTCTTATGAAGAAAGGTGAATCAGCTATGGCTTTCCTCTGTGGAGCAAAGGAGGATGAGCAGTGATTTGATAGAGGCGTATGAGATAGGAGGCATAAGTCAAGTAGAGAGACAGCATCTAAATCTCAGGGTGGAAATGGCTAATACCAGAGGACATAATGAGAGTGATGTGTGTATGCAGCACTGCCAGGGCTGGTGGTCAAAGCAGATACGTTAGGTACAACTGAGTTACTCTTGGATAAGCACATAGATGAAAGAAAAATGCAGGGCTATATGAGAGGGAAGGATTAGATTATCTTGGACTAGGTTAAGATGTCAACACAACATCATGTTGTGCTGTTCAATGTTCTATGGTTAAATGTGAATAACCAGTGTTATTGTCACTTGGTCAGTAAACCAGTTTGAATTTTATCTTCAGCCACTTTAGATAAAATTAGTAAGTGTGTATTTTTTCTCATATTAGCTTAATTCAATGGTGGCCTTCTCTCAGTCTGAGGATTATCAGTTCACTCACACGACTAAACAGTTGCTGCTTTGCTGAAATACTCTTCTTTAGAAGGGCTATTCAACCAAGGGCTTTTTTTATTGATCAGGAGGATGTCACTTTCTCACAAACAGTTATTCTTCCCGAATAACGGCTAATTGAAAAATACCATAAAACAAATTATGTGGCTATTTTGTCATTATTAGCAGATGTATATGTTCAATGTAAATTTAATACCAAAGTACTTATATGTCACCACATACAACTCTGAGATTCATTTTCTTGCATGCATACACAGTAAATCCAAGAAACACGATAGAATCAATGAAAGATAGCACTCGACAGGATGGACAAGCCACCAATGTGCAATAGAGAATAAACTGTGCAAATGAAAAATAATAATAAATAAGTAATTAATAAATATCAAAAACATGAGAGGAAGAGCCCTGGAAAGTGAGTCCATTGCTTGTGGGATCAGCTCAGTTATGGGGTGAGTGAAGTTATCCCTGCTGGTTTAAGAGCCTGATGATTGAGGGATAATAACTGTTCCTGAATCTAGTAGTGTGAGTCCTGAGGCTCCTGTACCTTCTTGCTGATGACGGCAGTGAGAAGCAAGAATGGTCTGGGTGGAGGGGGTCCCTGATATGGATGTTGCCTTCCTGTGACAACTCAATGTAGATGTGCTCAGTGGAGGGGATGGTTTCACATGTGATGGACTGGGCGTATTCATTACTTTTTGTAAGATATTCTGTTCAAGGGCTTTGGTGTTTCCATACCAGGCTGTGATGCAACCTGTCAATATACTCCTCACCACATATCTATAGAATTTTCTCATAGATGTCATGCCAAATCATCGGAAATTGTTAAGGAAGCAGAGGTGCTTCTGTTCTTTCTTCATAATGGCACTTCCATAATTCTCCTAGGACAGCTCCTCTGAAACAATAACACTAAGGAGTTTAAAGTTGCTGACCTTCTCCACCTCTGATCCCCTGATGAGGATTGGTTCGTGGATCTCTAGTTTCCACCTGCTGAAGTCAATAACCATATCTTTGGTCTTGCTGAGAGTTTGTTGTTCTGACTTCACTCAGTCAGATTTTCAATCTCCCTTTTATATGTTGATTCATCACCACCTTTGATCCAGCCAGTGACAGTGGGATCATCAGCAAATTAAATATGGCATTGGATTTGTGGTTAGCCTCATAGTCATAAGTGTAAAGCATAAAGAGCAGGGGCTAAGCACAGCCTTGTGGTGAACCTGTGTTGATGGAAGTTGTCAAGGTGACATTGCCAATCCAAACTGACTGGTGTCTGCAAGTTGGAAATTGAGGATCCAATTGCACTAAGTGGTATTGAGCCCAAGATCCTAAAGCTTATTGGTTAGTTTTGAGCTGATGATAGTATTGATTGACAAGTTATAGTTGATAAAGAGTATCCTGACCTACACATCACTGCTGCCCAGATGTTCCAGGGTTGAGTGAAGAGCCAATGAAATAGCATCTGCTGTGGACCTGTTGCTCTGTTAGGCAAATTGGAGAAGATTCAAGTTGCTTCTCAAACAGGAGTTGATTCACTATCACATTTACAGTGAAAATGATAAACACTGAATACAGCCAGATACATTTTGTTTCTGTTTGGATTAACTGCTTTCCAATTAATCCTAATTTTGTTCTTTAGCTATTAAGTGTAAATTCATCCCTTCAAATATTTATCCAATTACTACTTGAAAGTTTCCACTATGCTTTAAAAGAAAATATTATGTCATGTCCCTTTCTTGTTCATGACCTTAAGTATGAAGCCTCTGATTACTAATCTATCTGGCAATATAAACACATTCTCTTAAGATCGTACATAATTTTGAATAGCTTCGTAAATGTTAACCTTAAATGGAAGTAATAGAATTGCAGATACCGGAAATCTGCAATAAAAAGTAAAATGCTGGTAAATTCAACGCAGCGTCACTAGAAAGGGAAAAATGATTAATGTTTCAGGTTTAGGTTCCATCAGTGCAGACAAATGTTCCTCAGACTGAAATGTTGATCCTGTTTCTCTTCTCACAGGTGATGGCTGACATGATTATTTGCAGCATTTTCTGTTTTTACTCCACTAAATCTTCTCTAACTCTGAGGAGGACAATGACAGCTTCTTGAGTCTCTCCTCTGAAGACTCTTTGCCACATACAAATTTGTCTAAAAGTAAAGACACTGCTTCAGCAGAGGCAATGCTAGTTTCTCATAAGCGTTTTGCATAACTTCATTGCCTTGATACTCTGGTTTTGAAATTGTCTTGTACCTCAAAAGGTTCAGTGGACTTGACAGGAACTGCGCACGAGAGCCCTGCCGTTGCGGTGAAAACAGAAAAGATTAGAGAAATTGTATTTTGTGGGGTAAGGGGAACACATGAACAGGTTTAAGGGCTTTAGAGCTTCAGTCAATGGGGATCAATAGTCCGATGGGGATGCTGAGGGCATTGAATTACAAAGTAGAATTGTGATTGGGTGGGGACAGAAGTGTGGCGTTAAGGTTGGTGACTGAAAACTTTAACGGGAACCTAGCTAGACACAAAATTTATATGGCAAAATGCAGAGCAACACACCTGACTAACTGGCTCCCTTTAAACTGTATACAAGTGCTCCACTGTCTTGTGTAGACATGTTTTGAAACACCTGGCCTGCTCTGTTTGCAGAGCCCTAATATGCAAATATATTTTGCATATATGATGGAAGTGCACTTTATCTGCCATTTGCCATCACTCCACTTGTCCAGCCATCTCCATCTCACCACTTCCTTTACTGTAAATTAGCAGCATCTTCTTTACTAAAATATAACGCATTAGAATAAAAAAATAAATTCCTTGCTTCTGAGGTCATTTGGAATAAAGATATTAGAAGTTACAAATAAACACTTCTCAAGCTTCCAGCCGGGTACAGATGTCTAGCTGGACGCCCGAGAAGAGTTTATTTGTCATATATGCTGGGAAAGCAATAGATCCTTTTTCATGTTATAAGTTACTTTTCTTTCTCTCCAGGTTTTTCCAGCAGTTAAACTAAGTTTGTTTTGCATGACCCTTTATAGAATGCTCAACTTTCTGGTAAGGCTCAGTTTCTGTTTCCTCCAGATAAAATTACCTGCGAGATTAGCAATGCCCTGGCCTGCATTTTGAAGCCAAGGAAATCCACTTCTGTTTCCTTCCTAGTTATTTCTTAAAACTTATTTACTTCCTAATCATCTTGTTTACCCTGGGCCATAGTAAAAAATGAATCACACAAATATTTTCCAGTCTCATAGTAAGCTACTTACAGGGTCTGCCAAGCTATGCTTCATTGTGATAAGTGTTGTGTCAGGGGTGGTGATAGTGTTATAAGAGATATCACCTAACTTCTTCTCTCAGTGCCCATTGAAGGTGGGGGTGCAACCAGAGGTAGAAATTGACTATATCACTGGCTGTTCCTGTTCTGATTTTACTGAAAAATAGCTTATTTAGGAAAGCTGTAGACTTTCATGGATATAATTTTCAAAAAGAATGATGACAGAATATTTGCTTGATTAATCTAAAGAAAGGCCTTCATTTTAATTGTGAGATAATTGAATGAAGAGGAAATCATGCTTTATGTTAGTTCAGACTTTCAATTCCTTATTCTGGCTTTATTTATAGTTTCAGGGCAGTGTGCTGTTATTCTCTGGGGGTTAAGATGGATGCTCAGTGCACTAAATGTGATTTCAACATTGATTTGAATGCTCTTAGTGGAATCAAAATATTTCTTTTATATTTAGCAGTGGATCTGTGGAATTCATTGCCCCAGGCAGTTTGGAGGCCAGGTCATTACTGTCCTGTTTATTATTTATTGTAATGCCTGCACTGTTTTTGTGCACTTTATGCAGTCCAGTGTAGGTCTGTAGTCTAGTGTAGCTTTCCCTGTGTTTTTTTTTATTACATAGTTCAGTCTAGTTTTTTTGTACTGTGTCATGTAAACCATGGTCCTGAAAAACGTTATCTCATTTTTACTATGCACTGTACCAGCAGTTATGGTTGAAATGACAATAAAAGTTGACTTGAGGTATATTTAAGGCAAAGGTTGATAGATTCTTGATTAGTCAGGATGAAGGTGTACCGGGAAAGGCAGAAGACTGGGGCTGAGAGGGAAATGGATCAGCCATGATGAAATGGTGGAGCAGACTTGAAGGGCCAAATGGCCCACTTCTGCTCTTACATCTTATGGTCTTATCACAAACAAGAGAAAATCTGCAAATGCTGGAAATCCAAGCAACACACACAAAATGCTAGAGGAACTCAGCAGGCCAGGCAGCATCTACAGTCATTGTTTAATGAGTTCTGAGTTGAAAGTCAATTAATATATTTTCCAAAATCCTTTTTCTCCTTTTCTGTTCTAAAAATGATTTTGCCTGAAAGCAAGAGGAAAGGTGCTCTTTAGAGAAGTAGAAACTTCATATCTTTTTGTTCATTCATACCCAATATGTTGTTCTAAAACTGGCTGCCGATTGTTTTGAGAGATCAGTAATTATCATCCAGCCCACATCCTTCTCTTGATTGTAAACTGAGCCAATGTCACACTGTAATTTCCGTGCACAAATTATTTACCTGGCAGAAAGCTGTTATGATCTTACCATTTGGGATTTTTAACAGAAGTGAGAGTAAGAGGTCCTCATTCAAATTTTGGATATTTCCTCTATACATAGTCCATTGGGCTTTGCTGCCGCTGGGTCCCTGGTGTAGTCTTACCAATTGGTCTATCAGAAGAGACCATTGTAGTTTTACTGTCAGGTTCAGATCTTGGGAGGAGAATCTGTCCTAGTGGAATCTCAAGCAGGTGATTTTTCAGTGAACTTCCCCTTCTGGAGAAGCAGCACGATGTCTCCTAAACTCCCCAACTTAGCTAACATGGAACTCCCACTAGATGGTTCTGGGAGTTGAGTCCATGGCTTCTTTTTGGCAAGTGACCTGGGAGTTAAAGCAGCCCAAATCTCACTCCTACTTCAGTGCTTATATTCCTAGTTCTCCTCACTCCCAACATAGAGTCATAGAACACTACAGCACATAACCAGTTATTTTGGCCCATATGGTCCATGCTTAACGTTAAACTGGAGGTCTCTTTACTTAGAGATAAATTGGGTTCATCTTATTTGTTAGTGTGGAATTGATGTGCACTAACATCCCAGATGAGTGAACAACAAGATAATTTGGCTTTTTCACCCTTTGAGCTTTAATGGGTTCAGGCAGCTAGTAGGGACCACTGTCTTTGCCAACAACCATAACGTTGATTCTTGGCATCTGGTGACAGATGGCAATAAACATTTCTGGGAATTGGATAAATGTGTATTTCCATAGGTCCATCAAGCCACTGTTGCCGCTTCTAATCTATTTATCCAAATCCCAATTCAGCGAATAGCTCAGAGCAAAAGTGGCCCAAGTTTTCCTAGTGGGGTGTAAAAGAGCTCTTCCACTCCTCAAGGCAACTTCAACACAATTGAAGCAGATAAACTGAGCGGCACAGTTGTGCAGTGGTTAGTGCACCTGCTACGTGTGTTCATTCTACTGCTGTCGATAAGGAGTTTGTACATTCTCCCTGTGACCACATGGGTCTCCTCTGGGTGCTTCGGTTTCTTCCCCTATTCCAAAGACTTGTGGGTTAGTAGGTTAATTGGTCACATGGGTGTAATTGTGGAGCTGGGGATGTTGGGCCGAAAAGGCTTGTTACTGTGCTGTATTGCTAAATTTAAAAAAAAACAGTAAGTAATCATTTAATGGGCCTCTACTGAGTTGCTAACATTCAGGCCTTGGGTCGATATGGCAGAATAAGGATTCAGTTTGCACATTCAGAGATTTCCACAGGTAATCCAGATTTAAATGGTTAAAAACAAAGAGTTGAAGCAAATAGCTGATACATAATACACTAAGCACATCGTTTCCCCCCCACTTCTGCTTTCTGCAGGATTGCTCCCTATGGGACTCCCTTGTCTATTCATCCCCCCCATCCCTTCCCACCTATGCCCCTCCCAGCACTTATCCTTGTAAGCGGAACAAGTGCTACACCTGCCCTTACACTTCCTCCCTCACCACCATTCAGGGTTCCAGACAGTCCTTCCAGGTGAGGCGACACTTCACCTGTGAGTCGGCTGGTGTGGTATACTGCATCCGGTGCTCCCGGTGTGGCCTTTTATATATTGGTGAGACCCGACGCAAACTGGGAGACCGTTTCGCTGAACATCTATGCTCTGTCTGCCAGATAAAGCAGGATCTCCCAGTGGCCACACATTTTAATTCCACGTCCCATTCCCATTTTGATATGTCTATCCATGGCCTCCTCTACTGTCAAGATGAAGCCACACTCAGGTTAGAGGAACACCACCTTATATTCCGTCTGGGTAGCCTCCAACCTAATGACATGAACGTTAATTTCTCTAACTTCCGTTAATGCCCCCCTCCCCTTCTTACCCCATACCTTTATTTATTTATTACTCCCCCCCTTGTCCTCTTCTCTCTCTTTTTTTCTTTCTCTGCCCCTCTCACAATCACTCCTTGCCTGTTCTCCTTCTCCCTCTGGTGCTCCCCTCCCCCTTTCTTTCTCCCTAGGCCTCCCGTCCCATGATCCTTTCCCTGTTCCAGCTCTGTATCCCTTTTGCCAATCAACTTTCCAGCTTTTAGCTTCATCCCACCCCTCCTGTCTTCTATCATTTTAGATCTTCCCCCCCCTCCCACTTTCAAATCTCTTACTATCTCTTCTCTCAGCTAGTGCTGACGAAGGGTTTCGGCCCGAAACGTCGACTGTACTTCTTCCAGCATCTGCAGATTTCCTCATGTTTACATAATTATTGCATTATAACTTGAGAGAAACATGTTGAAATCTGTTGCTGATGTAAGTAGGTGAGAAAGGCTCTGTGTGATGTTGAGGAGAGGAAGAAATCAGCTTGATAGGGGGCCAGTACAAGATACAGTTTAATGTGGGTAAGTTTATATTAGTGGGGAGGGGGGGCTGTTGCAGTCCTTGAAAACAGTCCCTATTGTGGTTTTCTGTATTGCAAAGCTGTCATCTGCATGTTTATCAAGAAATGTTGGGGGGAAAAACCTTGTGCTGATCTATGTACTGTTTTACCATACAAATTCCTTGAGAGCGAATTTGATTTCATGTCTCAACTTTTGGGTGGTGTTTGGTAAGGGTGATTTTTGTAAACCACATGGCCATGACACAAAGGTTGCCAGTAATGGTCTTTGGAACAACTCACCAGAATTACTCAAAAAACATTCTGAACAATGTATAGTAGAACTGAAAATGTAGGACTTGGATAAATGTTTTGAAAATTAGTGTTTCAGTAAATAGTGCCGCAACAAGGTATTTGCAACATTTTGAACATTTGAAGAATGGAAGTATAAAAAAGAAAATAAGGATTCACAACTTAACCTGAAATGGTGGTTTTACTCCAGTTAGACTGCATTATATAAAGATTCAGCTGAATTACTATAAGTAGGGTCTCATCGAAACAATGCTTTCCAATTGTGATATGTTTGAATGAAAAGCCATTTCCTGGAACCTAGGTGATGGGAAATGTGGTAGTCATTAGTTTATAATTATCACATGTAAACCTTGAGCTTCCAGATTCTTCCTCAACTCATATGAGGGCCACTTTCCATTCTATAAAAAATCTTTGTATTGTTTTGGAATTACTGTTTAATTTATTAATTCAATTTAAAATAATGTAGATACACAATTTTGAAAGAAACATCAAAATTACTCCAACGCCCCCTCCCCCCACCATCCATCCCCTAATTTCCTCTGACCAATATGCCTTGGCTCCACTTAATTTTACTTCACCTGTTTTGCATTTTTGCATTCAGTGGTATATTAATCTGAATTCATGTGATTCGATCCATCATTCTAAAGTTGTAAGCCTCACATTTGCTTCATCAGGAGCTCTTTGAAAGTACAGGAGTGGCTTTTTGTGATTACCTTTTGTCTAAAGACTATATCAAGCTGAAATATCAAATTATTCACTCAAAAATAAATTCCAGTTTTGGTAAGAAAATCCATGTTTAAGTGGATAAAGGAGGAAGTGTAATATCACTGGATACAATAGGGTCTTTAAAGAGCCTCTTAGTAATGTTCTGTAGATTTCTATGTTTTACATTCTAACATTTGGAGAAATGTGCTTGAATATTCAAAAAAGAATACAAAGTGAAAGAAAGAAAATTCAAGGACCAAACTCTTTGGTACAAGAAGATATCTGATTGTTTGCTCTTTATTTATGATTCCTGGTGGACTTCTTGTCTTATCAGATAAGAATTGCAGAATGTAATCTAGTTCAGTGCAGTTAAAATATCACTGTTTATTTTTAGAAATACTTGTACTGCCTTTCTATTTGTCTAACTTAAATCATAGACCATAAAACATTGGAGCAGGATGAAGCCACTTGGCCCATCAAGTCTGCTCCGACATTCCATCAAGGCAGATTCATTTTCCCTGTCAACCTTACTCTCCTGCCTTCTCCACATAACCTTTGACACACTTACTACCAAGAACCTATCAACCCTCCTTTCAGTAGAAGTGACCAAAAGATTCCAGAGGTAAATTATTACAGACTTGTGGGTTGAAACGCACTGTGAATATGATAAAACTGTGATAAAGACATTTGTCAATTGAATAAGGACATATACAAATGCCAGGTAGTTTATCAGTATTATTTGTGAGGTCTGGTGAATAAGTTCCAGAGGTTGAACTGAAAATAACTGCAAGTATAGGCAGGACATCAAGGCAATGGAAATAGGCCATGCTTCTGACTAGGTGAAATATGGTTGTTAGTGTGATGTGCTGCTGAGGATTTATTGTGATACTGACATGTGACAACATTTCTATGCACAAATGAGAGCATGAATCTTAGTTGTTATTGGAGTTTGAACCGATTCAAGTATTAGTATTGATTAGAGAAAACAACTTATTGTGAGTCAGGAGACAAATCAAGAGTTGAGTGGATATGGATTCAGATCGAGACCAAGTATGTCACTGAAGTTGCAAAGAGCCAGACACAATGATGTTTTAACAGTAATATGGATTTCTCTTCCTGAAGCTTCTAGTTATTGATTCCAAGTATAAAATGCCTGTTTACGTTCAGAATTTATATCATATTTTGAGGCGGTTGATGGAAGACATCTTCCTGTAGATGAAGAAAGGCTAGCTGTTTGCCTATTATGTTTTTGTCTGGTACTAGATAATTTCACAGAACTTATAAAGATTAAGTCAAGCAATATCTAGATACTCTGTCAACACACACAAAATGCTGGTGGAACACAGCAGGCCAGGCAGCATCTATAGAGAGAAGCACTGTCGACGTATCAGGCTGAGACTCTTCGTCAGGACTTCATCAGTTAGTCCTGATGAAGGGTCGACAGTGCTTCTCCCTATAGATGCTGCCTGGCCTGCTGCATTCCACCAGCATTTTGTGTGTGTTGCTTGAATTTTCAGCATCTGCAGATTTCCTCGTGTTTGCTTTTTAGATACTCTGTTCTTGTTTAGAACAAAACTCCAAAACCGTTGTCTTCAAGTCCAATCCCAAGAGCTGATGACCAGTTCAGCGGTGGAATAGGACTATTGTATGGACAAAACTGTAAAGCCATGTTTCTTTTGCTTGATCCAGTAATGCAGAGTCAATATTAAAGATATTCAAGGTCTCTCAGAAAAAGATTAGACAATGAATACTGTGTCATTAAATCCCATAGATTAACTGGTCAGTTACCTTCAACATTTACTGGGATCTTCTGTGCACATTTCCCATAGTTGTCCTCCTTTGATTTCACTTGGAAAGGGCAGAACAAATATTTTGGGAAATTAGGTCTATTTTATATGTTGAAACAATACACACCAAGTGCTGGAGGATCTCAGCAGGCCAGGGCAGGGAGCATATATGGAAATGAATAAGCAGTCGATGTTTTGGGCCTAGACCCTTTATCAGGACTGGAGTGGAAGGGGAAAGATACCTGAATGAGAAGGTGAGGGAGGGGAAGGAGAACAAGCTAAAAGGTGACAGGAGAAACCAGGTGGATGGCGGGGCGGTGGGGGGGGGGGGGTTGTTGGGGATGAAGTATAAAACTGGGAGGTGATAAGTGGAAAAAGCAAAGGGATGAGAAGAATGAATCTGATAAGAGAGGAGAGTGGATCATAAGAAAAAGTGAAAGGGGAGCACCAGGGTTGCTTTGTATGTAAAAATTTGGCTTGTAGTTTGGGCAGAGTGATTTATCGGTGAGTGCTTGGAACAGACTGCCGGTGGCAGTGGTGGAGGTGGAAACAATAGCGTCCTTTAAGACACTCCAGGATGGATACATGGAGCTTAGAAAAATAGAAGGCTATGGGTAAAGTCTAAATAGTTCTAAAGTAGAGACATGTTCAGCACAGCTTTGTGGGCCGAAGGGCCTGTATTGTGCTGTAGGTTTTCTATGTTCTATGTGTATGTCTATATACCTGGGCTAATTTAACTTGAGCTGACACCAGAATGCCTCCAGTGTTTCTAGGATTAAAGTCCTTGTATATGGTTGATAGCCAGTCAACATAAATTCAGACAATACTTTTTTGGGATTATTTTTATACACTTACTTTTTTTCCACTTCCCAGTATGACACGAAGAGCTAAAAACATTCTGGCTAAATTATTAGAACTTCTGTGTAAAATACCTTTTTATAGCATTTGATTTCAATCTGCTGATGGGCAGCCAATTTAAAAAGTACACAAATGCTAAACTCCAACTTTGTTTCAATCTGAGATGTAAAATGGAGCTAACAGGAAGTGTTGGAAGATTTCCTCAGTCCTTCTAGTGAAGTCCCTGCATGATTTCCATCCTTAATTTTAAACCAAAACAGGAGAAGTGAAAGGATGAGACATTTTAGAAGTATGGAAAACTGTGCAAACTTATATTTGTGCTTAAAGCTTTCTTTCTCATTCCAAAGGGAATATGTTGTGGAATATCTGTTATCCTTTGACATTAGTGTGTTTTATCAGAGTCAGAGTTCGAATGGTATAGGTAGCATGAGATTTTTTTTAAAAAGTCCTGAAACAGAAATGATCAAAACACTATTAGAAATTGATCACTCTAAAATGTGATCTCCACCAGTTCATACAAAAAGACCAATTCCAATTTAATGTACTGTATGAAATTGAGTAATGGAGAGAATATGTTAAACTGAAAAAGGAGAATTCCTTTCTTCAGTCAAACATACTCTTAATTAAAGTTTCCTAAATGTATCCCCTACATTTCGAAGTAATAAAATGATTGATAAATAATCTGCAAATTATTATGTTGGAACTGAAAATAAATGCATGTTGTATATTTACGCATTGCTTATAAGAGTTGGCAATTGTATTGTGGGCAGATTGTGGCAAATTTAGGAATTTTTCATGAATGAACTATGAAATAGAATATAATATTACTGCTGTAGGAAATTGCTAATGGAAGGTGGATTATATTAACATATCTATTTGATGGGATATGAATTTACTTGGCTGAGTTTTCTGCGGTAACAGTGGGCAGCAAATGTCATCACAGCTTGATTCTTAATGAAGTAATTTCTGTACGGTGACCTGCTGTTATATTTGTATTTGGAATGTAGTAATAGTCAGAATTAATAACTAACACCATGCACTTAATTCTCTTGTCTTTCCTTTCATGAAGACCCCAATAAGCATTGAAAATTATCTTCACTGAATAACTTAGTCAGTTCAGATGTGCCCCACTGTTATTAAATCCTCTATGTACAGCATCACACCATCAGCCCACCTGTCACCTTGCTACAGTGCGTACAATGTTGAAATTGGAGCCAGGCTGAAGTGTACCAAAATTAAGAGCAGACCATTCTACTTCAGACCGTGCTGTGATAAATGGCCTGTGATTGAACAGTTTTGGAAACTGAAGAGGTGAAGAGGTTCTTTACTAGGGATGCAGAATTATCTGTAGCAGCATACAGGAAAAGTATTAAATATAATTCCCTTAACAGCTAACATTTCAGCAGGCAGTGATTAAGTGTCAGGGCTTAAAAGTTTCACATTGACAGGAGGGGTGCAATTTTGGAGGCAATTATAGTTAGAGATAGCTAGGCCTTAGAACTGTTAGAAATATCTTAGAGGATTATTTTAAATACAAGTCAATGTAGAGTATCAAGAATAGGGCGATTAATGAATAGAATTTAATAATATTTTAGATCATGGGCAGCAGGATTCTGTGTAACCTTAGATTAAGCAGACAGGACTTTGACGGAGACTAAGCAAAAGTTCATTGGAACAAATGCAAAGCCAGCAGAGGTTTGAATTGTGGTTGTGGCAGCGATGAAAATTGTCAGTCTAAGTGAAATAGTTAAACACAGCCTGAAGCTTTCTCAGTCAAGTTGTGAACAGCCCAGCCCAGCCCAACCTTGGGCAGTTGCCAAGGAGGGCAATGGAGCTAATGCTAGGAAATGGAATAAAACAGTAATTGATGGAAATACTCAGTAGGTCAGGTAGTGCCTGCTGTCAAATTTAACTTTGGTTTTGTTATAACGTGGGAATGGTGTTTGTAGTAGAAACAAAAATTAATGGTTTTAGTCCCACAATTATTTATATTATATATTCCTGTTTATTCAAGATTGGATGTGAAATAGAGGGCCTGACAACTTGGCACAAGAAAAAAGGGTTGGGAGATAATGGTAAGTTAACCATGGAAACCTAAGTTGGGTTTTCAGATGGCATTGGCTAAGAATAATTTTCAGGCAAAATTCAGATGTTAATAATAAATACTTGGGATATCCCAGAATTAGCTCTGCTAGAGAGAAGCTATTATAAACTCTTTCTAAGATATTATAGGGATATGAATGATGATGAAATTGATAGATATTCAGAAATTGTTAGATATTTGGGAACCTGCAACTGGGGTCCCTGAAGTGAAGGTGTCCTTTCAATTTAAACGCTACGTAGAGGAGGGTGGAACTTGTACTTTAGTACTTTGGCATGAAGCAATAACCAGGAAATAAAACTGTGGAAGATACAAGCATAAGGTTAAGCAGCCTCATGCATGCCACCTTGTCAAAGGCCTTCTGAAAATCCAAGTACACAACATCCACCAATTTTCCTTTGTCTATCCTGCTTGTTATTTCTTCAAAGACTTACAACAGATCTTTGAGGCAAGATTTTCCCTTAAGAAAATCACACTGACCTCGGCCTATTTCATCATGTGCCTCCAAGTGCTCCAAAATTGCATGCTTAATTATTGACTCCAACATCTTCCCAACCACTGAAGTTAGACTAACTGGCCTATATTTTTTTTCAGATACATAAAGTGGATACGATAGAGTCTTTTAAGAGACTTTTGGATAGGTACATGGAGCTTAGAAAAATAGAGAGCTATAGGTAAGCCTAGTCATTACTAAGGTAGGGTCATGTTCGGCACAACTTTGTGGGCTGAAGGGCCTGTATTGTGCCGTAGGTTTTCCATGTTTATGATCTCCTATCTTCTGTCTGTCTCCCTTCTTGAAGAGTGGAGTGACATTTGCAATTTTCCAGTATTCTGGAACCATTCCGGAATCTAGTGATCTTGAAAGATCATTACTAATGCCTCCACAATCTCTTCAGTCATCTCTTTCAGAACCTTTCTGGTCCAGGTGACATATCTACCTTCAGAACCTTCTCCCCAGTACTGGTAATTTCACACAATTCAGGGCCCTGACACCTGGAACATCCACCATGCTACTGCCGTCTTCCACAGTGAAGTCCAATGCAAACACTTATTTAATTCATCCGCCATGTCCTCCATTACAGCTTCTCCAGAATTGTTTTCCAGCGATTTGATATCCACTCTCGCCTCTCTATCTGAAAAAAAAAATTGGTAACCTCTTTAATATTTTTGGCTAGCATACTTTAGTATTCCATCTTTACCCTAATGACTTTTTCAGATGTCTTCTGTTGGTATTTGAAAGCTTCCAGATCCTCTGACTTCCCACTAATTTTTGCTCTATTATATACCCTCTCTTTGGCTTTTATGTTGGCTTTGACTTCTCTTGTTTGCCACGGTTATGTCATCTTGTCTTTAGGAATAAAAGCAAGATGACACAACCTCTTTCTTTTTGTTCCTCTTTGGGATATATATATCCTGTGCCCCCTGAGTTATTTCCAGAAAGTCCAGCCATTGCTGCTGTGCCATCATCCCTGCCAGTATTCTTTTCCAATCTATTCTGGCCAACTCCTCTCTCATACCTCTGTAATTCCCTTTACACCACTGTAATACTGTTACAGTTGTTTTTAGCTTCTCCTTCTTCAATTTCAGTGTGAATTTGATCATATTACCACTTACCACTAAGGATTCTTTTACATTAAGTTCTCTAATCAATTCTGGTTTATTGCACAACACCCATTTCAGAATAGCCTATCCCTCGTAGTTCAACCATGAGCTGTTCTAAGGAACCATCTCATAGGCATTCTAGAAATTCCTTCTTTTGGACTCGGTCACCTACCTCCATTCAGAAAACCTCCACGACTATTGTCACAATGCCCTTTTGGCATGCATACCTTCTGACCCTATGTCATCTCTTTCTTATGATTTAATTTAATTTTTTACCAACAGAGCCTTGCCACCCTCCTGTCTTCCAGCCTATTCTTTCGATACAATGTGGACATTAAGCTCACAGCTATAATCTTTCAGCCATGATTCAGTGAGCCTACTACATCATACTTGCCAATCTGTAATGGTGCTATAAGGTCATCTATCTTATTCCATAAGCTGTGCACATTCAAATATAACAATTTCAGTCCTGTATTCACCCTCATCAATTTTGTCCACCTTTTACATTATGACTCTTCCTGTTGACTGCAATTTTGCCCCATCATCAGCTTCGCCTTGCTGGGAGTCTCACTACACATTGCCTCTTCAAACCAATTTCTGCATCTTCAGCACTATAACTCCAGTTCCCACCCACCTACCAAATTAATTTAGACCCACTTGAACAACTCTAGCCAACCTGCCCACAAGGATGTTAGACTCCCTTGGGTTCAGGTATAACCCATCCATTTTGTACAGGTCATACGTTCCCCAGAAGAGATCACAATGATCCATTTACCTGAACCCCTACCCCCTACACCAGTTCCCAGCCACACATTCATCCTAATTTTACCCTCACTGGCATGTGGCACAGTCAGCAATCCTGAGATTACTACTCTTGGGGTCCTGTTTCTCAACTCCCTAAAATTTCTCTTCAGGACCTCCTCACCTTGTCCACATATGCCATTGGTGTCAATACATACCAAGATTTCTGGCTGTTCACCCTCGCCCTTGAGAATGCCATGGACATGATCCGACACATCCCTGGTCCTGGCACTAGGGAGGCAACATACAATCGGGTGTCTCTATTGTGCCCACAGAACCTCGTCTCTGTTCCTCTGACTAAAGAATCTCCTGTCAACACTGCAGTCCTCTTCAACTCTCTGCTCTCCTGAGCCACAACACCAGACTCAGTGCCAGAGAGCCAGTTGCTGTGGCTTCCTGTTAATAGTATGTGAAGTTATATAATTATTATTGAGGGGAACAGCCACTGGTGTACTCTGCACTGGCTGTGTACTTCCCCTCTTTCTCCTGACAGTCACCAGTTACTTGTCTCTTGCAATCTAGGGGTAATTACCTCCCTGCAGCTCTTGCCCATCACCTCCTCATTCTCCTGTATGAGTCCAAGGTCATCGTGCTGCAACTCCAGTTCATGAATACGCTCCTTCAGGATCTGCAGCTCAGTGCACCTGGTGCAGGTGTACTTATCTGGGACACCAGAGGTCTCCCAGACTTCCCACGTCACACACACGGTACAGAACACCACTGCTTTATGTGCTGCATTGTGTGATGTGGGCATTCATGACCTATGGTCGTGCTTGTTCTTGGCAAAACTCTACAGACGTGGTTTGCCATTGCCTTCTTCGGGGCAGTGTCTTACAAAACGGGTGACCCCAGCCCCATTATCAATACTTTTCAGTGATTGCCTGCCTGGTGCCAGTGGTTGCAGAAACAGTAGCTGGGATATGCACTAGCTGCACATTTGACCATCCATCACATCACTTCCCCCCATGGCTTCACATGACCCTGACTGGGGGGGGGGGGCGGTGTGCTAAGGAAGTACTACACCTTGCCCAGGGGTACTTGCAGGCTAGCAGAGGGAAGGAGCACCTTTACATATCTTTTGGTAGAGACAAATCTCCACCCTGCCACTCAGAAGTTTTATATAGCCTCTCAAAATAAAGCATTTTTTGTATAAAAAATGGAAAGCTGGCAGAATGATAACTGCATATGAATTTTATTGATCTCAGATGTCAGAAGATTTGGAGATATGTATTAATTGATTGGTTCTTGGACTGAGTATACCAAATTGGATGACTACCTCAGGAATATTCATATAAGAAATCTTTCAGACTAGCCGGCCAATTTTGCTGGCACAATCCCTGCAAGCAGGAGAAGTGCTACACCTGCCCATTCACCTGCACCCCCTCCCCTCACCTCCTCTCGGGGCCCCAAACATTCCTGCCTCTGGCCATCAAACTTTACACCTCCTCCCTCAGAGTCAGACACCCTGAGCCAATAGGCTGGTCCTGGACTTATTTCCACTTGGTATATTTCACTTATTATTATTTATTGTTTTATATTGCTATATTTATACACTATTCTTGGTTGGTGCGACTGTAATGAAACCCAATTTCCCTCGGGATCAATGAAGTATGTCTGTCTGTCTGACATCCGCACCAGACTTCAAGGTGAGTGGTCCAGCCGGCTCCATGCACACTTTCCAACTATCCTTTGTTGAGCTTCAAGCTAGCAACCTGGCCTCATTAACAAAAAGACAAATGCTAAATAAACAGCCAAGTTGCTGCCTGATGTGCCACAAGGTGCCAAAAGGAACAATAATAACAAGCTTTGAGGCTGGAGCAAATGAGGGACAAAGATTTGAAGTGGGAGAAGATTCCTTTATACCGGTTGGGCAGGGAGGGGGAAGATCTATCAGCAACATCAGCTGAATCAGGGTGCTGGAAGGGAACTTGTGGGGTAGCAAGTTGGGAACATAAGAATTAAAAGCAAGTGAAGGATTTGTTTTCCCTTGCATTAGCTCCACAAATTCCTTAAAATGATAGTTTATTTTTTACCCCAGCATCACTTCCCTGCAGTAGTCCCACATCCTTTGAATTGGTCAATATCTAAAACTCCATCTCTGTTTTGTATATACTGTGACTGACTTCCACAGCCTTATTGAGAAGATAATTCAAGATACCTTATCCATTTTTCATCTTCTCTCAGACTTATTTTGAGACTGTAACCACTGGTTATGTAAATCCTGGCTCAGGAAATTCTTATCTCTGCACTAACCCTGTCAAACCCTTGTTACTGGCACGTCATTCTTTTAACCTTCGATTAGGCTTAATCTGCTGATCCCTCCCTCATAAAACAAATACACCATATATTGCTGAACTTCTGCGGGGTTTCCTCCATTATAAATATTACCTTCCTTGTACAGAGACTCCAGGCTAGTAAACAAATTCCAGATATGGTCTCACCATGGTCATATTTATGTGGAACAATTAGGATCATAAGCAGGTGGGCTGCAATAGGAATCAGCTTGCTATTTGCCTTCCTAATTATTTAATCCACTTGAAGGACTTTCTGAAAACGACAAATAGTTCTTTTGAAGACTCCCTACTTGTTCCTGCTCACTAATCTCTCTCCTGGCACAATCCCTGCAAGCAGGAGAAGTGCTACACCTGCCCATCAACCTGCACCCCCTCCCCTCACCTCCTCTCGGGGGCCCCAAACAGTCCTTCCAGGTGAGGTAACACTTCACCTGAGGATCTGTTTGGGTTGCCTACTGTACCTGTTGCTCAAGATGCAGCCTCCTCTATCTTGGTGAGATCTAACATGGATTCCATTCTGACAGGTAGTATTTTCTGGATTGCTACCTGTGCCACGTGCCTGTGAGGGATGATTTGGCAGATAAATATGTGGCTCAGAAGCTGGTGCAGGGGGCAGGGCTTCAGCTGCTTGGATCATCGGGATCTCTTCTGAGGGAGGCATGACCTGTACAAAAGGGATAGGTTGCACCTGAACCTGAGGGGGATCAATATTCTCGTGGACAGGTTTGTTAGAGCTTTTGGGGAGGGTTCAAGCTAATTTGGCAAGGGGATGGGAACTGAAGTAAAGGGACTCAGGATAGATTGGATGGTAAAGCAAAGACAGCATGCAGTCTGATGTCAGGAAGGTGAAGCAGGTGATAAGACAAAATTGCAGCCAGCTTACTAAGTGTCAGTGCATTAGGGAGGCAGAATCAAAAAGGGTAGCAAATACGGCACTCGGAATGTTATATCTCAATGCACACAATATAAGAAATAAGGTGGATAATCTTATCAGTAGATCAGCAGTAATTTCAGTAGAGTAAAGGAAATTACAATGGCATGAGAGAGGAGTTGGCCAAAGTCAATTGGAAGTAGATGCTGGGAAGGGTGACACCAGTAATGGCTTGAGTTTATGGGGAAATTCAGGAAAGTGCAGAACAGATGTATTTAAAAAATGAAGAGATACTCAAATGATAAAGTACTACAATCGTGGCTGACGAGGGAAGTCAAGACTAATGTAAAAGCAAAGGAGGGGGGCATACACCAAAGCAAAAATTAGCGGGAAGGTAGAGGATTCGGAAGAATTTAAAATCCTACAGAAGGCAACTAAAAGAGTCATTAGGAGGGAAAAGATGAAATATAGAAGCAAGCTAACAAACAATATCAAGCTTTTTCAATGATATAAAAAATAAGAGAGATGAGAGTGGATATATGGCTGTTAGGTAATGTGGCCAGAGAAAAAATAACAGAGGATGGGGGCGATGGCAAGGAGATGGCAGATGAACTAGACGAATATATTGCATCGGTCTTCACAGTGGAAGATACTAGCAGTGTACCAGGTGTTGAAGGGTGTAGAGAAGAGGAGTGAGTGAGTGCAGTTATTATTACAAGGGAGAAAGACCAAAAAGCTGAAAGACCCAAGGGTACATAACTCACCTGGACCAGATGAACTGCACCCTAGGATTCTGAAAGAGGTAGTGGTAGTGATTGTCGAGGCGTTAGTAATGATCTTTCAAGAATCGTTGGACTCTAGCATGGTTCCATAGGATTAGAAATTTGAAAATGTCACTCCACTCTTTAAGAAGGGAGGGAGGCAGCAGAAAGGAAAGTATAGACCAGTTAGCCTGACCTCAGTGGTTGGGAAGATGTTGGAGTTAATTGTTAAGGATGAGGTGATGGAGTACTTGGTGACACAGGACAAGATAGTACAAAGTCAACATGGTTTCCTTAAGGGAAAATCTTGCCTGACGAACCTGTTGGAATTCTTTGAGGAGATTACAAGTAGGATAGATAAAGGAGATGCAATGGATATTGTATATTTGGCTTTCAGAAGGCCTTTGACCAGGTGCCATTCACCAGGCTGCTTACCAAGTTAAGAGTCCATCGCATTTAAGGAAAGTTAATAGCATGGTTAGAGTATTGGCAGATTAGCTGCAGGCAGCGAGTGGGAATAATAGGATCCTTTTCTGGTTGGCTGCCAGTCTTCAGCATGAGCTGGTTTTCGGACCATTTCTTTTTAATGATTTAGATGATGGAATAGGTGGTTGTGTTGCTAAGTTTTCAGATGATACAAAGATTGCTGGTGGGGCAGGTAGTGCTGAGGAAACAGGAAGGCTGCAGAAGGACTTGGACAGATTCAGAGATGGGCAAGAAAATGGGAAATGAAATATAATGTTGGAAAATGCATGTCATGCACTTTGGTCAGAGAAATAAACGTGCAGACTATTTTATAAGTTGGGAGAAAATCCAGAAATCTGAGATGCAAAGGGACTTGGGAGTCCTTATGCAGAACACCCTAAAGGTTAACTTGCAATTTGAGTTGGTGATAAAGAAGACATATGCAATGTTAGCATTCATTTCAAGAGGTCAAGAATATAAGACCAGGGATATGTTGCTGAGGCTTTATAAGGCACCAGTGAGGCCTCACCTTGAGTGCAGGTCCAGAGCCATCAAATATTCTTCATACGATAGCCCTTTCATTCCCAGAATCATCCTCGTGAACTCTGCTGGACCCTCTCCAAAGCCAGCACAATTTTTCTTAGATAAGGAGCCCAAAACTGTTCTGTTCTGAAACCTTCTGAATGTTGAAAGGCTGAGACAGAGAAAACATAGAAGGGATGTTTCCCATGGTGGGGGAGTCAAGAACAAGAGGGCACAGCCTCAGGATAGAGGGACGTCCACTTAAAACAGAGATGTAGAGAAATTTCTTTAGACAGAGGGTGGTGAATTTGTGGAATTTATTACCATAGGCAGCTGTGGAGGCCAGGTCATTGGATGTATTTAAGGTGGAGATTGATAGGTTATTGATTGACCATGGCATCACAGGTTATGGGGAGAAGGCCAGGCAGCGGGGCTGAGGTGAGAAGGATCAGTCATGATTGAATGGTGGGGCAGACTTGTCGGGCCAACTGGCCTAATTCTGCTCCTATGTCTTATGGTCTTATATTGGTTCATGGCCTCTTCTACTGCCAGACATGCACAACCCTCAGGTAGGAGGAGCAACACCTCATATTCCATCCAGCTAGCCCCCAACCTGATGGTAAGAACTTCAATTTCTCTAACCTCTGTCAATTTTTCCCAATCCCTCTTTCCTCGCCTTCCATTTCCCTCTCTGGCTCACCTCTTACCTCCTCTATTCTTACCCACTCCTCACCTCTCCCGATGCCCCTCCTCCTCCCCTTTTCCCATGGTCCACTGTCCTCTCCTAACCGATTCCTTTTTCTTCAGCCCTTCACGTTTTAAGCTTATCACTTCCCAGTTTCGCATTTCATCTCCATTCCCCCCTCCAACTGGCTTCACCTATCGCTTTCTAGCTTGTATTCTTTCCTCTTCGTCCATCTTCTTATTCTGGTTTCTTCCACCTTCCTTTCCAGTCTAAAACATCAACTGTTCTTTTTTTTCCATAGATACTGCCTGACCTGTTAAATTCCTCCAGCATTCTGTATGTGTGTGCCTCTGAACACCAACACCTTTCATCTCGTGCCATTTTAAAAAGGTGTACTATTTTATACCCAAACAGATGACCTCACATTTCCCCAAGTAACCTTTCAACTGCCTTGTCCATGCCCCTTTACCTGACAGAATCTCCCCCACTGTCCAATGCTAGCCAGCTTTGTATTGCAGTAATCTTGGATATATTGCAGTTGACCTCTTCGTTGAGATCATCTATATAGTTTGTGAATGGTTGGAGTCTCAGTATGGATCCCTGTGGCAACCCACTGGTCACAGCCTCCCAAAAATAACCAATTTATTCCGACTTTGTCTTCTCTCTTTAGAGAAAAGGGCTGAGAGAGCTGGAGGATTGCCCAGTGGATAAGATGCAGTTGGTGAGGTCTTGAGGAGAGGTGGGAAAGAAACCAACGTACAATGTTTGAGGTTGACAGAGTGATAACATTGAGATGATATTGAGGTTGTGGAACCAATAAGAGGAGGCTGCAGACACAGTTAATTAAATATCTCAATCTTTCTTAGCAAAAAATCCGTGAAGGTGTAGAAAATGAGAGATCTTAAAAAGACTTGATTCTAAGATAGAATACAGTTCCATAAATCATAAGTAGATTCAGCAGGAGAAACCAGGACTTGAGTGATTGCAGGCCTGGGGCTGAGAACTGCCTCATTCTTTAAATGTTGAAGAATGTTACTTTGTGAATGGAGGGAACGAGAGCATGATGCCGGAGGAAAGACATGAGTTGAATAGGACAAGAATGGAAGGAATATGGGACTGAGGTTGGGGTAAATGAAAAACTGAAGACAGTTTTTAATGGGATTGAAAATGTTTTAATCCTTTTCTGGAACTGCAGGAATTCTGATTAGGAGGGGAAAAGGGTTGTGGGAAGATGGTGATAAAAGGGTTTGATCAGACCTGGTCTTAGTTCAAATTACATTTATTATCAAAGTATGTATACTTTATACAACCTTGAGATTTGTCTCCTTTCAGGAAAACACAAAACAAAGAAACCCAATAGAACTCATTAAAAAAAAAATACCACCAAGCATCCAATCTGCAGGGGAAAAAAAACAAATTGTGCAAACAATAAATGTAAGCAAATAACATTCAGGAATGAAGCTCACAAAAGTGAGTTCAAAACCACAAAGCCAGTCACAGTCGATCTGGGAGCCAATTAATTGCAGGCCATGGCCTCAGTTCAGTGCAGAGCAGCAAGTTGAACATCAGCTCATCACTTGTCTCTGGCGCCAGCCTTTTCAAATTGGCCTGATACATAAACCTGCCAAACGGCGGGTCATTCCTCACCCTCAGACCTCGATACACTCTCGGGCCTGGAATCCATCACCCCGATTCGGCCTGGCGCTGAAATCAGCCAAACATTGGCTTGTTTGTCGCTCTCGGGACTGGGCCCCACCGCCTCAGCTCTGCTGCTTTGAATTACCTCTAAGTCCATTTCAGCACCCTAATATTGGCTCATCCCCTGCTCTTGGGCCTGCACCCTGCTGAAACCCAGTCATATAGTACGACCATATGAAATGCTAGTTTTAAGAGAGATGGCTCTGAATGTGGAGAGGTTGATTAAGGGAGAAGAGCAGTAAACTCAGGAGATAAATTGAGGTAGGGTTTGAAATCTTTAATTGAAAAGTCACTGGATAGCAAAAAGCAAAGAGTTGAGATATCTTATGGTCAACTTTTGTTTCCTGTATGAGTAGTAGAACAAGGACTTTATATGTGACAAGAGAAGTGGAAGAAGATGCCATGCTCTAGGAAGTAGAGTGCCAGAGGGATTGGATTATATTTGGCAATCTCCAAAATATGACTGCAACATTTTGAATGAAAGAAGGTAGTGGGACGTCACAGCAAGCAGGGAGGTACCCTTTAGCAGAAGGTTCAATTAGCCATCTATTATTGCTTCTTTTCGCTAGAGATGAATACTTCCAAATAGAGTCATAGAGTACAGAAACCAGCACTTTGGCCCAACTAGTCAGTGCTAGTCAGAAAGATAGCTCTTCATACTCCCTCCCATCCACGTACCTATCCAAACTTCTCTTAAATGCTGAAATCGAACCTGTGTTCACCACTTCTGCTGGCAGGGCATTTCACACTCAGCACCCTCTGAAAGAAGAAGTTCCTTTAAACATTTCACCTTTCACCAATAACCCATGACCTCTGTTTCTAGGCTCAACCAACATCTGGAGAAAGGCTGCTTACATTTACCCTGTCTATACCCCTCATAATCTCCCCTCATTCTATGCTCTAGGCAATAAAATTTTAACCTTTCCCTATAACTCAGGTCCTCAAATCCCAGCAACATCCTTGTAAATTTTCTCTGTCCTCTTTCTGTCTTATTGATATTGTTCCTGTAGGTTGGTGTACATTAGGTGTAATGATTTCAAAAGCAAGAAACTGAGTAAAGGCAAAGAGAAAGCTAGAGGTAATTGTAAAGTCAATTAGAGGGAGGAAATGGACAGGAATAGAAGTGACCGAAAGAGTGTGGATGGAGCAGCAACTAAAATTGATATGAGCAGGCACAGGAGAGTGAAGTTCTTTATGCTTGATGTGGGAGGGGGTGATTAAAATGGAGGCCTGTAACTTTGAAAGGCATCTTTTGCATGCACTTCTAAAACCTTTTTGAAGCTAGATTGTGACATCTGCTCAGATAAAGCTAGATTCATATATGTGTAGCTGGGCTACATCTTAACTTACCCACTTAACTCCCTGGGTGTCAAAACATATGTCTGAACAGACACAATATCCCCTTAAATATGTATGGCCTTTCAACTTCTAGGGGCTGCTGTTTAAATTAGTATTATTTTCCCACAATATAAAGGCCTCCTGCGTATTTTTAAGTTTCCTGTTTCAAGTGCAAGTCTTGATTTATGTGCCAAACCTTATACTCCCCACATTGACCTTCATCCCTCTGCAACTCCAACAGAGAGCGGGGGAGTGGGTGATGTTAATCTCTTCCTCAGCAACATTTTTCCATTTTCGCTCTCTACTGCTGCCTTCCTGTGTGACTGTTGAAGTGACCATTTACTTAATGCCTCTGAAATAGAGAGACAGTTAGCCACAATATTTAACAGTCATATATTTTCTCACAGTATTTTCAGTTCTTGCTTTCTGTAACTTCCTCATTATTATAATCAATGCAAATGCATAGTTTCAAACCACAAATGCTCAACGCCAATACATTTCAGAATCCTCAGTGAAAAATAAATAAGTAAAAATCCAGCTGTTCCATCCCACTTACCCCACAGCACCACAATACTGAATGCATCATGATGCGTGCTCTCCTCACCCACCTGTAGATATGTAACATTCTGCACAGACAATAAATCAATTACTAATTATTAAAATGAATAATGAGAAAGACTTTAATGGGAAAACAAATTTGGGAAATTCACCACACTTCCTCTTAGATAACTGAAGTCCAACAGGTTACGTTGTTCTGATTCCCTTTCTAGAATACAATTCTTTTAATTTAAAGTGACCTGCAGAGAATAGGTCCAGCTCTTCCTTAAAGGATGTTTCAATTCTGTATTTATGCATAAGACTTATAAAGTCGATAATCTGCGATATCAGTCTTGCTGCACAACAAAGATCTGAGAAGGGCATAAGAGGAATGCCTATCAAAGGTCTGGTCCCTTCTTCTCCAATTCCACCCCACCCAAAATAGCTCACCTATTCGACGCAACCAGGTGTAACTTCACTTTATCCTGTGCTCCGGTAAAAGTGTTCTAGTTGCTGCTCTAAACCAGACTTATAAAATCCATTTTTATCCATTTCTCCCATGGGTTTACTTCCTTCTCACTCCTAGAATTATCCTTGACATTATCACTTTATTTATACCTCTGCTCATGAAATTACTAGCCCAAACTTGCAATACACAGTTGATCTACATTTCTGTCACTTCTTCTTGCTTGGTTCCCTGGTAGATGAGCCCGGAGCAGTTCCCTGTTAATCACTGCACATCTCCGAAGGGCTCACAGAAGCACATTGTCATACTTCTTGCGAAGCCTTTTAAATGTAGATACACAGACAGCATCTGCAGTGCACATTTTGTATACCAGTTGTTGCTCTTATCCTGAAGAAACCATGCACATTGATTTGTCTATAAAGGTTACATTAGGATCAAGAAAATATAACATAAGATGGATCACAATTTGGCTTCAAACATCAGTGAAAAGAAGATGTAATTCCAGTTAGTGGAACTTTTCTGAGTGTCATCATTCACTGAGTGTCAAAGATTAGAATGCAATCTCAGGAAATGTCAATGTGTGGGAAGAACTGACAAATATTAAGCTAATCGGAAAGTTAATATAAATCATTATTTTAATTGTGATAAATGCTAGTCAGGCTGTGCTCAGTGAAGTAAAATTGCCTAAACTGGAAATTAAAAAGTTTGGCATTCCAATGTTTACTATCAATCTCTGTGTAATTAAAACAATTTTTTTGAGTTTTTATTGTATTATGTAAAAATGCAAAAAATATATTTAGAACGTGCCTGATTTGAGTGACTTTTGTCAATAAATTTTGGTGAGGAATATACATTAAAACTATTGTACTGTGGATCAGAATGAGAGGGAAGATTGAAAATGACATTGGGGCCAGTGAGTCTTACTTCAGTGGTTGGTAAGTTGCTGGAGAAAATCCTGAGAGAAAGGATTTATGAACATTTGGAGAGGCATAATATGATTAGGAATAGTCAGCGTGGCTTTGTCAAAGGTAGGTCGTGCCTTATGATCCTGATTGAATGTTTTTAGGATGTGACTAAACACATTGATGAAGGTAGAGCAGTAGATGTAGTGTAGGTGGATTTCAGCAAGGCATTTGACAAGGCACCCCTGCAAGGCTTATTGAGAAAGTAAACAGACATGGAATCCAAGGGCTCATTGCTTTGTGGATCCAGAACTAGCTTGCCCTTCTGTGGTTGTAGATGGGTCATATTCTGCATGGAGGTCGGTGACGTGGGATCTGTTCTAGGACCCCTACTCTTTGTGATTTTTATAAATGACTTGAACGAGGAAGTGGAGGGATGGGTTAGTAAATTTGTTGGTGACACAAAGGTTGGAGATGCTGTGGATAGTGTGGAGGGCTGTCAGAGGTTACAGTGGAACATTGATAGGATGCAAAACTGGGCTGAGAATGGCAGATGGAGTTCAACCCAGATAAGTGTGAGGTGGTTCATTTTGGTAGGTCAAATATATTGGCAGAATATAGTATTAATGCTAAGACTCTTGGCAGTGTGGAGGATCAGAGGGATTTTGGGGTCCGAGTCCATAGGACTCTCAAATCTGCTGCACAGGTTGACTCTATCATTAAGAAAGCATACGGTACATTGGCCTTCATCAATCGTGGGATTGTGTTCAGGAGCCGAGAGGTAATGTTGCAGCTACATAGGACCCTGGTCAGACCCCGCATGGAGTACTGCGCTCAGTTCTGGTCGTCTCACTACAGGAAAGATGTAGAAACCATAGAAAGGGTGCAGAGGAGATTTATAAGGATGTTGTCTGGATTGGGGAGCATGCCTTATGAAAATAGGTTGAATGAACTCGGCCTTTTCTGATGAGAGGCATTGATTGTGTGGATAGTCAGAGGCTTTTTCCCAGGGTTGGAATGGCTAGCATGAGAGGGCACAGTTTTAAGGTGCTTGGAAGGAGTTACAGAGGAGATGTCAGGGGTAAGTTTTTTTACTCAGAGTGGTGAGTACATGGAATAGGCTGCTGGCGACGGTGGTGAAGGTGGATACAACTCCTGGACAGGTACATGGAGCTTAGAAAAATAGAGGACTATGGGTAACCCTTGGTAATTTCTAAGGTAAGGACATGTTAGGCACAGCTTTGTGGGTTAAAGGGCCTGTATTGTGCTGTAGGTTTTCTTTTTTTTTTTGAAAACTTTTTTATTGCATTTTTAAGTGATTACAGAGTAAAGTATGGGGAAAAAAATGTATATAACCCCTCCCCCCTAACTTCCCTATAGAAAAAAAAGAGAAAGAAAGAAAAAAAAAGAAAGAGTGCCTGGTTGTTGGAAGATCTCCACATGCTCCATGGAGTTCGTAATAACTTTAGTATATATATTTATTTCTTTCCCCAAGTAACCAATTGTTTCATCTTCAGAGCACCTATATATTTAGTCCTGTCTTTTGTAAATAAGGGCACCAAATTTTCAGAAATGTTTCATATTTATCTCTTAAATTATAAGTATTTTTTTCTAATGGAATACAGCCATAAATTTCTTTCTTCCAACAATCTATACTTAAATAAGTATCCAATTTCCAAGTAACTGCAATAGCCTTTTTAGCTACTGCCAGTGCAATTTTTATGAATTCTTTCTGATATTTATTTAGATTGTTTCAGTTTTATCCCTTCAATATCAGCTAGTAAGAGTAATATTGGATTATGAGGAAGTTGTGTTCCTGTAATTTGTTCCAGTAAAAGTCTTAAATTTGTCCAAAAAGGTTGAATTTTAGAACAAGACCATGAAGAATGTAAAAAAGTACCAGTTTCTTGGTTACATCGGAAACACTGATCAGATAAATTTGGATTTAATTTATTTATTTTTTTGTGGTGTAATATATAATTGATGTAGAAAATTATATTGCACTAATCTTAACCAAACATTTATTGTATTTGTCATACTATCAAGATATAGTCTTGACCAATTTGTAGGTTTTCTATGTTCTAAAATAATTGCGGAAGAGGCAGATGAGAGGGCTGGAAAGGGTTGATAAGAAAAGTTACTTCCTAGATGTGAAAAGGCCATCCAAGATCAGTTGCTGAGAGACTTGGATGGTATTTTGATTTATCTGTAATCAACAGCAACTTTGAAATTGAGGAAAACAGGGATCAATATTTTTACCAATGTGGTAGGGTGAGCTTTAGAAATAAATGCTAAAATGTGAATTGTAAATCTATATTTTTGTAAAATGTTTCTTAATGTACAAAGTGATCTCAAATTAATCTTGTATAGTAGCATATCAGTAGCTAGTTTTACTCATCAATCTACATTATTTTCAATATGTTTCAATGACAGTCAAAACTTCATCCCTAAATGCCCATGACAACCTAAGTTTTACCTAGTTCAAGTTCTTGTTGAATATTTGGAATATGTGGCGTGAACAGCAGTTAAATTTTGCAAAGCCTCAAAAATATATTGTTTTACAGAAAATATGGGATGTATGAAGTCAAAGAACTTCTCGGAAGAACCAAAAGAACTGAAAGAAAATCGAGTACGTAAATCTGAACCAACTATTTATGTGAGAGATCCAACATCCAATACACAAGTGCCAGTAAGTAGAGAAGTGAAGGGAAAGCCTCATTGCAAAAAGCCAGGCAGATGCATGACTGACCTACTTAAACATTCATTGTCCCAATTCCAAACCTATGAATTACAATTAATGATTTTACTTGATTTTATTTTATCTACCAATTAATTTTCCATTGCTAATAATCAGTGCTATATATTAATTAATGCATAGTTGATTCACACATTAAGGTATTCCCTTCATCTAAGCATGCCTACTCCATTGATATATATTTATCTAAATTCTGTTTCACCAGCTTCTCTGGTGTTATCTCAACCAAAATGTGCCCACAAATTGTTAAATGGCCCCCATGATAATAAATATTATAACCATGCAGTATCTCCCCTCTTGACTACAAGGTGGAAAACAAGTTGTACCATTTTTCAATCACCCATCTCCTCTGTAATGCCATGCAAGCACTTTAATCTGTGGCTGCACCTTCCACTGTGATTTTAAAAAAAGGCCTAATCCCAAACAGCATTCTGTTTGGTTAAACATGTTCCAGGACTTTGACACCACTTACCATGCCATTCTCCAATGGGCTTTCATCTTGATCAAATCATTGCAGGTAAAATGAACTATGCCATTCAGCCCATCATGTCTGCTAGCCCAGTCAAAGTGATGATGTATCTGACTGGAGCTTTGTTTCATTTGAAGTTTCAAATCCTTTGATGCCATTCAAGAAAACCAGTTTTACACAGTTTTCTTTGCCTGGAGGAAAGAACTTCTCATCACTTGCAGAGAGCATGCTGCTTTATATTCCTCCATTGTGAGTTGGATTTCCTTGTCTTCACCCTGCTCCTTTCTTCTTGATGCCTTTCCATTACAAAAAATAGGTTTAGAAATTCCATTCCCAAAGCTAGTACTCATGCCATAGAATGAGCATAGAGCCACATTAATAAATCCAGTTACTTCATTGCCATGGAAATGTGCAGTGATTGCACTGGATGTGCTGCACGACCCCAAGCTGTGTCTGTGGACTATGATGGATGTGTTGTGGAAGGAGGGTTTGTTTCCACTGATCTCCTTCCCAAATCATAGTCATTTTCCTTCCTCCCGCTCTCTGAGGAGCAATGTACTTGGTCTTGGCTGCCCATGGGAGTCAAGCTCATTGACATCCTGAAGAGCCTACCTCCAACTCATTGCTCATTAACCTATCCCAGTCTGCCGTGCACTAGGGCATTAGGGAGTACGCTGATGTTTTTGCCTGAGCAAGATGGACTTTGGCTCATTCTAGAACAGAGGCCATCAGTTTAGAGGGGACAAGGATTTGTAAGGACTGCAGACTCCCCATAGGCTCAATGATGTGCCATTTTCCAGGAAACTTGGGCTCCATTCAAAATCCAGCCCTCTACATTAATCAGCCACTGTTTTTCAAAAGACTTGATCATGTCTTCTGACTCTGTCTATACACTGCTGACATTTATAATGATGGATAGCTCCACTAGGACCACCACTGTAAAAACCATTGGGTGTGATTCAGGGATCTCCACAGGGATTTCTGTTCTGCATTCCAAAGAGTGTTTTGAATCATCATTGTCTTCCACCACACCAACAACAATCTTGTCATCAAGCAGGATGGACCTGGTCAATGTCATCCAATTTTCCACTCCCACCTCCCCCCTTCTTGCCCAAAACAGGAGAAAAACAGGTGTTCAATAGCCAAGTAATACACTTTGATGCCAACATGACTGAATAGAAATTCTTTTGACAGACTCATACTTCTAGTATGAAGTATATACCTCTCCTGCTTCTATATCCTGAAAGTCAAGTAATAAAATATATCTTATTTGCCATAAGTATTCAATTGTCAAGGTCCTATGGTAGGAAGTTTACAGCTTGATTTCCAACCCCTGTTGCCATTGTATTAGAGCCAACCTGCAATTAATTCTGAATGCCATAATCATTGTTTACTGTAAAATCTACAAGCCTGCACAAAACTTGCCATGAGAATGGGCCTGCTTTCCTCTGGTGCAAAGCTTCGGTCTGGCTTCTACTAGCATGCCCAATGAGTAGGACTTAGCGTCCATCATCTATTGCTGCCTGCCAATATGATCTGCAACCCTTTGAGCTGTGCATCCAGGATGGATTTGAAATATGTCACTTTCCTTGATAGCACTTGGAATTTACCGATAATACAATGAGCTTTTCCATGAGGATCTGTACAGGCATTCCCGCCTACACTCTACTGTCTTGATTCTCATTGGAGCTTTGAAGAATAGACTGATGCACTGCTTCTCTGCATTTCTGTGACCTAACTGCCAGGTAGAAAGACAAGCCTGTTTGACAGTGGTAGTATTAGCCTAGTGGCGTCAAGAATATGAATGCAATATTTTCCTCACCTTTCTCCTGCTCTGTGTGAATGTGCCTCTCAAGGGAGATGGGACTGGCAAGTTACTAGAAGTATGAGTCTGTCAAATTATACAGAGCACTGCTGTTTAAGTTCTTTAGAGATTTATTGTAGTAACTTTTTGAGTATAGCAATTATAACTCTAGTTCTTCAGTGCCCCCATCAAACTTGATCACTGAAGCAGAGCAAGGTATGCTTTGGGAGGGGAAAACATTTTTCCTCAATTGTCTGCATTTCTCTTTATTTTAATATAATCATGCAACCTTGTTTTAATTTGAAAAGCAATGCAGACAGAATTGTATTTTCTATGGAATGGAATTAATGCACTTACACCAGATAAACATATAAAAGCATGCTCGTTTCTTCTGTATTTTAAATGCTTCTCATGCATGTGATATGGATAAACTATTCAGATGATCCATTTGCAATACCACAAGATATAATGCTTTCTTAAGTCCGAGCAGAGCTTGTGAGCAGCTTGCTCATTACTACATCATTTGAAGCTAATAATCAATTGATTGCTTTGTATATTGAAATGTGGGGAACAAAATCCAATGATCATCATCTGATTTGGGGAAGTGGTTTGAATTAATGAGCTGCACCACTTTAAACATTTTGGCATTCAGAATATTGGCATTCTTGAATAACAATATCTTGTTGCAGAATTCAAAGAAGGATAGTCATCTTTTACCTGGGCAGAAGTTTCAGAAATTTGAAGGTAAACTTGTATAACAAAAAAACTTTCAGTGTGGATAATTGTTTTTTTGATGTGGAATGAAATTAATAACTTGCCTTTTATATGTCTGAGCAGAGACTGATGGCAAAGTTGTTATTGCCTTATATCCATACGATGGAAACCATGATGATGATCTGACTTTCAAAAAAGGTGAAAAACTAAAGGTGCTTGAAGAGTAAGTAGCTATTTCCTCCTTCAGTTAGACTTATCTGCAGGAAGAAAATAAGGAGCATTGACATTATTTTCGTCACTCTGTAATTCTGCTGTCTTGCTTTTTGCAGACTGTCCCTTTCTGCAACATATACCATGGGGGACAGAAAGTCAATTCTCTCCATACCCAAGAGCCAGACATAAGTAATTAGTAACTGCAATTAGAGCAATTGTATTCTTGGAAAGGGGAATGTGGGTCAAAAGTGAAGTACTTCAGAGGTATTTTAACAATTACTGTATGCTGTGTCAGTAGCTTACCTACCTTCATGCACATCCAAAGTAATAAAGTAGAGTTTCAATAACACAGAACCCTTGGGACTTTGCCGATTTTCCAGATAATTGGATGTACTCCTTTTCATGCCCAAATGCACATTTACTTCATTTTTTTAAACAGTTGTTTAATAAACTTTCCATTAAACGCTATAAGTTTAAAGGGAGTGGAAAAAAATATGAGCAAAATGGCCCCCAAGTTGGGTCCAGTCAAAATCCTACCAATATTCCTGATCCCAACTCCAACTCTGGCTCCCGAAACGTCGTCACTACCTCCTCCCATAGATGCTGTCTGGCCTGCTGAGTTCTGCCAGCATGTTGTGTTTTTATTTATTTCCAGCATCTGCAGATTCTCTCGTGTTGCCTCTGGCTGAGGACTCTACTTGCATGCTGCATTCAGCTCACAGTCCAGACTGCACGTACAATAGACGCTGGATTTCTAAATCATCAAATATCTGTAATATGGATTCTGCTCTACAATTTCTGAAAGTGTATTTGTTTGTAACCAAAATCATTTAGCCTATTATGACCACCAGCTCATTGATGATTTAATCCAGAACATCCTTTGCTTCACCATTGTCAACAAGCCTGGTGCTTCAATCATGCTTCAGTAAGAAATGGTAGAAGTGCATCCAAAGTGCAGTGAGATCTGTCTTGAATGAGGTGCCTTGATGGTGAAACTACATCTCAGGAATATGTATATGCTAATAATACAGGAGTATAGTGACATCTTGCTCCAATTATATTTAACCACAGTGACACCTGCATCGGAAATGCTGTGTATGGATCTCTTGACATTAGAATGATGAGAGGTTGAAATGAACAAATTTCCAAGAGAGTTTTGTTACTAAAAAGCAAAAAAAAATAGTCATAGCAAAGAGATCCTACAGTCAATCAAACTGATGAAAATTCAGCAAAATGGGTTATGTTCTTCCACTAAATGGGAAGAATGATTTTGGTGAACGTTCCCACTATCAATGAAGGCTGAGTGCAAAAATGAGGCTAAAACTACAATAGCAAGTTAGATTGTCCAATGCTCTCCTCCTGAGAGCATTGGACTAATTCAATAAATTATTTTTTAAAAAGAGCATAGAGAACAGAAATAGGGAATGCCTGCTCTGCATTAAAGACTGTATTATTTTAAATCAGTGTAATGTTTCTACACTAATCTATAAACTTTATGCAAACATCTACTGATAGGCCTTGAATTTACTGGCAATCTCCATATGCCTCCCAGCTAGAAAATTCCAAAGATTCACTTCTTTCTGGGAAATGACTTTTTTTCTCATTACTGATCATAAATAGCCAGTCTACTATTTTATTAAAGTTTCTGGACACCATGGCCAGGGGAAGTATTATGCCTACATCTAAAGTCCTCCTGGAAGGATATGAGAATATCACCCAGGCATTAGCATATTTTAATATTCTTCCAGGACTTTAGATATAACACTCAGAACAGACAGGGAAAAGTCACCGCCTTAAATTGACCTCCCAAGAAAAGCTCTATCTTCATTATAGGAACAGTAGCACTGGGGGAGTTCCTTCATCATAAGGACAGTAATGGTCTAAGGCAGCTCACCATTGCCTTGATGATAATGAGGAATGGATGTTAAAATGATGGCCTTGTCAGAAGTTCAGATGAAGCACAACACACTGACTGTGTGGAATTCATCTTTCCTCACTGGGGCCCTCCACTGATTGGGATTGACCATGGATGTTGCAATCCTGCTGTCTGTGTTATGCAAGGCGATATGATATGGAGAACATGTAGCAGACTCCCCCCTCCACACAGCAGATGAATTCAAAGGACTGGCAGAGGCTGATCCAATTTGGCACCAGTGGCGTGACCGGCATCGCCAGTCAGCTTTGAGCTCATTGTAAGACAGCCTTAGGGACTCCAGCTCTGGATTTTTCCTCGGGGTTCACTCAAATAGCTTTCCCTGTGAGAGGGTACAGCCACGAGGCAGCAGAGATTTGAGTCCTGCTGAAGGGTCTCGGCCCAAAACGTCGACTGCACTATTTTTCATAAATGCTGCCTGGCCTGCTGAGTTCCTCCAGCAATTTGTGTCTGTTGCTTGGATTTCCAGCATCTGCAGATTTTCTCTTGTTTGAGGTTTGACATCAGAGTTTTCCTTCTCCTAAATAAGCTGCCAACTATGGATGACAAACCCCACCTGCCTAAAGTGACTAATTTTGGGGTATCACACACAAAATGCTGGTGGAACGCAGCAGGCCAGGCTACTGTAGGGAGTAGCACTGTCGACGTTTTGGGCCGAGATCCTTCGTCAGGACTAACTGAAAGGGAAGATAGTAAGAGATTTGAAAGTAGGAGAGGGAGGGGAAAATGGGAAAGGTGATTGGCAAAAGGGATACAGAGCTGGAGAAGGGAAAGGATCATGGGACGGGAGGCCTAGGGAGAAAGAAAGGGGGAGGGAGCACCAAACGGAGATGGAGAACAGGCAGAGTGATGGGCAGAAAGAGAGAGAAAAAGGGAGGGTGGAAAAAAACTAAATATATCAGGGATGGGTAAGAAGGGGAGGAGGGACATTAATGGAAGTTAGAGAAGTCAATTGTCAAATTGTCAAATCAGTTGTAGCCTGTCTGAATGATTACCGTCCCGTCGCCCTGACCCCCATAGTGATGAAATGTTTTGAACGGCCTGTCAAGCCTCATATCACAGCCAGCCTTCCCTCATCGCTGGATCCTCTACAGTTTGCTTATCGTCCAAATCGCTCTACGGAGGACACAATATCCACCACACTGCACACAGTTCTCTCTCACTTGGACAATAAAGACACTTATGTCAGAATCCTGTACATTGATTTCAGTTCAGCGTTCAATACCATCATCCCGTAGAGACTAATGGAGAAACTGTCGCTGCTTGGCCTTAACACTGCAATGTGTCACTGGATTCTGGATTTCTTGACAGAGAGACCACAGTCAGTCCGTGTTGGCAGGAACATCTCTGACTCCATCACACTAAGCACTGGATCCCCACAAGGCTGTGTGCTTAGCCCACTGCTGTTTACACTGCTAACACGTGACTGTGTAGCCAGATTCAAGGAGAACCTGATCATTAAATTTGCTGTTGATACCACAGTGGTGGGGCTCATCAGCAAAAATGTATAGGGAGGGTGTTAAACACTTAGAGAGCTGTTGCAGTGACAACAACTTGATGCTTAATGTCACCAAAACCAAGGAGATGATCGTCAATTTCAGACGGTCTCAGCCTGAGCACACACCCCTCAACATCAGCGGCTCCACAGTGGAGAGAGTGGAAAACATCAAGTTCCTTGGGGTGCAGATCTTGGACAATCTCACCTGGTCCAGGAACACCACTGGGATTGTGAAATGAGCCCAGCAGAAATTGCACTTTCTGAGGGAACTTAAACAAGCATCACTCCCCACTAACATCTTAACTACGTTCTACAGAGGAGTGGTTGAGAGTGTGCTGACCTTTTGCATCACAACCTGGTACTCCAGCTGCGGTGCTGCCAACAAAAAAGCCTTGCAGAGGGTGGTTAGGGGAGCAGAGAAGGTTATTGGGGTCTCCCTACCTTCTGTCCAAGACCTCTTTCAGAGTCGATGCCTCCAGAAGACACGGTACATCATTAAAGACCCCTCACACCCTTGCCATGAACTTATTGTTCTTCTGTCATCAGGTAAACATTACAGGAGCATCAAAACTAAAACCACAAGGCTACTAAACCGCTTCCTCCCACAGGCAGTCAGACTGCTAAATAGCTGCTCTACCTGACTCTGCTTTGGACACTCTTAACTTGCATTGGACACTGATAACTTGTTTTTAACTGACATGTGGCTGTTGTGTTTTACTTTTTATTGTTATGTTTATTATTTAGTGTTGCATTTGTTATGTTATGATTGCACTGTTCCTGGGAAACACTGTCTCATTCTGCCCTGCAGAGCTGATGTACAGTTAGAATGACAATAAAGTTTTTGAATCTTGAATCAATGTTCATGCCACCAGGTTGGAGGCTACCCAGCCGGTATATAAAGTGTTGTTCCTCCAACCTGAGCGTTGCTTCATCTTGACAGTAGAGGAGGCCATGGATAAACATATCAGAATGGGAATGGGACGTGGAATTAAAATGTGTGGCCACTGGGAGATCCTGCTTTCTCTGGCAGACAGAGCATAGGTACTGGCTGGGTAGCCTCCAACCTGATGGCATGAACATTGACTTCTCTAACTTCTGTTAATGCCCCTCCTCCCCTTCTTACCCCATCCCTGATATATTTAGTTTTCCCCCCTCCTTTTTTTTTCTCTTTTTCTGCCCATTACTCTGCCTGTTCTCCATCTCCCTCTGGTGCTCCCCTCCCCCTTTCTTTCTCCCTAGGCCTCCCGTCCCATGATCCTTTCCCTTCTCCAGCTCTGTAGCCCTTTTGCCAATCACCTTTCCAGCTCTCAGCTTCATCCCACCCCCTCCAGTCTTCTCTTAGAATTTTGCATTTTCCCCTCCCCCTCCTACTTCCAAATCTCTTACTATCTTTTCTTTCAGTTAGTCCTGACGAAGGGTCTCGGCCCAAAACGTCAACAATGCTTCTCCCTATAGATGCTGCCTTGTCTGCTGCGTTCCACCAGCATTCTGTGTGTGTTGCTTGAATTTCCAGCATCTGCAGAGTTCCTCGTGTTTGATTTTAGGGTGCCAGTAACCCGCCTTTGCCTCTTCTCCTCTCAGTAGAAACACCCTCACTGGGTCTAGTAGATGAGCCACACATGAAAGTCAGGAGCTGGACTTGGTTGTCAGAGGCTATTTGAGGTGCACGCCATTTAATAGGTAGTGAGTGGGAGCTTGTCCACACTACCACCACCCCCTAGCTATAATCATGTTAAGGACCCTTTTGCTGATCGGGAACAAATTAATTCTCAGTTTGAGGTTGAAAGCAGTTTAGTTAATCCAGCAGTTAACAATACTAAATGATAGTAGTATTGAAAGAAATAAATTACACTGAAAATCCCGTGCAAATAGAAAAAAGTGATGAGATTAGTATTTCCAAATTTTAGAGTCCATTAGTCTTTATTTCTTCACTGGAATATGTTGGAGTTCACACTTTCAAATTAACTAGGAATAAATCCAATTCCATTCATTTCTTTCAGAGGATATCCCTGCGTTGCTGCTCTCTGGTCCAGGTGGAGGGCTACCCCTATCAAACTCTAAATTTGGTTTTGTGTAGAATGTAGAAAGGCACCCTAGAGCCTTTGTTTCTTCAGCGAACAACAATTTTGCTTTCATCCCGTGTGCCTTTCATCCCAACATTAACATCACAGAAGCCTGAACAAATTGCCTGACAATCTGTGCTGTTTGCTCAGAAACGGCTTGCTGGTTTTTTTGTTGTGTACGGCCTCTCATGACGGAATAATTGCACCATTTGTTTGCACTCAACTGTTTTCCTCTGTATTTTTCATCTAACATAATCTCACTAATGATGTTGCCTGTCCACATGATGATACACTAGACTGTTTGCATTTTTTCTGGGAAGTACCGTGCAATCTAATTTACTTTATAATGACATGTATTGTGCTCAGCACTGCCCAATGGCTGCACTAATCCTTTGTGGCCCAGAGGTCTTACTGGCTCAGGCATTCGACAAAGCAGGGATTGGTTCTTGAGCAGTGACTAGGTCTCAGGTAGGAGAACTGGAGACTTAGCCCCAGGATAGTTTGACCACAGACATTTCCCTGCTCATTTGAAATAGATATAAATTTTAAAATAAATTATTCTAAAACACCTAATATCAATCAATTAAAGAAATAAATATACAACAAAGTAAACAAAAGCAGTTAAATTTGCATCCTTGATGAAAATTATCCTATCCAACTGAATGGGATTGTGAATGAAAGCTATGACTACCATGATTGGTGTGAGGCTGAGAAGTTTATCTATTCCATATCGCAGTAGTGAGTCCAAGAAAATTGGAGTTGCTCTATTAAAAAGCATGTCTTGCTTACTGTTCATGGAGGGAAGGCAGGTTTCTGTGATGTGAAAGATCAAGTTGCACTGGACCTGACTCCTATATAGTACTGTAATTCTTCCCTGAAATCACGAAAACTAACTTGCAAGCAGTTTTTTTTTTGCCAATGTGCCTGCAGAGAGTAAATGAAAGTTGAACTGTTGTACAAAGTCTGGGTGGGGTTACAAAGCTGTTGGGAAGTAAGAACAAAAGAAAAGCAGGAAAAATATCTGTTCCTCATTCAAATTCGAAAAATACACTGACCTCAGATACCATGACTGAGTAAACCCTGGCAAATTAATTAATTCTGAGCTGAGAATGTCACCCTCATCTCATCATTGGCTAGATTTATATTCCATGGAATTAGGAAAAGAACAATGGGTGAATAGTTAAGAAAATTCAGAATGAAAAGCAAATTTCACAACTAGTATCACAAAATCAACTAGATTGGTGGTAAAGTAAATCTGATTCATTGATACCCCTTGGAGAAGGAAATCTATTGTCCTTATCCAGTCTGGTCTTTATTAGCTTGCTTTCTCAAGTACACCAGTTTTGTAGTCTTTGGGGCTTAGAAAAATGAGTGGTGACCTCATTATAAAATGAAGACCCAAAATAGACAAGGCAGGATACTTGTTTAGATATTTCTTAAAATCAAAACACATAGGAACCCCTTCTCACAGAGGGTGATAAATGTTTGAAATTCTCTATGTAAATCAACCAAAGAGGCTATCTCATTCAAGATGTGATAGATAATTATTTTTGAAAGATGGGCAATTGAGGGCTAATGGAACCTTGCACAGAAGTGGAAATGAGACCTCAGATAAATCAGCTCTGATCAGATTGAATGGTGCGAAAGGTTTGAAGGGCGAAATGACCTGAATCTCATGTCTATTCTATTCTTATGTCATGGTGTAAAAGACATAACAAGTAACTCAATATTGCACTGTTCCACTTGATTTAAAGTAGTTGCACAATTTATCTTTACAAAAATAATCAATAGAAAAATGGCATCTTCCAGTTATTTGAGCAGGGTGTTTTAGTACTTTTTCTATAGCTCACTTTATTGAGCCATTCAATAAAATCACTCCAGTACACATGTTTCATAACTCATATCAGATTTGTTTGGGTCAAAACAGAGGTGATGATCCCAATGCATTTATTCTGCTTTTAAATACCTTTGCAAGTCTGTCCTTGCCTCCCGTGTACAGCAGGAACAGATACAAGTCATTTTGCTTTTACATACTGTGCTCTATCACAGCATCTGCAAATGGGAATTACAAAGGCAAATGGCACCTTTTACTGTATAAGGTTGTGTGTTCTCTGGAAAATTGAGCAAATTTTGTCCGAAGCCAGACATGCACTGTTTCACATGCAGTGACTTCATCTGTGATTTCCAATCATCTACCCGTGCTTAAAATTGCTGATTGATAAATTTTATTAATGGGCTGCAGGGTGGGGGGGGGCACTCTGTACCGTCTGCTTTGATGCCATGACTTGTACACAGAGTTGGAAAAGAGGAAGAGAAAAGATTTGACACCCAAGTTATTTTAAGAAAGCATGAAACTGGCTTAGCCACTTCCTTCCCTAACTCTCAAAGTGCTTCAAAGTTCTGACCATAATTTTTTGTAACTTCTCCTAATCCTCCTGATAGCATTCGTCATGTACTCCCAAAATTGATTTGCATTTTATTATGCTAAAGGTAATTCAGTACTAAAAACCCTTGTAGGTGTAGGGAACAGCAGCCTTGTTAGTTCTTATTCACTGTTGACCCACTTATTCCAACATTCAAATATGTGTGATTCTACATATTTAAATATATGTATACAAATAGATGCACATGCACATAAGCTTTCGTGAGGTGTCAGGAATTTCCTGACTAGCAACGTATTTCCTTTTGACACCAACTGAATTGTCAAATGTCGGTATATCACATGGGTTTGATCTCTAGCCATTTGAATGCTGTGCTGAATCATGTCCTTTTTCTCTTCATAGAAATAAATATTCGAAAATTAGCCTTTCTCAGAGACTATCATCAACATTATGTATTTCACTTTGTAAATCCCTACATAATTTGAAATCAAGTTTAGAATTGCACCAAAAATAACAAAACCAGTAGATATTTATCAGAAGTTATTCAAGGATGTTGACAATTTTTGTGCACAGTGCAATGCTTTATGAGACCTTTTGATCAAAAACTCAGAGATTGCTCTGTGTGTGGGTGGCAGTTCAATGGAGTGAGCATAACAACTTGAGTCTCAACATGGTCAAGACCAAAGAGATTGTGGACTTTAGGAAGGTGCACGCTGACCCACTCCTCACTGCACATTAAAGGGCTCGTCTGTGGAGAGAGTTAGGGGCACCAAGCTTCTGAAAGTGCACATAACAGACGGCATCATCTGGTCCCTCAACACCACCTCTTCGGTCAAGAAAGCACAGTGGTGTCTCCACTTTCTGAGGAGATTGAGATGAGTGAGGCTCCCTTCCACCCCACCAAACAGTCTAAACCTAGTTTCACAGCAGCCCCACTGTGCGTGTCCTGACCAACTGCATCACCACCTCACCACCTAGTATGGGAACTGCAAAGCACCTGACTGCAAGTCCCTACAAAGGATCGAGAGGACTGCTGAGAAGATCATCAGGGTCTCTCTTTCACCCATCAGAAATATTTATCAAGAGTGCTACGCATGCAGGGAACTTAGCATTATCCATGAGCCCTCCCATCCATCCAACAACCCCTTACCATCAGGATGTTACAATAGGAGATGGCTTCTTCCCCAAGCTGTAAAGGCACTGAACTCACTATCATCACCCAGGTTCCATCATGTATGACATTCCTGTAGTGTTATATTGTTTACATTTTTACTTGTCTCAGAAATGTAACTTATTATTTGTTAATTTATTTGTGCTAATACTGCCTTGTGTTGTGTGTGTGAGTTCTATGCGATTACACACACCTTGGTCTAGAGGAACAGTGACAATAAAACATGTTTTAATGTCATTTTTTCAAATGAAAGGTGCAGTTTCCTTATGGCAAAAGAAGGCTTTCGTGAAACTGGGACCTGGATTGCTACAGCTAAGAAGGAACTCAGTGGCACCATGGTTGATTTTACAAGGGAATCCCTTTAAATCTTTCTCTTGATCCTTGCTCCAAACCTCTTTCTACCCACACATATGTTTTCAGTTACCACCACTTGCTACCATTGTAGTGTGAGGAGATAATGATAATATAGTAGACTAGCCATTTCACCTATGACTTGTGATGCTAGAGCCTTGCTATGTTACTTGGCCAGAGGTCACAGTCTAATTGTGGTATTAGATTTATAATAGAAGTGACCAGACACACCACTTGAAATGTCTAGTAGGTTGCTGTAAAGCTGTGAGAAACGTTCAACACATCTTGACATCTCCTTATTCTTGTCAATGAGATTCACTTCACCATTGCAGAACTTGAGGGTGAATTTAGTGCTGATTGGACCAAAACTTGCTTCAGGCTGTTCCACCTGACTATTAGATTTCCGTGTCTGAAAAAACAGTATGTATCGTTGAAGGTTAATCTCGCATTTACTTATGCATAAAATGGTACAATCCATGTCTTAACACTTAACATTGTACTACGCTATTATTTCTTTTCCAGGCATGGTGAGTGGTGGAAAGCCAAGTCCTTAGCAACTAGGAAAGAGGGATTTATTCCAAGTAATTACGTAGCAGTGGTCAACACGCTGGAAACTGAGGAGTATGTTGTTACTTTTTTGAACTTCAAGAAAGTGCAATTCATTTTTGGTTAACATTACATGCAAATTATATGTTCACACTCTTGTTATTTTTGAGGTGGTTCTTCAAGGATATCAGCCGCAAAGATTCAGAAAGACAGTTGTTAGCACCTGGAAATAAACCTGGTTCATTCCTCATTCGGGAGAGTGAAACATCAAAAGGTATGACCATAACTTTGTCTGCAGTTTTCATCTCACAGAGGAAGCACGTTTTAATGTTATTTTAACACAATATGACTTGTGTTACATATAACCTCTCTTTTGTCTTGTTTATTAGGTAGCTACTCACTGTCAATGAGAGATGCTGACCCTCAAATGGGTGATGTGGTTAAACACTACAAGATTCGATGTTTGGATAATGGAGGATTTTACATTTCTCCTCGAATTATGTTTACTGACCTGAATCAGCTAATTAAACATTATCAAAGTAAGTGATAACAGATAGTTTATTTTATAACTGCAATGTTACTGTATGCATCTGAAACAAATCCAAGGCTTGAAATAATTATTTAAGTAGATAAAATTCCAAAACGTGTTTGCCCATTTTTTTGTTTGAACTGAAACATGTTCATTTTGTTTCTAATTTGCCCATCTATTCTTGGCTTGAATACATTTTGCTGATATACAATCTGAAAGTTGGCTAAACCATACTCCCAGATATCTGATAGACTGTCGAAGATGTCAGACAAAATTCATACTGGTGAATTTTTATATTTACTAACTTTCAAATACAAAGTTTTCAAATGGTGTTGTTAAAAATATATGCTTTACTTTAAAGAATGTAAGTTTAAAAAAACAGTAATGTACTAAATAATTAAATTACATTTATTTTAAATTTAAATTGCATTTAAATAGGTTACCTGAAATAATCATTTCCATAGTAGCTATTCCTTTCCATTGAAGTGAATGGGGTTGCTGAATCTGTGCAGGTTCAGGAGACAAGTTCCCCAATATAATCCCAGCTGGCAATTTTCCACCAGACTCCAAAACAAGTTCATCACTGGGACACAGACAGGAAATTGCTGTGAGCACACCTCAGGAAAAACTGAACATCTGTGTTTGTGCTTCTTTGTATGAGGGTCCTGAGATTCCCAAAGGTTATGGAGGGAAATACTGTGCAAGAAAATCTGATCACGTACTAAGAGTTCTTGCCAACATGGGGAAGGGTGGGGCAGGGTGGTCGGGAGGAGATGGAGAAGAATTTCCCACTAAAAGGCAGTCAAATCAAGGCCAGAGTACCTCTCTAACTACTCCTCTTTTTCTCAAAAAAAATTATGGGCTGATTAGGTTTCTACTAACAATCCCATGAATAATCTACTGCATACAGAAATGTATGTATCTATAAACGGTATTTATTTTATTCTGAAGAATGTTCTTCACTCACTGCAAAGTTGTGGGAACCTTACAATGAAGCTGACAACTGAGGTTGCAGCAACTATAAAAGATACTTCAGAATAAACTAATTGATTATTCATTGTTTTACTCATCAGAACAGTCTGATGGCCTGTGCCGGAAACTTGGATCACCCTGTCTTAGTCCTAAGCCACAAAAACCATGGGATAAAGATGCTTGGGAAATTCCTCGAGAATCTGTGAAGTTAGTTAAGAAACTTGGAGCTGGACAGTTTGGAGAAGTATGGATGGGTATGTAGACTGGATTAATGCCATAAATGTCTTTAAAAAATTGATCCAAATGAAAATGTTCTGTTTTTTAGAATAAAATATGAAGTATGGACTACTACTTTGTAGTCCATTATACAATTAACTATGTATATTATTACCATTTTGAGGTTTATCTTAAACCAGGTCGTTCAATGTTTTTGGGAAGCTTATTCCAATTTGCTATGGCAAGGTTAAATACAGAAGATGAGTCTGATTTCAGTGGTTGGTAGGTTGATGGAGAAGATCCTGAGAGGCAGGATCTATGAATATTTGGAGAGGTATAATATGATTAGGAATAGCCAGCATGGCTTTGTCAAGGGCAGGTCATGCCTTATGAGCCTGATTCAATTTTTTGAAGATGTGACTAAACACATTGATGAAGGTAGAGATATAGATGTAGTGTATACTATATGGATTTCAGCAAGGCATTTGATAAGGTACGCCATGCAAGGTTTATTGAGAAAGTAAGGAGGCACGGGATCCAAGGGGACATTGCTTTGTGGATCCAGAACTGGCTTGCCCACAGAAGGCAAAGTGTGGTTGTAGACAGGTCATATTCTGCATGGGGGCCAGTGACTAGTGGTGTGCCTCAGGGATCTGTTCTGGGACCCCTACTCTTCGTGATTTTTATAAATGACCTGGATGATGAAGTGGAAGGATGGGTTAGTAAATTTGCCAATGACACAAAATTTTGGGGTGTTGTGGATAGTGTGGAGGGCTGTCAGAGGTTACAGATGGACATTGATAGGATGCAAAACTGGGCTGAGAAGTGGCAGATGGAGTTCAACCCAGATAAGTGTGAGGCGGTTCATTTTGGTAGGACAAATATGATGGCAGAATATATTGATGGTAAGACTCTTGGCAGTATGAAGGATCAGAGGGATCTTGGTGTTCGAGTCCATAGGACACTGCTACACAGGTTGACTCTGGTAAAGAAGGCATACTATGCATTGGCCTTCATCAATCATGGGATTGAATTTAAGAGCTGAGAGGTAATTTTGCAGCTATATAGGACCCTAGTCCGATCCCACTTGGAGTACTGTACTCAGTTCTGGTTGCCTCACTACAGGAAGGATGTGGAAACCATAGAAAGGGTGCAGAGGAGATTTACAAGTGTGTGGTCTGGATTGGGGAGTATGCCTTATGAGAATAGGTTGTGAGTGAACTTGGCCTTTTCTCCTTGGAGCAACGGAGGATGAGATGTGACCTGATAGAGATGTACAAGATAATGAGTGGCTTTGATCATGTGGATAGTCAGAGGCTTTTCCCCAGGGCTGAAATGGCTAGCATGAGAGGGCATATTTTTAAGGTGCTTGGAAGCAGGTACAGAGGAGATGTCAGGGGTAAGTTTTTTTTTAATGCAGAGAGTGGTGAGTGCGCGGCATGGGCTGCCGATGTTGGTGGTGGAGGTGGGAACGATAGTCTTTTAAGAGACTCCTGGATGGATACATGGGGCTTAGTAAAGTAGAGGGCTATGGGTAAGCCTAGGTAGTTCTAAGGTAGGGACATGTTTGGCACAGCTTTGTGGTCCAAAGGGCCTGTATTGTGCTGTAGGTTTTCTATGTTTATACATGGTTATTATGGAAGTGATGTGATGTTTTGGTATAGGGTTTTTATTCTGGTTGCCAAATCCTGATTTCTTTGTCTTACGGCTGTGTCCTCTTAGATAGCCTCTTTCTCCAAAATCTCCTACTTAAATGTTAAAATTTCACCAATTAATAGAAATTAGTAAAATTTCACAAAGAAAGGTGACATTTAGTTTTAAACTGGCATCAGAAGCAGCACAACAATATTGAAAATGGTGATGAATACAGGATTGAAGGTGTTACATTTGAATACACAGTATATGGAATTAGGTAGATGATCTGTTAGCACAGTTAGAGATCAGCAGATATAACATTGTGAGCATAACTGAGTCGTGGTTGAAAGAAGATAATTGTTGGGATCTTAATGTCCAAGGACATACATTGTATTGAAATGGCAAACAGGTAGACAAAGGGGTTGGGGTGTATCTATTGGTTGAAAAATGAAATCAACTCCTTAGAAAGTGGTGACATAGGATCGAAAGATGTAGAATGCTTGTGGGTAATGTTAGGAAACTGTGAGGGTAAAATGAACTTGATGGAAATAATATACAGGCCCCCATACAGTATCCAGAAAGTAGGATACAAATTAAAATTGGAGATAGAAAAGCATCTAACAAGGGCAATGTTACGATAGTCATGGGGGATTTCGATATGAAGGTAGATTGGAAAAATCCATTTGGTGCTAGATTCCAAGTGAAAGAGTTTGTAGAATGCCTACAAGATGATTTTTTTTTAAAGTAGCTCTTGATTGAGCCCACCAGAGAAAAGGCAATTCTGGATTGGGTGTTGAGTAAGAAACCAGATTTAATCAAGGAGATTAAGGTAAAGGAACCCTTGGGAGAAAGAAGCTAAAGGCAGATGTATCAATACTACAGTGGAGAAAAGGGAATTGCAGAAGCATAAGAGAGGAACTGGCCAAAGTTGATTGGAAGAAGACACTCACAAGGATGACGGCAGAACAGCAATGGCTGGAGTTTCTGAGGGCAATTCAGAAGGTGTAGAATAAGTACATCACAAAGATGTATTCTACAGGGGGGAAGACAGAACTATGGCTGATGAGTCAAAGATAGCAGAAAAGCAAAACAGAGGGTATATAATAGAGTATAGAAAAAATTACTGGGAGGTTAGAGGATTGGGAAGATTTTAAAAATCTACAGAAGGCATTTTAAAAAGCAATAAGGAGAAAAAAGATGAAATATGAATGCAAGGTGCCCAATTATGTAAAGAGAAGGTACCAAAAGATATTTCAGAAATATAAAGAGTGTAAGAGAGGTGAGAGTGGACATCAGATTGCTGGAGAATGACGCTGAGTGATAGTAATGGAGAACAAAGAAATGGTGCATGTACTTAACAGGTATTTTGTGTCAGTCTTCACTGTGGAAGACACATGCAATATGCCTTAAATTTGAGCGTGTCAGAGGCACAAGTGGGTGTAGTTGCTATTACTAGGGAGAAAGTGATTGAGAAGCTGATAGGTCTAAAGGTCATCTGGTCCATATGGACTATGCCCCAGGGTTCTAAAAGAGGTTACTGAAGAGATTGTGGAGACATTAGTAGTGATCTTTGAAGAATCACTGGATTCTGGAATGGTTTGTAGGACTGAAAATTGCAAATGTCACTGCACACCTTAAGAAGGGCGATGTCAAAAAAAAAATGTATAAGCCAGTTAGCCTGACTTCAGTGGTAGGGAAGATGTTGGTTTCCTTGAAGGGAAATGTTGTCTGACAAATCTGTAAGAATTCTTTGAGGACATAACAGGTAGCATAGACAAATGAGAGTCAGTGGATGTTGTTGGCTTAGACTTTCAGAAGTCCTTTGATAAAGTGCTGCACAATGAGCTGCTAAACAAGGTAAAAGTCCATGGTATTACAGGAGTCATACTAGCATTATAGAAGATTGGCTGATTGGCAGGAGGCAAAGAGTGAAAATAAAAGGGGGCTTTTTCCTGGTTGGCTGCCAGTGACTAGTGGTGCTCCATAGGGGTCGGTGTTAGGACCGCTTCTTTTCATGTTGTATGTTAATGATTAGGATGACAGAAATGATGGCTTTGTGGCCAAGTTTGTGGTTGATACAAAGACAGGTGGAAGGGCAGATAGTGTTGAGGAAGCAGGGAGTCTGCTGAACGACTTGGAGAGATTGGAAGACTTAGCAAAGCTGGGGCAAATGGAATATAGTGTAGGGAAGTGTATGGTCATGCACTTTGGTAGAAGGAATAAAGGTGTAAGATGAACTGTTTCCACTCCATTTCTCAGGTTCAGAGGTAAATGAAGAATCCAGTATGAGATCCACAGATGGAATGGAAGGATCTTACTGGTGTGTGTGAGAAAGTTGTGATTTTGCAAATACTTCCTGCTTTGCCAATGGCCTTCGGTTCAAGGTGCTTAGTACCTTATGGTGTGCTCCATGCTCCATTTTAAAGATAGTCATAGGGTAGGCATTCCCATATGAGAATACTACACTTCTTTGGAAAGGCATTTTCTCTTCTTGGGAATCTCTTCCTGTGGTGCAGCTTGGAGTAGAGATCTTGGTTATGGAATCTGGCATCAGGAATACAATGTGTGAAGTTCAACTCACTGGAGTTGGCCAAATGCAGTCAGAGTCTTGAGATGGCGATGTTAGCCCGTCAGAGGATGGTTTGCTTATTTTACCGACTTGGAGGATTTTGCGAAGAAAATATTAGTGATAATTCACCAGTGCTTCCGGGTGCCAACTGTAGAATGGTCATGTCTCTAAAGCATGTAAGAGAATGAGGTTCACTGCTTGGTAGACTTGATTATAACATACAACCATAACAATTACAGCACGGAAACAGGCCATATTGGCCCTTCTAGTCCATGCCGAACGATTATAGACTTGGTAGCTTGGTAGTGGTCTGGATTTTGAAGCTTTCTTTACTTCATTTGGTTAAGGGATGTGCTAGTGAACAGAAAACATTTGTGAATTTTGTCTTTGGTGTCTTTCGTCACAGAGGTCACTGGTGAGATACGGAAGGTCATTTTTAGTATCTGGATTGTCATGTGTTGTGTGGTAGAGGCAAGCTGCTGATGGTCCTTTTTCTACCGAAGGTTTCATGGAAGAGTTTCCGTTACAATTTAAGAATCATTGATGACTTGGAACTTGGTTTCTAGGTGTGATATGTACATAAGAGGACTGTGCTTTGTAATGCAGTGACAGAGTAAAAAATCTGCCCATTTGATTTTAGGCCTTTTGTATCTAATCTTTCAGCAAACAAGGAGAACAACTGTGAATATATTACCTCATGACTATTAAGTTTACATATAGAATACGTACCATGTTGGATGGGCAGGGCAGTGAGCTAGGTGTCAGAGAAAATATAATTAATGTTCAATGTTATCAGAAGTTCAGGACTATATTTCTTACTACTTGCCATGAAATTGAAAAGACTGGAAAAAGATCAACCACTCTGGAGACAGAATAAGCTGAAATCTAATTCCTATGAAAGGACCCAGTAGCTGGTATTTTTGGACTTGGTCACGGATTATAATGTCATCTTTAGCTCAAATAGACTGTAAATACATGGGGGGGGGGGAGATGATTAAACCTAATTTACTGCTGGCACACTGGGGGAGTAATAAAACGCTTGTCTGAAATAAACTGTTCATACTGCTGCCTCAGCGTATATATAGATATACACTAACTAATCTTATATAGCATGAAATATTGTCTTGCCTCATGTATTAAAGGAATGGCCATTTCTTTTAAATAAATATGACGCAGTTCAGCTTTTTCACTATTTATTTGCTAACTTTCTTGCTCAGGTTGAGCAGATTGCTAAGTATTGATTGTTGAATATTGAAAACTATAAGGTGAATATAATGCAGCTACTTAAACAGATGCAAAACAATTAGGTTATGGGGTAATATTTATATTAAAAATCACTAAAAAGATGACATTTTATACACAGTTCAATGTTTTAATGTGTAGCTCAGTAGATTTTAAAAATTCAGTAATGAAAAACCATGGACTCAGATAATCCATTCAAATGGAACATGGATGAAGTTTTAAATTTGACCGTTCTATAATTTTCCCGAATAGTTCAATATTTCATTAGTTCAAGTGACTTATATTCTGGCTGTTTCTTCCCTAATTTGAGATCAGGATGAAATCACATCTGAGCAGTCACTGTTGATTTCACAACATGCTATCATTGGTAAAGCAACTGGTATTCCAGGAAGCTTAGACATCAAATGCGCAGAGCAGTCTGAAGGACAGGATGTTTCCCCTGAGTTGTGTAGGGAAGTTGACGAGTCTACTGGGTGAAGCTCTTCCTTTTGAGATTGTTGTTACAACTGGTGCAGTGCATAAAACGACATTGTACATTTCCGTTTGCTGTGTCCATTGACTATTCCTTTGCGTTATTGGTTTTCTTTGCATGACTTGCACACAACAAAGAAAACCGTTTTTTTTTAAAAGACTGTCAGAACTGACGTACTTGCTACAGTAGAGATAATAGACAATAGGTGCAGAAGTAGACCATTTGGCCCTTCGAGCCTGCACCGCCATTCTGAGATCATGGCTGATCATCTACTATCAATATCCGGTTCCTGCCTTGTCCCCATATCCCTTGATTCCCCTATCCATAAGATACCTATCTAGCTTCTTGAAAGCATCCAGAGAATTGGCCTCCACTGCTTTCCGAGGCAGTGCATTCCAGACCCCCACAGCTCTCTGGGAGAAGAAGTTTTTCCTTAACTCTGTCCTAAATGACCTACCCCTTATTCTCAAACCATGCCCTCTGGTACTGGACTCTCCCAGCATCTGAAACATATTTCCTGCCTCTATCTTGTCCAATCCCTTAATAATCTTATCTGATGTAATCAGATCCCCTGTCAATCTCCTTAATTCCAGCGTGTACAAACCCAGTAACCATTGCACATCAAACCATTAGTCTTGGTAGAATCCGTCTTCAGCTGGCAATTTAAGATTAAGTTACTAGACCAGTAATCCGGAGACCTGGATACAGCAATCTAGAGATTGAATTTCAACATCACAGGCACAAAATTTAAAGTCTTTTAATAATACAGAAATTTAAAAATCATAATTGGTATCAATAAAAAAAATTACTGGATTGTTGTAAAACCTGTTCATTTCCACTGATGACTTTGAGAGGAAGCCTGCCTCCCATTCTAACAAAAGGTCTCGGCCCAAAACGTCGACTGTACTTCTTCCTATAGATGCTGCCTGCCTGCTGTGTTCCACCAGCATCTTGTGTGTGTTGCTTGAAGTTCCAGCATCTGCAGATTTCCTCATGTTTGCCTGCCATTCTTTTCTGGTCCGGCTTGTTTGTGACTCCAGATCTCTCAGTGCGGTTGAACGTTGGCCAAGCAAGTCAGCTGGTTGTAGTGTTACTGCAAATAACGAACAAAATTAAATAGAGCACCTGATGCTGACCTAAGCACCGAGTTCAGCCAGAGAAAAATCATCCTTCCCCTAAGGCACGTGAAGAGCGGTCTTTAAATGGGCAGAGTTATCCCACAGACCACTCAAGCAGCACCTACATAAAGCTGCCACAGAATAGTACCTTACAGCAAATATGCCAGAGGCATCCATCCCAGTTTATAAAAGGATGCTGTTCCGCACGCAGCTTAGAGTATAGTGGCGTTGAGATGGGCAATGTCAGTGATGGATACTCATGTTGCCTTTAGAACCTATTGTTTAGGCAAAAGTAATCAAGTAAGTCCCTTGAGGAATTTAGCAAGTATAGAAGATCATTTAAGAAGGAAATTCAGGAGGGCAGACAGGTCATAAAATATACTTCACAGGTAAGATTAAGGAGGATCCTAAGCAATTCTGTAAATTTATCATACTATACATTTTAGATTTAGAGATACAGTGCAGAACAAGCCCTTCCATCCTTTTGAGCTGCAACACCAACACCACCCCCCCCCCAAATTTTACCTGAGCCTAATCACAGGACAATTTACAATGACCAATTAACCTACTAACCAGTATGCCCTTGGACTGGGGATAGGAAGCAGAGCAGCTGGAGAAAATCCACATTCTCCATGGGAACAATGTACAAACTCTTTACAGGAGACACTGGAATTGAACTCTTAACTCCACACAACATCCCGAGCTATAGTAATGTCGGGCTAACCACCACACTACTACAGCACAAGAGGATAGCCAGAGAAACTGTGGGTTCCTTTTAAGATCAAAAAGGTCATCTGTGTGTGGAGCAGGCATTGTAGAGGAGGTCCTAACTTGTCTGTATTTACCAAGAAGGGAGTCATGGATGATCAAGTTCGGGGAGGAATATACTGATGAAAGTTTCATTTTTTTCAAAACATGAGTGGATCATTCTCTGGGGCCCAGTGAGATCAGTCCCAAACTGTTATGGGAAACAAAAGAGATCACTGGGGCTCTGATAGAGATTTTATTTTTTGCATCCTTGTTAGGTGCCAAAAGATTGGAAAATAGCTAACATTATTCCTTTATTTAAGAAGGTCAACAGGGATAAGCCGCATACCTACAGAATGGTGAACCTTACACCAGTTTCAGAAAATTACTGAAAAATTCTAAGCAACAGGATTTATGTTCATTTAGAAAGACAGGGACTAATTTGGGAAAGTCAGCTTGACTTTATGAGGAGGAAGTTCTATCTCAATAATTTGACTTGAGTTCATTGAGGAGGCAAACTAATCGACTAATTAAGGCAGGGCAGTAAATGTTATCTATATGGACTTTGGTAAGGCATTTGACGAGATCCCGCGTGATAGTGTAATCAAAGCAAGCTGGAAGATTGGGTCCAACATTGGATTGGTGACATGAAGCAGAAGCAAGAAGCCTGAAGGCTGTTTTTTTTTTACTCTCTCTCTGATTGGAAGTCTGTTATAGTGATGTACTAATGCCTGAGAACTTGTAGGAACAACAGTGGCAGGAAATAGAATCATCTCCAAAATGGAGTCTATCCAAGTTCCCTTTGTATTCAATGGTGTTAGAATAACTAAGTCCTCCATCATTAGCAGAGACTCAACTAGATCAATCAGAAACTCAACCTAGAAACTTGGAGGCTGGTTAATCTGCAGCAAGAGACTCATACCCTTCCAACCAACTATGAGTGCAGTGGATTGGTGCACTCTAGAACTCTAGAATCTCAACACCACCCAGCACAAAGCAGAAAATATTTGACTGTTGTCCCATTCACTAATCTAAGCATGCATTCCATCCACTACCAGCATACTGTGGCAGCTGTGTGTACAGTCTACAAAATGTATAGCAGATCCTCACCAAAGTTGCTCAAACATCAACTCCTCTATCATCAAGAAGGGTAAAGGCAGCCAATGTATGGGTGCACCTGCATTACTAAGTTCCACCAAGCTTGTCATCAGTACTGTGTCTAAATTCCAGATCTCCCTCCTCCGCAACAATTCCAGAAGGCAGCTCACAATCACCTTCTTGAGGGTAGCAAATGCTGACCCTATCAGCAATGCCAGATCCTGAAAACTGAATAAATAAAAATATATTAACTACTCAGAATACCAATGCTCAGCGGTTTGCATTTGTTTTTCTTCCAGTTAAGGCAATGATGTATTAATAATTTTCAAAACAAACCTTATAAATTTCTTCTATTTTTTTTTAAAAATGATACTTCACTCATTCCAGTTGTAGCTTAATTTGAGTGTGAACACGTATTTGTCTGTGAACAGCAAGCAGCAGCTGGGATCCATTTCATTAATAACTGATATAGAACTAAAGACAGACGAGGCATATGTGGCATGTACTCATTTTTTTTTTTGGCTTGGCAATTACGGAACAGAGATGAAAAAGAAAACACATTTGGTTTGAATAAGTGAACATTCCCATAAAAATATTACACAAATTTCATGATACTTTACTGAGATAAAACCAGAAAATTTTAGTCATCCATGCTATTTATAGTAAAATAAAGAGCCTTCAAGCTGACTTGACAATATAAGCCTGCATCTGTCAAAATATTCTGCCACTGAAAAGCAGGCATCACTTTTCCCAGGATTTCTCAACAATTTAGAGACTAAGGAATATACTCTTACATTCCTTAACAAGTTAGACCTGGAGCAGAATCATTGAAATTTCAATGGAGTGTATGGGACTGTGGAAAAGAAAGCAATTTTTTAGTATTTGTGTCTAACTCTATTTTAATCCTAAACGTTCTTATTTTATAAATCTTCAGATTCTTTTATTTATCAGAACTACATCAAAACATGCAGCAAAATGCATCGTTTGCATTAACAACCAACACATTTTAAAGATGTGCTTGGGACAGCACACAAGTATCACCGCACAGTCCGGTGCCAACGTAGCAGGCCCACAATGTTCTGCAGAACAACAGCAATGAAACAAGATGGCTTAGCTGTTTTTTTTAGCTTCATAAGGATGGTTTTGGGGACAGAGAAGACCGTTAGCAGTCAGGCTTGTATTGTCAAGTCAGCTCGATACATTCGAAAACTTACAGCACAATACAGGCCCTTCAGCCCACAAAGTTGTGCTGATGATGTCCCTACCTTAGAAATTACTAAGGTTACCTATAGCCCTCTGTTTTACTAAGCTCCATGTACCTATCTAAAAGTCATTTAAAAGACCCTATCGTATCCGCCTCCACCACCATTGTGGTAGCCCATTCCACGCACTCACCACTCTGAGTAAAAAAAAAACTTACCCCTGACACCTCCTCTTTATTTTACTCAAAATGGCATGGATGACTAAAAGAGACATAGATGTGAGGAATTAGAGGTCAAGCCGGATTCTAAGGTCTCTGCGCAGCATTTGAAGGCCAGCAACAATGTAGACAAAGGACGTTGGTGGATGGGTATCTACTTAGCAAGTGAGTTCTCCTCCGTGCTCCTGACTGCAGTTTACATACCACCAAAGGCTGATGTTAAACATGCATCAATAAACAGCCTACACCAACACCTTTCAAATCATTGCCAGAGATTCCCTGAGAAATCTCTGCCCAGTTATCATCAACATATCACCTGCAGCACCAAGGGTCCCAAAACACTTGGCCACTGCTGTAATACCATAAGGAATGCCTACTGTTCGATGCCTAGACTGCATTTTGGGGAAATCTGACCATCCGGCTAGCCTCCTACTTGCATACAGACAGGTGGAGGCTAAAGAGCAAAGCTCCAGAGGTAAGGACAGTGAAGAAGTGTTGCAGGAGGCAGAGAAGTGGCTATGGGACTGCTTTGGGTCAGTGGACAGGGCCATGTTAAAAGAGTCATCAGAGAATCTGAATGAATATGCCACAGTTGTCACAGACTTTATAAAGTCAGTTGTGTCCCCACAAAATCACTTAGAGTCTTCCCTAACCAGTAGTCCTGCATGAAGCAAGAGATCTGCTGATCAGTGGCGTTCAGGCCTGGTGACCAAGTAAAGTACAAGAGACCCAGCAATGACCTCTGGAAAGCCATCCCACAGGTGAAGTGGCAATTCTGAACCAAACTGAGTTTTTCTACCTGTGGAGGAGATGATGTTGCCAGTCTGAACTGACTGGGATCTGCAAGTGAGGAAATTGGCACAAGAAGGTAGTGAGGCCTAGGTTTTGCAGCTTATTGATTAGTTTTTAAATGATGATGGTATTGAATGCAGAACTGCAGTCGATGAAGAGCATCCTGATGTAAGGATTTTTGCTGTTGAGGAGTTCCAGGTTTGAGTGAAGGGACAATGAAATGGTGTCTGCCGTTAATCTGTTGCGATGGTAGGCAAAATAGAGCAGATCCAGGTGGCTCTTCAGGCAGGAGTTGTTGTGTTCTGTCATGAACCTCTCAAAGCAGTTCATAACAGTAGATGCAAGTGCTATTGGACCATCGTCATTGTGGCAGGTTACAACATTCTTCTTGGACACCAGTATAATTGAGGCCTGTCTAAAGCAGGTGGGTACCTCAAACTGTCAAAGTGAGAGGATGTCAGGGAGCACTCCAGCTAGTTGATCAGCACAGTTCTTTAGTACTTGGCCTGGTACCCGGTCTGGGCCAGATACACTCCATGGGTTCAGCCTCCCGAAGGATGCTCTCATGTCAGCCTCAGAGACTGAAGTCACAGGGTCATCAGGGCTGTGGGAGTTCGTGAAGGTGCTGGCGCATTTTGTCAGTCAAAGCGAGTAAGGCATTGAGCTTATCTGGAGCACCCTGTTGGCACATATGTGATCTGGTTTTGCTGTGTAGTGGGTGATAGCAGTCAAGCCCATTATAGTTTGGTTCAGAATTGCCACTTCACATGTGGGATGGCTTTCCAGAGGTCATTGCTGGGTCTCTTGTACTTTACTTGGTCACCAGGCCTGAACGCCACTGATCAGCAGATCTCTTGCTTCATGCAGGACTACTGATTAGGGAAGACTCTAAGTGATTTTGTGGGGACATAACTGACTTTATAAAGTCTATGACAACTGTGGCATATTCATTCAGATTCTCTGATGACTCTTTTACTGATGACTGTGAGGCTAAGCACAACTCTAATACTATATTTAAGTTTGCTGATGACAGCACTATCATTGGCCAAATTAAAGATGGTGATGAATCAGCATACAGAAGGGAGATTGAGAATCTGTCTGAGTGGTGCCACAATAACCTCTCACTCAATATCAGTAAGACCAGAGAGCTGATTATTGACTTCAGGGGATGGAAGACAGAGGACTATAATCCAGACCCCTTTGGGGGTCAGAGATGGAGAGTGTAGCAACTTTAAATTCCTCAGCATTATCATTTCAGAGGATCTGTGCTGGGTCCAACATACAAGTGCCACTACAAAGAAATCACAGCAGAGCCTCTCCTTCCATAGAAATTTGTGAAGTTTTGGCATGTCATCTGAAACTTTAACAAACTTCTATAGATTGCGGAGAAGAGTGTGCTGACTGCTTGCCTCACCACCTGGTATGGAAATCCAGAGTTTGAGGCCTGGAGTTCAGTGTTCCGTCATCGTCAAGTCCTGGTGTCAATACCAAAATTCAAAGACCAAATTCGATTGGAACCCCGAGGCTGATGCCCAATGGCCAAAGCCCTGGGTCAATGAGTCCTCTGTGGAAGTTGGAGGCCGATGTCTGCAAGTCCAGTGGAGGCTGGAGGCCCTTTTTGGCCTGGAGCTGGAGGATTTTCTGTGTGTGGGTGGCTAGATGGAAGGGAGAAGAGGAGTTTGATTTGTTACTGTTGTTCAGCTGAAAGCTGTGGGCATGCTATGCCAGTATCAGATTCTGTGGCAACACTTGCAGGCTGTCCCTGGCACATCCTCTGTCATTTGTTAACATAGACGTTGCATTTAAATGTGTGTTTCAATGTACATGTGATAAATGAATCTCAATCTTGCAAGTATTTATATATAATTTTCAAAAATTGTTAATGTTCAGAGACATTTTAAGAATTCCGATCACTCTCACCTATCAAAGCTTCCAGAGATGGTCCTTAAAGCTCATCCACAGCTTATCCTATCCCATCGCATCAGTAGGATAGACTTCCCTCTCCTGATTGAGCTGGTTCAGAACTAGGGAGAATGAAAGTGTCATTATGTATAACTGGTTCAGGTCAGCAAGGCATGACTTATTGTATTTGACACTTGCCTGCTTGTATGGGGTAGGTACTGTCCATTTCTTATTGTATTACTGAGAAGCACCTTGAGAAACATCTCCAAGTTAAAGCAGCATAGATTTTATTGGTTGTAATCTGATATTGACTTACTGAGAACAATATAGTTTCCTGAACTACAGTTTATCTGGTAGTGTTTAAATTCCAGCATGGTTAAAAGAATGATTTGTTGAAAAACTTCCATCTTATTTGGATTTCAACTAGTTTCACTCTCTAGTTGCTGCGAAAGTTCAGATGATTTCACAAACATACTTTGAGGTTAGTTTTGACCAGTTGATGCAAGTGAATCATTATTTGCCTTCTATGTGCTTATTTGAATTATAATTAAAGTATTAATTGGTGGAATTAATATTAATAGAACTAAAAGCTCCAATACAGATGAATGGTTTTTGAATAATGATAAAAAACTAATTTAAAATAATAATTGCATAAGTTACATTTATAGTTACATACTTTAATATAGAAAAAATCCAAATCCTGTATTTATAAATGGCAAACTGGTCACTCTGTTAAAGATAATCCTGTTCCACTATCCATATACCACCCCATACACTCACACATTCCCTCTCACCCTCCCTCACTCTCCTTCCAGCTTTCTTTTTATAATCCATCCAAGTTATAAAAAAGTTAACAGTAAACTGGAGGAGGAGTGTATAAGTGAGAGGATCAAAATCCTAATCAAGGAAATGGCTTTAAGCAGGGAAATCCAGAGGAACAACTTGTGTGGCAGAAAATTAAATGATTAAGTAAGTTGATAATCTGGTGAAGGAAAGATAAAGGCTTGATAACAAGGCATGTTATAAATGCAGATATTATTTAATAATATGCTGAACAAAAGATTTGAAGGTGGATATGGATGATCGTGTGTAGACAAAAGTCGTTGGTAATAAATACAGAAGAGGAACGTTACTAATGAATCTGAAAATTTTGTGTTCTGTAGTGCTGTGTTCTAAAGTCACCCAGACCTATCATATTGAAAAAGTCTATCAGCATCATATGATACAAGAAGTAACCAATCAGTATTTTCATTGAATGAAGGCATTGCTTGAATTTATACCAGACTTCAATCACTAGGAGCTGGGATTCTGACAGACATTTTTCCTGTTCCCTATGCCAGGACATAAAGGGAAGGATGTGATGCATTAGTTGAGCAGAGTGGCCAGCTCCCATATGGAATATTGTACTCCGTGTTCTGCATCGCAGTGCAAGGAAGCTGCATTGGCTTTGAAGGAAGTAAAGACTGGCTCAGCTGATAATAAAATATAAAAGATTGAATCAGAAGAATAAATTGAATAAAGTTGGCTTGTGTCTTGCAAAACTTAAGACACCATATTTCCTCATTGCATATAAGTGATTATTTGGCCCAGCAAGTCTATGCCTGCTCATGCAACAGTAAGTAAGGAGGCATAGGATTCAAGGAGACCTTGTTTTGTGCATCCAGAACTGGCTTGCCCATAGAAGGCAAAGGGTAGTTGTAGATGGTTTGTGTTCTACATGGAGGTCGGTGACTAGTGGTGTTCTTTGTGATTTTTGGAGGGTTGTTAGAGGTTACAGTGGGACATCAATAGGATGCAGAACTGGGCTGAGAAGTGGCAGATGGACTTTAACCCAGATAAATGTGAAGTGGTTCATTTTATAATTTGAAGACAGAATATAATAAAAATGGCAAAGTTAAAAAGGTAATGGCTAGCACGAGGGGACATAGTTTTAAGGTGCTTGGAAATAGGTACCGAGGAAATGTCAGGGGTAAGTTTTCTCACGTGGAGAGTTGTGAGTGCGTGGAATGCACTGCTAGCGTTGGTAGTGGAGGTGAATACTCTATCTAGGAGGCTATTTAAGAGCCTCTTAGACAGGTACATGGAGCAAACAGTTTTAAAATCACGTCAGCTGCATGTGTTTGTGTTCAAAAAGCAGTGATTTTTGTCACTTGTGGTTCGCCAGAAATAAGCAGCAAGACAGTTCCAAATTGTTTTGCTCACTGTGGCTTCAAGCATTCAGGCGTGCAGATGCCAGAAATGGCAGGGAATGAAAAAGGTATAAGCAACCATCTTGAATGTTACAACGAATAGAAAGATTTGGAGGATGCAATGGTTGAAAGTATTGTATGAAGGCAGTCTATTATCATCTGTTCTAGGTGCTTGCATTGATTGTGTTCATTTTGTACGTTGGATTAATTTCTGTGTAGATAACTATTAGGTACTGATACACAGTTTTATAAGACTGTAATATGAATGTACTTTATGTAAATTATATATTTAAAATTATGTATTTTAAATACATAATTTGGTACTTGGGTTGTCTTCTTATTATACCTTTTTAGCTATTTCCATGAAACTTTGGTTAAATAGGGCAGCCACTTAATTGGGCCAAAATGTACTGGTCCTGATGTGTCCCATTTAACTGAAATCCTACGTAATACCTTTTAAATTTGTATTTAAAACAAAAAGTGGCTTGGAACAATGTAGTGGAAGGTGTTGATTAATTTGAGCTTGTGTTACTTTTTGTTTCAGGTTACTATAACAATACTACAAAAGTAGCTGTCAAAACTTTGAAACCAGGCACCATGTCTGTGGAAGCCTTCCTCGAAGAGGCTAATCTGATGAAAAAGCTCTTACATGATCGACTAGTGAGGCTCTATGCAGTGGTGACCAAGGGAGATCCAATCTACATTATTGCTGAATTTATGGGCAAAGGTCAGTTTGGACTCTAGAATTAAGTACAGAAAGCAGGCCAAATTTTTGAGGAAAACTATTGACCAGCTTTTAAAGTATGCTTACTGTGAAATAACCACATCCCTGATCTTGCTGGAATTTAGTACTGAATTAGAGTTATACAGCATAGAATCTGCTAAAGAATCCCAGTGAGGTGAGCAGCATCTTTGGATGTTTGACGTCGAGACCCTGCATCAGGTTGGAGAGGCAAGGGGAATGTCAGTATACGAAGTATGAAGGGCCATGGGGAGGGGGTTGGTGGAGTTTGATAGAGACAGGTAAGTGCTGGAACCATATGGGGGAGGGCAAGGGATGGAAGGCAGTAGGTGGATGGGTGTGTGTTCCCTAAAACTGAAAAATGCTATGTTGTTAACCATTGGAATTTAAGCCACACAAGTGGAATACGAGATGCTGTTCCATGCCATTAGGTAGTAAGCCTTCTGACTTGAGAAGGGTGCTGCAACTGACTAAGGAAGGGTTAACACTCTCAGCACCAGGATGCACTAACCCTGAGAGCAACAATTAGAATGATGCATATATATGGCTTATAAATTCTAAAAAGGCCATGTGCACATGTTGTATTTAAATCCAAAAATATCTGTGTTCTTCAATTTCCTATACTTAAGTAATTCTTCCAAATGGCAATCAAATACCAAAGAATTAAATGTTATTATATTACTTCAGAATTCACTTTAATTCATTGAACTAAAATATTTTAATTCCTGGGATATAAAGACTGAAGTTTTGCAAATAAACAATTATTTGCTGTTTTTGAGTCCTTTGTTCATTGAGTCCATGTTTTGGATCACAGGTAGTTTACTAGATTTCCTGAAGACTGATGAAGGAAGAAGACTTAGCTTACCAAAAATGATAGATTTCTCGGCACAGGTCAGTAATTCTATGGAACTAAGATAATACCCATTTTAAATGTTTAGTTTTGTACATTGTACAGAACACATCTTCTGTGTGCCTTTATATAAAGTGTGTTCAGTTTTTTTCCCCAAAGCCCTATATGTCCAAACAATATCAAACTGATGTCCTCCTTTCATTACCACAGTGATGGCATTTAGCTTTTTATCCCAGAAAGGTGCTTTTTTTTGTGGAATAGCAGTTCTCTTGATGACCATGGATTATGAATGCCAGGCTTTGTAAACATCAGGCATTTTTTTTCCATGGCTAATTTCTTGTCAAGATGCTTAGGCCAGCAGTTAAGATTGATGTTATTCCATGCTGTCACCCCAGAGCAAAATGTGCTCAAGCACAACATTCTCAGCGCCCGTCAGTAAAACGTCAATAGATTGTTGAACATGTACATTTGGTAATCAATGCCCAGATCTGTCCTGAATGTGTCTGTTGTCACTCCAACAACCACCAGCTGTATTTGCATGCCAGTAGCTTTCCATTCCAAAGAATTCATTATAATATTTAAATCCAGACCAGCACATTTGGGAATCAAATTTAAATTTATTGCTGAGTTTCCATAAATTCAAAGAATCTATTTAAATGGAGCCGACAGTTTTGACTACAGAAAGAGTCTGCTTTATGGAGAGATCCTAGTGAAACAGATGGAGATCAGCCAGGTTCTTTTCCCACCTCCCTCTCCAAAATGCAGTCTTCCCCTCACTTCAACTCAAATAGGACCAACTTCAGTTACCTTTTGCTAGGAAACACATCACTTTGGCTAGAATACAACATTTTAAAAAGGATGAGCTGCTGCTGTTAAATTTGGCAGAATCTGTGTTCCTGGAGTTTTCATCCATCTCCCAGCACAATACTATGCTTTCATTTTGCCACTTAGTCTTCCTTCTCCTACACCTCCCCCCCAACCCGAGCCCTGCTCCATCTACCTCTACATTCCAGCCTCCCCATAGTGGTCTGGTACTAATGGGCCGGCTGAATTGTTCAGCAAAAAATCTTTGTGGCTGGAGTTCATTCAAGCATTTCTGAATGTTCCTCCTTCCCATTTATATTCCTTTCCTCTGTCGATGGCATTAACCTGTATTCAAATAGGTTTTCATAAGTGTCAGACATTTTCCTTTGTCTCAAAATGGCAGAATGTCAATTACTAGAGTATACAGCTATGAGAGAATCACAACAAAGCAATGAAGGCTAAGGTGACAGAAGATGAAACTATGATGTCAACATTGTACTCTTAATCCACAGGTTCTCAATTAGTTGTAGTGATCTAGCTAAATCCATGTAGACAGAGGGGCAAATGGCTAAATAGACTCTATTCCATTTTTCTTTATGATATAGGTAAAGGCCATTCAGTCAATGCTTGTTCACAGAGCAATCCCATTTCCCAACTAATTTTCCCTGGTCATTTATTACCATTCCTATTAATTCTACTCACTTCCAGCAGGGGCAACTTTATAATGGCCAAATAACCTGCTAAGCTGAAGATACTTTGGGGATGTTTAGGGAATCAGAGCACCTGGAGTACACTCACACTCACACTCACACTCACACTCCATAGAAACAGCACCAGAAGTCTGGATTGAACTGAGGATTGCTTTACCTCAACCAGGAGTGCCCATGTATACCTGTTGTATTTTCTTGCTCCTCGTTAAGGTTTTTAATTGATTAGTGGGGTTAAAAGACCAACAATTATTTCTCATGCCAAATTGTCCTAGAGCACATCATGGTGAGCTGCCTCCTTGGACCACTATGGTCCTTCTGGTGAAGGTATTCCCACAGTGCAATTGGGTAGGAAATTCCAGAATTTAGGACCAGTGATGTACTTCCAATTTAAGATGGCGTGCAGCTTGTGGAGTCTGCAGGTGGTGATCACAGAGTCAAAGAAAGAAACAGCATAGAAGTAGACCCTTTGTCCTATTGAGTCCACTCGGACAATTAACCATCACTTACACTAATCCTATATTAATCTCACATTACCATCAGTCCCCCCTAAATTTTATCACTCACCCGCATGTTAAGGGCAACTCACAGTGGCCAATTAAGATACCAACCTGAAGTCTTTGTGGAATGAAACCAAGGCGCCTAGACGAAAATCAGATGTTCACAGGAAGAACGTGCCAACCTCACACACCCAGCAGCTGAAGTCAAGATAGAACTCAGTCTCTAACACCGAGGCAGATCTATCAGCTGTGCGACTATTATGCATCTGTTGTCCTAGTCCTACCTGCGATTGAGGTCACTGGAATTAGAGTTACTGTCAGGCCAGCCTGCGTGAATGCATTTTGTAGATGGTGCACAGTGTAGCCACAGTTTACTGGTGCTGGCAAGAATGTACATTAATGGAGCCTCGCTCCAGACTATTTGCTCTGTCCTAGATGGGGTCAAGTTGCTTGATAGTCATTGTCATTGCACTCACCCAGGCAAGTGAAGTGTATTCAATCATGTTCTTAATTTCGCCTTGTAGATAGTAGAAAGATATTGGGGAGTCAGAATATGTGCCACTCCTATTGTGTGGTCAGTCCAGTTGAGTTTCTGGTAAATAGTGATGTCTACACCCCCTCTCAGAACATTGGTAGTAGGAGCCTTGGCTATAAAAATGCCGTTGAATCTTGAGTTATTGGCCATTTGACAAATGAGTACACTGCTTTTTTTGTGGGACCTGGTTTGTTCATTATGTGGGAGTGTCTTTCCATCCAGCCATAAACCTTTCTTGTACAGGATCTGACAAAGTCTAAGAGTAATGGGAATCAATTAACTCACTAACAGGATATAGTGTTAATTATATCATCACCTCTCTCTTTTTCATAAATGTGCTTCCAGTCATTGGCTGAACTGATACCAGAATATCTTTATGAAATGGAAAAGGTTGAAACTCGAAAGCAAATTCTTTACTGTACTAACAGACCATCTACATTTGAAATCCTCACCTGGTTTTTGTTTAAAATCTCTACAATCCACCACTGATGATTTTTTGTTATTGTTTGGAGAAGTCAAGTCAGAAAAAGGATCAAACAATATTTCCTTATGTACTTGCACATCATATTCAGGAAGACTTCAATTTTCGGCCTAGGTTAACCTGAGAGAAAACAGAAGTTTTAAAATGTGCCCAGGACACAGCACTGTACTGATCCTTGCAATCATAACATTTGAGGCCTTTGTGAAGACACCCATGAATTCTCAATTTAGTATTTTGAAAACTGAGAGCCACTGGTTCCTAATAAAGCAGACACACAGTGTTTGTTCATGGTCCTCTGCTGCTGTAGCCCATCCACTTCAGGGTTTAACGTCTTTTCCCTTCAGAAATGTTCTTCTGCCCACCACTGTTGCAACACATGGTTACAGTATTTGACAAGGCATTTTAACTTGAGCTCACTGGGTGTTTTATTTTTGTTTTTTTTTTCCACACAACTCTCTGTAAACTCTAGAGACTGTTATGCTTGAAAAGCCCATGAGATACTCAAACCACCATCTGGCACCAACAATTGTTCCACTCTTAATGTCACATAGATCACATTTCTTCCTCATTTTGATGTTTGGTCTGAATGACAACTGAACCGCTTGGCCACATCTACATGCTTTTATGCATTGAGTTGCTGCCACATGATTGGCTGATGAGTTATTAATGAGCAGGTGTTGAGGTATACCTAATAAAGCAGTTGATGAGTGTATACCTAGAGTTTGTTATTATTGGTGAGGTTTCCATAGCTGTAATATCAGTTTTGCTCAGAAACACTATAAAGTTATCATGGAAAAAACTGTACAGCTTAAGTCCAGGTCACATGAAATATTAACCATAGGTAAGCTTTTTAAGAGAGTAGGGAGGTTGGAATTGGAATTCCAGAGCTTGTGACCACTCGATGTTGGTTAAACTTACCTTAGAATGAGTTAGGACATGAGTGGCAGATCTTTTGAGACAATGCAGCAGCTAATGTGTTAAAGGATTAAGTCTGGTGACAGAGTATAGATGAAGATGTTAGGCAGCAGAGGTCCAAGAAGAACATAAAGGATTGCCCTTGAGGGTTCCACCTTTTCCATTTGATTTACAACATCCTAGTATCAGTTCTATAGTTGTTGGAAGCACCTTTGTGAAAATGGGAATGATAAAAGATAGTGCATACTATGAATGAAGTTGATAGACTTGGAATACCATTCCCATAGTTTTGCAGGTGCTGATTTGTGGCCTTAAGCAATGGTGGGTATTCTTCTGCAGGAACAAGATTCCACAATTGTTCCCATCATTCCAGCAGGTTCTTCATAACTAATAGTAAATATTCCATTAGTGTTGATTTGCTGGACCATTGGATAAGTAGGGTTAATTCTCTGTCACCTTACTATAATTCAATAAAATGAGTAGAGCACTTTCTCTCCCTCAAGGTTTGATATTTTGAAGTTGATGGTGGGTCAGCCGTGGGGCTCTGTCTGTATTTTACTTTTGGTTTGTGTATTTCACCTTGAGGTACAGCAGATACCTAATAAAGTGGCCACTTAGAGTATTTCTGTATATTTACGGTCTTCTGCTGCTGTAGCCCATCCACTTCAAGGTTCAACGTGTAATGCATTCAGAGGTGCTCTTCAGCACACCATTGGTTTAACTAATTTGAGTTAGTTTCGCCTTCCTGTCAGCTTGAACCAGTCTGGCCATCTTCCTCTGGCCTCTCTCATATAGCAAGGCTTTTTTTGTCCACAGAACTGCTGCTCACTGGATGTTTTTTAGTTTTTCACAACATTCTCTGTAACCTCTAGAGACTGCTGTGTGTGGAAAATCCCAGGAGGTCAGCAGTTTCTGCCCCCAGAAGTCATTCCACGGTCAAAATCCTTAGCTCACATTCTTCCCCATTCTGATGTTTGGTCTGAACAACAACTGAACCTCTTGACCATGTCTGCATGCTTTTATGCATTGAGTTACTGCCATATGATTGGTTGAATAGATATCTGCATAATAAGCAGGTGCACAGACGTATCTAATAAATTCCCTACTGAGGGTATGCTGACTTTCATTGATTATTAAATATTTGAATTAAAATTCCTATTGTTGCTGAAATCCTTTCAGTTCCCTGCTGTTCCTCTCCCAATTTCCCTCGGGATCAATAAAGTATGTCTGTCTGTCTGTCTGACATCCACCAACCTCCTTATCCCACTCCCTGTAATCCTTTCCACCCCAGATTTAAAAGAATGATGCCTAAATTTGTTGGCCTGAGTGAGAGAGAAAGGTTAGGCATGCTAAGACTTTATTCCTTGTAATGTAGCAATCTGGGAGTAACCTTATGGAGATGCATACATTCATGAAGGGCATAGATAGGCTGAATACTCAGATCCTCCGGGGAAAGGAAAATAATGTAATGTGGAAAAGATTTAAGAGGCACCTAAAGACACTTGTTCACACAGCATCTATGAACTGATCCACCAGAGAAAGTAGTTGAGGTAGGTACAATAACAATATTTGAAAGTTATTTGGATCAATACATGGATAGGAAAGATTTAGAGGGATATGGGCCAAATCTAGAGTCAATGGGACTAGCTTAGGTGGACACCTTGGTTGGTATGGACCTGTTCCTGTCATGTGGTGCTCTGTGACTATTATTGTAACCATGCCTTCAGTCTGGAATTCCATCCCTAAATCTTTGACTCTTTACCTTTGTAAAAACAAAGCTTTTGTTCTCATTAACTTGTGTTTCTAACTTTCTAATATCTTTCCTTCAGTATTTTTTTGCTGTGTATATCTTTGACTATTAGAATGATTTTCTCCATTAATTGCAGTAAGCTGTTGTATATTAATGAAATTACAATTTCTCAGAATATTATCAAAATGCCAAAGATCTCCATGATCCTCTGGATACAATGTAATGAACAAACACAAATTAATATTCTATTCCTGAGTTATATTGCAAAAAAAAAATCAATCATTTGTTGTTGATACCTACTCAGTCATTTGGTCTAAATCAGGTCAGATGCCTCTCCTTCTCATAGCGAAATGGAGCTACCATTTCTTGCTTCTTGCTTGATTTGTCTTTAATAAGATTTTGTTGCTGTCCCACTTACTGGAAGTTTCACAGGCATTCTACCTTCCACGTGTGAGACAGTATGAAAGGCTAGAAGTGGTTTAAAGAGCAGAGGAAAATGTGAATTAGTAATTTTACCATTTTGCAACATAGTGTAACAAACAATTTAATACTGAGATATAGAGAGTACTATCATTTATATTTAGCTAAAATAAGGGCTAAGAGAAAGAAATATTAAATGAGAAATAAAATTGGACCAAATGGATATTGGAAGGCTGCGGTGTGCACATTAGTTTTTCATGTACAGTTATTACACCATTTAATTTAGACATGTGGCTCCTTGGAATTTCATGGTCATAGTGTCACAGTGACAAAGTGGTTTTGTGGTTGAAAGTTCTGATCAACTTGACTGCCTTACCATTGTTAATCTATTTTGTACTTACCTGTTGGTAAAGAATAACTGATGTATGGAGTTCATGTGTTAACGTTTCTCTGTTACAACATGAGCCCTTTCAAGTTAATGGGGTGAATGTTCCCAGGACATCAAAGTTCTATTTGGAGCCCACTGGGCTGCTTGAAGCTTTACTAATGTTAAGTCTATTACTTGTCAAGAGTTGGCAGCCCCACAAACCCATAACGGTGGTTGATTGTGCAAAAAAAGAATCTATTATCATATGTAACAGTAACTTCTACAGGTGTTCTGCAGATGATCTGCTTATAATATTGCCAAACAACACTGGGTTTTGAATCAGAGCTGCCAAGAGAATCTGAACGATGCACTTAACTTCCATTAGAATTTTGAAATAAAATCTCCCCATCTTCACATACAGTACAATTATTTCAGTAATTGTACTTTAGCCACTCCTTTATCACACAGATCATGCAGCACTTTATCTTTGGTGTCACCAGCTAAGCCAGCATTTGCTGGCCTTCCATAACTTCCAAGAAGTGGTAATGATTCTTTGTAGAGACTGTGAAGAGCCCTGGTAAAGATATAGCAGAGAGATGAAAGGGTGAGGATGATGTCATTGAGGTTTACCCCACTTCTTGAAATGGCCAATACTTGAGGGACAAACTATTGCTGCTGCACCTTCAAGTACGGGCCATTTCAAGCACTCCTGATGATGCAGAACTGTAATCCTCCACTCAGAATGGAATTTGTGCTCTAATCATTCTCGTGCCAACTTTCAAAGTTTGATCAGCCTGAAGGCCGAATCTATTTATCCATTGAAGGCAGAACACTTCTTTGTAAGTGACCTAATGTCATAACACTGGAAGAAGTCCAGAGTTAATGTTGAGGATTCTTGGAGTACTTTCTTCTGCCAATATACTATTTTGTTGTCAGCTGGGTTGGGTCCATCTTGGAATGGGATATGACAAAGAGCTCTGAGATGTTGGTATGATTATCAGGTGATTGCTTGATCTGCAACTATCCCCAGCAATTCATGAGGAGGACTTTGTAAGGATATTTGGACTGGTAACAACTTTTCCAGGGATCTGCTTTAATTTTTTATACCATGGACCCGTCTGGCATTCTGTTGAAGCCAATGGACAGATCCATTCTCACAATAATATATTTAAATATAACATAAGATGCATAGGATTACAAAAGAAACCAATGAATAGTTATCAAAATATTTTTTAAAACAATAGTGATATAGTACTATATATGCTTCTTCATTAACACATTAAATAATAAGCCTATACATTTAAAATATAGGCAAGTTCAAATCAAATTTTGTTTTTGTAAAAACATCAGTGTGACAGCTATTGTTACTTAGCTTCAATTAGAACATTAAACTGACAAAGCAACATACATGTCATGGTGGATATCTAATAACCGGGCTGCCCGATAGCTGACCAGCTACATCACACTACCATCAGCAGACTGGAAGACAGCGATCATGTTTGATCTAGCGGCAGGTCTAATTTTGAAGTAGTGATGAGTGTGCCATAAATTATATTTTGAGATATTTGTAACAACTGTAATGTGATATGAGAATATCAATGATTTCTATTGGTGACAAAATCACAGATACTGCTTATACTACTGTGGTTTGTTGCCTACATTCATAATTGAAGAAAACACTAAATTTCAGATAGAGGTTAGGGAAAATAAAGCCATCAATTTTTCCCCCATTGAAGCTCACAGTCCCCCTTGAACCTTTCCCCAAACCAACCCCCCCCCAAACAATTCCTGTTCTAGGAAACTATAGCTGGTAATGAAAGCAGTCATTGCTACACTAAAGTGACATTTTTGTAGGAAAAAATGCTTTTTGGAGTTCTTTAGTGCTTTAGAAAACATTTCTAGCCATTTCACCACTAATAATAATTTTGCTACTTCTGTTCAAACATGTCAGTTAGCAAAAATAACACTGTGATCACAATTTCCATTAGTACTTCCCAAAAGAGGAACTGGAAAAAGAGTGACGATGTGCTGTTCTCAATATCACTGAAGCGTACTGTATGTGAATAAGTACAGTTTCAAGGCCCTGCTACTTGATCAACATAGCAAAGCGTAAACTAGTCTACAACTGTAATAGATAAATCATTGCCTTCCCTCCCTCCCAACTCCTTTCCCATTCAGTCCCATTCTGGTGTTAAGAGGAGAGGAGAGGGAGGAATGAAATAAAACTCTGCAACACTGGAGGAGGGATTTCTTGAAACTCTTTACCAAAGGCTGCATCTGCTCATTTTTGTCCCCTTTAACCTATGGCAAAGCAGGCCTTGCATGTTTTAGGCAGGGTCTTCCTTAATCACACCCTCACAGAGATTGTATTACACTGCCAGAAATATGCAAAAAAAGATTTACTGAACTTTAGGAAGCAGAGATATTGAAAGGGTTTCCATTTGACTGTGCAGTTTCTGTAATATCCTCTTTCTGAATAAAGACAAGTTTTTCACTTACATGCTTTTGTGTACTAAGCAGAGCACAGGAGTATAGTTCCTGCCATAGAGAAATAGATTCTGTAGTTGAGCAACACACAGAAAATACTGGAGGAACTCAACAAGTCAGGCAGCATCTATGGAGGGAAGTAAGTAGTCTAAGGCAGACACCCTTCATCAAGACTGGAAATGAAGGGGCAGAAGCCAGAATAAGATGATGGGCAGAGGGGAGGAGTACAAGCCAGAAGGTGCTAGGTGGGACTACACGAGTGGGTAGGTGGGTAGGGAAGTGGGAATGATTTGAGAGGCTGGGAGGTGATACATAGAAGAGGGGAAGGGCTGAAGAAGGAATCTGATAGGAGGGGACAATAGAGTAAAGGGAATGGAACCAGAGGGAGATGATGAGCAGGTCCTGAGGCAGGAGAGGGAAGAGAAGGATTTGAGAGGGCCACCAGAATGAGGAAAGACAAAGGCACCTGCATCAGCCTCAACTATGCCTGCCTTTTCATCAGCTAAGTGGGATCAGTACATGTTCCAAGCCTACATTGGCAACTCTCCTCAACTCTTTCTCCACCACATTGACAGCTGCACTGGAGTCACTTCCTACACCTATGCTGAGATAGTCAATTTCATCAATTTTTCCCTCCAACTTCCACCCAGCTCTAAAATTTACTTGATCCATTTCTGTCATCCCTCTCTTCTTTCTTGATCTCTGTCTCCATCTCCAGAAACAGAATATCTATGGATATCTTTTACAAACCCACTGACTCTCACATGTATCTTGACTGTACCTCTTCCCAATCTGTCACTTGTAAAAATGGTATTCTCTTCTCCAAATTCCTCCGGATCTACCTCATCTGTTTCTCAGGATGAGGCTTTCCATTCCAGGGATCCTGAAATGCCCTCTTTTTTTCAGTAGTGCATTTCCCTTCCACTACTTTTGATGTTGCTATCACCTGTATCTTCTCCAGCATGTCTGTCCTCACCCCAGTCCCACCAACACAACAGGATTAGAATTCCCCTTGTCCTCACCTAACACCCCACAATTCTCCATATCCAACAGATTATTCTCCACAGCTTCTGCTATCAACAGGGTCCCGCAACAAAGCACATCATTGATTCTCCTGCACCACCCTGCTTTCTTCATGAATCCTTGGCCCACTCATCCCCACCCACAGATCTCCTTCCTGGCACTTAACCCTCAACCATGACAAGCACCATACCTCCTTCCTCACCACCATTTGGGGCCATAAACAGTCTTTCCAGGTGATGTGGTGCTTCATTTGCGAGACAGCCTATGCAGATTGGGAGACTGCTTCGTCAAGCACATATGCTCTGTCCACCACAAGTGCCAGGATCTCCTAATCACCACCCATTTCACTTTCCATTCCCACATGGACACATCTGTCCATGGCCTCCTACACTGGCACAATCAGGTCAATTGCAGTTTGGAGGAGCAGTATCTCATATTCTTTCTGGTCATGGCCTGCAGCATGATGGAATGAACAACAATTTCTCTAACATCCAGTAATCACTCATCTCTGTTCTCCAAATATCCCCCACTCTCAGCCCTTCTCTTCCCCTCCCCCACACTCATGGCCTGTCTGTCATCTCCCTCTGGTTTCCCACTTCGTTCTCTTTATTCCATGGTCTACTCTCCTCTCATATCATTTTCCTCCTCTTTCAGCCTCTGCAACCTGTAGCTTCTCATATCATTCCCTTTCTTCTGACCTCCCACCCACCTCCCCCTCTCATTTGGTCTCACCCACCACTTGCCAGCTTCTGCTCGTCTCCCCCCCCCCCCCATCTCATTATTCTGGCTTCTGCCCCTTTCCTTCCCAGTCCTAAAGAAGGGCTTTGGCCCAAAACTTTGACTTCTTATTCCCCTCCAGAGATGCTGTGTAGCTCCAATATTGTATGTATGTTGTTCATAGTTCCTGCCATGATGTGATAATCCAAATGTGCCTTGCAGTTTTAGAGTTGAATGAGGGCAACTATCCATTTGAATAAAATATGGAAATAGAGCATTATTTGTCAAAATCATTGCAATATTTGCCTTAATCAATATTTCAACATTTTTAAAAATAATTGCAACTTATTTTCTTCTTATTTAAAAAAAAACAGGATAAAATACATGCTCACAGAAAAGGCTGCCAGAAGTTACATGGGTGCTGGTGACAGGCTTCAGCCTGAAACCTGGACTCTTTATTCCTTTCCACAGATGCTGCCTGACCTGTTGAGTTCCTCCAGCATTGTGTGTGTGTGTGCGCGCGTGTGGGCTATTCTGGATTTCCAGCATTTGCAGAATCCCTTCTGTTTAAAGTAGTTAGATCTTTCTCAACGCTTTTCTGAAACTGTTCATTCAAACTGGGGTAGAGTTCTAAAGATATAGGAAGACAGCATATTTAAAAACATTTTTTTTTCCTGTGGCAGCATAGATGAGATCACTATTGATTTCGAGGAGCTCATAGAATTAACACAATAGAGTCATACCTGATACCTCTAATAGAAGTTTATACCTATTAAGTAACAACTTGAACTAGATTGATTTTGCCATTCTTAATCATAGCTTTGTGCTACTACCCCAGGCTGGTGTACCATACTGTAACTAACAACAGAAATTAACAATCACATCCGGAAACTTTAGAACAGGGTAATTCAATAACACTTCTCAGTATATTTTACCTACAGATATTATAGGCACACCATACCTTTTTAGTTGAGGAGCATGAGAAATAGAATCCCAAACCCCGATGTAATTGTTGTCATCAGAGTTGCCTTGCTTCTTGTAAATGGTCATGATTATAATATCTGAGTTTTCCTGGTGTTTCCTCTACCTCCTGGATATAGGAATAAGTGATAGATCTGTGACTAAAGTTTCCTTCTACCATGTTTTAGCATCATGCTTATATTCTATCTGCTCATCGTGCCTTCTAGTTTTCCAGCTGGCACAACGCCTTTTTGACAGATTATCATTCAGAGTAGCAGAGAGGTCAGGGTGAAGAGTCTGGTGTGGAATTCAGCAGAATGCATTCTTTTCGAGGAAAAAGTTATGATGGAGAAGCTCTTTCACGTGTTCCTTTCAACAGATGCTATCTTCTTCTCTGTCCTTGAAAAGTTCCCCTTTCCTCTTAGTTCTAAAACAAAGAGGTCCCTTAGATGCTTTAGCCAAGGGTAATCTTATACGCACTGTAGATTCTGCACATCATGGTTATCAGTAAATTGCTGGACCCGTTACATACTGTCTATCCACCATCTGAGCTTTAGGTTGTTGAACCTTCTGATGGAACCTTGTATTTGATTCTGATTAGAGCTATCATCTTTCCTTTGAATAATGATGGAAGTTCCAATCCAAATTTTTAGCAAAACAATTGCCAAGGTAACATGAAACTGGTAGTCCATGAAGTTGAAGCAAGTAACTTAATGTGTGATGTTTCATGCAGGAAATCATTTTCATCCAAGCGACTTTGTAACTTTAAACTCGGTACACTTGTTTTCTGCATTATTGCGGGGTAAATTAGTTATACAGCATCTACAATGTTACGTTTTTTCTCTTCCTCAGAGGCTCTGAGCTGCTGAAATTTTCCAGCATTTCTGTTCTCAGTTTAGATCTATAATTATATCCTTTTCTTAATTATTTGAAAACATCCACAAGTAACAGATTCTGTCACTAATTATGCAAAAGTATTCTCCCGTCTATTAGAAGCTTCTCTTGGATTTAACTGCTGTTTTCCATTTTATATTGAGATTTATAGAATAAAAACAAAGGGGACTGACTACATTTCATGGGCTGAGCCTTCCTAATTCTTTAAATGCAATTTTGACATTGCATACAAAGTCTTTCAATGCTCTTTCTTGTACAGTGGATGATTAAAGTTCCTGTTTCCTTTGCTTGCTCATTGTATATCGTAAAACAAAGAGTGGATCAATAGTGCATTAAGCACACTGATGTTATTTAATCCTCAGTTTTCCATTTTAATCATCATTACCATTCTACAGTATTTTCCTTGCTCAATTAAATCCTCCTGTGAATTGGTATAGCAAATCGGGTTACTTTGCAGCCAGCAGATCTATTGTTTACTATTTTACGTGGCCCTACTTTGTTGATACGGCAACCCCTAAAATGTACTTTGCTCTCTTGTAGATTGCAGAGGGAATGGCATACATTGAAAGAAAAAATTACATCCACCGAGATCTTAGAGCAGCTAATGTTCTAGTATCTGACTGCCTGATGTGCAAAATCGCTGATTTTGGCCTTGCTCGAATAATTGAAGATAATGAATACACAGCCAAAGAAGGTACATTTCAACTGCCTGAGCTACAAAACTGATAGCAATTTTATGAACGTCTAATTCCACTAAACTATCAACAATATAAAGAAGTTAAAATGATTAATGATAAATGGCCATAACTAAAATGAGTTATTTATCTTCTATATTATAAATAGAAAAATATCTGACATTTTTCCAGTGGTGCTTCGGGAATTTAAGGGGAATTCCTCTTAAGTGTTCTCGTACTCCAATTTTGTTAGATAAGCACAAAGGGTATGTTTCAGTGCCCAAAGATCTGCTTTCACTTTCTATGGATCTTAAGGACAACATGAATGTATATCTTTGATACCTAAACTGCTTTGATTTTCCACTATTTTTTGTTTTCCAGGCTGTTGTGAATCAAATGTTTTAAATGTAATCCTTAAGTAAGCTACAAGTTTATAATTTTGTATGTTACTTATCATGAAAACCAGCAATCTGCAGCAATAAAAATGGAGACAGAAAATTTTAGCCATGAATTAAAAATTATTTATCTGTTCAAACAACATCTTGTGATGATGTTGGCTTATTCTAATTGGCAAAATTTTGCTTATCCAAGCATCACTTAAATGTCCCTAATGTGTCAGCCTTTACCACCAGCCTTGGCAATGTGTTCTATGCACCCGTGACTCACTGAAAAATAAAAAAAATCCACCTGTAACATTCCACTTTATCAATGCTTCATATTATTTCGTACCTCTGTTAAGTCACTGCTCATCCTCCTCCACTCCAGATTGCTCAACCTGCTTCATATGCCATACTTCCTTATCCAGAGCGTCCTGGTAAGTCTCCTCTGCGCTACCTCTAAAGCTTCCACGTCCTTCCTACAACGAGGGAACCAGAACTGAACACAATATTCCGTGTGTGGTCTAGCCAGTGACTTATATAGCTGCATCATCTCACTGCTCTTGAACTCAATTCCCGTCCAAGGTGCATCACTTCACAATTTTACAGATCACTTCTCAGCCCATCTCTGCATTCTGTCAATGTCCCATTCTACACTATCCACAACACCACCAACCTTCATGTCATTTGCAGACTTCCTAAACCACCCTTCCACTTTATCATCCAAGTTACTTACAAAAATCACAAAGCTCAAGGGTACTAGAACAGATTCCTGCAGAACACCACTGCTTACTGTCCTCCAAGCAAAACACGCTCCTCCACAACCACCTTGCCTTCTGTGGCAAGCCAAAGCTGAATCCACGCAGTCAAGTCTCCCCGAATCTCACAGCTCCTGACTTTCAGAATAATCCTACCGTGGGGAAACTTATCAAATGCCCTATTCAAATCCATATACACTACATCCACTGCTCAACCTTCATTATTGTGTTTTGTCACTTCCTCAAAGAATTCAATCAGGCTCAGGAGGCACAACCTGCCCCTGACAAAGCCATGCACAGACGATCAGTCTATGCTTCTCCAAATGCTCATAAATTCTATCTCTAAGAGTGCTCTCCAAATATTTGCCAACCACTGAAGTCTCACTGATCTATAATTCCCATGATTATCCTTATTACCTTTCTTGACAGAGAAAATGTTTTTGTAATACAGTACAAACCTAACAATATGCATATGTTCCTGAAAGCATACTTCAAAATCAAATTCAAAATATTTTGAGGTAACCGTTAAATTGACAAGTATAAGAGAAGGAAAAACAGAACAATCTGGAAGGGGCTAAGCAGGTGAGACAGCTTCAATTGAGAGCCTCTTCCCTCACTCCTTATAACCTGCCTATTACCCATCCAGCTCAGGAAACCTATCCATTTTAAATGTTTTTCAGAAGTTCCAGCACAGCCTCTTGTTAATGCCGACATGTTTCAGCATATCAGCCTATTCTACATGGTCATCACATTTGTCAAGGTCCCTCTCACAGAAGCAAAGTATTCATTAAGGACCTCCCCTTACTTCCTCCGACTCCGGGCACATTTTCTCTTGTATCCCTGATCAGTCCTACCCGCACTCTAGTTATCTAATACAGGAGTAGTTAAAAGGAAGTATTGAACTACTGGCAGAAGCTATTGTAAATGTCCGATAACTCTAATTTATTCATTTCAATGAACATTCAGATACTTTGTACTTGGAAATAAAAGATGTTCTGTTACCAAAATACTCATTCATTAAAAATTACTTTAAATATAATTAGCATCCTTGATGGCTGTTGACTGTGAAGATACTATATCATCCAGACAGGTGCTTGCAACATAACAAAAGTTGTATACTTACTGTTTTAGGGGCTAAATTTCCAATTAAGTGGACTGCACCTGAAGCTATAAGCTATGGATCTTTTACAATTAAATCAGATGTATGGTCGTTTGGAATACTCCTGTATGAAATAGTCACCTACGGCAAAATTCCATACCCAGGTAAGAATGTCAACCTTGTTGTTGTTCACTGTTATAATATTGCTGGACACCATATGACAATTTTCTGGTTGTGAAACTAAATACAGTGTCAATATTTTTTTCTTGCAATTTTTTTTCTACTTTGCTTTCCACTTTCTTTTCTCATTTAAACTATAGCTTCCACATGACAGTCCCACTAGTAGATCAAGGTAGTGCCTTTTCAAAAACCTATAACAATAGTATTCTTTAATCAAAACCTGTCATGTTCTATGCAGTTCAAGTGCAGCATTCACATATGAAAATTCCCAGCTAAGATCTTCCATTAACAATCTCACAAATTGTGCCTTTGCTCTTGATCTTCAGTACTGAAGTCAATTATGGTACCCCAGATAAGTTTGCACAGATCGAATCAAACCTGAGTTTGCTCACAGTATATTAGAGCACATAGAATTGTATTGGTGCTCTATAAGAGCTTTTTTATCCATCATTAGATACAAGGAGATTTTATCAAAAATAAAGTAGCAAAAAGTCAAAATCCATTGCAAACCTTCTGTAGATTTCACTTCTATAGATCTTGCTAATAACCCTGAACAGAAGATAATCCTAAAAGATAAGTTCAGCAATCGTTATATGGTTAGCAATGTTTCAACTGGAAGAAGACATTTGAGCCATTAGTGTCAGAAGTTGAGTTGAGTGCAACACAACATAATTAATGCGATACAAAATAGAACGCACACTGTATATAAAAATCAATTATTCTTTTTCACCATACACCTCCCTTGTCCTGGGATTAAAAAAAAACAGCTTATTTGCCCTAAATTTGTAAACCTCCATTAAGTCACTCTCAGCCTCGAACGTATCAGTGAGAATAAACCCAGTCTTTTCTTACAACTACAGCCCTCCATCCCAGGCAAGATCCTAATCATCTGTTATTTTAGTTCAATATCAGAAATTCTCCACTAACCTTTTCATCATTGGCTTTATACACTTTTCACCAACACATTATTTAAGTATGTCATACAGCATCTTACATTCATTCTGGGCAATTAGAGAAATTTTAGGGAACAATCACTTTTTTCTCAGATTTGCTATACCTTTCCCTTGCTGCTCTCCATGTTATTCCTCTCTGCAATTTAAAACATGCTTGTGTCCTCACTTCTCCATTTCCATTGTGAAAAATCCTTAATCTAAAGCACCAACTCTGTTTCTATCCCCATTGTAGCTGTCTCACTTATTTAGCCTCTTCCAGGATGATCTATTTTTAGAAACATAGAAATCCTACAGCACAATACAGGCCTTTCGGCCCACAGAGCTGAGCCTAACATTCCACCTTAGAAAGTAACTAGGATTGCTCATAGCCCTCTGTTTTTCTAAGCTCCATGTACCTGTCCAGGAGTCTCCTAAAAAGACCCTATCATATCTACCTCCACCACCATTGCCAGCAGCCCATTCCACATACTCACCACTCTCTGCATAAAAACTTACCCATTGACATCTCCTCTGTACCTACAAACGTTTGTATGTCGAAGCACACTTAAAACCGTGCTCTCTCATTCTAGCCATTTCAGCCCTGGGAGAAAGCCCGTGACTATCCACACGATCAATGCCTCTCAACATCTCATACACCTCTATCACTCTATCAGGTTACATCTCATCTTCTGTCACTCCAAGGAGAAAAAGCCAAGTTCACTCAACCTACTCTCAAAAGGCATGCTCCCCAATCCAGGCAACATCCTTGTAAATCTCCTCTGCACCCTTTCTATGGTTTCTACATCCTTCCTATAGTGAGGCGACTAGAACTGAACACAGTACTCCAAGTGGGGTCTGGTCTACATAGCTGCAACATTTCCTCTCTGTTCCTAAACTCAATCCCCCAATTAATGAAGGCCAATGCAGCGTATACTTGCTTAACCACAGAGTCAACCTGTGCACCAGCTTTGAGGGTTCTATGGACTCAGATCCCAAGATCGCTCTGATCCTCCACACTGCCAAGAGTCTTACCAGTAATATTATATTCTGCCATCATATTTGACCTACCAAAATGATCCACCTCACACTTATCTGGGTTGAACTCCATCTGCCACTTCTCAGCCCAGTTTTGCATCCTATCAATGTCCCACAGTAACCTCTGACAGCCCTCCACATTATCCACAACAGCCCCAACCTTTGTGCCATCAGCAAATTTACTAACCCTTCCATTCACTTCATCCAGGTCATTTATAAAAATCACAAAGAGTAGGGGTCCCAGAACAGATCCCTGAGGCACACCATTGGTCACCAACCTCCATGCAGAATATGACCCATCTACAACCACTCTTTGCCTTCTGTGGGCAAGCCAGTTTTGGATCCACAAAGCAACGTCCCCTTGGATCCCATGCCTCCTTACTTTCTCAATAAGCCTTGCATGGGGTACCTTGTCAAATGCCTTGCTGAAATCCATGTACACCACATCTATGGCTCAAACTTCATCAACGTGTTCGGTCACATCCTCAAAAAATTCAATCAGATTCATAAGGCATGACCTACCCTTGACAAAGCCATGCTGACTATTCCTAATCATATTAAATCTTTACAAATGTTCATAAATTCTATGTCTCCGGATCTAGTCCATCAACTTACCAACCTCTGAGTTAAGACTCACTGGTCTATAATTTCCTGGGCTATTTCTACTCCCTTTCTCGAGGAAAGGAACAACATCTGCAACCGTCCAATCCTCCGGAAGCTCTCCTGTCTCCATTGATGATGCAAAGATCATAAATACAGTAGCTTGGGGTACATGTTGTCCAGTCCCGATGACTTATTCAACTTGATACATCCTCTTTCTTAATAACTACATGCTCAAGCTTTTCAGTCTGCTGTACGTCATCCCTACAATCACCAAGTTCCTTTTCCATAATGAATACTGAAGCAAAATATTCATTAAGTACCTCTGCTATCTCCTCCAGTACCATGCACACTTTCCCACTGTCATAATTGATTGGTCCTATTCTCTCAAGTCTTATCCTCTTGCTCTTCACATACTTGTAGAATTCCTTGAGGTTTTCTTTAATCCTGTCCGCCAAGGCATTCAGATGGCCCCTTCTGGCTCTCCTAATTTTATTTTATGCTTCTTCCTGCTAGCATTATAATCTTCTAGATATCTATCATTACCTAGTTTTTTGAAACTTTCGTAAGTTGCTCTTTTCTTCTTGACTAGATTTACAACAGCCTTTGTACAGCAGGGTTCCTGTACCCTACCATCCTTTCCCTATCTCATTCGAACATACCTATGCAGAAATCCATGCAAATATCCCCTGAACATTTGCCACATTTCTTCTGTACATTTCCCTGAGAACATCTGTTTCCAATCTATGCTTCCAAGTTCCTGCCTGATAGCCTCATATTTCCCCTTACTCCAATTAAACACTTTCCTAACTTCTCTGTTCCTATCCCTCTCCAATGCTATGGTAAAGGAGATAAAATTATGATCACCATCTCCAAAATGCTCTCCCACTGAGAGATGTGAAACCTGACCAGGTTCATTTCCTAATACCAGATCAAGTACACCCTCTCCTCTGTTAAAATTACACCTTTCCAGAATCTGTCTCCCTACCTGCTCCTCGATGTACCTGTTACTATTGGGTGGTCTATAAAAAAAACACACAACAGATTTATTGACCCCTTCCTGTTCCTAACTTTCACCCACAGAGAGTCAGTAGATAATCGCTCCATCTCTTTCTCCTTTTCTGCAGCCATGATACTATCTCTGATCAACAGTGCTATGCCCCCACCTTTTTTTTTATCTCCCACCCTATCTTTTCTGAAAGATCTAAAGCCTGGCACTCAAAGTAACCATTCTTGCCACTGAGCCATTCAAATCTCTGTAATGGCCACAACATCATTTCTCCAAGTACTGATCCACACTCTAACTCATCCACTTTGTTCATAATGCTTCTTGAATTAAAATAGACACATCTCAGACCATCAGTTTGAGCACATCCCTTCTCTATCACCTGCCTATCCTCCCTCTCACACCTGTCTCCAAGCTTTCTCTATTTGTAAGCCAATTGCCTGTTCCTCTGTCTCTTCAGTTTGGTTCCCATACCCCAGCAATTCTAGTTTAAACTCTCCCCAATAGCTTTAACAAACCTCCCTGCCAGGATATTGGTCACCCTGTGATTCAAGTGCAACCGGTCCTTTTTGTACAGGGCACTCCTGCCTGAAAAGTGGTCCTAGTGATCCAGAAATCTGAATCCCTGCCCCCGCTCCAATCCCTCAGCCATGCATTTATCCTCCACCTCACTCTATTCCTATACTCACTGTCGCGTGGCATAGACAGCAATCCCAAGATTACTATCTTTCTGGTCCTGCTTCTGAACTTCCTTCCTAACTGTCTCTAGTCTGCTTTCAGGACCTCCTCCCTTTTCCTGCCTATGTCTTTGGTACCAATATGTACTAGGACCTCTGGCTGTTCTCCTTCCCTCTTCAGGATATTGTGGACGCAATCAGAAACATCCCAGACCCTGGCACCTGGGAGGCAAACTACCATCCGTGCATCTTTCCTGCGTCCACAGAATCGCCTGTCTGACCCCCTAACTATAGAGTCCCCTATCACTGCTGCCTTCCTCTTCCTTTCCCCACCCTTCTGAGCCGAAGGCCAGACTCTGTGCCAGAGGCCCCCTTTTGCCCCATTTATATTTGTTAATTCAGCTGTGACCCCAGAGTGTTTTGAATTTGATTTTCTGGAACATGCCTGCATATTGATAGGTTTCTACTGTGTTATAAAAATTCTCCGTCACACCCTAGTTATTTCTGAAGGAGTTTGTGTCTTTTTCTTCAAATTAATGTAATTATCATCATTATCTGTATAACCTCAACTTCTGCCTGACACACATTAACAGTGGTAAAGTTAGGCTTCCCTAGTTTAAAAAAAACAGTTTGGGGCCAAGCTCAGAGCTGCAATGAACGCAGAATTTTTCAACCGGGTTTCTCAGAATCACCAGATCAAGCTACACCAGCACCAGATCAAGCTACAAGTTCCTCATTCTTTACTGTGCAGTCATTGTGAGGTTCCCCAGCATTAGTGATTTCAAAACGTTCTTCTACAGAGAGGAAGGCCTGCTTTTAACATTCAAAGTTCAAAGTCAATTCGTTATCAAAGTACATACAGTATATGCCACCAAATACAACCCTATGGCTTATTTTCTTGCGGGCAATCACAGAAAGTAGAAAAAACACAATAGAATCAATGAAAGACCACACCCAACAGGGCGGACAAACAAGCAATGTGCAAAAGAAAATCAACCTGTGCAAACACTACAAAAATAAAGAGAAAAAAGAAATAATGTTAATAAATGAGCAATAAACATCAAGAATATGAGATGGAAAAATCCTTGAAATTGAGTCCAGTTCAGTGGGAACAGGGATGTGTGAGTGAAGTTATCCCCCCTGGTTCAAGAGCCTTTAAGTTGAAGGGTAATAAGTTTTCCTGGACCTGGTAGTGCAGGTCTTGAGGCAGTAGCGAGAAGAGAACATGGTGTGGGTAGTGTGGGTTCTTGATAATGGATGCTGCAAAGGTGCTCTGTGTAGATGTGCTCAGTGGTGGGGAGGGCTTTTCCTGTGATTGACTGGGCCGTATCCTCCACTTTTTGTGGGATATTCTGTTCAAGGGCATTGGTGTTTCCATACCAGACTGTGATGCAACCTGTCAATTTATTTCCCACCACTCATCTATAGAACTTCATCAAAGTTTTAGACGACAAGCTGAATCTTCGAACTTCTATGAAAGTAGAGGTGCTTTCTTCATATTGGCACTTACATGCAAGACGCAGGAGAGACCTTCTGATATTATAACACTGAGGAATTTAAAGTTGCTAACCCATTCCACCTCTGATCCCTGGGTGAGGATTGGATCAGGGAGCTCCGATTTCCTCTCCCTGAAATCAATCATCAGCTTCCCGGTCTTGCCGACATTGAGTAACAGTCTGTTGTTGTGGCACTCAGCCAGGTTTTCAATCTCTGACTCGTCACCACCTTTGATTTGGCCAAGACAGTGGTATCATCAACAAGTTAAATGTGGCGTTGGAACTGTGTTTAGCCTCACAGTCATAAGTGTAAAATGGGGATACGCACACAGCCTTGCTGGTGGAGATTGTGAAAGATGTTGTTGTCAATTTGACCTGACTGGGGTTTTCAAGTGAGGAAACTGAGGATCCAATTCCACAAGGAGGAATTGATTTGAAGTGCATTGTTTAGTTTTGTGTGAACGATGGTATTGAAGGCTGTAGTCAATAAAAATCTTCCTGATGTGAGTAGTTTATGTGGTCGGCACAACGTTGTGGCTCAAAGGGCCTGTAATGTGCTATGTTCTATGTGTGCTTCCTCACTGTCCTGATGTTCCAGGACTGAGAGAAGTGTCAATGAAATGGCATCTGCAGTTGACCTGTTGTGACTATAGGCAAACTGCAGTGGACCCAAGTTGCTCTCAGGCAGGAGTTGGTTTGTATATTTCAATCACCAACCTCTCATCCTTACAGTAAGTGCTACTGGATAATAGTCATTATTACAGGTCACCATATTCTTCATAGACATCGGTATAATCGAAGCCTGCTTAAAACAGATGGGTACCTGAAACTGCTGAAGCAAGAGGTTAAAGACATATAATCTAAACTCCTCGGAGATTAATTGATCCCCCTATAACACAATGAATTTGAATAAAGTAGATCTTGCATACTTAGGGTGGCATAGTCACACAGCCATTAGAGCTGCTAAACACCGGTGGTTCGGCTCAATCCCAACCTGAGGTGTTATCTGTGTAGAGTTAGGATAGGTTTCCTGTGATGCTCCAGTTTCCTTCGATATTGCAAAGACTGGTAGGTTAGTCAGCCATTGTAAATTCCCCTTGCATGTAACTGTTTGTTTAGTGATAGCGCTGGGAGGGGTGGGGTGGGGTGCTGATGAGAATAAGGGAAGTAAAAAAGCATGAATGTAAACAAACTTGTTTTTTGTCAGCAGAGATTCAGTAGACTGAAGGATTTTTTTTCATGCTATATCCTTCATGCCTCTGGAATTTTATTCCTGTACAGGCACAGTTAAGTATGTCAATCTATAGAATTGAGATTCTATGTCGGTTGGGGTCAGCTAAGAATGTTCTGTCCCAGCTGTCCACGTGTCCATACACAAGCCAGAACAGTACAATATGGAAAGCAAGCTGTTGCCCACATCGCAGGCTCCCCCTCTCCATGCAGCCAATGAATTGAAAGGAGCCGCGGAGGCTGATGCTGTGTGGCGCCAGTGGTGTAGCAGGAGTTGCCAGTCAGCATTAAAGTCAATGTAGGACTGCCTTAAGGACTCCAGCACTGGATTTCTCTCCAGGGTTTACTCCCGAACTCTTCCTCATGAGTGGTTATATCTGCAAGGCAGTGGAGGCTTGAGCTCAGCGTTCTCCTTCTAGAGGAGCTGACAAACCCAATCTGCCTGAAACGACTGGATTTAAACCACCTTTGCCCCTTCTCCTGTCAGTAGAACTGGTTCGACTGTGCTTAGAAGCTAAACCACATGTGAAGACCACAAGCTGGATTTGGTTGTCAGAGACCATTTGAGAAACACCCCAATGGGATCAATTAACAGGTGCTGGTGGAAGCTCCTTCTCAGTTATGACAACCCTAAGGAAGCAAATCCATAGAATAATGTCATGATTCTAATGTAAAGAAGTAATCAAAAGTGTGGCCAAAATGTAGTTTTAGGAAGTGTGGAGGAAAAAGAGAAAAAGATCATAGATTAAGAGCAGAATATTCCAAAGTAAAGCTTAATTTCTGAAAAAGTAAAGCAGTTAACATAAAAGCATTGAAGTCCAGAAGGAGGATGGCAGGCAGTGGCTGTTGGAAAAGCAGAGAAGGGGAAATCCAGGGACATACATTAATTGAGGCGCTGGATTGCAGATGTGATGTGTTGGAGGAGATCTTTCCAGTGGTGTTTGGTGCTGACTGGAATGGAAAAGAGTGCGATATGGGTAAGAAAAGTTGGATATCTGTAAGGTGAAACTTAGATCAACAAAGGAAGAAATGAAATAGGCAAACCCAAAGGTAGCATTTTGGGTAGTAATGGAGTAGGAAGTTTAGATAAAACTGTTATATCAATGGTTTGGAAATGGAATTTTAATTTCTGAATAGGCCATAGCCCCCTGAAATCTGCCCTCCCATCCATTATGATCATGGATTTTAAATGTTAGCCTCAAAGTTCCTCAAACCTTCATATATTTACCTATCTCCTCCTCAACTATATCTATTAGTCTGTCCTCCACCAGTCCCCAAGGCAGAGAATTTGAAAGATGTTGCTGGAAGTTCTTGAACTCAGTCAGTTAATCCTAATGACCCAATATGTTGTTACCATGCCAGTTGTCACGTTCTGTCCAAGTGATGCCTGTTAAAATGTGTGACTTTATCACCGACAACTAGCTTCACAGTTCCATATTCAATCCTTACTGTGGATGCTTTCTGTGTGGAGTTTGTGTGTTCTGCCTGGGACTGTTTGTGTTTGTTCTGGGTGATCTAGTTTTCTCCCATATCACTGGTCAGTTATTTGACTCCTGAAAAGTAGCCCAGCTATAGGTAGATGTCAAGAGAATTAGGGGAATTCTTAGATGTGAGAGAAAATGTTACCATCAAGTGGGGGAGATGGGACTCCTGGGGATGTTCTGAGAAGTAGAGTAAGCTGAATTCCCTTTTTTGTTATGAGAAGTAAACAAACATAGGAAAATTGAACGTCTTTCAAAAATTTTGGGGTATTTTAAGACAGCTTCTTTCTAAATCACTTGTAATTAAATTTTGAAAAAAAAATATGAAATGACTTAGCTATATGCTCCTTTAATTCCTAACAACTGAGGGCAAGTGGACAAGCTTCCAATTGAAAAGTAGTGCAAAAGATATCTAACCTTCTCTCTCTCTCCTATGATTTATTGAAATCCTTTCTGGGGATGAACAACAGATTTATTTTTTTTATTATTGTTTCACAATTGCATTCATTTTTGTGAAACATTGTATTTGATTCCAAGGCAATCAGTGAAAAGTTTCAGAATTGCCCTGGGTTATTTTCCATTTAACACAAGCATTGATATTCAATGAACTAAAGATCCATCGATTGCCACAAGATCACCAACAACCTGTTTTACTCTTCTGTTCTTGGTATTAGTGCTTTGATTTACTTCAGTACAATTTCAACAGAATCTAGGCTAATTCACATGTTTTTTTTTAAAAAAAACCTTCCTGGAACTGAGCTTCTTTGGAGTGTTTTTAAAATGTTTAATTTTTTTACTGCTCAAGTATAAAATGCAGCATACAGAGCAGGGATCAGAAGTACCCAAGAGCCTCGAGAAGCAGGCATCAGGAGTACCTGAGGGGCAAAATTATCAGCATGTGGAATCACAACATAATACACACAGCAACCACCAAAATAATGCAAACTGGTTTTGAAAAAAAATTGTCATCCAAGATTTCCATTTTTTTTTAAAAAAATCCTTCGTCCTACTGCAGAGCCAAATTTCAAGCAATCAATCATTTATTCATTAGAAAAACATTTTAATATAATTTTCTTTGGCTTTGTTCTGATCTTCTAAAGATTTTGGGGAACCAATCATTTATGTAGTAATCACTTTGCATTCTGAATCAAGTTTATATTCATAGAACCAACATCAGTAAATTTCCACAATTTATTTCAATAGACAATAGGTGCAGGAGTAGGCCATTCAGCCCTTCAAGCCAGCACCACCATTCAATGTGATCATGGCTGATCATCCACAATCAGTACCCCGTTCCTACCTTCTCCCCATATCCCTTGACTCCGCTATCTTTAAGAGCTCTATCTAACACTTTCTTAAAAGCATCCAGAGAATTGGCCTCCATTGCCTTCTGAGGCAGAGTATTCCATAGATCCACAACTCTGGGTGAAAAAGTTATTCCTCAACTCCGTTCTAAATGGCCCACCCCTTATTCCTAAACTGTGGCCTCTGGTTCTGGACTCCCCCAACATCAGGAACAGGTTTCCTGCCTCTAGCGTGTCCAATCCCTTAATAATCTTATATGTTTCAATCAGATCCCCTCTCATCCTTCTAAATTCCAGTGTATACAAGCACAGTCGCTCCAATCGTTCTACATATGACAGTCCCGCCATCCCGGGAATCAACCTCATGAACCCATGCTGCACTCCCTCAAGAGCAAGAATGTCCTTCCTCAAATTCGGAGACCAAAACTGAACACAATACTCCAGGTGTGGTCTCACCAGAGCCCTGTACAACTTTAGAAGCACCTCTTTGCTCCTATACTCTACGCTGCTCATTATGAAGGCCAACATGCCATTAACTTTCTTCACTGCCTGCTGTACCTGCATGCTTACTTTCAGTGACGGATGAACAAGGACACCTAGATCTTGTTGTACTGCCCTTTTTCCTAACTTGACACCATTCAGGTAGTAATCTGCCTTCCTGTTCTTGCCACCAAAGTGGATAAAACATTAAACTGCATCTGCCATGCATCTGCCCACTCACCCAACCCGTCCAAGTCTCCCTGCATTCTATTAACATTCTCCTCATATTTCACACTGCCACCCAGCTTTGAGTCATCTGCAAATTTGTTAATGTTACTTTTAATCCTTTCATCTAAATCATTAATGTATATTGTAAATAGCTGTGGTCCTAGCACCAAGCCTTGCGGTACCGCACTAGTCACTGCCTGCCATTCTGAAAAGGACCCGTTAATCCCTACTGTTTCCTGTCTGCCAACAAATTTTCTATCCATGTTAGTACCATGTCATTTCATAGAAACAAAAAAAAACACTTCAGCACAATACAGGCACTTCACCCACAAAGCTGTGCCAAACATGTCCTTACCCGAGAAATTACCTAGGGTTACCCACAGCCCTCTATTTTTCTGAACTCCATGTACCTGTCCAGGAGTCTCTTAAAAGATCCTATCATATCCACCTCCACCACCGTTGCTGGCAGCCCATTCCATGCACTCACCGCTCTCTGCATAAAAAAATTACCCCTGACATCTCCTCTGTAGCTACTTCCAAGCACTTCAAAACTGTGCTCTTTCATGTTAGCCATTTCAGCCCTAAGAAAAAGCCTCTGACTAGCCACATGATCAATGCCTCTCATCATCTTATACACTTCTATTAGGTCACATCTCATCCTCCGTTACTCCAAGGAGGAAATGCCAAGTTCACTCAACCTATTCTCATAAGGCATGCTCTTCAATCCAGGCAACATCCTTATAAATCTCCTCTGCACCCTTACTATGGCTTCCACATCCTTCCTGTAATGAGGCAACCAGAACTGAGCCCAGTACTCAAAGTGGGGTCTGACCAGGGTCCTATATAGCTGCAACATTACCTCTTGTCTCCTAAACTCAATCCCACAATTGATGAAGGCCATTGTAGTGTATGCTTTCTTAACCACAGAGTCAACCCGCGCAGCAGTTGCGTGTGTCCTATGGACTCGGACCCCAAGATCCCTCCGATCCTCCACACTGCCAAGAGTCTTACCATTAATACTATATTCTGCCATTATATTTAACCTACCAAAATGAACCACCTCACACTTATCTGAGTTGAATTCCATCTGCCACTTCTCAGCCTAGTTGTGCATCCTATCAATGTCCCACTGTAACCTCTGACAGCCCTCTGCACTATCCACAGCACCCCCAATCTTTGTGTCATCACCCATCCCTCCACTTCATCAAGGTCATTTATAAAAGTCACAAAGAGTAGGTGTCTCAAAACAGATCCCTGAGGCACACCACTGGTCACCGACCTCCATGCAGAATATGATCCGTCTACATATGACGTGCCTTCTGTGGGCAAGCCAGTTCTGGATCCACAAGGCAATGTCCCCTTGGATCCCATGCCTCCTTACTTTCTCAATAAACCTTGCATGGGGTACTTTGTCAAATGCCTTGCTGAAATCCATGTACACTACTGCTCTTCCTTCATCAATGTGTTTAGTCACATCCTCAAAAAATTTAATCAGCTCATAAGGTATGACCTGCCTTTGACAAAGCCATGCTGACTATTCCTAATCATATTATGCCTCTCCAAATGTTCATAAATCCTGCCTCTCAGGATCTTCTCCATCAACTTACCAATCATTTCCTTCCATCGAATACAATATTTCAAATTTATCCAGCTCCTATCTTAAATAATAACATTTTGAAATGAATCGACTTTATTACTTCCATCCTTCATATACATGAGTAAAAATCTTCACATTACATGTATTCAAATGTGTAATTATAGTAATTTAAAATAAATATTATGTACAACAGGATAGTCAATATAACATAGAAATACAGTTGCGACAGAATGAATTAATCAGTCTGATGGCCTGGTGGAAGAAGCTGTCCCGGAGCCTGTTGGTCCTGGTTTTTATGCTGTGGTACCGTTTCCTGGATGGTAGCAGCTGGAACAGTTTGTGGTTGGGGTGACTCAGGTCCCCAATGATCATTTGGGCCCTTTTTACACACCTGTCTCTGTAAGTGTCCTGAATCATGGGAAGTTCACATCTACAGATGCGCTGGGCTCTCTGCAGAGTCCTGTGATTGAGGGAAGTACAATTTCCATACCAGGCAGAATGCTCTCAATCGTGCCCCTGTAGAAAATTCTTAGAATTTGGGAGCCATACCAAACTTCCTCAACCAGCTGAGGTGAAAGAGGTATTGTGCCTTTCTCACCACACAGCCGGTATGTACAGTCCACGTGATATTTTTATTTTAACATATAGTGTTGAATATATCAAAGCACTCTGCTGTATAATTGATAATAAAATTACTATTTCTGCATATCTATGTTTTGTTTAGATTGCTGATAATTTTCCTGTTCTGCTGAAGGTTCTTGGCCGGAAATGGTGACCACTTACATACTAGCTGGCCTACTGAGTTCCTCCAGCTGAGAGAGTGAGAGAGAGAGAGAGAGTGAGAGAGATCACTAGTAATTTTGCCTGGTTTGGTTAGTGAGCTCATTTTTTTTTTTTTTAATTACCTCATGACTTTAGCTTCTCCGATAAAGCAAATATAGGATAGGCAGAGAGAAAAGTAGAGCTAACCTTTCGGTCAACTGACTTCATCAAAATTTAAAATGAGAAAAGTAAAGCTATTTTAAGCTGCAGAAAGAGGAAGTAAAGATACAAGAAGGGATTTATTTTTGCACAGCACTACTCTTTCATTAGTTGCTTTTCTGAGCCATTATCACATAACCTGTATTCGTCACTCTCTAGCCCACTGCTCATGTATGTGAGGCTTCAATGCGAATACTGCACAGCTTGCTATGGTGTTGGATTTGCTGCCTCCCTCTTGAACACGAGGAACATCGTGTACATTTTCAAACTTCCTTACGATATGGGAGGAAGCCATTCAGGCCACTGAGTTCATGCCAGAATAAGAACGGAGGCAAGTCTGCTTCTGGGCGTACAACTCACCCTATTTTTAACAACTGCTCTGACAGCAAAGTCCTAACTGAGGGAAAGTTGGAGTGTATGAGGATCAAGTCAAGAACTTGCACCCTAATATTTCCTTTGGGCTCAGGATTTTGAGACACACCTTTTCTGATCCCAACAGGTTTCCCTAGCAGAGAAGAGATCACTGCTGTTCCATTTCTTGATCTACCCTCGACACCATAACCAGTGCTCATCCCAAACAGGCATCACTGCCTTAGGGAATCTTCTGGAGAAGTAGAATTTAAAACCAGTGCAGGAAAGGATGTGGGGCATCCTTAGTCCTGTCACCTGGTTTCCAAAGGGAAAGCCTAATTAAAATGAAGAGAGAAATTAATAAACTGCATAGATTGCCATATAGTACATATGCTTTTTAAACCAGCTGAGGTAAAGTATGCAGCCAATATCATAAACTTTTGATTGTGGACTATCCAAGCCTGGACCCATCTATCTGAATAACATGCATAACTTTGGAAGTTCTACTACATGAGTAATATTTGAACTGATATCATTCAGACACTTCAATGGATGTTGGGTTTCTTTTGTGTCCTAATGTTTATCATAAGCAAACTTACTGATGGTTTTAATTTTTCATTATATTTTTTAATTCAACATTGTCTAAGGAAAAATTATTTTTATTTCATTTAGGCATGTCCAACACAGAAGTTGTAAATGCTATTGGGCGTGGTTATCGTATGCCACGACCTGAAGAATGTCCACAGGAGCTTTATGATGTCATGAAGAATTGTTGGAAAAATAGCGCTGAAGACCGTCCAACATTTGAATACCTGAAAGGACTGCTCGAAGACTTTTACACTGCCACAGAGGGGCAATACCAGCAGCAACCATAGAAGAAATTAAAATGGAAAAATCAAATTAGCAGATTCAATGAATAGCACAAACTTAATATGTGAAAGGCAGTCTTCCATTTGATGTCCATTAAACCTGTAAATCACAATTCTACATGAAGAAGATTGAGGATCACCGGCATTATTTTGGAGAAAAGCAGAGCAGTTGACCTTTGACCCTTGACTCTAAACCCAATGGTCTAATTACTAACAAATCGCTTTTATGGGCATTTGCTGTGCACATTCACTCCTGCACAGTTCACTCCTGCAATTTCTGCAACAGTGACTACATTTGAAAAGCAATTCATTGTCTGTAAAACATTAATGAAAATCCTGAAGTTCAAAACAGCACAATGTATATAGCCTTTCTTTCTTCGAGAACCAGAACATTAGGGAACATCAACAAAATAAGACCACACCCACTCGCACTATCTCTTCTGTGCAAAGCCTGCTCTAGGCTGGTATGAAGGCTGACTGCTCAGGAAAACTATGGATGGAAGCAGAATCTGCATCAACATGTTCTGAAATTCATTTATGAAAATAGTGCCAGTTACAAATAAATTTCTAATACAAGATGGTTAGCCGGGTGGGGTATGGTGAACTTCAGGGGATTGATGTTTAATCTTCAATCCTAATCACTACACAGCTCTCCCATGACACCCACATGGTACTTCACAGAAACAGAAGTCCCGCAGTTATGTCTCAAATTTGGACCTAGTTGGAGGAGTGATACACAGTAGCCAAAGGTGGCACATGGCTACTTTAACTGTCAATGGAAGTTTGCCAGTACATCATTCATAATAGTTGCTACACCTTACCCCGGGGGTCCCAACCTGGGGTTCATGGACCCCTTGCTTAATTGCATTGGTCCAAAGATTAAAAAAAAATGGTTGGGAAACCTGCCTTATGCCAACAACTAAAATTGGGGCACTCATGCCTCATAAATGTGTAAAGTCTGCTGGCCTTTCCAATTTAAGAAATAAATACTGCAATAAAAACTGATATGATGGAGGGAAGTTTTAATAGTAATGGTATTAATGTAATATCTAGAAATAATCAATTGAAAGGACAGTCATCAGTTTGACGATTCCAGAAGATTCAGGTATATTTCAGGTTATTATTTTCTGTAATTCTATTGATTTATAATTTGGCTATCTAAATAAATAAAAAGCTGTTCTGTTTACACAGACTTTGTAATATTCAACAAAGCATTCTATTTAACCTGCAATTACTGACTAAATAAGAATATAGAAAGTGTGAGGCAAATAGGAGGATTGTTTCATATGGTATTAGTATGCCGAGTTGTGCCTTTATTTTAAAAAAAGAGATCTTGGTTTTAAAAAAGTAAAGAGGTAGTACCTCCATTCCTGATTTTATTGGAGTGAAAATGCTGATTTCTCCACATGGCCCCCATTAAAAAGGTTTCATTTAAGAAATGTTACGGCATACAGATTTTATAATTGTGTGATGAACAAAATTCTCAAATTGTACAACAATAGCAATAAATCCAAACTCTGACATTTTTAGGAAAAATAAATCACATTGGCTATAGTACAGAGGGTGAAATGCCTATGCATTTCATTTATAAAAGATTTTGTATTATTCACTAATTCCATCTGTCTCCGCTACTAACCATTCTCATCAAGATCAGAATGTATAAACTTTCATAAGATAACATTTTGGAATTTAAAGTCCAGCTCTACATTTCAGAAATGAATTAAGTCAGATCCTTTACAAATATATTGTAAAATGTTTGTGTCAGTTTAGGTGGAAAAAAAAATCACTCCAAAAACCTGTTCAATATTTCCATTATATAAATATCTATGGAATTGAGATGAATTGTGAAGCAAATGTGCATTTTTCAATCCAGTGAACTTCCAGAAAACAAAATGTATAAGGTGTCACTGCATTTATATAATAAGTGTAGTGTTTTCCTCTCCAGATGAATTGAAATATCATTTTCATGTATTGTGTATAGCAAAAGACTTAATGAAACTGTTAATTCTTATATTGTAAACGTGCAATAGTTTGTAATGCTTTCTTTGTTTTCCTGTTGTGCAAAAAAGCCCAATAAATTATAAATTTGTAACATGGACAATGGATATAATAAAGGCATCTGCCCAAATATTTTCAGTATACTTCCTGGCAAAACACATCTTGCATTTTCGAAAGAAAAAAGGTTTATGTATTTAGAAAGTCTTATAAATAAATTAGGACATTTCCACTTGTCCAAAGAGGATAAATAATAGTTCATCAATATAATATTTTAAATAGTCAGATTGATTAATTCAGACCTATGAAATGAAATTTGCTTTTTGCAGCAGTACAGTGCAGAGATCCATAAATTCCAAAAATAAAATACCTAATGAGGTTGTGTTTGTGGGTTAGTAGATCATTCAGAAATTTTATGGCAGAGAGAAAGAAGCTGTTTCTGAAATGTTTGTTCCAGAAGTAAATGTCAATGGGACAAAAATTAGTCCATATACTGAGCATGTACAGAGCTTGCAAAGTCAGTCAATAACAACTTATCACAATGTCCAAGCCGAAGGCTGAGGTGCCCAATGAGCCAAAATAGTCTGTAAAGTTGGTAGTGTGCAAGATTGATGTTACAGGTAGCAAGTAATGTCACAAATTATAATCACTATTGTTCAATACCAGTCCAGTCTTTAAATCTAAGCTTCAGAAAAAATCATGTTTAAAGAATTATAAATCCATAACCTATCTGTGGAGTGAAGCAAGTCACCTAACCTTCAAGACTACAAATTGTTTGTAACTAATCTAATATTGAATAGTTACAAGAAACACACCCCATCACAGTCTGCCATGTTTTAAATGTTGCAGACAGGAAGTGTAGGTGTTTTCTGCCAAGCACCAATGTTAGCAGTACTTATCTGAATGTGGTGGGTGGAGCTTTTTTAAATTCATTCAAGGAACGTGAGCTACACGGGTGGAAGTCAGGATGCAAGCTTCCTTCTTGAACTGCTGCAATCCTTGAGGTCCATCAATATGTGGAGGGTGTTCCACAATTTTGACTCAGTGATGAAGAAGGAGCAATGATATACTTCCATTTCAGAATGACGTGTGGGTTGGAGGGAAAATTATAGAATCATAGAGCACCAGCACAGAAACAGGCCCTTTCGTGTATGACAAACTTATTCTGCCTAGTCCCATCAACCTGGACCTGAACCATAGCCCTCCATACCCCTCCCATCCATGTACCTACTCAAATTTCTCTCAAATCTTGAAATCAAACATGTACCCACCGCTTGAGCTGGAAGCTTGTTCCATACTCTCACCACCCTCTGAAGAAGTTCCCCCTCAGGCACCATTCTACTATTTCTAGTTGGTATTGCTCCCAGGATTTTCCCAGCCTTGCCCCTTCCAGCACGTAGAGGCTGTGGGTTTGAGAGGTACCATGCAAGGAGTCAGGTGAGTTGTTGAAATTCACCCTACGGATGGTACAAACTGCTGCCGCTCTGCATCTGTGCTCAAGTGCATGAATGATTATGGATGGAGTTCCTACAAAAGAGGCTGTTGTAGCCTGTATGATGCTAAGCTTCTTGAGTGTTGTTGAAGTTACACTCATGCAGGTAAATGGGAAGGACTCAATCACAATCCTGACTTGACCCATATAGATGGCAAATGACCTTTGTGGAGTGAATTACTCACTGCAGGATTCCTTGCCCACAACCTGCTCTTGTAGGCATATCTTGGAGAGATACAGTTCAGTGTTGAGAAATTTTTTCACTGATCTGTGGAAAGCAAAGTGCCAGATCTGAACTAATCCCATCTATTCCAATGAAACATAGCTGCTTTTTGAAAAAAAAAACAAGGGACAGTTCTGTGATGTAGGACAAAGAAAAACTATTTAAAAGCATTTCAAAAGCAAAGGCACTGGCCAGAGTATGTGTTCCATTACTGTGCAGTTACCAGTCATGAGTGGCAGCAGTTATGAGTGACTGAAAAACTACCGAGTTTTGCTTTGAGCAGGAAGGCATGAAGGTATGAATTAATCTATTGAGTATTGAATGACCTAGACAGAATGGATATGGGGAGGATGTTTCCTATAATGGGCAAAACTAGGTCAGAGGGCACAGCCTCAGAAAAGAAGAACGTTTATTTAGAATAAAGGCGAGGAGGAACTTCTTTAGCCAGACAGCAGTGGATCTGCGGAATTCATTCCCACAAACAGCTGTGACGGCCAAGTCACTGGGTTTATTTAAAGTGGAGGTTGATAGTGAGGATGTCAAAGGTTACAGGGAGAAGACAGGAGAATAGGTTTGAGAGGGATAATAAATCAGCCATGTTGGAATGGCAGCACAGACTCGAAAGGCTGAATATCCTAATTATGTTCTTATCTTTTATGGTCTAAGTGATATGGTTAACCACAAAAGATTTGTGAAGAAAAATGATGGTCTGAATTTCATCATGAAATACCAATATTCCCCAACACAACCAAAAAGTTTTGGACTCCTAGCCAAACAGGGCAAGCATGCAGAAATCGTAAACATTTCTGAGAAATGTTCACTATTTCCTTTCCAAATACACTTTGGTGGCTAGTTAACGAAATCCAGTGGGAGGAGAGAGATGGCCTACAGTTTCCAAGTGATCATGCTGGGGAGATCTGCTACTGAACCTGCACCAGGTTCCTAGATCTGGTGCCAATTTAATGACCACATGAAATTCACATGAACTGAATGGCTGTGGCAAGAGGAAAATAATGAATAAACACAAGATGCAGATACTAGAAATCTTGAACAAGACATGAGATGCTGGAGAAGCTCAGCGGGTCAGGCAGTATCTATGGAAGACAAAATACAGCACTCACAAATTTTTGAAGTTTAGCTATGCAATTCAGTCTGGGAGCATTGCGCATCTAGCTGCTGAAACCATTCAGAGAACAAGGATTGCTATCTGTGGTTGAACGATTGTGCACTGATCAAGGCCTTAGCCATTCAGGTAAAACAAGTGGCTCTGGATTATCCAATCCAGGGAAATGCAGACTAGAGCACAATAAGTGCTTACTCTAAGCATCAAGATTTCTGTAGAAGTCTTTGAGACTAGATCCAGGGTAGCATTTTTGAAAAAAGCCTTGATTCTACTTTACAGCTCCCCAAACCCAAATTCCATACACTTATTGTTGCAATGCAATTTGCATTTGGAGTGAATTTGTAGCAACTTCAGTACAATTTAAGGGAAATATTACTTGCAATGTCTACAGTCCAGTTACATCAACCAAAGTCAAAAATAGAAATTTCACTAGACTCTTTTCTATCAAGACTGAATATTCTCTGCAGTCAAGGGAAACTGATTGATACTTCCTTCCTACCAAATACTGTATATGCAGAGGGAAACTTAACTATCACTATATCAGCAGAAGACTTAAACTTGTAGAGATGATGATGAAGGCCTAACAAATCAGCTCTTGGTTTTATTTTCTATGGACACAAAGTTAGGAAAATTTTTATAATAGCCTGGTATTGCAAAATGGAGTATTTGATGCTGTCTTGGCTAATGGGCAGTTCAACAGATAGTAAATCATCAAATCAAAACATATTTTGTCAAATTCCAATATCAAATCCTTACTCCAGTTATAACTGAGTCCTTCGACACCTCACATCAGGAGGAAATGCAGCTACTAAATTGTCAAACTAGAAAAAACAAAATTGAAAGCAAATTGTAATTCCACATTAAATCTAATGGCATCTTGTCCTATATGTTTGTGTTGTTTTATAATAACTGTGAAAATTGCACCCCCTAGTGACGCAACATGAATCCTCCTCAGAAATAGGAGCATTCGTCCCTTGAGGAGCACAACAGAGACTGCTGCCCTCTGATGGAGGACCCACTGCCACTTGAAATTATGGCTAGAAGTGACAGCATAGTCATTAAATCTATGACATAACAACAACTTTTTAAAATCTATCTGAAAAAGAAAATTTTCATGGGAACCCCAATTTTTCTTGGCTGCGTATGTCAAGGGAAGATGCACTCTGGTCCCGCCAAACTCGTGAGATTGAGGCGCGCTCAATCCCTCCCCCGACCCCTGGTTTGTGTGGATGCTGTGTCATTTGCTACCCTGTTACAAATTAGTGCCACGAAATAACAGATAGCACACTGCATACGATTAAGTTATATTTATGAATCTTAACTAAAGAGTTAGTACAGAAAAACAAAAATAATTTAATTAAACACCTTAATTAAACAGTCAAATGTGCACAAGTCGGAGCTCATCTTGAACTTCTCTGTTACTCAGGTGTGAAAACACACACCATCTTCCGAACATCGCTCACAATCCATTTCAAACAAACAGTTCTCTCATCGGGTCGTACCCTACGACCGGTTCTCCCCAGTGTCTTCTCTCTTCGTCTCCCACTGAACCAAAAGAAAAGCCCCAGGACCAACCAACCTTAGTGTCCCTCACCAAGAAAACCTCCCCCTAATTCTATCACCCTGAGGATGGCACACATTCCTCATCTTCAACAATAACCCAAACAGGCTGACGGCAGAACAGACTGCTCTTACAGAGCTGCTAAATTAAATACATACAGCATAACTGTAAAAAATGTGAATCAGGGCATTACACAAGTAGGCAGTGCAAAAGAGAGAGAGAGTAAAAGAAGTTAGAGAGATACTGAACATAGGTTCATTGTCTATTCAGAAATCTGATGACAGAGGGAATTCAAAATGTCTACTGGACTTGTGCAGCAATGCCAATCAATGTAAAATGCAAGACTGACATCATTTATATCACAATACCCAAAATGAATATATCATTGACATTTACTTTTGATGAGTTAAGGTCTACCCCTGCTTTACATGAAAGGCCCACTCCTTATTGGGCCTCAAGCCTGCTAAATAGCTACAAGAGTAAGCCAGAACAAAATTGGAATGCTACTCACCTCCTCTAATGGAAGCTGTTCTTCTCAACTGTGCTCCAGATTCTAAGCTCCAGACACTTGTACTAAATGTGTGGATGCCTTTGTAAATCCTGTCATTAAACTGTATCAGCCTTACCAATTAGGTGCTGCTCACCAGAATCAGAAGCAGGTTTAACACTTTAAGTAATTAAATTAAAAGTAGTGCAAAAACAGAAGTAATTAAAGAAAGCAAGGTAGTGTTTATGGGTTCAGTGTCCACTTAGGAATCAGATGGTGGGGGGAAGAAACTGTTCCTGAATCACTGAGTGTGTGCCTTTAGGTTTCTGTTCCTTCTTCCTGATGGTAACATTGCGAAGAGGACATATCCTGGGTGATGGGGGAGGAGGTATTCTTAATAATGGACGCTGCCTTTCTGAAGCACTGCTCCTTGAAGATGTCTTGAATACTACGGAGGTTAGTTCCCAAGATGGAGCTGACTGATTTTACAACTTTCTGTAGCTCCTTTTGATCCCATGCAGTAGCCCCTCCCCACCCCCCCCCCCCCCTTACCCCAATCCCCAGGCTCTCCATGGTACATCTGTAGAAATTTTCGAGTGTATTAGGTGAAAAACCAAATCTCCTCAAACTCATAATAAAATATAGCCACAGCCTTACCTTCTTTATAGTTGCACCGATGTGTTGAGACCAGGTGAGACCCTCAAAGATCTCGACACCCAGGAACTTGAAATTTCTCACTCTCTCCACTCTGATCCCTCTATGAGGGTTGGTTTGTGTTCCCTCATCTTACCCGTTTGAAAGTCCTTATTGGGCCTCAAGCCTGCTAAATAGCTACAAGAGTAAGCCAGAACAAAGTCTTTGGTCTTACTGATGTTAAGGGCCAGGTTGTTGGAGCACCACTGCTCCCCAACTCACTTAGTGTGCTGAAGCTACATATTCAAGTGGTTACTTGAATGAATTTTAATCAACAGCTCTCCATCCAAAGAGATTGAAAGAATCTCCCAGCTCTTCTCTTAGTATATTGGAAAGCTACATGGATGTGTTTAAGATCTAAAGACAAAGGGATGCAGGTTTAACATAACAATATAGCTTCCTGGATGTAAAATGGGCATGTCCACTGCAGACATCTAATTGGTGTTTTAGGTGTTCTGCAGAAAGTTATAGTGACACCCTGTTGACCACTGGATCACATAACAATCTACACCCTATCCTCGTTACATGCGGGGGATATGTTCCTCGCAATCAACGCATAATGTGAATAATTATTTAAATGGAGAAAATAGCGATATGTTCCAGAGGGCTTCCTGAATATGTTTTATCTGTAATTTATTCACATTTTTACACCAATATGACACAAAAGCAGTACCACAAGGCAACATTCGTAATATATTTCATCAATTTAAAGTAATATTCAATGTAATAAATCATAGAAAGTTAACATACTAGGGTGTACAGTACTCACCAACAGTGGCAGGTGTGTAGGCTCTGGGAGATGAGTGGTTGTTGTGGTATCAGGCAGCTTTACGTGGATGAGGTGGATGGTTGTGTGTCGACAGGATAGTCAAGCACAGCAAGGGGTGAAGGAAGGCTCACAGAACTCTCAGTACTGCCAGCAGCAGGAGATGACACCGGTTTGAAGAAAGTGGTGAGGCTTGTTTGCTTGGTAGCATTTTGTTTTCCAGCATAAGTTTGCTTGTAGGGAAGAAGGCTTGACAGCAGGGAATGACTGAAATGTTGACTCCGTTCTAAACTTGGGTCCATGTCCATCGCCATTTCTGCCAAGTGTTCCCCAGCCTTAAAAAATTCTGCCGGTTGCTTCACCGTAAAATCCTTTACCTGCAACTCGACACATTCTTCTTCATTGTTATAACCTTCAGTCTGAGTTAAACACAGAAATTCTTCATCATGAGAATCCAGGAGTTCTACCACGTCAGCAGTCTCGAGATCTGAGAATCCTTCCCCACCAATTTTACAGCTCAGGGCCACACAATCCCAGACAGCTGCACTGAAGGCAGGAAACCCCTTGAGGGTGTGCACACACTCTGCCCAAAATGATCTCCACGTTCCATTGAGAGTGGAAGACCTGACCTCTTTCCAGGATTCATCAATGTTGTTGATGGCATGTCTGATGTTGAACTTAGACCATTCCCTCATCGTTGGTAATCTCCCAGGATTTTCAAAATCCTGTTGCTTGCAGCATCTGAGAGATAGTTCACCATAAAACATATGCCTTGAATGTGGCTATCACACCTTGGTCGAGTGGTTGAATCAGCCACTGTTGTGTTGTGTTAGGAGGCAGGAAACACACTGTTATGTTAGGATGAATGCTGTCCAAATGTTTAGGATGGGCTGCCGCATTGTCAAGCAACAAAAGAACTTTAAAGGCAAGATTTTGTTCCCGGCAGTAGCCTTCAGCCTCAACAGCAAAATGATTAGCAAACCCATCTTCAAAGATTTGACCAGCGACCCACGCTTTCTTGTTAGCTGCCCAGTGGACAGAAAGCATATTCTTACTCAAACCCTTAACAGCACGGGGGTATAGTGAATGGTAAACTATTAGAGGTTTCAACTTACAGTCTCCTTCTGCATTGGAACACATAAGCAAAGTCAAGGTATCCTTTGCTGCCTTCAAAGCTGACAAAGTTTTTTCAGCCTTACTGATGTAAGTGTGTTTCGGCATACACTTCCAAAAAAGTCCAGTCTCGTCTGCATTAAACACCTGCTTTGGTGTGATGCCTAACTCAGCGATCATAGTCTGCAGCTGCACAGGGTAGCGTTCAGCAGCTTCGTGGTCAGCACTAGCTTGCTCGCCACGCACTGCTAACTTGTGAAGCCTGTGATGATTAACAAACTTAGAAAACCATCCCCTACTTGCATTAAAGCTAACAATATCACTAGACACTTCCTCACTAGCCTCTGAACAAAGGCGATCATAAATTCCCAAAACTTTCACACAAAGCTGATCGGAACTGTGTGTTGTTTTTTCTTTGTTTCATGCTCAATGTACAAACTCAACATTTTTTCCATTTTTGTCATAATTGGGTGATGCACTTTGGTAACAATCTTTGAAGGCACTTGTGATGAATCAATCACGTTTAATCACTTTGAATTTTCTCAGCATTTTTCTTTATGTTTCTGATCATGGACTCACCCAGGTCAAAGTAGCGTCCCAGACCTGTGCTACCTTCACCTGGTGCAGTCCTGTTTATAATTTCCAACTTTTTTCAAGTGTTAAAGAGGTTCTCTGCTGCTTGGCTGATGGCCCAGGACTTGACATAGGACACTTAGGAGGCATAGTTAAATACTTCAAACACAAAATCACTGCTCTGTAGGTAAAAACAACAGAAGTTTATGAGCACAAGATTGCACATCCACATGTTGCCAAAACCAATGCAAGACTGGCGGGAGTGAGACTGTGAGGTGTGCGCATGTGACTTATATTGGCCGGAAAGCGGCGCTTCTCGTCCCAACAGTGAGACCAGGAAGCATGCACGCATGACTTGTATTGGCGGGAAAGCAGTGCTCCTCGCATAACTGTGAGTTCTAGACGCATTTAAGGAGAAGTTGGTAGAAATAGGTTCATCACATAACTGTGAATCCGCAATCTGTATTGTCTGAAGACACATAAAACGAGGATAGGGTGTATCATCTTCACAGATTTAAAATAACATTACCAAGAAATGTTCATGTTCCTCAAGAGCATCAGTCCAGATAACTAACCTTAAATGTTGTTCCATCTACGAGGAAAGTAAAGCCCCCAAATCTGTCCTGCCATAATCCATAGATTCAATTCTCTTCCATCTGATGTCCTCCACGACCTCTCTGATCGTTCGCCATACATTCCTACCTCCCATCATCACACGCTGTCAAACTACTCTGTACCTGCTCCTCATAACCTCATTGCTACCCTTGATATTTTGACCATTAACCTTTCCAGTCTTGCTTCTAGTCCAGGCATGGGCAAACTACGGCCCGCGGGCCATATGCGGCCCGTTAAGCTTTTTAATCTGGCCCGCAGAACTTGATGAAATTATATTAATAAACCTTGTTAACATTTTGTCCCCACAATTCTGGCATTTTCCCAATAGATGACGCACTCTATATACATTGACCTTTGTTGACGTGCAGCGTATTACTCCACATTTGCGCTTTACTTTGTGACCTTGTGGCGACCCATTTCCTGGCACATCCGAACCGGCTCACAATTAGCCAGCATTCCGGCTAAGGGAGATAGCCTGCGGGGATTTGCGAGCACAGAGCTCCGCATACTGGCGCGCTCTCACTGTTCTGTCATTGTGCGGGTCGTTGTTGAGTTTTGGCATAGGGGACAATTGAATAAGAAGGAGCAGGACAAGTAGACCTGCATCTCCTACCGTTTTTGAAATAAAGACAGTCAGGAGGAGAGTGATGATGATAATATCTTGAAGGATAACAGAATTTTCAGTGCTTTAAAAATATAACTGTTACTATTAAAAAAAAGCTGTATTTTATTCATTTAATTTTCAGTGTTTTAAAAGTCATTTCAATAAATAGCTAAATACCATGGGACTTCAAAGACAGATATTTTGTTGTAATGCATTTGTTCATTTTCAATTGAAATTAAAGCAAATGTTTTCTACATATCCCATGATATTTTGTTTTCTCTTATGAGGTGTATTACCAAAACACTCTGTCCATCTGCTCCTGGTCCGGCCCCACTGTCAAATTTTAGAACCCTTTGTGGCCCTCAAGTCAACAAGTTTGCCCACCCCGTTCTAGTCTAAACCTGAGCATTAGTCCTCTTTGTTTCCACCACCCACTTTCCCTTGAAACATTTAAAACCAACAGCCCCCCACCACCACCATCTGCTCCAGTCATCTAATAAACCAGCAGCAAATCTCCCTTTCATTGAATTTTTTCAACAGGAGATGCAGTCATTTATCCCTCATCATTAGTGGAACCCTTGAAGAACGATCCAATCAGTATCATCACTCCAATATTTTCCCCACAGCCGTGACTTTTTTAAAAAACATGATTGTTCTCCCTGAATTCTCTGCTGGAAGCCACATCAGAACCTGTATCCATCACATTTTCAGGGACTGAATTCCAATTCAAACACAGCGCATAAAATTTGTGCACTCACGTTGCCCCCAGATCCTTCGCTAATCATTTGAAAACTTTATTCTCAGGTCCTGGCCTCCCCTGCTGAGGTAAAAAGATCTGTCTCTTCCCCCCCTCCCCCACATCGCTTCTGACTTCATACTGCCCGTTACACTTAGGATAGCAATGAAGGTCCTCTTTCTCTGTCTGTCATTGGGCATCAAAACCAAGTTTTCTCTTGGTCTTGGTGTTCAGGGCTTCCTTCATCTCAGTTGCTTCCTCTCGGTGTTCACTACTGTCAGCCACACAATTTCTGAGCATCAACTCAGGAATACCATCACACACAGATGTAGAAGGATTCTTCATTGTTGTTTCTGTCACAATTTTGTTTTACCCATCATAGTTGTTGACCCTGAACTGAATCCCTGAACCAGGAGGACCAGTGGACCACTCTTGGTCTGGCCTCTACCCTTTGACCTATTTGGCAGAGTCAAAGCACAAGGCCCTGACTTCAGCCACATAGCTGTTCACACTATTGAGATATGCAAACCTCCAAATCCTATAACAAGATGGTGGACCTCTTGGAGGACCTCACTTTTACCCTAAGCATAGTGGCTAACACAACAATTTACAGCACCACTGCCCGTAAGAAGTTTGTACGTTCTCCCCATAAACGGGTGAGATTTCCTCGGGTACTCCAGTTTCCTCTCACGGTTCAAAGATGTACCGGTTGATAGATTAATTGGTCATTGCAAGTTGTCCCGTGATTAGGCCAGGATTAAATTAGGGTATTGTTAGGCATCAAGGCTCGAGGACCGAAAGGGCCTATTCCACACTGTATATCAATAAATTTTAAAAAATTAATCCAACAAGCGTTTTCAAATCTCTGCCAAGTCTCCTCTCAGCTGTCCCCCTTCCGTGGAAAAGAATCCCAAGTTATCCAGTCTACTGAAGTAACCTCACCCTTTGCATTATTATACTAAAGCATATCTGTGCCCTCAAGAGAAGGGGTGTGATTTGGGCACAGTTCTCCAATTGTACACTCTATAGCATCTTAAAGGTTCCATGTAACTTTTAAGCTTTAAAATTCAAGCCCAGAATTTGGATTTTACTTTTTAACTGAAGTGCTGGACACATCCAGTCAAAGTTCAAAGTGAATTTTATCTTAATATCAGTTATTTGACCAATCAAAGATAAGAGCATTGGGGACCATTTAGTAAACAGTTGTTTAATATGATCAATTAAGGGTAAAAATTAATTTTAAATAGATCCTTATGCTTCTTAGTAATTTTAACACACAAATAAATATAATAATCAGTAACCAATCTAAATGGTCTATAAATTGCAACTTGCATATTTAATGGAAAAAGCACACTCTTACTAAGATTCAATTTATAACCAGAAAAACTGCTAAACTGAACAAGTAGTGTTACTACTGCAGGAATGAATTTCTCTGGTTTAGAGATATATAGTAACAGGTCGTCTGCATATAGTAATTATTTATGCGTCCCATTCCCACGAATAATGCCAAATATATTGGATGAATCATGAAGAGCGACTGCCAAGGGCTCCAGGGCAATATCAAATAGTAAAGGGCTTAAAGGACAGCCCTGTCTAGTACCTCAAAAAAGCCTTTAAAAAAGGGGATCACTGATTATTAGTAAATACAGCAGCCAAAGGTGTGGCTGGGAGCAGGAAATCTGCAATGGCCCCCAATGGAAAGAGTGCAGCACACATTGACTTGAGCAGTCTCCTCCAGCTTTGAATTATTCAGGTTTATTGTGACCCAACAATATTTAGAACTGGATTAGATTCACAGGTAATTACTTACTTTGATTTTTTTAAAAACTTGCACTAAAACTGATTTCTGCTTTTTGAACATGTGTTGAAGAAAATGATTCAGATTTTCCTCTTCACTTGTTAACTTTGCTGCTTGAATATCTCTGAGAGCTGTTTTAAACTACTGACACAACGGATCTACAGTGAGTGCGGTTTCACTGGGATGATCTGGACAACAGCAATCCCTACGTCAGGAGCTGTGATCAATACACAGCAGCAATGTTCATCTCCCCCTCAATTCTAATCAACCATCATCAAAACCTGGACCTCCTTCAAGTTGATCCTTTATATCCTCACCGGGAAACCACGGTCAGCGTGGATTGAAAATAACATCCCCTCCTTGCTGGCACACCTCAAGAATGAGTGTTTAGCCCACTCCTCTACCCTCTCTACACTCATGACTGTGACTAGGCACAGCACAATTGTTGTTAGCAGAATCTCAGATGGTGAAAAGGAGGCTTACAGGAGTGAGATAGATCAAGTGGTCGGGTTACAACATCCTTAGCCTCAATGTCAATAAGGCCAAGGAATTGACTGGGTACTTCAGGAAGGGGAAGTCGGAAGATCACACACCAGTCCTCATCGAGGATCAGCAGTGGAAAGGGTGAGCAGCTTTAAGTCAATATTGCTGATTCATGAACCATAGGCCCAATACGTAGATGCAATTGCAAGGAGGGCACACCAGCAACTGTTTCATTAGGGTTTCGAGGAGACTTGTCAGCCATCAAAGTTTCTGACAAATTTCTACACTTATGGTGGAGACCATTCTAACTGGTTGCATCACCATCTGGTATGGAGGGGACACTGCACAGGATTGGAAACTCAGCCAGCTCCATCATGGGGAGTAGCCCGAAGAAGGGAGTATGAAGGACCCTCAATGTGCAAGACGTGTTCTCTTCTTATTCCTACCATCGAGGAGGAGGTACAGGAGCCAGATGATACATACTCAATGTTTTAGTAGTAGTTTCTTTCCCTCCTCCATCAGATTTCTGAATAGTCCATGAACATTTCCACACTATGTTGCTGACTTTTTTTCACCATGTTATTTATATAATTCTTATTGCAATATATAGTATTTTTATATACTGTTTAGTACTGCTGCCACAAGGCAACAAATTTCACAACATATGTCATGGATAATAAACCTGATTGTGATTTTGTTAGAAGTGGCAGCTCTGTGTAATCAGGGACTTTACGTCTCAAGTGACCAAGTCAGCAATGCCAGATTGGATTCATTCAGTGGAAACACCAGCTGAGCACAGTGATATGAGCAGCTTGAACATACTGCCTGGTTACAGAATACTCTGGAGTATTCTCATTTTTAACTTTGCTAACAAAGAAATAAAAAAAGTTATTCATTCAGCACAACAAAATCTGTATAAGCTTATTTTTGTTGACTGTTGTATATTCTGCAACAGTTCATTGTTGACCCATAGATGTTAATCCAGGAGTTCCCAACTATGTTAATGCCATAGACCCCACCCCTACCATTAATTGAGAGGGCCACAGACCCCAGGTTGGGAACCCCTGTGTTAAACATTGTATACTGATAAGCTTGAGAAATTTGTAAAGACTGAAGGAATTCTTGATTTCTAATGGTGCTTTTTATGCCAAAAATACATCAAACAAATTGCATATGCACACAATTTGTTCAGCTTATTGAAAGTCTACCATGCCAAGTTTACCAATCGCAAAGGGAAGATCATCTAATGAATGTGGTTGGTCTGAGGACAAACAAAACACACAAAATGTTGGAGGAACTCTGTAGGTCAGCCAGTATCTATGGAAGTAAATAAACTATTGACATTTTGGGCTAAGGCCCTTCATTGGGACTGAATATGAAGGGGGAAGAAGCCAGAATAAGAGAGTGGGGTAAGGGGAATGAGTACAAAAGCATGGAGGTGATAGGCAAATCCAGGTGAGTGGGGGAGTGGGATGAAGAAAGAAGCTGGGAAGTGATAGGTGGAAAAAGTAAACACAAAGCACCAAAAACATCAGATCCTCTCAAGATACACCAGATGAAAATAGTTATTTCACTAAATATAATCAGAGATCCATTCATGAATGTGCTTATGATCCTTGCTAGTGTTTTGAGAAGCAGAATCAAGGTCCTCTCAGCTAATTACAGTTGAACCAGGCAGTTATTCAGAGGATGGAGTAGGTCCCTCTGTGTGGATTGAGTTCCATGTGGAAATTGCTCATGCAGTCAATGCCTTCCTCTGTGTCCAGTGGGAGGGGAGGCTGATGGTGTTCTGATGGGACCTTCTTGCTCCAAAATTCCTCCAAACTCAAGGCCTGTAAGATACTTTTCTCTGGGACTACCTGTTCCAGTCTGGAGTTTGTGCAAGGTTTTATAAATTTCATTTTAGTCTATGGTGATTTCAAAAATCAACTAGTAAAAAGATAGCAAGAAGATAACAAAAGAAATTTATATTGAGTAATTGATCAGTAATCACAGCACGCCATCTTAAAAAGTGGTTGCCAAAAAGAAGCAGGTTATTGAGCTCAATTAAATGGATCAAAATTTCTGAGTATTAATAGAATCAAGGAAAGTGGAGAGAGTGTAAGAACAGGGTACTAATTTAGATAATTGGTCATTATCTTCAAAAACAGTGAATGAACTTTTTAAACAAATGGTCTTTTTCTGCTCCAAATCTTATAAAATACATTTTGGAAAACTAATTGAATAGACTCTTGGAAAGAACAATAAAAGTGGATTTAACAGGAAGAAGCAGAAAAACAATGATATGATGTTCTCCTTTTGCTAAGGATGCATTTTTGGAATAGTTTCTCACACACTGCTGATTGGGTAAACAGATTCAAAGGACTGATCAGAATTTGCCATTGTGGCCTTGCCAGAAGGTCATACATGTACTGAGACAGTCAGGAAGGACAGACAAATGACAGGGCAAAATTGCAGTCAGTGGGATGAGCTGAAATGTAACAGGGACAAAACTGAAGAGGACTGAAGATGTTATATTTGAATGCATTTAGAATATGGAATAAGTTAGATGATCTTGTAGTGCCATTAGAGATTGGCAGGTATGATGTTGTGGGCATCACCAAGTTGTGGCTGAAAGATGATCTATCCTGGGATCCTTATCCTGATTGTTGGAAGTTGTTTCCATCATAATTGGTTAGTTTGGAAGCAGCAGCACTTTTTTCCATTGAATAGATAGTTGGTGTCCAGTTTCAAGTAGCACATGGAAGGGGCTTGCTCGCCTCTTCCTTTGTGTAAGGAATTGGGAGGGTATGCTCTGCACACACTTTTAACTCCGTGCATTGGTTAAATGTACATTTGTTTGTTGAGTTTTCAACTTCCAGCTTTGAAACTTGAGGGTTTCAAAGCTCAAAACTTGAGCTTGAATTTTTTTGAATTGTTTGTAAATAAATGATTAATATACCTATTCAAATTCAGTACATTTCCTGTCTCACTTGCCAGACCTGTGAACCTGATTCAACGTTATAAGATCATAGCTGGGAACTTAACATCTAAGGATAGACATTGTATCAAAAGGACAGACAGGTAGGCAGAGGAGGTGGGGTGATTCTGTTGGTATAAAATGAAATTAAATCCTTAGGAGGAGGTGACATAGGATGAGAAGATCTAGAATCCTGGTAAGTAGAGAAGAATCTGCAAGGGTAAAAAGACCCTAATGGAATCTATATATAAACCTCCAAACAGTAGCAAAGATGTGGGATACAAATTACAATGAGAGATAGAAAAAGCATGCAATGAAGACAATGTTACAATGGTCATAGGGGATTTCAATAGGCAGGTAGATTGGGAAAATTAGTTTGGTGTTTCATCCCAAGAGAAGGAATTTGTAGAATGCCTACAAGATGGCATTTAGAGCAACTTGTGGTTAAGCGGTGGAAATAAAGGTTGAGCTCACAAGCAGAAAGGTAATCTGAGTTGGGCGTTATGTAACGAACTATATTTGATTAGGAAAATTGAAGTAAAGGAACCCTTGGGCAACAATGATCATAGTATGATAGATTTCACCTTGCAGTCTGTGAGGGAGAATATAAAGTCAGGTGTATTGGTATTACAGTGAAGAAAAGGGAATTATAGAGGCATGAGAGGGGAAAATGGCCAGTGTTGATTGGAAAGGGACTCTAGCAGGGCTGATAACAGAACAGCAATGGTTGGAGTTTCTGGAAGCAATTCAGAAGTCACGGGATAGATACATCCCAACCAAGATGAAGTATGTTAAAGTCAAGATGATGCAGCCATAGCTGACAACGGAGGTCAAAGACAACATAAAGGCCAAAAAGGGACATATAAAGACCAAAAATTAGTGGGAATTTAATATTAGAAGTTTTTGCAAATCATCAGAAAGTAACTAAAAGACCACAAGTTATGAAAAGATGAAATATGAAGGTAAGCTAACCAATAATATCAAAGAGGATACCAAACATTATTTGACATATATAAAGGGTAGAAGAGAAGCAATAGTAGGTATCAGACCAATGAGAATGACAATGATGAGATATAAATGGGGGACAAGGACAAACTGAACAAGCATTTTGTATCAGTCTTCACTGGAAAACTCTAGCAGTGTGTCAAAAGTTCAAGAGTGTCAGAGGATATAAGAAAGTGCAGTTGCTATTTCTAGGGAGAAGGTATTTGGGAAGCTGAAAGAAGTGAAGGTAAATAACTCATATGGACTAGATGGACTATACAATAGGGTTCTGAAAGAGATATCTGAAAAGATTGCAGGGGCATTAGTAATGATCCTCAAAAATCAATAGATTGTGGCATGGTTTCAGAGGAGTTGAAAATTACAAATGTCACCCCACACTTCAATAAGGAGGGGCAGAAGAAAATAAAATTGGAGTTGTTTGTTAAGGATGAGGTTTTGGGGTGCTTGTAAGCACATGATAAAACAGACCAAAGTCAGCATGGTTTCCTTAAGGGAAAATCTTGCCTTACAAATCTGTTGGAATTCTTTGAGGAAATAACATTCAGGATAAACAAAGGAGAATCCATGGATGTTGGGTACTTGGAAGTTCAGAAGACATTTGACAAGGTGCTACACAAGGCTGTCTAGCAAGATAATAACACATGGCATTACAGGATAGATTAATGCATTGGCTAATTAGCAGAAGGCAATCAGTGGGAATAAAGGAAGCCCTTTCTTTTTAGCTGCTGGTGACAAGTGGCTTGGAGTTGGGACCACTTCTTTTAATATTGTATGTCAATGATTTGGACAATTTAATTGATGGCTTTGTGGTGGGATTTGCCAATGATACTAAGTGGAGGGGCAGGTAGTAATGAGGAAGCAGAGAGACTGCAGAAGGACGTAGACAGATGAGGAGAATGAGTATAAAAGTGGGTGATGGAATACGGTTTTGGGAAGTCAATGGTCATGCACTTTGGTAGAAGGAACAAAAGCATAGACTATGTTATAAATGGTGAGAAAATTTTAAAAAATCCAAGGTGGCAAGAGACTTATAAGTCCATGTGCAGGTTTCCATAAAGGCTGACCTGCAGGTTAAGTCAGTGGTGAGGAAGGCAAATGCAATGTTTGCATTCATTTTGAGAGGACTAGAATATAAAAACAAGGATGTAATGCTGAGATTTTATAAGGCACTGGTGAGGCCTCACTTAGAATATTGTAAGCTGATTTGGGCCCCTTATCTAAGAAAGGAAGTGGTGACATTAGAGAGGGTTCAGAGGAAGGTCACAAGAACCATTTCAAGAATGAAAGGCTTCAGGAATGACAAGTATGAGGAGCATTTGATGGCTCTGGGTTTGTACTTGCTGGAATTTAGAAGAATGAGGGATGAGATTTCACTGAAATACATCAAATGTTGAAGGGCCTGGATAGAGTGGATGTGCAGAGAATGTTTCCTATAGTGGGGGAGTCTAGACCCAGGGGCACCACCTCAGAATAGAGGAACATCCATTTAGAACAGAGATGAGGAGGAATTTTTTTTAGTCAGAGAGTGGTGCATCTGTGGAAGCCTGGCCATTGGTTTTACTTAAGGCGCAGGTTGAAAGACTCTTGATTAGTCAAGGTTTGAAAGGTTATAGGAAGAAGGCAAAGGAATAAGATTGAGAAGGAAATGGATCAGCCATGGTCAATTGGCAGAGCTGACACAATGGGTCATATAGCCTAATTCTGATCCTATATCCTATAGTCTTGGGTGATTTACAGCTAAACTACAATTCTTGATTCAAGAATTGATGAAGAAAGAGCAGTAGATGTAGTGTATATGGATTTCAGAAATGCATTTGATAAGGTACTCCATGCAAGGCTACTTGAGAAAGTAAGGAAGCATGGGATCCAAGGGGACATTGCTTTGTGGACACAGAACTGGCTTGCCTACAGAAGGCAAAGAGTGAATGTAGACAGGTCCTATTCCGCACGGAGGTCGGTCACCAGTGGGATGCCTCAGGGATCTGTTCTGCAACCCTTACTCATCACAATTTTTATAAATGACCTGGATAAGGAAGTGGAGGGATGGGCTTGTAAGTTTGCTGATGACACTAAGGTTAGAGGTGTTGTGGATAGTGTGGAGGGCTGTCAGAGGTTATAGCAGGACATTGATAGGATACAAAACTGGGCTGAGAAGTGGCAGATGGAGTTCAACCCAGATAAGTGTGAGGTGGTTCATTTTGGTAGGTCAAACATTATGGCAGAATATAGATTTAATGGCAAGACTCTTGAAAGTGTGAAGGATAGAGGGCTCTTGGGATCCAAGTCCATAGGACACTCAAAGCTGCTATGCAGGTTGACTCTGTGGTTAAGGCATACAGTGTATTGGCCTTCATCAATAGGGGAATTGAATTTAGGAGCAAAGAGGTAAAATTGCAGCTATATAGGACCCTGGTCAGTCCCCACTTGGAGTACTGTGCTCAGTTCTGGTCACCTCACTACAGGAAGAATGTAGAAGCCACAGAAAGAGTGCAGAGGAGATTTACAAGGATGTTGAATCCACACTCAGGTTGGAGGAACAACACCTTATATACCGGCTGGGTAGCCTCCAACCTGATTGCATGAACATTGACTTCTCTAACTTCCATTAATGCCCCTCCTCTCCTTCTTACCCCATCCCTGACATATTTAGTTGTTTTTTTCCCCTCTCTCTCTCTGCCCATCACCCTGCCTGTTCTCCATCTCCCTCTGGTGCTCCCCCCACTCCCCCTTTCTTTCGCCCGAGGCCTCCCGTCCCATGATCCTTTCCCTTCTCCAGCTCTGTAAAACTTTCGCCAATCACCTTTCCAGCTCTTAGGCTTCATCCCACCTCCTCCAGTCTTCTATCATTTCGCATTTCCCCCTCCCCCCACTACTTTCAAATCTCTTAGTATCTCTCCTTTCGGTTAGTCCTGACAAAGGGTCTCGGCCCGAAACGTCGACAGTGCTTCTCCTATAGATGCTGCCTGGCCTGCTGTGTTCCACCAGCATTTTGTGTGTGTTGTTTGAATTTCCAGCATCTGCAGATTTCCTTGTGTTTACAAGGATGTTGCCTGGATTGGGGTGCATGCCTTAGGAGAGTAGGTTTAGTGAACTCGGCCTTTTCTCCTTGGAGCAATGGAGGATGAGAGGTGATCTGATAGAGCTGTATAAGGTGATGAGAGGCATTGATCATGTGCATAGTCAGAGGCTTTTTCCCAGGGCTGAAATGGCTGCCACAAGAGGACACAGGTTTAAGGTGCTGGGGAGTAGGTACAGAGGAGATGTCAGGGGTACGTTTTTCTACTCAGAGTGGTGAATATGTGGAATGGGCTGCCGGCAACAGTGGTGGAGGTGGATACGATAGGGTCTTTTAAGAGGCTTTTAGATAGGTACATGGAGCTTGGTAAAAAAAAACAAAAGGGGGCTATAGGTATGCCTAGTAATTTCTAAGGTAGGGACATATTCAGCACAACTTTGTGGGCCGAAGGGGTGTATTGTGCTGTAGGTTTTCTATGTTTTAACATCTTAATTACAATCTGATGTAACAGGACTTTTGCACAATTAAATCAACAACACGCACAAAATGCTGGAGGAACTCAGCAGGCTAGGCAGCATTTATAGAAAAGAGCAGAGTTGATGTTTTGGCCCGAGACCCTTCAGTGAGACTCATCTCCTTACCTGCCCATCACCCCCCTCTGGTGCACAATTAAATGCTTGCTTTTGGGTTACCGACTTGCATCAAATCATCTACTGCCTTTTATCGATGAATGACACCTTGGCTTGAACCCTTGTTCTCTCTGGGAGATCTATACTAACAATAGAAATCCAGAATTTAGGACTAGCGGCATGAATTTTGGTATCGGCATTTGGAAATAATTACTTTATTAACCTCTAGAATAGGAAAACAACTTCACACAATTCATCCTTCATTATTCTAATGCAATGAAATTTTAGAACCACATTTTAACTACAAAACACATTGCATCTTGTCAGCTGTGTCACTTGCTCAACTCCAATACACAAGAGGCTACAAGTCACTGTTTTTCACAGATGTCAGATAAAATAAATAGCTGGCATGATCATATTATAAAGTTAATGATGCAGTGAAGTGTATCTGTGGGTGTGACAGATACTGAAACCTGTCAGCAGAGCTCATATTAACATACGCATGTTTGCCAATCTTATTTTGGTGATTTTTTTTTAAATGACACAGGCCCTAAACAACTACCAGTCCTTATACTTCAGGTTCAGATCCTTTCATCTGAACTGAAAAAATGCAACAAACTGTCAATGTTTATCAATAGTAGGGAAAGAGGGACCACTAAGTTAAAGGGACAGGCGGAAATATTGCCAGTGAGGGGGTATCTTCAAGGTTGGCATCCCCAGAAGAGAAGAGGCAGTGAATTCAACAGTAGTGAAAACCAGAAACTGCAAACACTAGGATATCAGAAATGCTAACTGGCAACATTCAGAAATTGTACATATTTGTAGGATTTTGTATTCCATACTAATTTCATCCTTTTTCAAAAAGATTGAGCAGAATATGTCAATAATTATATTTTTGATTTCAAACATTCATCAACAAGTAGATAATCCTACATGCTCTTTATATTTCATTTTTATTAATATAAAACTTTTCCTGGCCTCAAATGACCTTCATTAAGCCTCTAGACATATTATCTGGAGTAGTATGGCAGCATGCTAACGTATTTTAAGTCTATATTAAATACTACAAGCTGGAGGTTGTCATTTAATAAAAGGTCAAATTTTATTTGCTTGCATTTAAAATAAGACTAGGTATTAATATGGCATGTATAATTAAACCAAACAAATTAATATTGAATTATTTATTGGTATTACTTTGTAGTGATGGCAGTTTTTCAGACACCACTTTCTTTTTAACTTTCAGTCGAGGAGTCAGTTCCCTGGATTTAAACAGACTGGGTTTTGTAGGAGAGCCAACAGCCAGTTTGGATGCAGTTAAGCTTGAAAACAGCTTTTTCTTCATTTGTGGTGGTTTTTCAATATCAGACAGCTTCATTGAGAGAGCAAGCTTTTCTTGTAGTTTTGACACCAGATTTCCCAGATGATTGATTTTGTCAACATTTTCTTCATTAACATCCTTAATCATTCTTTCCTTATTGAGAAAATGAAGTGACACAGAAATTAAGTGTTACTCAGAAACAGTTCTGTGGAAATCTTGGATACCAGAACAATTCTAGGAGGAGGTAGAATAGTCCTTTAGAATTATAATCATTTTTTCTGGTTTTTACTCAGATTTACTTCAATAAAAGTCCTTCAAATAATTGCCTGGATGAGACACATTTCAAACATTAAAATATAAAACATGAACAGCACATTTTAGAAAAGATATAACAAACTTCTTCTAATGGTGGTATCTCAACTAAATTGGCTTTGTTAATTCAACCCTGAAGTTAACAGTGTTGGCTGAATGATCTAATTATGTTGCATCCAGAAGCTAGATAACTCACTAATCAAATGGACTATTACATTTGCCAGAGCTGAACAAATTGAGTATGCACCCAGCAAAGGAGATTTTACAGGATCTACACTACACCTAAACAAAATGCACTTTATATTGCCCCAAGCACCAATTAATTGTAACATGCTGTAAGGTTTGACTGATAATGTAATGGTTTCTCTGTAGCAGCAATGTTTGGGTTATGTCTAGTGACAACGCGGTTTGGAATGCTGTTGTTCTTTCTTGTGAGTCTGGAAGAGAGATTTTCTAGGCCTTTTGCCAGAGAGAAGTGAGGAGAGAAGACGCAAATGGAGAGAGTTGGCAGACCACCAGACGGAGTGGACTTGGAGCGAGGGTCCGAAGGGCAGCCACGATCGGAGAAGGTCGATGGTAGACAACTGGCTTATCAGTGAGCTCCAACATTGTACAATAGACTGTTTCATGAGAACGGGCCCTTTTTCTCTTTTTTTTTCATTTTCTTTACTAACCATATAGTCAGGGTAAGAATTATAAGGCTTAACCATTTAATCGCATATTGTGTACCATTTGTTATTTCTGGGTACCGATTTGTAACAGGGGACACATCACACAGCATCACCCAAATGAGATTTCTTATGTTTGGCCAGGCCAGGGGCTATCACCCTCTATATTAAGCCACTAGCCGAAGCAAGAGTTACATAATCTAAAAAGATATTCATAATAGTTTTCACCAAATTTACAAATTCTGCATCCTATGCTCTAAGCATGCTGTACTCAAATATTTAAACTTTAGGACAATTTTACTTATTGAACAGAGTGCTATTTTAATTATTCCTTCTCATTTTCCATTTCACCGGAAACATTTACCTGGTGTCTCCACTGATCCTGCCTAACTGCTAAAATGATTCAGTATTTTGTTTTTACCATACTCTTAGATAGATCCATGAAACCTCCAAAACTTCTGAGAACAATCCAAGCACATTCATTCTCTCCACATGATTCTGGGTAATATTTCAGTAATAGATCTCTGAACCCCAAAATCTTCCTTAAGTGTGGCTGTTAGATTTGAACAGAATACTTTAGGTCAGTGTTTCAATGCTCACAGAAAATTTAATTTGCTTCCTTGCTCTGCAACGCTGCCTTTTAGTAAGACTCAAGGATATGACTGTAACCTTCTCAACATATCATACTGCATTCTCAGGCATATTCATTCATTCACAGCTCTTTTCCTGCAGCCTCTTCAAATCATCTCAATTAGTTTACACAGCCTCATCAATTCTTCCTACTAAAATGCATCATTCCACACTTCTCTATTTAATTTGCTACATGCCTGTTCATAAATTACCTTTAAGTCTATTACTATCCTTCTGTTACATCTCAGAATTTCACATAATTTGAAACCTTTGTTGTATTAATAACAACTTGAAAGAAAGCAATGGGCAAAATGCCAGCCAATCCTAATACTTGCAGATTCTCTGCAAAAACTATTCTATTAAAGCTTAATGGCAATGCTACTTTCTGGCTCTTAGTCAATTTTATGTCCATGGAGCTACAACATTTTTTCTTTAATATATCCCAAGGATTTAAATGTTGTGGTACTCTGTACAGTACTTTTTTGGGAAAAAAGAGGGAACATTACAATTGCACCATCTTGCCCAGTATTTTGTCCGATGTCCAAAATTCTCACCCAGTTCTAGTTTTTTTTTCTAATTTGGTTATTTTCCAGCACAATAAGCATTTTAAATGATAAATTATCCATTCAAATTATGATTTACATACTATTACACCATGGGAAAAGAGATCAGAGTAATGCAGTTGAAGGCAGCATGGACGTGCTGAAACTGGGGGGAGTTCAAAGGCAGTTCATGAAAATGCTTCCAGGTTTGAACAGCTTATCATATATAGATATATTTAATGGCGCTCAGCCTGTTTTCTCTGGAGTTTTGAAGAATGGAGGGTGATCTCATTGAAATTTTTCGATAGGTCTTGATAGAGTTGATGTGGAGAGGATGTTTCCTATGGTGGAAGAGTCTAAAACCAGAGGATACAGCCTCAGAATAGAGGGACGTTCTTTCAGAGTGAAGATCAGGAGTAATTTCTTCAGCAAGAGAGTGATGAATCTGTGGAATGTATTGCTACAGGCAGATGTGAGAGCCAAGTCTGTATGAGTATTTAAGGCAGAGGTTGATAGATTATTGATTGGTCAGGGCATGAAGGGACATGGGAAGAAGGCAGAAGATTAGGACTGAGAGGAAAATTCGATCAGCCATGATGAAATGACGGAGCAGGCTCGAAGGATCAAATGGCTTAATCTACTCCTATATCTTATGGTGTTTATTTCATACTTCAAGTGTGGACAGGACTCAAAAACATACCTGCTTTGCAATTATGTCATAACATTTCTGCAGTTCTTTGTTGCTTTCTTGAAATTTTCTCTCTGCCTCCTGCAGGATCACTTGAATGTCATTTAATTTCTTGGTTAAACTCTTGTTTGCCTTACAATGGAAGAGTTATCAAATTCAGGCGCTTTGCCTATTAAAATTACATCTAAAATGCATAACTGATCACAGACTTATGATCAGATAAAACTGTGCTTTAATATTCATTTTAAAACAGAGCTCTGGTATTTAATACCATACAAAAATACAACTTGGAAATACTCATCACCATACCTGATCCTTTTCTTCAAGCAGTTTTGCAGATTGTTCTTCAGATAAGACTTTACTCTTGTACAATTCTTGATATCTCCTCAACTCTGAAGATAAATGTGCTTTTTAGTCCTTTTTTGCATAATTTTGACCCAAATATCTAGTTATACACTGTATAATTATAAAACAAATTAAAATTAATATGTGAAATACTAAACAAAAAGTCATCCAGATTAATATCCATGAAGCACAATACATTCAAAAGTGGCACTAGAGAACTTTGCAACCAATGGTGATGTCCTGCAAACAGTTCCCAAACCACTTCTTTTACTTCTTCTTTGAAATGATTCCACTACTAAGCAGCCTGTGATTGGAACCTGCAAGACTGTGTGCTTTTGGGCCGATTGAGAAATCTGGCACTTTGCTGTGTCTAAGGGAGTTTGGTGAGATTTAAAGGAGAGTGTGTAGCCTGGAAGCCTAGACATAGGACTCCAGCCCATGATTGACTCCATTGCTCGATGAGGATGAAAATGGAAGATAGGTGGGTGCTCAGCACTGACTTCCACTCCCTCACACTAGCTCCTGTCAGAGGAATGTGCAGGAACTTTGGTTTCCATTCTGCAAGGACTGATTGGTGAGGCTGTGGACTCATTTCGGGGAACTTTGAGGTCCATAGTACACGTATTTCTAGATTCAGTTTCCTTGTCTTTTTGCTGTTTTCCAGTGGCTTGATCGGGGAAGTTTATGGGGACTGGGGCACCTTCATGCAAATAATGGCTCTGTCCAGTGGGTTAGTGGCGTGGCACCAAAATGAATACTACTGGACTCCTGGTTTGATGTTTAATATCCTAGGTGCTCTTCACTCGCTTTTTGCCGTTTGCACATTGAGTGTTTGATATTTTCTTGAGTGGGTTCCATAGTGATTCTTTGCTTTATGGTTACCTGTAGGACAAATCTCTGTGCTGTATTCTGTTTCCATACTTTGATAATGAGTGTACTCTGAATCACACATACTCAGTTGCTACTCCTAAGAAATGGATTTTTAAAAGTTTACTAACAAATTTCATTGTAGGCAATACATATATTTATATACACATATACAATACATATACTTATAGAAGACAAGAACAGTATGGCAGAAGGCTGTTTCTGGATCTCAGTCAGTTTGCCACTCAATTCTAACTGACCCACAGACCTTGCTGAACAAACTTCTACTCCTTAGTCTAATTATACTTGTGCAACTGGGTGTTGGACTTCCAAACCAACAAACCTCAGAGCCAGGATGCACAACTGCTCCTCACTCCCCATCTTCCTCAACACAGGCTCCCCCCAGGGCTGGGTGCTGAGCCCACTGCTGTACACTCTGCTCACGCACGACTGCACGACCAGTCACTCGAGTAATCATATTGTCAAGTTCACCAAAGACATGACAGTGGTGGAGCTCATCACCAACAATGATGAGATACCAACAGAGGATGTAGAAGTGCTCGAGGGCTTCCTCAATAAAACACAAGAGATGGTCATTGACATCAGGAGAACTTGAACTCACACTCTCTTTAAATCAGCGGCACAGAGGTGGAAACTACAAGCAGTTCCAAATTCCTGGGAGTGCAAATCTCATACACACAAACTCTCATGGTCCCAGGACATATTCTACACAATCAAGAAACCTCACTAATGTATCTACTTTCTGAGGAGGCTGAACAGAGCTGGACTATACATATTAATATTCACATCCTTCTATAGATGCACAGTAGGGAGCATCCTAGCAGGCAGCATCAGTGCTTGATATGGAAACTGCACCACGGCAGACAGGAAGGTTCTGCAATAGCTGTTCAAAACTGCTGAACACATCACCACCAGCCTACCTCGATTAAAGATGTACATATATATTTAAGTATAGAGAGAAAGAGAATTGAATTGACTTTATTTCTTGCACCCTTCACATAAATGAGTAAAAATCTTAATGTAACATCTCCATCTAAATGAGCAATCATACCAATTTATAATAATTTGTAACAAGTAGAGCAGTCAATGTAATATAGAGTACACTCAAATCAGTGTGAGTTCATCAGTCTGATGGCCTGGTGGAAGAAGCTGTCCCGGAGCCTGTTGGTCCTGGCCTTCATGCTGCGGTACCACTTCCTGGATGGTAGCAACTGGAATAGATTGTGGTTGGGATGGCTTGGGTCCCCATGATCCTACGGGCCCTTTTTCTGTTACACACCTGTCCTTGTAAATGCCCTGAATCATGGGAAGTTCACAACTACAGATGTACTGGGCTGTCTGCACCACTCTCTGCAGAGTCCTGCGATTAAGGGAGGTACAGTTCCCATATAGGAGGATGCTGGAAAAAGGTCAGCAACATCATAAAGCACCCACCCACTCTGCTCTTGTATTGTTTGTTGCATCCCCATCATGGAGTCCCCTCCCTCATCACAACTACTTTATAATTTCCTGTCAGATTCACATTATGTACAGACACTTCACTTTATGGACATTACAATCTATGTATATAAGCTATCTTATGCACTTATGCTTATTGTGACTATTTAATTATTGCACTCTTTATCACAGTGAGTTTGGTTTTTGTGCTGCATTGGATCCGAAGTAACACCTAGCTTGCTCTCATTTACACTGCTGTACTGCAGATGACATTAAATAATCTTAAATGGTGCTAATACATCAGTCAAAACCTTTATTTTCTCTAACTTTGGTTAACATTTAAGGGGTAAAAATTCCTTTAAAATAGACAAGCATGACCAAATAGGATAAAAAATTCATTGAACCATTTCATTTCCAGTACTAATCATGTTGGGATTGAAGAGCCATTCGCGGTCCAGAGCCATAGAATTAATGAACCTTTATTCAGTACAAATGTATTGGGAAGATCATATGGAAGATTCTCTGAAAATCAATGGTAGTACAAAAAGGTGATTGATAGATGAAATGTGACTATAACCTCTTCTGATAAACTTGGTGACCAGCTGAGACCTCCCATGGCCTATGCACAAACTTAAAATAGAAAGCACTTGTGTTTCAATGGATGGCATTTACCATAAAATAGCCTATGGCTCCAATCCCTGACTGTTGTTTCTGTTACTGAAGGTTGCTATCAACCATTTGATACATTCTATATTTATCTCGATGTTGCAACATTACCTTCCCTGTACAATTGGCTGCCCATGTCAGCATGCCTCCTGGTCATGTCACAATTGTCTCAATAATGGACAAATTGTTTTACCTATATACCTTAAGGAACCAGTCTATCTCTGAACATATAGGTGATAATTTTTCTGACCACTTGAGTCAGGTGGCTGTCTACTGATCCCATATTCATTTATCACTTTGCCATTCACACCCATTTTATTCATCAATGACAAACCACAGTATTGAACTGCTAAGACTCATTCAAAACACAAACAATGAAATTATTTTGCAGAGCTTTCAAGGACAAATATATACAGTAAACAAAATCACAACCATTGCTTAACCTTCAGGTTCAAAGTAAATTTATTATCGAAGTGAATACGTCACCATATACAACCCTGAGATTCATTTTCTTGTGAGCATACTCAATAAATTTGTAGAATAATAACCATTCTGAATCAATGGAAGACCACACCAACTGGGGCATTCAGCCAGTGTGCAAAAGACAATAAACTGTGCAAATACAAAAAGAAATATAAATAATAATAAAATAAACAATAAATATCAGGAACATGAGATGAGGAGTCCTTGAAAGCAAGTCCATTGTTTGTGGGAACATTTCAAAGGGGCGAGTGTAGTTATTCTCTTTTTTTCAAGAGCCTGATGGTTGATGGGTAATAACTGTTCCTGAACCTGGTGGTTTGGGTCCTGAGGATGTCCTGGGTGGTAGGGGTCCTTGATGACAGATGCGGCTTTCCTTTAACAGCATTGTGCTCAATGTCAAGGAAGGCTTTACCTATGATTGACAGGACCATACCCTCCACTTTTTGAAGGATTTCCGTTCAATGGCATTAGTGTTTCCATACCAGGCTGTGATGCAGCCAGTGAATATACTCCCCACTTGTCAAGGTTTTAGATGTCATGCCAAACATTTGCTAATTCCTAAGGAAGTAGAGGTGTTGGTGTGCTTTCTTCTTAATCACACTTACAAGCAGGTCCTCTGAAATAATAACACCTAGAATTTAACATTACTGACACTCTCCACTTCTGATTCCCCCGATGAGGACCGAGTCATGGACCTCTGATTTCCCTCTTCTGAAGTCAATAATCAGCTCCTTGGTCTTGCTGATGTTGAGTAAGAGGTTGTGGTTCTGAGACCACTCAGCCAGATTTTCAATCTCCCTCCTATAAGCTGGCTCATCACCACGTCAGCGAACTTGAATATGACATTGGAGTTGTACTTAGCCACACAGTTATAAGCGTAAAGTGAGTAGAGCAGGGGACTAAGCACACAGCCTTGTGGTGCACCTGTGCTGATGGAGATTATTGAGGAAATGTTGTTGCAAAGTATTCTGCACTTTTTACAAGTAATTATGCAGTGATAACCACCCCTACATTGGAAATGGTTTCTGACACTAACACTTTTCATACAAAGTAATTACACCGTTTGTGAAATAGTTAAGAATAGATGAGGATTGTTACAAATACTGTGGCTATAAATAAGTTGGCATATGGTTATCTGCATTATTTCTGAACCCTTTTCCACAAGCACTAAGACAATGGTGCCACAAGTACAATGACATTCCTAGAATTGCAACAATCAGCCTTGGGTATGAAAAAGGAAGCTAACATTTTATGACACCCATTTTAAAGAAACATGCATAACAAGCAAATGGAATGAACTCATGAAAGTAAAAATGTGTAGTTACTTACAAGATAATAATTTGAAATAAGGTGCACATAGGCCAAAAGTGTGCACTCTTTGTTTGGTCACTATATTCTTTCAACAAACTTACTTCACCCTGAAACTACCAGGGGAAAGAATATTTATCAGGGTAGGAAATCTCAAATTTTATTTTCATATCTGAAAACTTGCAAATTAACTTGCAAGTTTTCAGATATGAAAATAAAATACCATTCTACTGCTCTGCTTGAGAAAGCAACTCGTGTTGTCATTTTGAGAAATAATATGTCAACAATTTAGATGAGGACATTGAAAACTATATCAGCAAGTTTGCTGACGATACTAAACTGGGTGGCAGTGTGACATGCGAAGAGGACGTTAGGAGAATACAGGGAGACTTGGATAGGCTGGGTGAGTGGGCAGATACTTGGCAGATGTCATTCAATGTGAATAAATGTGAAGTTATCCACTTTGGAAGCAGGAACAAGAGGGCAGAGTATTGTCTGAATGGTGTAGAGTTAGGTAAGGGAGAAATGCAAAAAGACCTAGGAGTCCTAGTTCACCAGTCAATGAAGGTGAATGAGCAAGTGCAACAGGCAGTGAAGAGGGCAAATGGAATGTTGGCCTTTGTTACAAGGGGAATTGAGTACAAGAGCAAAGATGTCCTTTTGCATTTGTACAGGGCCCTGGTGAGGCCACACCTGGAATGTTGTGTACAGTTTTGGTCTCCAGGTTTAAGGAAGGACATTCTGGCAATTGAGGAAGTGCAGCATAGATTCACTAGGTTGATTCCTGGGATGGCAGGGCTGTCTTACGCAGAGAGATTGGAGAGATTGGGCTTATACACGCTGGAATTGAGGAGATTGAGAGGGGATCTGATTGAAATGTTTAAGATAATTAAAGGATTTGATAGGATTGAGGCAGGAAATATGTTCCAGATGCTGGGAGAGTCCAGTACCAGAGGGCATGGATTGAGAATAAGAGGTCAGTTATTTAAAACAGAGTTGAGGAAGAGCTTCTTCTCCCAGAGAGTTGTGGAGGTGTGGAATGCACTGCCTCGGAAGACGGTGGAGGCCAATTCTCTGGATGCTTTCAAGAAGGAGCTAGATAGATATCTGATGGATAGGGGAATCAAGGGATATGGGGACAAGGCAGGGACTGGGTATTGATAGTGAATGATCAGCCATGATCTCAGAATGGCGGTGCAGACTCGAGGGGCCGAATGATCTACTTCTGCACCTATTGTCTATTACCGCCGAATTTATTTATCATGTTGGGAAATCTCACACTGTAATGGAGAATTATATACAGAGACATAGAGCCCTACAACATGGAAGCAGGCCCTTTGTCCCATCTAGATCATGCTGAATCTTGAATCAGAGTCAGAATAGATATATATAGTAGCTAATTTCTACATACACATTGAATGAATTAACAAGGCAGCACACAATTTATAATAGTGGCCAAGAAGAGAATCATAAAACAAAGGAAAACTAAAAGCTACAGAAAACTGAGTAAGGGATAAAAAAGCAAGCAAAGCAGCTCTGAAATGTTATGTGAAACTGTGCAATACATGAAAACAATATATTCAGACATGCAAATTGGGTAAACATGTTTATTAAGTTATAGAAGTATTAGGATTTGATATAATACCCTACCAAAAACAATAAAGTTGTTCCAGAATCTAGTAAGTATAACACTTACCCTTGCCATTTGTAAGAGCTTCTAATTGAAAGTTTTGTAGCTGAAAGTGCATTTTCGAAACTTCTTCCTTGAACCATGCCAACTCCTCCAGAAGGCCTCTTGTATTTTCAGCAGTGGCAGGTTGGTTCTGGTATTTGCTTAATGCATCTTCAAGCTCCCTCACTTTCAAGTCCGCATCCTCGAGAAAGGGATAAATAGTGAAAGGTATCTAGTCAAATTTGCACTGCTAATCAACACCTATTAACAGCAGTCAGCATTTTGCAAAGCAACATATTTTTGGATTTCATAATGCAAACATCCCGAAATCTCAAGTTTGGTTTGCTGGGTACATTTTTAACTTGTTCACAGAACAGTCACAGACATTCTAAATATTTTAAAATGAGATACAAAAGCTGCACCTATGCTCAATGACTTTTATCAGCAGAGGTAATCAAAACCTCATTCAGCAATTGTCATCTATTTACAAATCCTTCACCTCATCCTTCCCCATTTCACCTCTCCAGCTAGTACCTCAATGCATCCACATTCCTGACTATTCCCCAATGGACTCTCCTCACCATTTGCTGTGAATGCCATAGCTGTCAAAGTTGAGCACAGAAATTTCCTCACTAAAAGTCTTTGCCTCCCTCCAAGTTTCCAAATCTGCCTAAATCTTTGATTATATGCCCTAGGATCTCATTGAAAGGAGACTGCAAGATTAAAAGCAAGCTTCCAGAGACACTGCCTTCTATCAAAGCTGATAGTTAGGATCTAAATTCAGTCCCACTTTTGTCTATTATAAGACCACGACCACATCAGGGGCCAGACCTCTATACAATGTGGTCCTAAGAGGCCAAGATGATTTCCAAATCTTGGTACCATATACCAGGGTTGGGAGGACAAGCAAGGGTCAAGCATAATCCACAAGGTGCTGAAACTAAACTATACCCCCCGCCCCCCGCCCACCCCCGCAGCCCAAAATTATCTCGACTGGAAGACAGTTCACCTTGCGCTTAACAATTCAGCAGCATTTGTTTTATTAGAATAGCAAAAGGCTGCAACGTATCTTGCCTTGAAAATTACCATAGTCTTGTGCTGCTCGGCAGTGAACGCTTCTTTTGAAACAAATTTATCCTTAACATCTTCCACAGCACACTTGTATGCATGCCGCCTAATTGATTCCTTATACATATGGAGATTACTATCCAATTGTTCTTCATAAATCTCCTTTAGTTCTTCAAATCGCTCGCTGCAATGTTTAAAATAAGTTGTCAACATTTATAAATTTTATTCAACAGATGATTTCCAAACCAATTAAAATTGTGAGACAGTAAATTTTAATAGAGAGAAAATACAAGTCAAACGACAAATACAAAAAAATTCTGCAGATTTCTGAGTAATGCACATAAAATGCTGAATCAGTCCTGATGAAGGGTCTTGGCTGAATATGTCTTCCCTTCCGTAAATGCTTTCCAACGAGCCGAGTTCCTCTAGCATTTTGTGTGTGTGATGCATTAAATGAAATATCTTTAACGTAAGAACAGGACCTCTGGCCCATAGGGTTTAAATAGTTTTAGGAAGACTGTTTTAAAGTGGCAGGACCAATTAGGTTCTTGATCTTGGGTTTTAAAAGCTGAGAGGTAGAGACATTATTCTAGGAATGAATGGTTAAAGAGCAACGGTTCCCTATTAAGAGACTTTCATTTCTTCTCCGACACCATGCAAGGAAGCAAAAGGAGCAGGTAAGTCATAGAAACAGGTTTAGGCCATTTGGCCCATCAAGTCTGCTTCAACATTCCATCATGGCTGATTTATTATTCCTCTGAACCCAATTCTCCTAGCTGCTCCCCATAACCTTTGATGCCCTCACTAATCAAAAATCTAACAAACTTGGCTTTAAATATACCCAAGAAGCACACACAAAATGCTAGAGGAACTCAGCAGGCCAGGCAGCATCTAGGGAAAGAGCACAATTGATGTCTCGGGCAGAAACTCTTTTCCTAAATGCTGATTGGCCTACTAAGTTCCTCCAGTATTTTGTGTGTGTTGCTCAGATTTCCAGCATCTGCAGATTTTCTCATTTATTTTTAAATATACCCAATGGCTTGGCCTCCACAGTCATCTGTGGTAATAAATTCCACAGATTCACCACCCTCTTGCTAAAACGCCCTCAGTCCTGCCGCAGGGTTTCAGCCCAAAACTTTGATTGTACTTTTCTTCCATAGATTCTCCTTGGCCAGCTGAGTTCCTTGGATTTCCAGCATCTGTAGATTTTCTCTTGTTTGTGACCCTCTGGCTAAAGAAATTTCTCCTCATCTCTGTTCTAAATGGACGTCCCTCTATTCTCAGCCTGTGCCTTCTGGTCGGGAATTCCCCCACTATAGGAAATATCCTCTCCACATCTACCCCATCTAGACTTTCAATACGTCTCAATGAGAACCCCCCCCCCCCATACTTCTAAACTCCAATGCGTACAGGCCTAGAACCATGAAATGCTCTTCACATGTTAACTTCGCATGTTCGTTTCTAGAATCATTCTTGTGAACTTCCTCTGAGCCCTTTCCAATGCTAGTCCATTTTTTCTTGGATAAGGGGCACAAAATTGCTCACAATACACCAAATGTGGTCTGACCAAAGCCTCAGCATTACATCATCCTTGCTCTAATAATCTAGACCTCTGGAAATGAATGCTACATTGCACTTGCCTTCCTCACCACTGATTCAACCTCCAAGTTAATCTTTAGGGAATCCTACACAAGGACTCCAAGTCCATCTGCACCTCTGATTTTTGAACTTATTCCAAGTTTAGAAAATCTTCTATACTTTATTCCTTCTACCAAAGAGCATCATTATACACTTCACTGCCATACATTCTAGAAACATAGAAAATAGGTGCAGGAGTAGGCTATTCGGCCCATCGAGACTGCACTGCCATTCAGTTTGATCATGGCTGATCATCCAACTCATGATCATACTATGATCATTCTATCTGGCACTTCTTTGCCCACTCACCCAATCTGTTTAAGACCTTCTGCAGACTCCCTGTTTCCTCAACACTACCTGCTCTTCCTCTCATCTATTTTTGTATCATCCACAAACTTGGCCACAATTCATCAATTTCATCATCCAAATTATTGACATATACAGTAACGTGAAATGAACTGGTCCCAATACCGACCCCTGCAGAACATCACTAGTCACCGTCACCTAACCAGAGAAGGCCCCCTCATTTCCAATTCTTTGGCTGATAGGCAGGAGCCATTACTTTGTCCATGCGAGTATCTTTCCTGTAATACCATGGGCTCTTACCTTATTAAGCAGCCTCATGTGTGGCACCTTGTCTGAAAATCCAAGGAAACAACATCCACTGACACTCCTTTGTCTATCCTGCTAGTTATTTCCTCAAAGAATTCCAAAAGGTTTTCCAGACAAGGTTTCTCCTAAAGGTAATCATGTGGACTTTGGCTTATTTTATCGTGTGCCTCTGAGTACCCTGAAACCTGATTCTTAAGAATGGAGTCCATTATCTTCCCAACCACTGAAATTAGGCTAAATGTCCTATAATATTCTTTCTTCTGCCTCCCTACCTTCTTAAAGAGTGGAGTGACATTTGTAATTATCCAGTCCTGCAGAACTATTCCAGATCTAGTGATTCGTGCAAGGTCTTTACCAAATCCTCTACAATCTCAGCACCCTGGGGTGTAGTCCATCTGGGTCCCTATCAGCTCCTTAGTAATAGCAATTGCACTCAGTTCTTCCTCCTGATGCTGTTGGATTTCTTCTATAGTAAGATTTATGCAAAATATTTATTTTGTCCGCCTTTTCTTTGTCCCCCCCAATACTACCACTCCAGCATTATTTTCCCAATGGTCATATATCCACTCTCCTTTACTGTTTATATATCTGAAAAAATTTGGTATCCTCTTTTATATTATTGCCTTCATACATCATCATCTCTCATTATGCCTCTTTAGTAGCCTTCTGTGGGTTTTTAAAAGCTTCCCAATTGTCTAACTTCCCACTATTTTTTGCTATATTATATACCTCCTCTTTTGCTTTTATGCTGTCTTTGGCTTCCTTGTCAGCCACAGTTTTGTCATCCTGCTGTTAGAATACTACTTCAGCTTTGGGATGCATCTATTACATACATTTTGAATTGCTCGCAGCCATTGTTATTCTGCTGTAATCCCTGCTAGCATCTCCTTCCAATCATCTTTGACCAGCCCCTCTCTCATGCCTCCAATTCCTTCCTCTCCACTGTAATATTGATACATCAAGACTCTAGCTTTCTCCCCCTCAACATGCAGGGTGAACTCTATCATATTTTGATCACTGCCTCCCAAGTTCCCTGATCAAATCTGGCTTGTTACACAAATTCCTCCCAGTGACTCAATCATAAGCTGCTCTAAAAAAAGGCATCTGTAAGCATCTATAAATTCCTTCTCTTGATCCAGCACCAACCTGATTTTCCCCAATCTACCTGCATATTAAACTCCCCCATGACTATTCTAACATTGCACTTTCTTACATGCCTTTCTACCTCCAGTTTTACTTTGCTTCCCACATCCTGGCTACTGTTCAGAGGGCTGTATACAGCTCCCATCATGGTCTTTTTACCCTTCCTGTTTCTTAACATTACCCACAAAGATTCTACATCTTCTGATCCTATGTCACTTCTTTCCAAGGATTTGATTAATTTTTTTTAAAGCAACAGAGCCATCTCAACCCCTCTGCCTACCTGCCTGTCCTTTTGATACAGTGTATCCTTGAATGTTAAGCTTCCAACTACAATCTTCTTTCAGCCATGACTCAGTGATGCTCACATAATACCTACCAATCTCATTGTGCCTCAGGATCATCTACTTTATTCCAGTTACTGTATGCATTCAAATGCACCACCTTCAGTCCTCTATTCATCATCCTTTACATTTTTGTTCCCATGTTACGCTGCAACTCATCCCATTGACTGTAATCTACTATCTGCCTGTTTTCCCTCACAACCTCACTACATGCTGCATCTCCTTACAATTGCCCTATCCTCAGCCCTATCACTCCAGTTCCCATGCCCCCACCAAATTGGTTTAAACCCTCCTCAACAGTTCTAGCAAACATGTACATGAGGATATTGGTCCTCCTTGGTTTTAAGTGTAAACTTTCCTCCTTGTACGGGTCATACCTGTCCCAGAAGACATCCCAGTGATCCAGAAATCTGAAACCCTGCTCTGCTGCCTGCACGAATTTCTCAGTTATGCAGTCATCTGACAAATCATCCAATTCTTCTCCTCACTGGCACATGGTACAGGCAGCAATCCAGAGATTACTACCCTAGAGTTCCTATTTTTCCATTTTCTACCCAACTCCCTACATTCGCTCTTCAGGACCTCTTCCCTTTTCCTATCTACTATATACTATTACTACTCTGTACCATGGCTTCTGTCTGCTCCCCTTTCCCTTTAGAATGCTGTGCTTCTCACTTTCAAATGTCAGCACGCCCCAGGCTGCTTCAATTCACTTCCACCAGAACCATATATTTTTATTTCCTTGGATTGAAATATAATTAGTCTCTCTGGTGTCCTTTGCATCTCAAGTCCTCTAAATCAGAGGTCTTCAAAACTGCCACGATCAGCCAGGTTCCTTCAATAGGCAATTGTTAAGGTGTGTTAAACATGTCCATTGGACAGCACACAAATTTAGATGCAAGTCCTCACTAAATTGGCACTAAGAATACCCCATGAACTATGAGATGTGTCACATTTTAGTATATAATGTCTTGCCCCCTCATGGCAAACAACATTGAATGGTGAATCAACCAATTATTTTAGACACATCTAAATAAAGTCAACATTTATTGTTCATCCCCAATTACCAGTAGCAGTGGTACAACTGGTAAGTAGCTGCAATAGCAGCGGTAGTAATTGTTACAGTAGTAGTAATAATGCAGTAGGATTCAGAATAGAAGAAAAATAGTGGTGAGCTACATTCCTGACTCCGTGTTAGTTGATGGTGAAGATATGGTGTAAGTCCAGGTTTTAAACTCAAAGGAATGGCAAGATACTTTTCCCAGAGCGCAACTTGAAAGGGAACAGTGAGTTGATATTCCAATATCCATTTGCTACCTTTGCACTAATTGCACAAATGAAAAAGAGTAGAACTACACCAGTGATCGCTTCCTTCATTGTAACTCAAAGTGGTGGCACTGCTATCCCAAATTTCATAATCAAAAAAATACAACACCAGAGTCCAAAGTTCAATCCTGACCCCGGCTGTTGCCTGTGTAGAGCTTGTGCATGTGAGTTCCCTCCTACATCCCAAAGTAAAGAATGATGATACCAAGTGGAATTTTCAATGTACTGCATTAGCAAGGAACATATTAAATCAAATCACCGTTCTTCATGTGCATGTGATAGAATCTGGAATATCAAGCTAAGTAATACAGCAGAAATATCCCCTTTTCAGAGCCAATACTTCACCTTGATAGAGATAATCTTTCTGGCTATTTATTTGTAAATTGGTGTTTTGCACAAATAGGCTGCTACTTTTGCCTACATTTCAGCAGTACTTAGTAACTAGTAACCAGTTAGAATACGAAAATCGTTACGCTATTTTTTGCCATTTAAAATAAAGCAATCCTCTAAACAATAGCTCTTGAGCACTGAGAGCCCAGTTTTCAGGTACTTTAAAGTTACTGCATACATTGCAAGGTTTATCAGTCACACCAGGCAGTAGCAACAAGTAGTAGTCAGCGATACCACCAAAATAAGCAACAATAGTTTACTAGCATCAGTTGATGAATTAATTCAAGACTGTTATGTGAAAAGTTTAAATAATGAATGAGCAAACCCAGGCAGTTGAGCATCTTTGAAATAACTTTCATTCCCTGGTAGCACTACATGGACAAGTTATAACCTTATCAATGGAATAACACTTCAGTATCTGTGTTATCCACATCAACTTAACAATCACAGTATCTAAACATTTTTCCTATAAAATCTTTGAAAAAAAACAAAATATTAATTTTGAAGTCTGAACAACAATCACATCAACAAATACTTACAGCTACAGATTATTGTTTGATAAATGTTGACTTTGCTATGATCAAGTTGCTTAATAGGCAGTGTTGCCTACAAATTGAATGTAGGCAGACACTAAAACCAATAACATGCACTATTAATGTATAATTCATAGCATTGGCCTAACTTTAACCTGTCCTTGAACAACAAAATACAAATGCCATTCAGGGGCACAGCCTTCTCAAAAAACTTTGGTTTTAAAGTTATTAAATTTATCGAGAATGCAGAAGTGCCCATTTCTCCAAAATTTCCAACTTCGCATTATATAAAACTTCTACGGACTTTCTAGTTAAAGAGTTACAATTAATTTTCTTGGCTATTGGAGAGCTTCAGAAATATCCACATAATTAAAATATGATAAAGAAATCTCTGAGTATCACACCACAACATTAACTTGCACATCTCAATTTGCAATGTGAAGTTACCTCCAAACTTCTTCTGTATGGAGTAGTTGCTGAAACATGGCTTCTCCCATTTCATTACGAACCTGCATTTCCAAAACTAGTTTCTGTTGCCTTTCAGCAATCAATTTGTGCCTTAGATTTTCTATCATACTCAATAATTCCTGGGGGGAAAAAAAAAACAGAGAAAAAACAACAAATCAGAACAGAAGTTGAAAATCAGCCAGGAAGAGCAGATCAAGATGTGGGTAAATAAACAAAGGGCTGATAAGGTTGGCAAGTTGCAGGCACCAGCAGCAGTTAATATTACTTCATGGGCAAAGGTGGTGAGGTCCAGATCTTCATTTTCCTCCTCCTTGTCATCATCTTTAATTAGATCTTCAGAATAACAATTTTTGGCAGAGAGTGATTCTCCAAGATCAGTGCACACCATCATACTGCCATCACTTCCACCCACGTGATCAGCAGGTTGCAGTTTTAATTTTGGGTGAATAATTTGGATTATCTGAAAAACAAAGAGGAGGGTTTTTTTTTTAAAAAAAAGGTGACAGTGACAATTTTTCACAGCCTCTTATTATTGACAAGAGTGATCAATCTATTGTCATAGATTTCAAATTGAACAGTGTAGAATAAAGCAAAGGTTGAAGTTTCACACTAAATTATTCAATGTTTTTGTTACACTTTTGAATTATGATTTCAACGTAGCTCGATTTTACTACCTCACTTTAATTTTGCAAAAAAAACTCACAAAATAGGAATAAAAGCTTAACCTTCTCATTAAATGCCACATAATTTTAAAGTAATGAATGATGTTATACCTGCTTAGCAATTGCTGCAAATTTCATCACATGCAGAGTTTCGTCATACATGGAAGCACACTGGTTAATGTTAATAATCATACAAGCTTTGCCTTTGCCACAAAAGAAAGCTTGAAAAAGACGGGTTAACTTGCTCTCTCGGAAGGGGACAATAATTTGTTTTAATCTAATAGGCAAAAGAAATAAGTATGTTAGAACTAAGACACAAGATTCTATCATTAATACCAAGACTTTTTGCGAAATAGAAGTTGGAGGTGAAACAACTTGTTTATTTAGTATATTTTATCTTTTTTTTTCCTTTCTGCTTGATTATGTATTGCATTGAACTGCTGCTGCTAAGTTAACAAATTTCACATCACATGCCAGTGATAATAAACCTGATTCTGAACTGGTGAAATAATGTGTAGTTTAAAAAAAAACTAAGTAGTAATACAGTACTTACAGAATCTAATTTTGGAATGATGAAGCTCTCATTACATTTTCTATTCTTCAAGTAACAATTCCACAATTTTTCTCTCCCTTAAAATATTAGGGATTCAATTCCACTAAATTTTTTATTATGTGATAAAACATTTTTGGAGTGACATTTATACATCAACTGATATATGAGCAGTCCTATCAGTTACTTTTAATAAACTTAATCAACTTACTAAAACAAAGCAAATCCCAGACTAGTTTTCTTTGTAATTCAAAAGAAAATTCTAGTTCCAATTAATTTAATTTGAGGAAAAAGTATCTCAATAGTTCTCCACAGTAGATAAAAGGTGACTACTACTTAATCACCATTTTGAGGTAAGGTGGTGTGGTGGGGCAGGGAAAAGCAGGGCAGGATAGCAACGGTTCTCAGCACCCTCCAGTACGATTTCCATATCCAAAGTAGTTAAATCAAAAACAGGTGATTGTTGAGGATGTCAACAAAACGATCTACTTTCCATCTAAATTTTCTACATTTCCAATTCTCTTTCTTTTCTATTGCGATGAAAAGGATTTATCTTTCTTTTTACGTTGACTGCTATTCCTGAAAACTCTTTGCTCTCACTGTTTCCTCCCACAACCTTTAGTAGAATTACTAATGTGACATTCATCTAAAAGCCAAACAAAATTCTGCAGGTATGAAAACGAAATAAAAATTGATCAGAATATTCTTCAATCACCTGTAGCAAAAGCTGATGCTCATACAGTTTAATAATATCACTGAAACAGTAAACCTGTTTTGTTTTCTTTATTTAACATGAGTGGTTTATCTTTCTGGTGTATTTTAAACCACCTTTGGAAATGTTGATAGTTCTTGCTTCAGAAATCCATCTTCCTCATTGGAACATTTAATACAAAGGATTAAACAGTATTTAATCTTGCAGGCTGCTCAGACTTTAGCCACCACTCTCCCCACACATACATATGGCAGCAAATAACCTACCTGGCCACTCAAGCCTGTGTTACAGCACAATTCCTGCATTAATTCTAACATCAACTCCATATTAACCTTCCACTCTCTTACTTATCCACGCTTCAAAATAATCTCTCCTTGGGCTCCCCTTCGGAGGAAGGGAGATTCAAAGACTCAAAGATCTCCCACAGGATGAGACATCAGTCACATCAAGTGCTGAAAGTGAGTGGCTTCTTATGTTGTTTCAGAGGGGAATCAGTTACATGGTTCTGAAGCTGGAATCACACAGGCCTGACAAGGGAAGGTGTAGAGTTCCATCAGTGAAACTAATGGGCTCTTAGGATCAGACCAGTAGTTTCACCATTACTGATAGAACTCTTATTTCAAATTTATTGAAATAATTTAAAGTGTAGCTTTGCTAGTATTCAAACTCAAGATTTCAATTCTGAGCTAATGCCCTTGGATTACCAGCAGCATCCTACTCCAGATTAAAACATTAACCAATGGTTTGCTGATAAGTACATGCTTAGGCTTCAAAATTCAAGGAAAAATTAAATGCTGATAGTTAACAAGTTAATCCAATTATTTATTACTTACTTATTCTGCTGCTTCTTCCTTAGTGCAGAAATGCACTTGCCAAGGATAAGAAGAGAATTGTTGATGTTGCCTGCCTCCTTCAGTCGATTTCCAAAAGTTTGTGCTTTACCACTGCGCTCTAACCCAGCCAAATCACACAAGCACAGGCTACATTCAGTAAAAAGAAGATTGACAAACAATCATACATTGCATCAATAATTATATGTTGCTGCGGATATGTTAATGACACAAACAAATGTCTCACAGGACATAGCAGAAGGATAATGTTTTCCCGAGCTGGCATGCCTTAAACTAGGGTTAACAGTTACAATTAAAGGCATTCAGACCTGAGAAAGAATTACTTTCTCGTAGAGGGCAGAAGTACTAAATGGCACTGAGAGCTATGAGAATAACACAGACAGGCTTAATGGAGATCAGTTAAGTGAGTTAGCAAGGCACAGCAGATATAAAATAGCATAGGATATGTGAGATCCCTTTTTATATGAAGAGTTAAACTACCGTTTTTTTTTTAAAATGATGAGATTGAAAGGTGTTGGTGTGAAAAGGATTGTGGGAGCCCCTTGTGCTCAAATCACAGGGTTAATAAGCAGAAAATATTAACACTGGTCTTTACAGCAAGACAACTTGGGTAGACACTTTGCTTGAATTATGTAGGGCTCACAGAAATATCATTTACATTTCTGGTCTCCCTACCCAAGTCAGGATGCTTGCATTTGAAGGGGTGCAGCAAATATAGGACTGATTAATTCCTAAGATGGAGTTTGTAGCATACAAGAGAGGATAAGCAGACAAGCTTCAAACCTTGAAGAAAATTTATTATTAAAGTGCATGTGTGTCACTATATACAACCCTGAGATTCACTTTCTACTGGGCATTCTCAGAAATCCAAGAAGCACAATAGAATCAAAGAGAGATTACACCCAACAGGATGGGCAAACAACCAATGTGCAAAGGACAACAAACTGTACAAACACAAAAGAGAAAAAAAAACTATAATAATAAACAATAAATATTGAGAACATGAGATGAAGAGTCCTTGAAAGTGAATCTATTAGGTTGTGGGAGAAGTTCAGTGAAGGGGCAAGTGAAGTTATCCCCTTTTGGTTCAAGAACTGAATGGTTGAGAGGTAATAACTGTTCCTGAACCTGGAGGTGTGGGTCCTGAGACTCTTGAAGCTTCTTGCTGAAGGCAGCAGTAAAAAGAGTGCTTGGCCTGGGTGGTGGGGGTCCCTGACGATGGTGCTGCTTTCCTGCGACAACGCTCTGTATAGATATCCTCAATGGTGGGGAGGGTTTTAACCGTGATGGACTGGTTCTACCTTTTGCAGAATTTTCTATGGCATGGCCTTGCTTTTTTTCACAATTGCACTTATATGCTGGGCTCAATACTGCTCCTCTGAAATGATAACATTAAGGAATTTAAAGTTGCTCTCCCTCTCCACTTCTGATCCCCCAATGAAAATTGGTTCATGGACAACCGGCTTCCTCCTCCTGAAATCAATAATCAGTTCCTTGGTCTTGCTGGCATTGAGTAAGAGGTTGTTGTTGTGGCACCATTCAGCCAGATTTTCAATCTCCGTCTAGTATGCTGATTTGTCACCACATTGATTTGACCAAAAATAGTGGTGTCGTCAGCAAACTTAAGTATGGCCTTAGAGCTGAGCTTAGCCTCACAATCACAAGTATGAAGTGAGTAGAGTAGGGGTCTAAGCACTCAGCCTGTAGTCCATCAGCACTGATGGAGATTGTGGAGGAGATGTTGTTGCCAATCTGAGCTGAGCTGAGATTTTTATACTGTATAAGAGTTTAGAAGACTATGCGGTGATCTCACTGAAGCACACAGAAGTCTAACCAGAATTTGACAGGACAGATATAGTGTGGTGTTCCTTCTAGCTGGTGCCTATAGATTCAGAACCAAAATCAGAATCAGGTTTATTATCAATGACGTACATCATGAAATTTGTTGTTGTGCACCAGCAGTACAATACAAACTCTCTAAAAGTTTGCCAGAGTCTTTGGTGACAAACAAAATCTCCTCAAACCCCTAATTTAACATAGCCAATCGTTGTAACTTCATCAGTTTTCTGGGCCAGGACAGACTTTCAGAGAGGTTGATACCCAGGAGCTTGAAGCTGCTCACCCTTTCCACTGCTGATCCTTCAATGAAGACTGGAGTTTGTTCCCTCGACTTCCCCTTCCTGAAGTCCACAATCAATTCCTTGGTCTTACTGATGTTGAGTGCAAAGCTGCAACCAGCTAATTTATCTCACACCTGTACACCTCCTTGTCAACATCTCAGATTCCACCAGCAACAACAGTGTCATCAGCAAATTTATAGATGGTGTTTGACCTGACACAGTCACGAGTGTAGTGAGAGTAGTGTAGCAGGTTAATCATGCATCCTTTTTGACTGACTGTAAGAAAATGTTATTTCCATTCTGCACTGACTGTGGTCCCCAATGAGGAAGTCAAGGATCCAGTTGTATGTGGTGGTACTATGGCCCAAGCTTTGAAGCTTGTTAATTAGTAGGGAAGACAACAGCCCAATGTACAGCAAGTCTTGCTGATATCAGTCTTAGAATAGTGGTTGCCCATACAGGAGAGACAAGAGGAATTCACCACATCTCCCAACGACAACACACAGACCACTCAGAACAGAATAAGTTTTGGAGTATTCCATCAATGAGCATTTTGGAGGCTCAGATGCCCATTTTATGTACAAGAGAGAGCTCAACAGATTTTCAGATAAAGGGAATTCTGGCATCATTTTCTTGCGTTAATTCCAATAGTTCCAAAGTAACGCTAATTGAAAGATGAAGCACACCCCAAGGAGCTAAATTCATGCTTTCTGTTTGTATTTCTGATATTCTTAAAGCTGGGAAATAATCTGCCAATTGTTAACTATGACTTACAATAGTCTTACTAATGTAAATCCAAAATATATTGACACCTTGAGCTCAAAACCCAGGCTGAAGACATGCATCCTCCTTCCGACTGACTACACTTCAGAAAGTAAAACTTACAATGCAGTGGAGCATCTGAAACTATGGGGTGCCCACCCCAAATGCATGATCTTTCTTTCCACTGACTTCCATTGGTATTTCATTCACTTTTTATTAGATGATTGATCATACCCAGGAGGCATTGGCTAAGAAAGTCAATAGATTTTAAATGGTTTGCAAAGAGAAAGAAAGGGGCTATATCTGAATGCTGGTTGGTAATCAAGTCAAAAAAAATCATTCTGGGTCTTTAAATTCATAAAGGCTGCTAACAAGCTTAGCTGTGCATCATCTATTAAAAAAGCAAGGGAACGCAATCCCACAGGAAATGCTACTGAATAATCAGAAACATACCCAAGGAAATTACTAAAACGCTCCCATGCAAATCAAACAGATCTTTTCTGGGATTGACACAGGTATGATTTACTAAAGACATACATACAAAAACATTCAAGAACATCTATTTTTATCATCTTTGTCAAGGAGTAAAGAGGAAGACTTCCAAGCTAGTCATGAAACAAAACTTAGTAATATGGAGGCATAGAACAATAATAACTTTAGACTTGTTTGAACTTTACATAAAGCGATAGCAGATAACATGACACTAAATATTTATTTTTCCCAAAATAATAACTCACTCAGAAGTCCTGAAAACACGAGACTTTTCCCCAATTATTTCCATCAGTCGAATGGAAAATATACTGTGACTGTAAGATAATTTTAAACTAATCAGGTACTTCATACATACAATAGAAATACACTTTAACACTTTGCTATGGAAATTATTTTGAGAAATGTTGACAAGCAAACTTGTCTAACATTACATAGTAACAGGATTATGAGTATACCTTCGGCTGGATTGGTTGTTCATTTTGGTTGAAGCCAAGCTTCGATTTTTATTTCCTATCTTTAAGACTTTAAGAGCTTCATCTGAGCTGGTAACATTGATCCACTTGAGGTCTGAAATATTCAAAATAATTGAAGTACACATTTTATGGACATTAATTAATATTGCAGTCAGCATTAACCACTTTCAAAAGATTAGACCATCAGAATCAGTTTTATTATCACTGACATACAGCATGAAATTTGTTGTTTTGTGGCAGCAGTACAGTGCAATACATAAAAATATACTGCAACTTACAGTATGAAATATATATATGTGAATAGATGTATACATTATACAAAAATTGTGAGGTAGTGCTCATACACTCAGGATTATTCAGAAATCTGATAGTGATGACACATTGTCATTCACCATATGGAAAACAGACCAGGGGTAAAAGTTTAAAAAAAAAAGTTTTACTTTCCTAATCTTATTTTTCTCCTGGAAATGGATTACAATTCTTCAAGTTGAGAGTCCAACAAGAGTCTCAGATATCTCTCCAATGTTTGTAATGCTAAGCACAAGTCCCTTTCTGCCTGCCCATTTAAAAGTTAGGAAAGTAGTTTTTGCAAAGTCCCAATTAACATCTACCCTTTAGCTAATACCATTATAAACAGAGAATTCATCTTGATTATTTTTGGCAAGACTAGAGAGAAACAAATTTGCATTGCCTTCATAACTAATAAATAGGAAAGCAATCTTTGGACCTCCCTGGCTAATGATCTGGTCATTAGCACAATGTTACTTGCTGTGTGAAAGGTCACAACTGTAACTATGCAATTACAAATTGCAAACCACTTACAATCAGCTGTAGATTGCTTAGAACTTTGCAAGAGGGACTTTAAAAATGGCATGCTAATATGCTTTATACAATACCTCCCCCCCATTGGCTTCTGGGTTCAAGAGGAAGATTCCTTTAATATTTATGAAAAACTTCAGAGATTTAATAAATAATTTACATCACAGATCACAAAGATTAGGCTGCACCTTTAACATAACTGTTTCCTTTTTGATCTTCACAGACTCGCAAATTTTGACGTTTCTGGTTTCTTGAAGTTGGCATTGGATCCAATAGATCATACACATATTCATTGTAGATCTCACAAAAGGAAACCCATACTGAGAACCTTTGCTGCTTTTGATCAACAAGGCTCATATCAGATGCAGCTGTTATGACTTCAGAATGCTTTGCTATGAAGTAGAAATGAAATTAGTTGAACTTTCTCAAACATTCTTAAACAAAAATAAAGATAACAGGAAATGCAATTCCAATAAAAACGTTTAAGAATAATAAGGAATAATTAACATGGATTTAAATTTCATCAGAATTACAGATACAATCTGGACTATTGACAGCCTTTCTTCGAACAAGGTGATGTGGGAGTAACCAAAGCAGGGGATTATGGGATTAGATTTGGGTGATGTGGGAATGCCTCTAATTCAAAAATAAAGTATTAATTACTTGTGTGTTGCCTTTAAGGCATTTGTTTAGTTTATTACATTTTCGCTTTAGTAATTTGTTGTTATTGTTTTCTAGTTAAAGTTAAGGTTGTTTAAAGTAAATTCATTGTCTGTGATATATCGCGGCATGCGATGATGTCACACCTGGTTTTGCCACGTCTTGTGGGAAAATACCGGTTTGGAGAAACGGGAAGGAGGGGGCTTATGTGTGCAGGATCAGTGCAAGAAAAGTTTTCTTTCTACACACTAGGAACATTAGAGAAGCAACGCCGTAAGTTCATGAGATAATCGATATGTTGAATTAAAAATGTTAACGCTGATTCTGTTAAAAGTAGTGATGGTTGATAAAGTTTGTTTTTTTGTTATTTAAGGAGTTGTGGATAGTTTGTGTTGAAGTGTATTTAAAGCCAGTCGATGGCGTAGGTAGATTCTGACTGTATGTTGCAGTTTAATGTAATATAGTTGTTGTAGCTTTACTTTTGCAAATATTTATGATGTAAATGTGATGTCAAGAAGGAAACAAATACTGTATATATTTTGTATTGTTTTATCAACAGTTTTCACCATATGTTAATGTGGAAGAGTGAACAGTAAACGGTTAATCTTACTGGGACCGCCTCATTGACTGGTTTATGCTTGTTGTTTAGTTCAGAGTTCTTTTACACCTGTGCAAGAACACTACAACTTGCAACAACCTCTTGCCTTGAATAGCATGACTCTAGATAACTTTGCAGTATTACTGATGTTTGTATTTTTGATGCACTTGAGAACAATCAGATTAAGAGTTTCTAATTGATTTGAAGTTGCTTGCATGCTAAGGTGAATGTGAATTATAGAAAAGGGGAGGAGTTTCAGATTTTAGCCAGTGCCTCCAGCTGCCTTAATTCGAAAGTTAGGTTAACCGTAGTTTAGTATAGGTGGCAAAAGGAGCAGATTTTCAGCAGCGGCATTGTGTGGATTTGGAAAATTTCCATTACTATAAAGAGAATTATTAAAGTAGAAAAATAATTAAATTATTTATTTCTGTGCTAGCATTACTCCTTTTTATATAAACTCATTGCATCAAAAATAATTTGTCAAATGCCTGTTGGATCAACATCAATCATGACTTGCAAAACAACTCAGGAGGAGTGGGAAGAATAAGCAGAATGGTGGTCAGGACTGAAGAGCTGAAGTGGTATGGATCCATAAGCTGGCAGTAGCTAGTCTTCAAAATACTGAAATTAATCATTAAACAGTTAGATTCCATATTTATCGCAATCATTTCATTTTAAAAGTTTGCTAATCTGTTAGTTCTACCGCAAAAATTATAATTCTTGATTGCTTGCAACCAAAGAAAAAAATTTGGTTTGTTGTTTCTGAAAAGTAAAGCACTTAATACATTTCCATTGGTGCAAATTCCTTGAATAAAAGAGATACCTAGCTGATCAGAAGGAATGCAGTCTGCCAGAGTGATAGAGCTTGTCTGGGCAAACTCTTTTTGGACATTCTTGTTGGATGTGGTCCTGAAAAGCTGGTATTCCATCTCCTGGAAGAAATGATCTTTAGAATTTATGTTCTGGTTCAAAAATCTATAGAGTAATTTAGATTTAAATTATAACTAACCCAAGTGAAAATATAAAACTTGTATCATAGGACCACACTGTATTGGTAATTATCAATTCACCACTTTCAGGATTGTTTACTACAAAACTTATTATTTATCAAACATGACTCAGAATAAGTATTCTGTAATACTGTCGTTAAGAGTGCAACAAGTGTTTTTTTAATGCCTGTATGTGCAATACAAAGCTTTATACAGTGTAACTGCAAATCCATTCATCCTGTTCTATGTTTTAACTAGGTAATTAATAGTTTTAGTTATGCATTTTCCTTAGTGATTTTAAAGCTTGTATTTAATAATATCGATAGGCAAGAATGTCAGAATCAAGTTTAATATCACCGGCAAATGTCATGAAATTTGTTGTTTTGTGTCAGCAGTACATTACAATGCATAATAAAATCTATAAATTACAATAAATAAATACATTAAAATTCAATATGTAGTGCAGAGAGGGAAAAATACTTTTAGTACTGTTCATTGGTTCATCGTCCATTCAGAAATCTAATGATAGAGGGGAAACCAACAAGTTGTTTGTTATGTCTCTGCTCACTGTGAAATGGAGACACCTCTTTCTCCCTTATTAGGGAGAGAGAGAACTTGTAGTATGTCGAATACCGGGTGAACAATGTAGACTTTGGAGAAATGCAAGTCTGTATCTTTGCTGTTACTTTGCTCACAGTACTCGGTGGCGGGTGCCGATGCCTTTTTTTTGCCGAGGAGTGGGGATCATTGCTTGCTGCTGCTTACATGCAGGAGGGAGGAGACCTTGGGGTTCTAACATTTAACCGTCATCTATCCTTTGAGGGCACTCCTCCATTTTTCGTGGATGATTGCGAAGAAAAAGCATGTATATTGTATATATTCCTCTGACATTAAATGTACCTTTGAAACCTTTGAAAGAAGCTGTTCCTGAAACATTGAGTGTCTGCCTTCAAGCTCCTGTGCCTCCTCCTTTATGGTAGCGAAGAGAGGAGGGCATGTCCTAGGTGATGGGAGTCCTACATGATGCATGGCACCTTTTTGATGCATTGTGTTTTGAAGGTGTCCTGGATGCTGGGAGGGCTTGTGCCTACGATGGAGCTGGCTGAGCTTACAACTTCCTGCAGCTTTTTCCGATCCTGTGCAGTGGCTTCTCCAAACCAGATGGTAATGCAAGCAATTAGATTGTTCTTCACAGAAGATCTGTAGAAATTAGCAAGCGTCTTTGGGGGGACACACACAGACACACACACACACTGGTGTGTATTCCCTCAACTTCCCTTTCCTGGTCCACAATCATTTCCTTGGTCTTGGTGATGTTGGGTGCCAGGTGGTTGTTGCAACAGCACTCAACCAGCTGATCTATCTCACTCTTGTACGTTTCCTTGTCAATATCTGAATTTCTGCCAAAAATAGTTGTATCATTGGTAAATTTATAGATGGTGTCTGAGCTGTGCCTAGCCACATAAATGGGGGTGCAGAGAGAGTACAGCAGTGGGCTAAGCACATGTCATTGAGGTGAGCCAGTGCTGATCGTCAGCGAGGAGATGCTATTTCCAATCTGCACAGACTGTAGTTTCCCATTGAGGAAGTCAAGGATTCCGTTGGAGAGGAGAGGTACAAAGACTCATATTTTGGAGCTTGTTGTGTAGAACTGAGGGTACGATTGTGTTAAACACTGAGCAGTAATCAATAAACAGCAGCCCAACATAGGTATTACCATTCCCCAGATGATCAAAGGCCGACTGGAGAGCCAATGAGATTGAATGTGCTGTAGACCTAAGGTGGCAATAGGCAAATTCCAGGAACTTGCTTAGGCAGGAGTTGATTCTAGCCATGACCAACTTCTCTTAGTACTTCATCATAGCAGATGAGAGTGCTGTGGAGCACTCACAACTAGTATTAAAATTTGTTGGAAGTTTTTGACTAAACATTAAATTCACTGTCAATAGAAAAACAGGAGTAGTCGATCCCAAATCTTTTAAAATAAACAAGCTGAATAAAAGGTGGAAATCAATCAGACAACATGTGGCTTTCCCCATGTGAAACGCAAGTACATTCACACAAACCTTCATAACATCTGGGTGTTACCCTGAAAATGTCAATTTAAAGGGAGATACAATTACCGTTTATAAATTTTGTTTTAGATCATATGTAACGTACATCTCCCAACAGGACTGAAGACTTGGAATTGGAAAATAAAATTATAAATTAATAAGCACTACTATTATTACAAAAAAGAAATTTTTTGAACATCACCTCTCTCAGTGGAGAAAAGATTGCAGACTTCATAGCTTCTTCTTGCCGGATTTGATTACTATCCAGTTTTAACACATCATCACAGACATGTGGTTTTAAATCCATACTTTCATATTGTCTGCCTTTTATGTGATCAAAGAGCATGGCCAATGATCTTGGTAAGATACCGCCATCTTTACCAGTACCTATGGTTAATCAAGAGTGGAATTGTCTGAAAGGATGTGATATTCTTAGGCAGGCAAACAATACTTATACAAGTCGGTACTACAACACTGAACATTTTTAAAGTTTTTTTAAATTAAAAATTGGAATAAATCTGAATACAGAAAATGAAGTATGAAACAACAATTTCATTAGCTTCAGAGAAGTTAAAGATTTCAATATTGGAGTTTGCACAAATAAAAACATCTTGTTTTCCTGCAACTAACATAAATGATTTGAAATAAATGGAAAAACTGGCGAAATAGGATTACATTTTACCTTGGATGAATTTGTATCTCAGTATTAAAACAGAAATATTATACAATATTTAATTTCAATTGTGAATGTAAGGTGAACAAAAAAAAACTCAATTATCAAAAAAATGTTCAATCTGACCATTCAAACAGGATGCAGTTGTGGTTTACACAATTAGTTGGCTATTATTTGAATGCATTCAAAGAACTTTTTTTTGAGTAACTTCCATCAAAGAGCAAGTACAGGTAAGGGGATATGTATAGCCAGCTTCCTAGCCAGAAGGACAGATATACTGTCAGGATAAATGACAATGGCAAATAAAGATAAACACTTTCTCGGCTTTTTAAAATCAGGCACAGCTTAATTTGACTGACAACCTAGGCATGACGGAAAATTAAGCAAAACTAAATTAGAGATTGGATCTGACTTCATGGAGAGTGCAGAATAAATGCAGATATAAAAACACAAAATAACATAATCTAGCAAGCAGGCAGGGATTAAGCCCCGAGAGCTGGCAATGACTTGCATAGGCCATGCTATGTGAATTATGTGGGTTCTCATACTGACTGTCATGGAAGCCTCTAATGCAAAAATGTCTGGCATTTTAATTGCCAGCAGATATGGCATATAGTGTGAGTGTCCCAGGCCTGTCAAGCAGGTAAATGCTGGCAAGAATAGCCTTCACTGTCCTGTTCCTGCGGAAAGCAAAGCTGTAGAAGAATTCCAGTGGCATGCTGCAAAGTCATAAAATAATGGAGAAATAAAAGGGTGCATGGTTGTCTGGAGAAATGGAAAGTTATGTTCAGCATGTACACACTCAAGTTAAATGCTCAGAAAATTATTAGAAAAATCAGTGGTGGAGACCAACAGCAGAATTACACAACAGTTGATGAATAAGGTCATGCATCCCAAGTACAAACGTATATACAAAGTATATACGAATACAACTTCTAATCCAGCAGGAAGTCAGGAATGGAATCTACACCCAGAGATTTGCAGCATTGTTGATGATTTCACTGCTCACCAGCAGGGGCTTCTTCAGATGCCCAGCTAATACTCCTGTACAATGGCAAAGGGGAAAGAGTCAATGGTGGAAGCAGCCACAGGGTGTACAGTGAAAGAAAATGTCATAAAGCACAAAGGAGACAAGCAGAGATGAAAGTCAGAGTAAGATTACACTGAACCAATGGACATGAATTAGCAATGGTTTTGGTCCAGTATAGGGAGCGGACAATTATCTTGCTTTTTCTGATAGGAATATTTCCAATCCTCATGAGTAAACTGCTTCAACTGTTTCAGAGTAAACAGTCAGATTTGCTTAGACGATACAAGGTTGGAGCAATATCCACTGGAGCATTAGAAGATGGCTGTACCATTCCTGGAATCTACTGAAAAGATGAAAGATGATATCCTCAACACAGGGAGCTGTAACAAGACCATTTCAATCAAGTTTGATGGTCCTGGTAATCTGGAAGGGATTATGCAAATGTTGGAAAATGGCCCCTCAGCACTGTTGACTGCCCTGACCTGAACAAAGCTCAGACTGAGCAAGGATTTGTTTGCACATGGAACTGACTGAAGATCCTATGCATGTCATCTAGGATTTTAAGTTCTGCCATTATATCAGTCACTTGTTTATCATATTTGGTGAGAAGCTCCATCTTGCTATTTGCCTTACTACATCATAAATCCAGATGAAAAAGTGTTTTTTTTTCAGCTGTAAAATGTGATCATTTGATTTTCATAATTTAGGTATTTCTAACATTAAGTACTTCATTGACATTTAAAAGTGGTTAATTTTTTTAAATTCACATAATTAGCTTAAAAAGCAGATAATAACTAGAAACAAAGACAAATGTAGTTTCTTTTACACCTTTTTAAAAAACACTACAATCCTTCTAGTGGATAATCTGACAACTCAGTTCTGTCAGAAGTTCCAGGATTTAGATCTCTTGACACACCAAAGCCTTTTTTATCATGAACACTACACAAATCAATGACATTATGGAATACTCGACACCAGGGGATCCTGGATCCCTTGGTTCATGGTAGGAGTCCATGGCATAATCATGTTTGGGAAGCCAAGCTCTATGCTTGCCAAGATGAGTACAATTTGCTCACTGCAGGACAAAGCAACTTGATTGGCATGACTCCACCATCCCAAGCACATTTTACTTACTTCTCTTTTTCTTGTATTCTCTCAGATTCATACCTTGAATAGTGTAGGTCTTGCCAGCATTGGTAACTCCATAAGTAAATACCAAACTGTTTTGTCCTTGGAGATATTGTTTAACAAGGTCCTTTACTGTGTTGTTGAAGAATTCAGTCTGACTGGTTTCCTGGCCAAATATCTAACAAAAGATAATAAAATATAATAAATGTTGCACATGATTATATGGAAGAATAGATTCAGAACTATCTGGAAATGACTTTAGTGCAAGGAAAGAGCAAAATGCCACTTGACTAAGCATGAGAATATTTTAAATACTGTCAGATTTGAAAGCAAAATGCAATTTACTTGGGAGACTATGTTCACACCTGTGGTGACAATAAAGCGTGTACTTTAATAAATAAAGAATAATAAAGTCTTATTGTGACTTCTCCACTTTCTTTCCCACCCTGATGAAGGGTCTCAGCCTGAAGCGTCTTTTCCATATATGCTGCCTGGCCTTCTGAGTTCCTCCAGCATTTTGTGTGTGACTCATTATAAAACAAAACTGTTTTGCATTTTATTCAGCTATTTTGAATCTGACCAAACCAATTCAAGTAAGCATGCCCAGTCATGATGATGGTTTTACATTTGTTTTATTTTGAAAAGGTTACTCATTGCAAGAACAGTAGCCATACAAGTGGTTAACACAAAAACTTGATTCTCCAATGCCTTTCATGAAAGGAATTCTGCCGTTCTTTGTAATATTGTGCGCAGGCATCTCCAGACTTAGTCTTATCATTGGCTCTCAACTGCTGCCACCACAGCGCAGCAACAATAAATGCAGTAAAAATTACAATGGACCATGGTGACCTCACAGGGAAAGGAATACCAAAGAAACTTTCAAAGGTTTATATTCCATAATAAAATAAAAAAATTTAGAAGTGCACCTTCAGAACTGTGGCAATGATGAGCAAGAGAGCAATAAACTCAAAGAAAACTTAGTGAATTAAATAATTTTGAAAATAGAACACAGCTCCAGCTCAGAGGTAGTCAGGAGCCGTTTTCAGAATCAGGAATACTAAAGGTATTATCAAAATATTACTCACCTGAGAAAATGTGAACTTGTGCACAGCTTGCCCAATTCCTCTTTCACTATTTTTCAGAGTGCTTGAATGTTTAGGTGCAGCCAACACAACAGTTTCTGAATCTTTTATTATCACACAGCCCTAAGCCACACATTCAAAGGCGAAAATATTAACAAAGTTCATGTCAAACCTACAAAAACTATCAGCATTTACAAGATATCATATGATCTCTGTGCAACAGTGCAGCTAGTTCACATCCAGTAGTTTGAAAATGTCATGGACCCAAAATAATAGTTCTAATAAAAAGACTGGAAACCAAAATATACCACACATATGAGAATTGCTACTTCCAACCAAAATGCAAGGATACACAGTAAACCCCTGAACTCTATACTTCTTTACAGACAAAAGCAATCAGCAAAGTTAATCCAAGGCATTTTGATTAGCAAACTTATTTTACATATCACATTTCCGAAAAGTTTTTGCTGAGCAAAGCTTCAACCTTATAGTGCAAGTTTTCATTTTGGATTTATACCTCAACATTAATAAACTATATCCAAATCTAATAATATTTGTAGCAAACTACATCACTTGACTGAAAGTCAAAACATAGAACAGTATAGCACAGGAACAGACCCTCCAGTTCACAATGTCTGTGCCAAACATAATGCCAAATTAAACTAATCCCATCTGCTTGACATGGTCTATATCACTCCAATCCCAGCATGTTCATGCACCTGTCTAAACATCTCTTAAATAGTGCTATCAGACTTGCTTCCACCACTTCCCCTGACACTTACCACTGTGTAAAAATAACTTGCCTCATAAGTCTCAGAAACATAGAAAACCTACAGCACAATACAGGCCCTTCAGCCCACAAAGCTGTGCTGATCATGTCCTTACCTAAGAAATTACCTAGGGTTACCCATAGCCCTCTATGTCCAGGAGTCTCTTAAAAGACCCTATTGTATCCGTCTCCACCACCGTTGCCAGCAGCCCATTCCACACACTCACCACTCTGTCTAAAAAAAAACTTACCCGACATCTCCTCTGTACCTACTTCCAAACACCTTAAAACTGTGCCCTCTCCTGCTAGCCATTTCAGCCCTGGGAAAATGACTGTCCACACGATCAATGCCTCTCATCATCTTCTACACCTCTATTAGGTCACCTCTCATCCTCCGTCACTCCAAGGAAAAAAGGCAGAGTTTACTCAACCTATTTTCATAAGGCATGCTCCCCAATCCAGGCAACATCCTTGTAAATCTCCTCTGCACCTTTCCTATGGTTTCCACATCCTTCCTGTAATGAGGCGACCAGAACTGAGCACAGCACTCCAAATGGGGTCTGACCGGACTCCCATTTAGCTGCAACATTACCTCTCTGCTTCTAAACTCAATCCCACGATTGATGAAGGCCAATGTACCAAATGATTTCTTAACCAGAGTCCAACTGCGCAGCTGCTTTGAGCATCCTATGAACTCCGACCCCAAGATCCCTCTGATCCTCCACACTGCCAAGAGTCTTACCATTAATACTATATTCTGCCAACATATTTGACCTACCAAAATGAACCACTTCACACTGACGAAGGATCTCGGCCCGAGAGTGACATCGTTAATTCAGAAACAAAGGTTCTGAACTTAAAGAAGGGTAACTTTGAAGGTATGAGACGTGAATTAGCTAAAATAATCTGGCAAATGATACTTAAAGGGTTGACGGTGGATATACAATGGCAAGCATTTAAAGATCACACGGATGAACTACAACAATTGTTCATCCCGGTTTGGCAAAAGAATAAACCAGGGAAGGTAGTGCACCCATGGCTGACAAGGGAAATTAGGGTTAGTATCAAGTCCAAAGAAGAAACATATAAATCAGCCAGAAAAAGCAGCACACCTGAGGACTGGGAGAAATTCAGAGACCAGCAGAGGAGGACAAAGGGCTTAATTAGGAAAGGGAAAAAAGATTATGACAGAAAGCTGGCAGGTAACATAAAAACTGACTGTAAAAGCTTTTATAGATATGTGAAAAGAAAAAGATTGGTCAAGACAAATGTAGGTTCCTTACAGTCAGAAACGGGTGAATTGATCATAGGGAACAAGGACATGGCAGACCAATTGAATAACTACTTTGGTTCTGTCTTCACTAAAAAGGACATAAATAATCTTCTGGAAATAGTAGGGGACTGAGGGTCTATGGAGATGGAGGAACTGAGTGAAATACATGTTAGTAGGGAAGTGGTGTTAGGTAAATTGGGATTAAAGGCAGATAAATCCCCAGGACCAGATGGTCTGCATCCCAGAGTGCTTAAGGAAGTAGCCCAAGAAATAATGGCTGCATTAGTGATAATTTTTCAAAACCCCTTAGATTCTGGATTAGGTCCTGAGGATTGGAGGGTGGCTAATGTAACCCCACTTTTTAAAAAGGGGGGAGAGAAAAACCGGGGAATTATAGACCAGTTAGTCTGACATCGGTGGTGGGGAAAATGCTAGAGTCGGTTATCAAAGATGTGATAACAGCACATTTGGAAAGAGGTGAAATCATCTGACAAAGTCAGCATAGATTTGTGAAAGGAAAATCACGTCTGACGAATCTTATAGAATTTTTTGAAGATGTAACTATTAGAGTGGATAGGGGAGAGCCAGTGGATGTGGTATATTTAGATTTTCAAAAGGCTTTTGACAAGGTCCCACACAGGAGATTTGTATGCAAACTTAAAGCACACGGTATTGATGTGGATAGAGTATTGGTTGGCAGACAGGAAGCAAAGAGTGGGAGTAAACAGGACCTTTTCAGCATGCCAGGCAGTGACTAGTGGGGTACTGCAAGGCTCAGTGCTGGGACCCCAGTTGTTTACAATATATATTAATGATTTAGACGAGGGAATTAAATATAGCATCTCCAAGTTTGCGGATGACACGAAGCTGGGTGGCGGTGTTAGCTGTTAGGAGGATGCAGGGTGACTTGGATAGGTTAGGTGAGTGGGCAAATTCATGGCAGATGCAATTTAATGTGGATAAATGTGAGGTTATCCACTTTGGTTGCAAGAACAGGAAAACAGATTATTATCTGAATGGTGGCCAATTAGGAAAAGGGGAGGTGCAACGAGACCTGGGTGTCATTGTACACCAGTCATTGAAGGTGGGCAAGCAGGTACAGCATGTCCGATGAAAAAGGCAAATGGTGTGATGGCATTCATAGCAAAAGGATTTGAGTACAGGAGCAGGGAGGTTCTACTGCAATTGTACTAGGCCTTGGTGAGACCGCACCTAGAGTACTGTGTGCAGTTTTGGTCCCCTAATCTGAGGAAAAACATTCTTGCCATAGAGGGAGTATAAAGAAGGTTCACCAGATTGATTCCTGGGATGGCAGGTCTTTCATATGAAGAAAGACTGGATCGACTAGGCTTATATTCACTGGAATTTAGAAGATTGAGGGGGGATCTTATTAAAACGTATTAAATTCTAAAGGGATTGGACAGGCTAGATGCAGGAAGATTGTTTCCGATGTTGGGGAAGTCCAGAATGAGGGGTCACAGTTTAAGGATAAAGGGGAAGCCTTTTAGGACCAAGATGAGGAAAAACTTCTTCACACAGAGAGTGGTGAATCTGTGGAATTCTCGGCCAAAGAAAACAGTTGAGGCTGGTTCATTGACTATATTTAAGAGGAAGTTAGATACGGCCCTTGTGGCAAAAGGGATCAGGGGTATGGAGAGAAAGCAGGTACAGGGTTCTGAGTTGGATGATCAGCCATGATCATACTGAATGGCCTACTCCTGCATCTATTTTCTATGAAACATCAATTGTGCTTCTTCCTACAGAAGCTGCCTGGACTGCTGTGTTCCACCAGCATTTTGTGTATGTCACTTCTCACTTATCCGGGTTGAACTCCATCTGCCACGTCTCAGCCCAGTTTTGCATCATCAATGTCCCACTGTAACCTCTGACAGCCAACACTATCTACAACACCGCCAACATTTGTGTCATCAGCAAATTTACTAACCCATCCCTCCACTTCCTCATCAAGGTCATTTATAAAAATCACGATGAGTAGGGGGTCCCAGTACAGATCCCTGAGGCACACCACTGGTCATTGACTTCCATGCAGAATATGACCCGTCTACAACCATTCTTTGCCTTCTGTAGGCAAGCCAATTCTGGGTCCACAAAGCAATGTCCCCTTGGATCTCATGCCTCCTGACCTTCTTAATAAGCCTTACATGGGGTCCCTCGTCAAATGCCTTGCTGAAATCCATTTATACATCTTCTGCTCTACCTTCATCAATGTGTTTAGTCACATCCTCAAAAAATTCAATTAGGCTCGTAAGGCATGACCTGCCTTTCACAAGGCCATGCTGCCTATTCCTAATCATTGATGATGCAAAGATCATTGTCAGAGGCTCAGCAATCTCCTCCCTTGCCTCCTACAGTAACCTGGGGTACATCTCGTCTAGTCCTGGTGACTTATCCAACTTGATGCTTTCCAAAAGCTCCAGCACATCCTCTTTCTTAAGATCTACATGTTCAAGCTTTTCAGTCCACTGTAAGTCATCCCTACAATCATCAAGATCCTTTTCCATAGTGAATACTGAAGCAAAGTACTCATTAAGTACCTCTGCTATCTCCGCCGGTTCCAAACACACTTTTCCACTGTCACACTTGATTGGCCCTATTCCCTCATGTCTTATCCTCTTGCTCTTCACATACTTGTAGAATGCCTTGGGGTTTCCCCTAACCCTGTCCACAAAGACCTTCTCATAGCCCCTTCTGACTCTCCTAATTTCTTTCTTAAGCTTCTTCCTGCTAGCCTAATAATCTTCTAAATCTCTATCATTACCTAGTTTTTCCTTTCATAAGCTCTTCTTCTTTCTTGACTAGATTTACAACAGTCTTTGTACACTACGGTTCCTGCCCCCTACCATCCTTTCCGTTTCATTGGAGCGTACTTATACAGAAATCCATGCAAATATCCCCTGAACATTTGCCACATTTCTTCCGTACATTTCCCTGTAAACAGCTTATGTTTATGTGTATGTATGTGTGTATATAATTTTTTTTAATTATTGTGTTCTTTACCTTATTTTTTGTGCTGCATCAGACACAAAGCAACATTTCAGTCTACTTTACACTTGTATAATGGAAATTACATTAAACAATCTTGAACATCTTGACTGACAATCTACCCATTTATGAGCTTCAGGTTTATTTATATCCACCAGTTCAAACACAAAAAGTCTTAGTTTGCTCAACTTTTAATACAGATGTCTGCAACGTTATATAATTTTTTTAAAAAACAGGTTCCTGACTTCATCTCGGTGTCTGAACATTTGCCACGATGCATTTCTTGGTATTGTTGATAGGAGTGCCTTGTAACTAGAAACAAAGTTATTTGCAACTTCTAGAAATGGTAAACACAAGAAAGTCTGCAGATGCTGGAAATATAAAGTAACATACACAAAATGCCGGAGAAACTCAGCAGATCAGGCAGCATCTATGATAATTAATAAACAGTCAACATCTCAGGCCAAGTCCTGAAGAAGGGTCATAGCCCGAAATGTCGACTGTTTGTTCATTTCCATAGATCCTGCCTGACCTGCTGAGTTCCTCCAGAATTTTGTGTGCATTGTTCTAGAAATGGTTTCTGGATGTTGAAAAGATAGTTTTGTTTAAACTACCTAAAGCATTCATTTTCTTTGTAAAGGAATTTTTCTTGGACCAAGTGAAGAGTTCTGCCTCGAGACTGTATTTTGCTATTATTAATGGTCAGCTCATTTCCAACTGGAAAATATTTGAAATGGAGAACATAATCACACAAAAGTCTAATTATTGTAGAACTTTTGATGAATGGATTTGTATTAATGTAACATTTTTGTATATGAATTTACCCTAGAAACCACTAAACACCATGGAACAGAGTGAACACAAGTTTTAAGACATCTTAAGGCAATTCTGCAATTTATTATATTCCCATTCAAATATTAAATTTGCATGGGAATGTTTGTAAGTTGTAGCCAAGAAACAAAAAAAAATGCACTTAAGTGCTGTTAAGTTACTGTTTCAATTAGCCCCAAAATCCATATTACATTTCACATCTACTTATGCCATAGGAGGCCATTTCTGGCACTAATCTTCCCAGTAAATTTTCCCTGTAGCCTATTCACCTTATATTTATCTCAGTTCCTCTACTCCTCTTCCCAGATTCTACAATTCACCGACACACTGGGAAGGTGGCGGGGGTGGGGGGGGGGGGGGGGTGATCCAAAGTAGGTAATATAAAAGGAAAAGGGGAGCACCCACACGAGACCCAAGCAGTCATGGGAACTGCAGACTCCATACCGTTGGTGCAACATTAAGTCTTTAACGTAGGAGCTGGGCAGACAGGAAGCCACATCATATGGAAGCACTAGCAAAAACAGAGAACTCAAGTCAGCACTTACAAAAGCATTAGGCCTCTCACATTTAGGGATTCCAGCACTCAGTTTTCCATATGCTTGTTAACAGATTAAAATATCATGGAAGTCTATGGGCACAGATTTTCTTCTGAAAATTTAACTAGTTGTAGTTAAACAATTACCAATTAATTGTTAACTGTGTCCATGGTCCAGGAAAGAGGTAAATAAGGTTGAAGGAGTACAGAGAAAATTTACAAGGATGTTGCCAGGTCTGGAGGACCCGAGTTACGAAGGAAGATTGAATAGGTTAGGACTTTATTCCTTTAGAACATAAAAGATTGTGAGGAAATTTATAGAAGTATCCAGAATAAAGAGGGTTATAGATAGTGGAAAAAAGCCTGCTTGCATTCACTCTGAGGTTGGGTGGGACTATAGCTTGAGATCATGGGTCAAGGATGAAAAGTTTGAGAACATGAGGGGAAACTTCTTCACTTAGAGAGTCATAATAGCTCATTACACACTCTCACGACCCTATGTGTTGTGCTTTCCTATGACTTAAATAAGTTTTGTGGGCAAGATAGGTCCTGCACACTCCTCCAACCCCCACTCTCAATCTGTAAAAAATACATAACGCCAGACCCCCTCAACCAAACTTGCTTTCATTAGCAGCACGCAATGATGGACTCTCAAAAATCACCATAATTAGTGTTCTATTACCCAATATATTCTGGTCAGCATCAAGTCATGAAGCAATTCCTGAAGACTTCGTGTTTTGTATTGAAATGCATCTTCTTTTAAGAAAAAGATTCTCTCCGTTCTTTTTCCTTATTGAACTACTTCCAATCAAAATAATGACCTATGTATTACTACTGAAAAACAGCAATCTGCATAAAAGGGGTCTATTTGTGAACTTGACAATGTTGAATGATATTACAAAAGGTTTCAATTTTGAGCTACATTCAAACAAAAAAATAAATTACTAATACTTGACAAAACATCATGAATTGAATCGGTTAGTATTTGCTCACCTGAGATTCGTTATTTGCCAGTTCCACGTTTAAAAACGGTCTTATTCTCAAATACACTTTAAGCCGTTGATCTTCAGCCACTAATGGTTTCGCCTGATTACAGTCCTGTTGAGGATAAGGAGAACACTAACTCAGCTGGTAGAACACCAACCAGGAAAAGTGCCAAGGACTATCCTAGACCAAATTCAAGATGGACCGACCTCAAAACATATTCGTTTAGAAGCCTCGGTCAAGCGGCCGCGCGGCCTCTGTTCTGGAGTTTCTCCTTCACTGAAAGTAGGAATTTCGGGTATAGAGGCCATCATTTCTGCAACGTCCAGGGAAATAAAGTTACTCTTAGACTGATCCACCGTACCATCCAGTGCACACTTCTAGACTGACACAGATGTGACTCAGAACAAAATCAGTATTGGCGCGTTTACTAATAGAGCTGAATCATTTAAACACCGGATCGATTTGGGACGGGGATTATGCTCTAATTGGCCACGGATGTGTTTTTTTTTAAAGGCTCGATGAACAAAATAAGATTTCTCATTTTATAAACATTCAAATTAACGGGACATCAGAAGGCAATTAAACTCCGGGACTTAATTTGCGAAAGCAACCGAAAGATTTAAAGTTCGTTTAAACAGGTTTTAATTTTTTTTTAATGAGCAAATGTCCGCAAACGAACTGATCGAAGCCAACGACGGAAAGTTTCGACTTAGAGCAAATGACTCTTCCAAGGATGGAAAAGTGGATAAAAATTTTCTCAAATTTCTACATGCCACAGTACACAAACAAAATTCATCCTAACCTGCTAAAAATAGAAATATTTAAAACATGGTGGTTGACCTTCGTCTCTTTAACAGACAAAAATATTCGTTTAAAAGGAGGCCCTTTAAATTGAAAGTTTCCAACACCTGTTTGAGACTATTGATTATTCTTAAAGGAACTTTTCCTTTAAAACAAATTGAAAACAATGCAGCAATTGTAAGCTAACCAGGAAGTTAAAACAAAATCACAGCATAGAAAATTGCAGTGGAATAAAAATTCATCTACGGAATATATAGTATCTCTTTGTTCCTTCAGTGAACAATAGCTAAAACTATTTATTGAAAAATATGAATAGTATGTTTTTTCCATTTTCACTTTTTTGTATTAGTTTCATAGGTCATTATTAAACAGAGTATTATTATTAAGAGCAGCATGCAGGCGATGCTCAGCCAGTCAAGAGCATTAATCTTTTGATATGTTCTTGATGAGTAACATTGTCAAAGAGTATGAGGAGAAGGCAGATGAATGGGGTTCAGAATCAGGTTTAATATCATCGGCATATGTTGTGAATTCTGTTGTCTATGTGGCAGCAGTACAATGCAATACATAATGAAAAAGAAAAAGCTGAATTACAGTATGTATATATTTAATTACTTAAATTAAAGAAGTAGTACAAAATTAAAAATGTACTGAGGTGGTGTTTATGGGTTCAATGTCCATTCAGGAATCAGATGGTAGAGGAGAAGGTATTGTTCCTGAATCATTGAGTGTGTGCCTTCAGGCTCTGGTACCTCCTTCCTGCTGGTAACTATGACAAGAGGGCATCTCCTGGGTGAAAGGGGTTCTTAATGATGGATGCCACATTTTTGAACCATCACTCCTTGAAGATGCTGAGATAGATAAAATTCCTCTCCTATGTCTCATGGCCTTAATCTTTTTTAAAATATCTATTGTTGCATGATATTTCAACACTATTCCTCTTCAATACTACTTTTAATATGTAAAACACAAATTCTGCATCATTACTGATTAGACATTTAGCCCAACAGATATTGGCTATATAGAATCAGAATTTGTTGTCAAAATTTTAGCTCAGTTTTGATATCATTGGTTACAAATGGTGAAGCAATCACAGATGAAAGGCAATTTTGCAGTTAAACGCAAATATATAAAATAGTCTAAAGTGCACTACATTACTGCATGCTTGAACAAGAAAGCAGTGAGATAAATGCATTAAATAGAATGAAGGTGCTGTATTTGAAACATAATAAAGGGCCTGAAACATAGACTTTATAATCACACCCCCCCCCCCCCACCATAGATACTCCTTGACTTGCTGAGCTCCCCCAGCATTTTTAGTGAGTTGCTATAATTGAGTGATGGATATAAAGGTTCCACAACATTGTTTTGAGTTTCCAAGTCCATTTAGGGCTCCATGGTAGTGTAGAAGTTAGCACAACACTTTATAGTACCAGCGATCCGGGTTCAAATCCCTGACTGTAAGGAGTTTGTACATTCTCTCCATGACCGCTTGGGTTTCCTCCCACATTTCAAATAGTACCAGATAGTAGGTTAATTGTCCTGTGATTAGGCTAAAGTTAAATCATTGCTGGGCAATTATCTTATATATTGAGAAACCACTTCTGTTAAAAGTGAACTAATACATCGGAGCTTATTCATTCTAGATGCTATTTTAAGTGGAATTTTTAAATTTGTAGTTTACTCATTCTTATTGCTCTCCTTTTTATTAATCCAGTCTTTCTACCCTTTGCGTAACGACATCACACTTTCTAAATTATACTTCCTTTTCAATATCCATTCATGTTTTGTTCACAATCCCTTAAAATTGTTATCATCCTTTTTTATCAGCTACCTAGCAAATAGAAGTGTTGAATTTAATTACATGTAATAATTTTAGATAACTTTGGCCATGGCTCATTCAATTCGTACCTTATCTAGCACAGGCAGCCGTGTCCTCCAGTTGGGCACAAGATGTCTAAGTGTATGCTGCCGATGGGTATTTTCCAAGCTGAAGTACTTGCTGAGGAATACAGCAAAGGCATGTGGGGAAGAACTGCATTCTGATGTTTATCATCCACTAGGAGCTAGTTTTGTATTGCTAAAGGAGGGGCATGTCGGTGGTAGTGGTGCTCTGTACACGGAACATACGCACACTAATGCCTAGAAATATAACAATGTGAACTATTAGACTGAGCAAATAGAAAGATAGACCTGTAATGTTTCTGTATTTTTGTTTGTATTTTTATGAATAAAAATTATTTTGAAAAAATATAAAAAATTAAAATGTACGGACTTGCATTCCATAAATTATTTTACAATGGTCAAACTTCAAGCAAAATCAGGCAATTCTGTCAAGTCTACTTTGAAATGAGTTAACATCTTAACATGGGAGCTTATTTCATGGGCCTGTGATTGTAAAAGACTAACTAGATCACTTAGATAAAAAGGAGACTAGAGAATTTTGCCCAACACAAATTTAATATATTTCAGTGTCTTGTTTTGTAAAACTGGATATTTGCATTTTGAAAGCAACTTTTACTTTTTTTGAGGACCTTAAAATGTTTTAGAGCTAATGAAACACATTTGAATTGTAGTCAGGATGTAATTTAAAATCAGAAACTAATTTAGAGTGAAGGGGACTAAAATTATGAATAATTCTTACAAGCTCTATCAATAACACTCAAATTCTCAAGTCCATGTGCAAGGTTATTTCTAAGACTATAATGATGTGAACTCATTGGAAACAGGGTTTTTTAAAAAAAACTAATATTAAGGAAAAGCGAAGACTTGATTATGTGCAATTATATTTGCCTACTTGGAAGCAAATTGTATAAGTGCAAACATATGTTGTTTTTAGAACATGGGCACAACTCACAATGCTAAGTTTCACCAGCTGTGCTGAGACTGTGCCCTACATCTGCTTGTTCTTGCAATTTCAGGACTTTGGTGGTATCTTGAAGTTTCATGATTTTCTGAATGAAATCATATGTCCACACTAGTCTGTGATAGTGTTTCAAATGACATTACAGTTCCAGTACTTCAGGAAAATTCACTTGGAGGGGCTGTTAATCTAGATAATTTACTTGGTGTAATCCATTTATGCATATTGCAACTATTCACAGAAAAGGTAGAAATTGAATTAATTGAGCATACTATCTCCTCTTACCTGTGGAATTTCAGACTTTGGTACATCTGTACCAATCCAGAACAATGATTATCCTATCATTAGCTTTACACACAACCATAGAATCTACAGCAGAGATAGCATTGACCTGGAGTGATCATGCCACATATTTCACACCTGATTTGGCCATTTTATTTCTGCACATACCTATACTTTGGAATATCTTCCGGAGTTCTACTTGGCAGCTTAACTTGCCTGTCTGTGGTTAAGGTGTATCAATGGGCAGCAAATGTCAGTAGGGGGCAGTTGTGTGTTTCCCTGTTCAAAATGATGCATTTTACTGAATATGATCTCACTAAGCCAGACAGTCCGTCCCTGCCACAAACCTTTGACAAATCCAATTGCCGATCTATTTCTAATCCCACATCCTTTTCTGATCACTCGGTTCCACCTTAAAATCATTCTTCAGCCAATCCCACAAAATAAACATGCACTTTGCAAGTGTTAATGCTCTTTTCGTTTTGCATCATAAATCCACATTTCTCCAAGTTTAATTTTTGACACCTAATACTCATCTTCAAACAATCCACTACTGACCATTACGAGGAAGTCTGCAGATTCTGGAATATGCTGGTGGAACACAGCAGGCCAGGCAGCATCTAAAGGGAGAAGCACTGTTGACTTCGGGCCGAGACCCTTTGTCAATGACAAAGTCAGTCCTGACAAAGGGTCTCGGTCCAAAACATCAACAGTGCTTCTTCCTATAGCTGCTGCATTCCACCAGCATTTTGTCAATTTCTTAGTTTGAAACACCAATATTTATCTTGCCTTCCACTTACCTCTTCCCATGCACATCCTAACTCCATTACCTCCTTCTTGCAGTCAATTATATCTTAGGTAATTTTTATTTATAATCCCTAGTGACAATACATTCCATTACTTTTAAAGTCTTAATATTTAGTTTTGGCCTCATGTAAACCCAAGCCCATTGTCCATGTGTGCTCCACTTTGGTTGAATTAACGGAGGATCAGTTTGCCAGCATCAGTCCCACTCCTGGCCATTCAAATAGAATCATGGTTCAGGTAAAAGTTAGAGCCCCAAGGATTTGTGTCATTTGTATTCCTGTACACGCAAGGAGTTCTGAAATTAACTAAGTTCTGATGGTAGGTCAATAACTAGGGTTGTTGTTTCTTCTATTGAAACTTACATCTACTCAACACTTCCAGAAATAAAACTTCAAAATTTGCTTAATTGCCTTTGGATGATAGGTGCTTCAAAAAAAAAGGGCACTTAGTCTGCTAAACTAAAATATTGGAAGTTACACAGCTTTAAGATCAACATTTTGAGTACACTTATTCAAAAATGCCTGCAGGGACCACCCAAGACAGGCCTTTGCAGCGATTAGTCTGCACTTTCAACACAACAGTTGTTTAAAAAAGCCAATTAGCTGTACATAAAATTACTTTAATCATTAAGGTTGATGAAAAAATGCCAAATTAATTATAAAAAAAATCTAATTACTGCTTGTATAACAAAAGTGATTTAATTCCTAGCAGAATTTCTGAGTCAGAATGATAGAAGGAAATGCTTAGTTCTATATATTGCCCTAGTTGATTTAAATAAGTTACACTCTCTTATTCACACAAAGAAAAACAAAAGGCCTTGCTTTAAATTGTTAAGACGGACAGTGGATTCTAGTTAATTGGGCTATCAATTAATCAGGGCAGCCACTTATTTGGAGCAACAGCAAAAAACAAATCTGGAGAATTTCCTCATTTAGGACACTATTTAATTGGGACAGAATTGCAAAACAAATACTAATTAATGTCAGCCATGCGCACTTTTGTGGCAATTAAATGCTACACTGTTTAGAACAAAGTTTTTTAAAACAGCATCAGTTGTGTGTTTGCGTTCAAGTGGTTTTTGTTAAGTAGTTGGCAAGAAATAAACAGCAAGGCAATTCAGAACTGTTTTGCTCACTGTGATTTCAAGCATTCAGGCTAGGAGATGCCAGAAGTAACTGGGAGAGTAAAAAACTATTTCATTTCTTCAACAAGTAAGGAACTATTTTAAGAATTAGAAGGTAACAATCATCTTGAATGTTGTAATAAAAATGATCATCTGGAGGATGCAATCATTCACAGCATTGTATGAAGGTGTCAGCACAGATTTTGTTCATCACTAAAACAGATGAATTCCTCCATCGGTAACTACAGTTTTACTGTATCTATGTTCTAACTTGTTGTTCTATTACATTTAAATGCATAATTTGTTATTCACTTGGTCCTTTTCGTATACTTTTAAATCATTTCTGAAACTTCCACTTAGGGCAGCTGCTTAATAGGGCCAAAATGTGTCTCAATTAACCAGAAGCCACTATTCCAAACCAGTTACTATCTGGCATGTAATATAAGACTTCAGTGTTTAATGACAATGACAATGTCATTGACTCCCATCCACTCCATAGTGTACTGGTCTGAAAAGAGGATGCTGTCCAAGTTGCATGCCATCTTGGACAATGACTCCCATCCACTCCATAGTGTACTGGTTAGGCGCAGGACTACATTCAGCCAAAGACTCATTCCACCAAGATGTAGCACTGAGTGTCATAGGAAGTCATTCCTGCTTGTGGCCATCAAACTTTACAACGCCTCCCTCGGAGTGTCAGACAGCCTGAGCCAATAGGCTGGTCCTGGACTTATTTCCACTTGGCATAATAATTATTATCTATTTATTTATGGTTTTATATTGCTATATTTCTACACTATTCCTGGTTGGTGCGGCTGTAACAAAACCCAATTTCCCTCGGGATCAATAAAGTATGTCTGTCTGTCAATCAGTCACTGAGGAATATGGGGTTCACTGAAGTCCTACTCAAAACTCGTTCACATGGGTGTCCCTAATTTACCATTTCTAGTTTGCTAAGCTGGCAAGAGCATCTTGAATGTCTTTACAACAGTATAAATGCTATTTGTAAGTGTTACTGCTGAAGCATCCTCAATCTATAAAACAGTGCTATAATTTCATTGGTCACACTAGAGGATAAAGCATCTATTTGGTTGTGTTAATAAAGATAAATTCAAATTAAGAAAAATCACTGTGGAATTTTTATTTTTATTTCATTTCCGTAAGAGTTAAGCATCAGCAATAGTAACCTCTACTTCAACACCAGGTTCGATGCTGATGGAGGTGATCTGTTTCACAATTTCTGAAGGGCTGTGCAAATCAATTAGGCGCTTATGGATCCGCATTTGGAAACGATCCCAGGTTTTGGAACCCTCACCACAGGGGGTCTTTCTTGTTGTGATACGCAGTGTCTGAAACAAAGCACAAACTCATGAATTTAAAATTAACTCCTGCAAGACAGTATGGTCAAGTGAACTAACAAAGGAAAAACTATAAAATGAACTACATCTGATTAAAAATACAAAATGTTCAACGATTTACCAATATGTTTGGATATATTCTCATGCTGAAATATCAATTCATTAAAGACGTTCACTCCAATGAACTGCAATTCACTTCCCCGTGAGGTTTTGAACAATGGTATGACACTATGCTTAGAAATAAGGTGACAGTTTTCATAGCTGAAGCCAGTAACACTGAAAGGCTGAAACAGCAAGCAGAATAGCAAGAACTAAAATAATAACCCAGTGCAACACTGAGGAAACTGATGTATTCTAGCATTTTAGTGTGAGAAATTCAGTATGTCTCTAGGTGGTTACTGATAGTGTAATGATATTTCTGACAGTCTCTGTGTGCGTGTAGTACCATGTAATGATACAAGACACTAAATTCCACTTGCAATTAATTGTAAGTAAAGTACTAAGTGCATTTTGATAGTGGTATATTCTTCAAACAGTGAAAATTCCACATTTTCCTAGATATGCAAGGCAGGTGAATGAGAGAAAAGTAAAGTTTGTGGAACTACTGAAGAACTTATTGCAGCTGGAATTTCATTATCCATTCCATACGAAAAAAATCAGATGCTAGCATTGATTGTATAAGTATCAGTCACGATGTCAAAGCTGTTAATGCAGATACATAAAATTGTCAAATAAGACAGCATCAACTCTTAAAACTGCTAGTACCTGCCTGAGAACACCAAGATACATACATAACATAAATCACCCCAATATTATGCAACAAAACAGGCCTAACTATATAGCCATATTTGAACCTGTATATGCAGTCACAACACTTGTGATTTTGCTGCCTAAAGTCAATTTCAATATTGCATTTACCAAATTTATCATTTTTGAAGCAGTGTATAGTACCATACTTAAATTCCAAGTTACCAAGATTCTTAGTTATCAATTAGTAACCAAACCACTACCTTTTTCATTAATAATCTGTTTACTCAAAACAGTACCTATTAAAAAAAGTGCATCTATTCAGAACCTTTCACTGCACTAGGATACTCTCAAACTCCAATCCCAATGTCAGTTATAATGTAGTTATGGTATATTTTCAAATCTAGTTCTTAGTAACAATAGGAATAATGGGATCTACTGATACAACACCTAGCTCCTCCACCATCAACTCAGGATCAAGCTGAACTTCCCCAGTCCTCAATGGTCATATCTCTGAATTCAACACCAACACTGTTTTTCCTGCCAGAAGAGATCTAAACAATTCCAACCCATTTGAAAATTCACTCTAAAAATCACTTGATATTTAGAGCTCACCCATTCTTCGAATTTAAGAGTAATACATTTTTGTAACTTTCATGACATTTGTAAGATTAACTTCTGTACTTTTGTTGCACTTCTTCTCAGTATTTATCTTCTCAGATCATGTTCCATATGAGCTCACAAAAGTATCACTATCAATATATAGTTTTTTTTTATTCTTATACCAGATATTTCCCCTTGCAATTCAAGCAAATCTTGCTTTTATCTGCATGTTAACTTTCTGCATCTTATTGCTTTTGAATGATATGTCCCGGCTCTCTGATAGAATTGTCCTGGTCTATATCCTTAAAAACATCTCAATATTTCAAAAATTTTGATTGTCCTTGCCATAAGAGATTTGAATTGAAGCTACGCACCTTCCTGCAGTTAACTGCTTGCTAAGTTTGTGGTTCAATAGAAAATATTTGGCAATCGAAGTAAGTAATAGACACCCTCCAGCATTTTGAGAGTGTTGCATGTATTAAATATAGAATATGAACATACAACCTTCAGACCAGACATGAAGAAACTGTCACATCCCAGATTACTTCACAGCTATTATTATATATTATTCTTTATACAGTGATCTTGGTGTAACAATGAAATAACTTACCAGTTTCTTGAGAAAGTTGAGGAATGCTAAAATAGTAACCAGATCTGCTCATTTATATATTACACGAGATCAATAAACTCAATCTCTTTCAAATCACCTGCCTCTGCATAACATAGCAAGTGCTAGTCTGAATTATATATCCAATCTAAATTCTAATATCTGATTTGCTATTACTTTAAGCTGCAAATACAAGGTTTCAGCAAATAAAATCAATGCACAAAACTGTCCTTATCCACATAAAGCATCATACCTTGGTGGGCATACGAACAGGTCCCTTGACTTTCAGGTTCTTCTCTTTGGCACCACGAATTAGATCAGCACAAACTGCGGATAGAGGAACAAAGTAGTTACAAAGAAAAACAAACATTGCCAGAATTTACAGTCAGCTTCAGAACTGGCTCAGAATAGCGTATAAATTAATCACGTAGTTTCATTTACTGAATATCCTCCTTGCCAGTAGAAACAAAACCCTGTAATTTCATTGGAACGAAAGGAAGCACTTTTGTTTAAAAGTACAACCTTTTTAAACAAACCTTATGCTTGTAAACTCAAAACTTGAGCCTCCAAATGAGAAAATTTGCATTGATAATTAAAAATCAAACTGAGGCTTTCAAACAATTCGAAGCAAAAACAATTTAACCAACTTTTCTTGGTTAAATTTAAATTTGCATACAAGTCCAAACTGTCCAGCTACATGTCCTTGCTGCTCATTAAAGTACTGATCCAATTACTCAAGTGTGCACACCTACCACTGACTAAGAACTTAAAAAATTTTTACTCTCAATATTTACAAAAAAAATCTTTAAAATCCACTTTGCACATATGCTTACCTTTCTCAAGTGATTTTACATTTCGGCTGGTCAAAGTAATTCTAATGCGGTGGATTGCAACCTCCTGTTCTACCGGTGCTTTGCTAGCGTCTTTAAATGCCTTTATGAGTGAAAAGTAAAGAAATGCAAATTAAAATTAGATTCTCAAAAGAACATAGCTTGTATTTTTCATCTCCTGAGTAATGTTAAAAATGATTTAGTTAAAACTAGTCTGATACCATATTAAAGTCAATTATAGAAGTTAACTGATTCAAGTTGTTCAATACCTATACATCTAAGGAATGCTAGAAATACTCAGTTACTGTCTGAGAGAAACATGATATGAATTATGCTCTGACAATCATTGGCCATCTGTGCCTCACAATGACTTACTGACCATTGACGTTGCCAAACAAGGTCCAATGTACTGGAGGTGAGGTAATCATTTCTTTCTGTCACAGATTCAGCTTGAAGTTTGAAAACAGTGCCTCACTGACATGGGCCAGTCAACATCACTCCAGGGAAGAGCACGGAGTTTTACTTATTCAAATAAAAGACATTCAAATGAATAAACCCTTTGCCTGTGCTCTTTCCTGGAGTAAATTTAGATGGGATTTTATTTCTAGTATTTAAATATCCCTCAATTGTGCTAGACATGCAACAGAATTGTGTGCAATTCTGTTTGTCCCATTACAGTACAGACATGGAAGCTTAAGTGGTCTACCAGGATCTGAGTTGGAAGCAATGAGATACAAGGTAAGGTTGTACAAGCTTATGTTGTTTTCTCTGGAGGAACAAAGGGAGATCTGGTAGAGTTTATACAATTATGGGAGCTACAGACAAGGTAGATAGAATCTTTTTCCCGGGGTACAAATTTCAATCACCACAGGACATGCATTTAAAGGGGGGGGGGGGGTTAAAGGAAACGTATAGGTCAAAGCTTATTTCAAATAGAGTGGTAGATGCCTGGAATGGACAGACAGGGATAGTGGCGAAAGCAAACATGTGATGACACTTTATGACATGCACACGAATGTACAGGCAGAAGAGACAGTTTAATTTAACAGAATTCAAGGAGCCTGTCTGTTCCTGTGCTGCACTGTCCCATGTTTACTATTTAAAGGCACGAATAATTAGTCAGACTCAATATCTTTTTTTCATGTATCAGCATCCTTTTCTACAACGTATCCGTCAACTGTACACAATGCCACCCATCTTTGCGTAACTGATAAACGTGTATACACAAGTCCGACTAGCATTGTCCGCAACATTTAGAAATAAAACCTAAAAAGTCAAACAAGGCCCAAGTAACTAGAAATAAAAACCCACTGGAATTTTGAAGATTAACTGCTAGTATCAAGCAGATTTACCCTTCAACTGATCTTTACTGGTACTGATAGTTGCAGTGCTTCCTATGAGCACGTAATCTGCACTGTACTCTAGATCTCATCTACATCGCAGGACTGTGAAGATAACACATTAAGCGATGGCTGTAAAATCACCACTGGTGTAGTGGATGAAAGGTAAAATCCGGGCGAAGTTTTTGGAACTTTGGAGGAGAATATAAAAGGGACCGGTATAGGTTCAGCATGGATTGGGTAGCCAAAGGGCCCGTTTCCCTAACTCAAGAGCAGCAGCAGCGACGGGAGTGGGGCGCCGGCGGCACGTGGACAAATCCAGGCCCAGGCCCAGGCCCGGGCCCGCACCGACTAGCGGACACCCGCGATCCCGCCCGGCGCTGCTCACCATGGTGACTTCCTGACCGACTTATCCGTCGACTTTTCTCCTCCCCGTCGGGAACTTTGAAAGTGAGCGAACAGCGGTGAGTCAGGAGTCAGCGAGCCGATCAGCCTGGGCCCTCGGTCACAGCTAAAGAGGAAGTGGCGCGGCCTGGGCGCCGCTTAAATCGGGCTCCAGCAGCCGCCCCGGAAGGAAACACGACGTGGGGCGGAGCCGCCAGCTGGCGGCATGGAGCTGTGGAGGCCGCGGCAACGCTCCTCACTTTGGAAATGTACGCGTGTCCTGGATTAACCCCGAAGGCAATCTTGGCTCAGCGCACGGCCTTATCCTCAGGAGCAATGGAGGGGAGCCGTGCAGAAGCCTGATTCAGCGGACCGGGATTTTAGTGACACCAAAACTCATATTAATGCTGCTAAAACCATTTGTCAGATGACATATTTGACATAAATTAACGGACTTTTTTTTTCAGAATAACTATTGCATATGTGTGAATGTGTGTTTTCATTGGATTCGCTCGCAGGAGCGTGTTTATCACGTCTGGGGCTCCTGCCTGCACAGGGTTAGGTCGAAAGCTTTTATGGCCAAAAGAGTAACCCAGTGGATAAAGAGCTGTTCTCCGAAGCTCACTTAGCCACTCAAAACCTTACGAATAATATAGCAGAATAGTGCTCCACAGTACCTATACTCCGTGATCAATCTAGTCCTTCACAGGCCATTAAAAATAACAAAATAATAAATAGATAAGCAATTAATATTGAGAAAGTGACAGAGTCCTTGAAAGTAAGTCCATAGGTTGTGGGAACAGCTGAGTGTTGGGATGAGTGAAGTTAACCCCTCTGGTTCAAGATGGTTGAAGGGTAATAACTGTTCCTGAACAGTTGCTGGTGAGGCTCCTGTGCCTCTTTCCTGATGACAACAGCGAGAAGGGCGGGGGGAGGGGGTGTCTCTGCACATAATCTGTACTAATGGTGATTGCAGAGGAGATGTTGGCACTCTGAACTGACTGGGGTCTATGCCTGAGGAAAGAGTGGATCCTATTGCACAAGGAAGTATTGAGGTCTAGATCTTGCAGCTTACTGATTAACTTTAAGGGGAATTACAGTATTAAATGCAGTCAATGAAGAGCATGCTTATGTGTGCATCTTCAATGTCCAAATGTTTCTGGGTTGAGTGAAAAAAGCTAAGACCTCAAATTTATTAAAGTATATGTCACCATAAACCCTGAAATTCATTTTCTTGTTGGTATTTTAATAAATCTATAGAATAATAGCCATACAGAATCATTGGCGGAGCACTCATCTTGGGTGTTCCAACCAGAATGCAGAAGAAAGAAACTGCTCAAATACAAAAAGAAATAATAAATATTGAGAACACAAGATGAATAGTCCTTGTAAGTGAGTCCATTGGTTGTAGGAATATTTCAATAATGGGCAAGTGCTTTACCTGTAATGGACTGGGCCACATGCATGACTTTCTTCATAATTGCACTTGCATGCTAGGACAACGAGAGGTCCTCTGAAATAATATACCAAGAAACTTAAAGTCTAACTTTCATCACCTCTGATCCCCTGATGAGGATTGGTTCATAAACCTCTGTATTCTGTTCCTGCAGTCAATAATCAGCTTCTTGGTCTTGCTGACATTGTGTATGGTACCACTAGGCTTTATTCTCAATCTCCTTTCTACATGCTGATTCATCACCGTCTTTGATTTGGCTTATGACTGGTGTCATCAGAACACCTGAATATGGCATTAGAGCTGTACTTAGTGATAGAGTAAAATAGAGCAGAGGGCTACACAAACAGCCTTGTAGTGCACCTGTACTAATGGAGGTCTTGAAGCTTATTATTAGTTTTGAGGGGGTGTTGGTATTGAATGCTGAGCTGTGGTCAATAAAGAACACCCTGATGCATGCATCTTTGCTGTCCAGATTCTCCAGGGTTGAGTGAAGAGCCAATGAGATGGCATCTGCTGTGAACTTGTTGCCCTGGTGGACAAGTTGGAGTAGATTTAAGTCACTCCTCAGGCAGGAGTTTATATGTTTCCTCACCAACCTCTCAGAACACTTCACTATGGAAATACAGAAAGTCCTGGGTGATAGTCATTTGAGGCAGGTCACTACACTCTTCTTGGGCTGGATGTTTTTCATGGGTTCACCCTCCAGAAGGCTGCTCACGCATCAGCCTCAGACTGAAATCATAGCTTCATCATGGGATGTGGGAGTTTCTGATGGTTCCTCCATGTGTTGGTCAAAATGAGAATATAAGTCTTTGACCTCATCTATCAGTGAAGACCTGCTGTCACCCATGTCACTTGATTTCACTTCACAAGACATGATAGTATTCAAGCACTGCCATAACTGTTGAATTTCCTTTGTGATTCAAGTTTAGTTCAGAGTTGTCACTTTGCCCGTGAAATAGCTTTCTGGAGATTGTACCTGGACCTCTTGTAGCTTTCTTGGTCACCATACTTGAAAGCCTCTGGCCCTCAGCAGACTGCAGATGTCATGGTTCATCCAGGCCTTCTGATTGGGGAAGACTGAATGATTTTGTGGGGACACACTCATCTACAATTTTTTTAATTAAGTCAATTACAACATATTATATTCATTCTGATCCACAGGTGAGTTCTTGAACACTGCCCAGTCCACTGACTCGATACAATCCCGTAGCCATTCCTCCGCCTGCTGCAAATACCACTTTGCTGTCCTAATCTCAGGAGCCTTGCTCTACTTGTACATGGGTAAATGATCCAATTTACTGAAAAGTGGTCTGGGCACAGAATAATATGTTTTCCTTATTTTAATATAGCAATGGCCAAGTAGTGCATTAGGACCTCAGGTTATATAATTGGGCAGGATTTTTTTCAAGAAGCCTGGCTGAATTCCCTGACTACAATTTGAAATGTGCTGGATAGTCTATTTCTGGCTTGCAATTATCTCACGTGATTGATTAGAGTTGACTGCTGGTGGTATGCAAGTTGGTCAGAATTATGGAGGAGAACTCCCTAGGTAAATAGAACAGACAGCATTTGATGGTGGATAGTGGGGAGAACACGAGTTCAACAAAACCTCCACACTAGAGTACCACAAATAATATGAAAAACACACCACCTCCTTTTGCATTTTCTGAATCAGCAGTTTGACCTATTCAGTAAAATCAAGAAGCCCTCTGGTTTAACCGTTGTATCTAGTGTGCTGGGAGGCAGCATAGTTTCACTCAGACAGAATACAACCGACACTTTTCCTCTGCGATATAGTATTCTTGCCCTCAGGTCCTCATTTTGTTCTCCAGTAACTGCACATTTGCAAACAAGATGCTGAGTAGAGGTGGCTTCGTCCCGCTGCATTTCAGCATGGCTGGAATCCTCCCCTCCTGCTTCACTTCCAGCCACGACAAAGAATCTTCCTCTGCCTAAATGCACTGTACCTGGCTGTCCCACCAAGACCTTCAGATAATCATGGACTCTGTAGACCAAGTTGATTTAAAAACACATTGCTTAGAGGGAAATTACGTGCTACAGATTGCAGTGAGAATAAGTCAAGAGGCATGTTTAAAAATATATTTAGGAGTACTGCCTGAACTGACAAAATGACATCATGTTTCACCTGTGCCACCGTGCTGTTCAATGAAGAACCAATGAAAAGGCATCTGCTGTTGACCTGTTGAGCCAGAAGGCAAATTGGAATGGATACAAGTTTCTCCTTAGACTGTAGTTGATACATTTCATCACCCAACTCTTAAAGCACTTCAGCACAATGGATGAAGTGCTACTGGATGATGGTCATTCAGGCTTCCACTTTCTTAGGCACCAATGTAATTGAAGCTTGCTTGAAGCAGGTAGATACCTCATTGCCAAAGTGAGAGGTTAAAGATATCAGTGATCACTCCAACCAGTTGATCAACACCGGTCTTTAGTACTCAGACAGGTATCCCATCTTGTCAGGTTGCTTTCTGTGGGTTCACTCTCCTGAAGGATGCTCACATTGACTTCAGAGACTGAGATCACAGCATTGGCAAGGACTGTATGTGTTCCTGAAGGTACCTCCATGCTTTGATGGTCAAAATGAGTGTAAAGCCATTGAGTTCATCTAGGATTGAAACTTTGTTGTCACCAATGTCAGTTGGTGATTGCTGTCAAGCTATGTCACAGTTGTCGAGCATTCTTCCATGATTCAAGTTTGGTCCAGAACTGCCAATTCATGAAATGTCTTTCTGGCAGATATTCCTGGGCCTTATATCTTTCTTGCTCAGCAGAACTAACTGGCACTGATCTAGCCCTCAGTAGAATGAGGTTCATCCAGGACTTCTGATTGGGGAAGATTGAACAATCTTATGGGGACACTCATTGACAGCAGTTTTTAAAGTCTGTGACAGTCATGGCGCATTCGTTGAGATCCTCCAATGAATCCTTAAACATGGCCCAGTCTACCAACTCAAAGCAATACCATAGCTATTCCTCTGCCTCCCACAAACACCTCTTTGCTGTCCTTATTTCTAGAGTCTTGATCTGTATGTAGGTAGGAGGAAGACAGCCTGATGATCAGATTTCCTGAAATGCGATCGAAGGATGAAACATAAGCATTCCTAATCATCTTGGTCAAGTCTGTTGAGGCCATTTGTGTTTCATGATAACTGGGAAAAGATTTCTTCAAACAAGTCTGACTAAAGTCCCCGACCATGTTTTGAAAGACGTTGGTGTAGGTTGTTTGCTTGCTAATTACTGCAATCAATACCTCAAGTGATTGCTTAACATCGGCATTTAGCACTATGTAAAGTGCAATCAGGATTTTGGAAGAGAACTCTTTTGGCAAATAGAATGGTTGGCATTTGATCATTAGACATTCCCATGTGGGGGTAAACAAGGTTGCTGCAGCTATGTCCGAGCACCATGAAGAGCTTATCATGAAACATAGAGCACCATTATTTCACTTGCACAATTTGTGTTTTGCATTTTGGTTATTTGAAAGTTTTTAGGTATAGTTTTAAATAAATTAGACCACAAGACAAGAAGCAGAATTAGGCCAGTCAACCTACTTCTCCATTCCATCATGGCTGATTTACCATCCCACTCAAATGCATTTTCCTGTCTTCTCCCCATAACATTTGACACCCTGACTAATCAACCTCTGCTTTAAATATACTGTACTCAAAAACTTGGCCTCTGCAGCTGCCCCTTGCAACAAATTCCACAAATTCATCTCCCTCCATACAAGAGGTAAGCCATGTAGGACAAAGGAGAGTGAGGAGACACTTGGAGGGTGAACAGTCTTTGAAAGTGTCCGCCCCAGAGTGCCCAATCTTGGATTGAATTCAAAAGTGAGATGCATAGATTTCTAAATATTATACAATTAAGGGTTATGGGAATAGAACAAAGTAGTGTTGAGGTAAAGATCAGCCAATATTTCTCCTATTTCTTGTATTCTGTAATCTTCACACTGGAAGTGGTAAAGATTCAGAAGCATGTTACCAAATCATTACCTGATTCCACAAGAGACTTGGCAGATATATTAATAAATTTTGCTCTGTATTGTTCAGAAGCTAATTGTTGCTCTTCACTTCAGAATGAGATCTACACTTTCCATAGGAATTTGCAAAGGGAATTTAGTTTTTTTAATAGATAAATTTAGTAAAAAATAGATAAATACTGAAATATTTCCAAGAAAGTACATTAATCAGATCTCCAGCCACCAACTTCTCACTGGCAGATCTAATTCTTATCAGTTCTGAAATCCAAATAGCCACAACTTAACAAAATTGCATTTATTTACGTACCAAATAAAACCTCCAGAATTTCCAATTACTACTATTCTGTCTGTGTAATAACGAGGACACATCATGGAGGCCATTTGATAGACACAAGAATATGCAGGGAATGGAGAAAAATGGATCACATACAGCCAGAAGAGATTTAGTTTAATTCAGCATTGTTTGGCATACATATCTTGAGCCATGGGGCCAGATCCAGCGCTGTTTTGCTCTATGTTCAAAATTCCTAAATCTGTTACCAGTCTAACGCAGGCTTGAGTTGATGTTTGCTAAAGCATGTGAGAAAGGTGGCACTCCACATCACACATCCTTTATAAAAGGTCATTTCCACCCACCCAACATCAACGTCTGAGAATGAACTGCATCAAATGGTTGTTATTGAAAGACACATTTCTCATCTAGACCTAAACCCAAAATAATAACCCGAATAGTGAAAGAAAATAACATTGAAGTAGAAGGTCACCCATGACATATATAAAGAAAAAGGCTCATGGGGCCCCCAATAGAATTCTGCTTTTATTTATGTTCTTATCTCCAATATATTCCTGTAACTAAATTCCCACATTAGGGAATCAATATAGTAAATATATCCTTCCCCGTCTTGTAATTATTCTTCTTTCCTTAGGCCAAATGAATGTTTAATGATTTCTTTGCTATGCCTTTTAATTTTTTAAATAAAAAGAAAATGCTCTAGGCACTACAACCAATTTCTCAATACTCTTGCCCTTTTACAATAATTTGTATGTGTACACTTCAGGCTTTGTTACCATCTCTTTTGGAATTGTACTCCAGTTTATAATGTTCTTCATTGAACTTATCAAAATGTTTAAGTAACTAAGTTACACCTGCCATATGTTTTTGTTACACTATCCTGACTGTACTTTCTGGAAACCTATTTAACCCTCAGAACTAAAGTAGTTTGATTTTTGTAGGAGCTTCCTCCTTTAACACTTTATAAGACTTATTAAAACCCTGAATTTAAATGAACAATTAAGAATTACCTGACTAGATTTGGAAAATTTTCCCGTGAGAAATTTCAAATTTTTTTCCACTTCCACCATTTTAAAACATACAATCGTTTTGTCTTTCAGTCCAAAAATAATATCTTGAGATAGCTTAAGTAATTAATTCAACATCTATTGACAACAGATATATGCATGTACTGTTGCCAATAGAAGACTACAGTATATTTTTAATGTGAATTATATTGATGACTGGTGCTTTTAAGAAATTATCAAATCAAGATCAAAGTATTAAATTGAATTCTAACTGGTATATTTTGATGATAAGCAGATGTTTCCATTATTATACCAATGAAACTGTTGCCAGGAAATTGTCATTGTGTTTACTTTGTATTATACCAGACCAAATGATTTTGATACAGAATCGCCCAGAAGTTGTACTAACAGTCCTAGAGCAACTATCCTGAGGGTAGAAAATGTTGTATTAGCATTATGCTATACAAGAGAACTTTTCTACAAAAATGGAACAGCTAAAGATATGGTTCACTCTTTCACCTCTGAACAGTTGAAAGATGTTACCCTAATATCTTTCAGGTGTAAATAGTCATAGAATATAGAAGGGTCAACTGGAAAATGTTGGAAACAAACCAAAGACAAAAAAACTTGGTTACTTTTTGCACCCTCAATACGCAATATTGAAATTTCAACCATGTTAATTGAATTTGAATTTTTTTTTATTGCTAGTTAGATTGTATATAATGAAAGTCAACTTCAGCTTTTGATATAGCAATTAAATGATGCAAATCAAGACCATACAAAATACAAGCTGTAGTATGCCAATCATTATTGGAGCTTAATCGGCCATTCCAAAAAGATTTTAGTTGATCCAAATTTCCTTAAATCTACTTTCCTGCCATATTCCCATAACCTTTGATTCCCTAACCGATTTAAAAAAAAATCTATCTCAGACTTGACTATATTCAGGGATTCGACCTCCACAACTTCCTGGGAGAATTCCAAAAGTGCAATCCCATGAGAGAAGAAATTCCTCTGTCAATGTTAACTGGGCATCAAACTATTCTGAGACGATGCCGTCTGACCTAGACTCTCCAAAACTCTTCCCCCCACCCCCCCAAAATTAATACCCTCCTTAATTTCCTTAGATAACCGTATTTGTTTTACCCCAATTTCCACTCCCTCAATTAAAATCAATTCTTTCAATTAAAATCAGCACTAATTTTGCTGGGGTTATGAATTGTCTTGATTCATCTACCATAGTTTGCCTAATAATGCATTACCTACTAGCCTCTTCATCCAGTCTATGTTAATCCATTCTGTCCACATTCTATGCAATTCTTATTTAAATTTAACACATTTCAGAATCAAGTTTCTCACTCTCCAGCCAGTTGCTAATTTTATCATGCTGCGATCATTACTTCCCAGGGGATCTTTTATTCTGAGATCATTTATTAAATCCGTCTCAACACATATTCTCAGATCCAAGACAGCCTGTCCCTTGGTTGGCTCCATGGCATATTGCTCCCAGAAATCAGTCCAAGTGTGGTTTATTAATTTATTCTTATCCCTTATATTTCTAATTTGATTAACCCAAACTATTTGAAGTTACTTGTGATCAATGTTGCATTTTTACAGGCTTCCATTATTTCTGGATTTATCCACTTTCCTAGTGAGATTCCTATTTTAGGGACTTGCACACAACTTGCACCATTCTCTTCTATCCATGTTTTTTTAAAATCCCCATCCAAATGTACCTCATCTTCAAAGCCTTGATTGTTTCTAATAAAGTTACCCATTCCATCTTTCATTGGTAGAATTACCCCATTTTGTTTCTACCTGTCCTTTTGAAAAGTAAAATAACCATCAACATATAAATTTGAACTGATGGAGTGGTGCAGCTGGCAGGGCTGTTGCCCCAGTTCCATCAACCCAGATTCAATCCTGAATCCCTATTGCTATGTACAGCTGTCAGCTACACAGAATGCATCGATGAATAGTAATATCTAGAGCAGGGGTCCCAACCTGGGGTTCATGGACCCCTTGCTAATGGCCAAGTGGTTAAGGCTTTGGGCTAGTGATCTGAAGGTCATTAGTTCGAGCCTCAGCCAAAGCAGTGTGTGTGTCCTTGAGCAAGGCACTTAACCACACACTGCTCCTGCCCAGTGGCGGCAGTTGGACAAGACAAGACATGGCAGAAAAAGGTTGGGAACTCCTGTTCTGGAGGGAGATGAGATGGTCATAACAGGATCCATGTAAATGGGTACTTGGTCAGCACCAACTCACTAGACTTAAGAGTTTGTTTCTGTACCACCTGACTACTGTGATCCCAGTGATTACTTCCTTGCAACCACAGTATCAATTCCTACAAGTGTATTCAAATTTTTGCTCTTAACTTGGCAATTTTGCTTCAGATATTTAAATATTGAGTTCTTAAGCTTGTCAGTTTTACCACGTTTCCCAGCAGCAGCCCCAAGGTAGCCCCCAGCTGCCTCTGAAATTAAGTGACCTGCCAGGAGTGCCAGCAGAATGTGGCTTAAAGCAAGAGACAGGGAATGGTGACAACTGACATTCCAGGTTACAGGAGCATTTACTGAAAGATAACCTGAAGAGGCTTCTTGGAAAAAGACAGTACAAGGTCCTTCTCGATAATGAAAGGCTAGATCCTTTGCAAAAGCCTCAGAGGTTTAAGTACTGACATCTAATGTATAGAACTGACACATCTAGACTGAACAATGTAAAGAAATTTAATTTTTCTACATGTTATTTATGATAAGCTTGTTAGATCCCTAGAGTAAGCAGCACAGAAACAGGTCCTTCACCCCAACTCATTCAATGGTCCATCAAGCCGGTCCCATTCATCTAAATTTTGCCCAAATCCCTCTAAACCTTATGTATTCATCCAAATAGCTTTTCAATGTATGTTGTTGAAGTAATGCTGAGAGAAAGTAGGGTCTGCTGAAAATCCTTGGTACTTAGAGTACTGGTTAATCCAGACACAGCTGCACACGACCTGTGCTCAAATTGAGGCTGACTGACTTTTAAACTGTTGGGGGGGGGGGGGTTGGGGGGGTAGAGACAGAAGCTAAGCACTGTCTGAAAACAACAGCAGGATGCTGGTGGCTGGATGTCACAAAATGCTTGGTACCTACATACTGCTTAAGCGGAGTTACTGAAATGTAATGGCTACAAATGCAGAGTCACAGACCACTACAGCAGAGGAGCTGGTCCTGCACCCATTTAGTCAGTGCTGGAATATTATGTTGCCAAGTTCCATCATCCTGCCCTTAGACTTCAACACTTCTCCCTATGTACCTATCCAAATTTTTCTAATGTCAAAATTAAATCCCCATCCTCCACTTGCAGTCCATACTCTCACCACTTTCAGTGAATTTCTTCCTCAGGTTCCCCTTAAGTTTCACTTTTTGCCCCTAACCCATAAACCCTAATACTAGTCTCACTCAACCTCAGTGGAAAAAGACTGCTTGCATTTACCCCATCTTTACTCCTCAATTTTGAATACTTTTATCAAATACCCCTCATTCGCCTATGCTCTAGGGAATAATGTCCTAAACTATCCAACTTTTCCCTATACCTCAGGTCCTCCAGTCCTGACAACATCCTTGTAAATTTTCTGTGCCTATGTCTTCTGTAAGTAGGTGCCCAGAACTGCACACAATATGCCAAATTAGGTATCATTGACATCTTGTACAGTTCAACATAATATCCCATGTTCTGTATTCATTTCTCAGTCCATTTATCCAGCTGGTCCAGATCCTGCAAGCTTTGATAGTCTTCCTTACTGTCCAAAAATTTGCTGATCCAGTTTACCACATCATCATCAGATCATTGGTATAGGTGACAAGCAACAGCAGACCCAGCACAGATCCCTGCGGCACACCACTAGCCATTGGCCTCCATTCAGAGAGGCAACCATTTACTACCACTCTCTGGCTTGCTCTTGCGAAACTGATACAAAATTAATTTACTACTGCTGAATGCCAAGCTTCTGAATTTTCTTGACTAACCTCTAATGTATGATCTTGTCAAAGGCCGTGCATGTCTACATAGACAATATCCACTGCTTTTCCTTCAACTTTCCTGGCAACTTCCTCCAACTCCAAGATTGGCTAGACATAGCCTACCACGCACATAGCTGTGATGACATTTCCTAATTAGTCCCTGTCCATCCAAATACTTACAACACCCGTTCCCTTAGATCTGGGTCCTTCCTAAACTCATTAGCAGTCCCATTTCCTCTCAGGCGTCTGGAGGAAGCTGCAGAGTAAGCTCCGTTTACTCTGGACCCCTCTTTTTTTTAAATTGAGAGACAAGAAATGCAGCTCTGGGAGTCCTGAAATAAAATCAACAGCAGCAAAAAAAAATCAAAACCAATAGAAGGGCGTAGCGGAGCAGGAGGCAGCTGTGGAAGGAAAGACCGATTTAAAGTCTCGAGTGTGAAGCAGGATGTCATGTTTCGGAGGGGCGGGAAGCTGACGCTGTTTAAACCTACGGGCAATGAGATTTGGCATTAAAGGAGCCAGTAGTAGGACTCGGCTGAAATTAGACGGCAGTGTGACGCCAAAGTAAAAGGTGGATAACTACTAGTGATAATTACGCACGAGAAAAACACGATATGAAAATTAAAACGAAGACCAAGAAAACACACTGGAAAAGATGAGCCGCCAACCTGAATGGAATTGAGAAGTGTTTCGCTGTCGGAGAAATAAACAGTGCCCATCAAACGCAGCAGAACTAGGACGTAATGTAAACTGTTGATGTGCTACACCTGTCTTCATCAGGGAAGAGGACGATCCCCAAATAACCAGCCGTAGACACAATGGAGAGGTTTTTTTTAAAAAAAATCGCATACATTCAAAAGTTTGTCTGAATTTAAATTAGCGAAGTCACCACGGTTCAGAGAGGAATTCTTCCAGTTTTATTGGGATCCTAAACCGCACTGATCTTCGGACATGAAAGTGGTGCCGGGGGAGTGAATGACGTAATTGTTAATCTTACAGAAACATAGAAAACCTACAGCGCAATACAGGCCCTTCGGCCCACAAAGTTATGCCGAGCGCGACCCTACCTTAGAAATTACTGGGCTTACCTATAGCCCTCTATTTTACTAAGCTCCATGTACCCATCTAAAAGCCTCTTAAAAGACCCTATCGTATCCGCCTCCACCATCGTTGCCGGCAGCCCATTCAACGCACTCACCACTGAGTTAAAAAAAATTAACCCTGACATCTCCAAGAACTTTTGTTCAAGTTTAAACAGATCAAAGATCATGCAGGGATTCCCAACTTTTGATCTACAGACCCTTTGCATTTAAAAAGGTCAGGAACCCCTGGACCAGATACGAGGGGTACATTTTGCATTTTTAAAAGCTCAGCAACCACAGTGGTGTTTACTTAAAGGACAGTGAATTAACTAAATCCACCGAAAAATTTTGGGAAGATTTAAAACAAGTTCATAATTGGAGTAATTAGTTCAGTTCAATTACAGGAATTCCCAGAAAGCTCTCAATAAGGTTTGCAATTTAAACAGTGCATAAAAGCTGGTTAAGCTTTAGCCAGATGACCAGGGCAAAACTTTCCCTCCCTGGTGAATAATGGCATTCTTCTGGGATTATTAGGGCAATTAATATACCATATTGAGAATTCAAACCATAACCAAACTTGCAGATGACAGAGCTAGTTAGTACTATAAACTTGAGGATACTGGCATATGAATGCAACAGGTTGGTTAAAGGGCGGATGAATTTTGTGGAGAAACCAAGGATGACATAATACAAGAAATACGGATACAAGAAAATTTCCAAGTCACTGAGTATCCCTTGGAGTACAGTTCAGTCAATCATCAAGAAATGGAAAGAATATGGCACAGTTGTAAATCTGCCTAGAGCAGGCCATTCCCAAAAACTAATTAACCATGCAAGAAGGGGACTAGAGAGGGAGACCACCAGAAGACCTATGATAACTCTGGAGGAGTTACAAACTTCAGTGGCTGAGATGGGAAGAGACTGCACATACAATTGCCCAGGGATTTCACGAGTCTCAGCTTTATGGGAGCATGGCAAAGAGAACGCCACTGTTTGGAAAAAAAAATTCAAATGAAAGGTTCACAAGGTTAATTCCCGGAATGGCAGGACTGTCATATGTTGAAAGATTGAAGCGACTGGGCTTGTATACACTGGAATTTAGAAGGCTGAGAGGGGATCTGATTAAAACATACAAGATTATTAAGGGATCGGACACACTGGAGGCTGGAAGCATGTTCCCGCTGATGGACGAGTCCAGAACTGGAGGCCACAGTTTAAGAATAAGGGGTAGGCCATTTAGAACAGAGATGCAGAAAAACTTTTTCACCCAGAGAGTGGTGGATATGTGGAATGCTCTGCCCCAGAAGGCAATGGAGACCAAGTCTCTGGTTGCATTCAAGAGTGTTAGATAGAGCTCTTATAGATAGCAGGTCAAGGGATATGGGGAGAAGGTAGGAACAGGGTACTGGTTGTGTATGATCAGCCATGATCACAGTGAATGGTGGTGCTGGCTAGAAGGGCCGAATGGCCTACTCCTGCACCTATTGTCTATTGAAATCTCAGCTAAAATTTGCTAAAGACACGTGGAAGACTGAAGTCAGCTGGAAGGAGGATCTGTGGTCTGATGAAATCAAAATTGAGGTTTTTGGCTATCAGATTAATTGCTCGTTTGTAGCAAGCTAAACATTGCACAGAAACACACCATCCCTACTGAGCATCATTCTATGGGGAAGTTTCACTGCAGCAGGCACTGGAAGGCTTGTGAAAGTAGAGGGTAAAATGAATGCAGCAAAATATAGGGAGATCCTAGAGGAAAATAGACTCTGGGAGAAGATTTATTTTCCAGCAAGACAATAACCCCAGCACAAAACCAGATCTACATGGGAATGACTTAAAAACAAAGTTAATGTCCTGGTGTGGCCAAGTCAGAGCCCAGACCTCAAACCAATTGAGAATTTGTGGTTGGACTTGAAAAAGGCTGTTCACTCATGATCCCCATACAATCCAACAGAGCTTGAGCATTTTTGTTAAGAATAATGGGAGGGGGGGGGGAATCATTTTTCAGATGGGCAAAGCTGATAGAGACCCATTCACAGACTCAAGGCTGTAACCGCTGCCAAAGGGACATCTACTAAATACCGACTTCAAGGGGGTGAATACTTATGCAATCAATTTATTGTATATTTGTAATTAATTTAGGTCACTTTAAATCTGTTTTCCGGAGCGTCTCTGTTGATCAACGTCAAAATAAATCTATACTGATTCGATGTTATAAAACATGAAACTTCCGGGGGCTGAATATTTTTCATAGCTACAGTATGGGATATACAAATGCACTATTTACACCTGGTAGCAGGGTCGATTGTGAAACTGCCTTCGGTATCTCCAAAATTGAAATGGAATAGCTCACACAAGTTCAGGGTTTAAAAATCAGTCAAGGCAATTATTTACAGCTCGTCACCAATACGAACTCCCCAGTATTTTACTCATTTGGTATTGTTACAGTGGCCCGGGGGGAGAGAGAAGAGAAAGGAAGAGAACCTTCCGCTATTTGGGTGTGCTCCCTTACCCATCCAGGTACACAACTGGGACCATTTAACCGGTTATCCAGCTCGGGATAGAAGGCAAGCAAGGCTTAGTTAGCATTTAATGACTGCCGGAGTCATTAGAAAAGAAAACATTAGACTTGGTGTGATTTTATGGTTTTGGAATGGCAAAGGCAAAAAAAAAGTATCTCGTGGCAAACAATGCTTGTTCCAGTTTATGCCTCGGCAAGTGTAGTGATGCAGACACTTAAATCTACGTTAAATACAAAACTCCCAACTCAACAGTAAGAACATGTATCGCTTGAAAATAGATTTCACCCGTTTGTGCTTCAACTCAAAAAAGGAATTTATCCAATTGCACTGTTAGTTGCGATTTGAAGTTCGCCTCTAGTAACGTAAAGGGGTGGCTGTTGGGGAGATGCGTCTCAAAAATGTGTATTCTAATAAGCCCCAAACAGGGCAGCTACTGCCACAGAAAACGGGCAGTCGGCACGAGTGTGGAGGGCTTTTAAACTGGAATGTTTCCCATTTTGGCCGAACCGTCTGGAGTGTAATAGCTAGCAGACTTCATTATAGTTACTTCGCGGTCAGGTTCCACAAGAACACAACTGATCCGCTTGCTTCTACATTCAACACTGAACCAAATTTGCCATACGACTTTTAAACAAAGACGTGTTTGTGTTCTGAATTTGAAAATTAACATTCAACATTCACGTACGTCATCGGTGGAGCAAACACCAAACATGCTGTACGATTTCAGCAGCCTTCCCGGAATAGAAAACAAGACAGCCAACTCCATTCGAGGGGGATTTCCCAACTCTTCCTTCCATTTAGAGCGTTAAATACAACAGATCTGAAATATTTTATTTTATTTGAACAGTTAATTTCGCTCAGTGTCGACAACAGAAAACGTGAATGAGCATATTTTAATTACACATTTCTAAAACGATATTTTATAGTAGAGACTTCAAGTTAACAATAGTTTCTAACAATTGTTCTGCACTAGGTCTATTAATCGGCTCAACCGCCCAACAGTCATCAATGACAGACCGAATCCTACGGCCCATCAAAGTCTCGTTGAAAACAGGAGAGAAGGGAGGGCGCAGGTTGTAAGCCACTACTGCGTACATTACACACTGGCGATCGCCAGAAAAGGGGTGGTCTCTGCTCACCATCTGCCAGAGGGTGATGGCGAAAGAGTAGATATCCGCCTTAAGCGTGGCGTTGCAGCCCCTCAGCAGCTCTGGCGCCCGGTGGGTGTAGGTACCTCCCAGATGCCGCAATTGGCCATTGGGTCTCAAGTCATTGCTGGCCGCCAGTTTGTCAGAACAACCAAAGTCACCAATTTTACAGCGTCCCGAATCTGTGAGGAGTACGTTGGCTGGTTTCAGGTCGAGATGGACGATGCTGAGAGAGTGGAGGAAACTCAGTCCGCTCACAATGTCACTCGAAAATCTCAGGCATTCTCCGACCTCTAGTGAATCGGCACTGTTATAAATCCGATGGTCTAGGCTTGCTCCTCCTACGTATTCCATGATGATGGTTCCCACACAATCCTCGAGCTGCGGACTCGCGGGGACAGACGTGGTGGCTGCTACAACTTTCACGATGTTCTCATGCACCAGGTGTGCGACATTCAGCTCCGCCCAGAAACTCTGTCTAGCGGCCAGATTGTTCTTGGTGCACTTTCTTACTTTCTTTATTGCCACAGTGTTACCGTAGTAAGTTCCTTTATAAACCCAGCCGAAGCCTCCCGAGCCCAGAAGGTCGAATAGCTTTAATTCATCCCAAATGACCGTATACCAAGGCCGTTGCGGCAGCTCCTTAGTTTGCTTCACGAAAGAGAAATGCTGTCTTCTCTGGAGCTGATTGGGACTGCTACATGCTCGCAAAGTAATGGCAGGAGGAAATCCTTTCGGTAAAATTCGGTGAACAGGGATCGGCGACGGCATCTTACTTGAGGGAGACTCCCCCCCAATAAATTTGTGAAGCACTGCCCCCCCGGCAGTGCCCTTTATTGCTGACTGTTAATTGGTGTAAATGAGTTACATCTGCACTTCGTTAGCGAAGCTCGATGCACTCTGGTCAAATGAATGACCTCAAGAATAAACGAGGAACTTCCAATAAAAATTAAGAAGTTTCAATTAAATCAGTTGTTAAAGAACATTTCGATAACGTTATACAATTATCTCTAAGGAGAATTGTTATCAATTAGCAACGGCCAATGAAGCTTTCAAACGGCTTTTTAGAGGTAATCGAGTCATAGAAAAACACAACATGGATAAGGGCCTTTTATCCCAAACAAGGTGCCGGCTCAGCGAGTCCTAACCTTATCCTCCTCCTAATCAGATACTGTCTATCTAAATACTGGCAGATTACAGCATGACCCTTAGAATTCCCTCCAATAATTATCCGACTACTGATCGACCTATAGTTCCCTGGATTGTCCTTTCTACTATTTTTAACGACATCTTGTCAAGTAGAGAGACACAAGAGATTCTGTAAATCTTGAGCAACACACACAAAATACTGGAAGAACTCAGCAGGTCAGGCAGCATCTAAGAAGGGAAATAAAGAATGGATGTTTCAGACTCAGACCCTTCACCAAGACCCAAGCAAGCTGGATTTGAGTGAGAATGTGCCACTCATCAAAAACAAGATTTAGTCATTGGAGAATTTTATTAGACTAAAAAGATGAAATGTGATTTTCAAGACTGACTGGAAAAAAATCACAAGGTGTCTTACCCCCAGCCCATCCCAACCCCCTTTCAAAAGGTTAATTTGTTCTTTACATTAAATGTTTCTCTGTAGTGTATTTGTTTCCTGGAATGATTTTAAATTTCATCAAAATAATCATGTATGGTAATGAATAACTCAAATTATACTCCGGGACTTTACTCTGAACCTTGTGTGATCTTCAAAGGGTATTTGTCACACATCCGGCATGCATCAAATTTTCTTTTTCAGACAGATAGTCAGACAGACATACTTTTTCGATCCCGAGGGAAATTTGGTTTCGTTATAGTCGCACCAACCAAGATTAGTGAAGAAATATAGCAATATAAAACCCATAAATAATAAGTAAATAATGCCAAGTGGAAATGAGTCCAGGACCAGCCTATTGGCTCAGGGTATCTGACACTCCTAGGGAGGAGTTGTAAAGTTTGATGGCCACAGGTAGGAATGACTTCCTATGATGCTCAGTGTTACATCTCATTGGAATGAGTTCTCTGGCTGAATGTACTCCTGTGCCTAACCAGTACATTATGGAGTGGATGGGAGACATTGTCCAAGATGGCATGCAACTTGGACAGCATCCTCCTTTCAGACACCACCATCAGAGAGTCCAGTTCCACCCCCACAAGAAGAAGTTCGGCCATGAAGTGGATAAATTTAAGTAAGATGGCAATACATTGCCTCTGTTAATATCACCACTAACACACTGAGCGGTGAACTCTCATCTTATGACCTTAATTTTAATTCTTGTTTTTCTCACCATAGTGTTTGAGTAACCTATCATTTTCTGTATTTATTTCAGATATCCAGCTTTTTTATTTGTTCATTGGAGATGAATGTTGCCAGTTATATTTTCATTTATTGCCCGTTCCCATTTGGCTCAGAGCTGAGAAGGCTGTTCAAAGTCAACAAAATGAGCATGGGTCTGAGGGCTCATCAGGTGGCAGAGTTCCTCCCCATAAACTTTTGTAAAACCAAGTGGTTTTTACAATGTAATAGTTCTGACACTTACTGTTACCAAAATTAGCTTTTCTTATAAAATAAGTCCAATTTCCCAAAATATTAATAGTTTAAACTATCAGATGTCTTTGGGATTCACAGATAGTACTGTACTGGAATGAATTACCAGGATCTGTGGATCTGAATTAATACACTACAGTTGTCATGAACTTTATGAAAACAGTCGTAGATGAGAGTGTCCCCACAAAATCATTCAGAGTCTTCCCCAACCAGAAGCACTGGATGAACCGAGAGATTCGCAATCTGCTAAGGGCCAGGTCAGAGGCATTCAAGTCTGGTGACCAAGAAAGTTACAAGAGGGCAGAAAGCCATTTCACAGGCAAAGTGGCAATTCTGGATTAAACTTGAATCAATGAAAGACACTCGACAGCGGTGGCAGGGTTAGAACTAACGCTGTCACCTCTTGCAAGGTGAAATAAAGCAACATAGGAGACAAAAGGGCTTCTAGATGAGTTCAATTCTTTCTATGCTCACTTTGACTATCAAAACATGGAAGAACAATCACAAACTCCCACAGATACCTGATGACACAATGATTTCAGACTCTGAGGCTGACATGCCAGGAGGGTGAACCTACAGATAGCATCTGGCCCTGATGGGATACCTGGCCAAGTACTGAAGTCCTGTGCTGATCAGCTGGCTGGAGTGTTCACTGAGGTCTTTAGCATCTTGCTTTGGCAGTCTGATGTACCCATCTGCTTCACATAGGTTTCAATTATACCGGTGCTTAAAAAGAATGCGGTAACCTTCCTCAACGACTATCATCCAGTAGCAGTTACATCCACTGTGATGAAGTGCTTTGAAAAGTGGGTAATGAGACATATCAACTTCTGATGAGAAACAAATTGGATCCACTCCAATTTGTCTACTGGCACAACAGGTCCACAGCAGGTGCCATTTCATTGGCTCTTCACTCAAACCTGCAACTTCTGGACAGCAAAGAAGCCTACATCAGGCTGGTTTTTATTGACTACAACTGGACATTCAATACTATCAGCCCCTCAAAACTGGTTAATAAGTTTCAAGATCTTGTCTTCAGTACCTTCTTATGCAATTGTTTCCATGATTTCCCATAAAATGGCAGGCAATTTGGATTGGCAACAACATCTCTTCTACTATTTCCCTCAGCAAAGGTGCATCACAAGGTTTTTTACAAAGCTTCCTGCTCTACTCACTTTACACTTATGACTGTGAGGCAAAGCACAACTCCAATGCCATATTTACTTTGCTGATGACACCACTATTGGGCAAATCCAAGGTTGTAACGAATCAACATATAGAAGGGTGTTTGAAAATCTGGCTGAGTGGTGCAACAACAACAAACTCTTTCTCAATGTCTGCAAGACCCAAGAGCTGATTATTGACTTCAGGAGGAAGAAACTGGGCATCCAAAGGCCAGTCCTCATCAGGAGATCAGAGGAGAAGAGGGTCAGCAACTTTAAGTTCCTTAGTGTTATTATTTCAGAGACCTGTCCTGGGCCCAGCACGCAAGTGCAATTATGAAGAAGGTACGACATTGCCTCTACTTCCTTAGAAGTTTGAGAAGATTCGGCATGACATCTAAAAATTTGACTAACTTTAGTGGTGAAGAGTAGTGGCTTCATCACTGCCTGGTTTGGAAACACAATTGCCTTTGAATGGAAAATACTACAAAAGTCCATCAAACGTAAAGCTCTCCCAACCATTAGGTACATCTACACAAACGCTGCATTCATCATCAGGACTCCCAACCTGTTCTCTTCACGCTGATGCTATCAGGAAGAAGGTACAGGAGCCTCGGGACTCACACCACCAGGTTCAGGAACAGGTATGATCCCTCAGCCATCAGGCTCTTGAACCAGAGGAGATAACTTCACTCAGCTTCACCTGCCCCTTCATTGAACTATTCTCACAACCTATGGACACACTTTCAAGGACTCTTCATCTCATGCTCTCAATATTTATCTATCTATCTATCTATCTATCTATCTATTTATTTATTTCTTCTTCTTCTCCTCCTTCTTCTTCTTCTTCTTATTATTATTATTATTAATAATTTTATTTTTGTATTTGCACAATTTGTTTTCTTCTGCACACTGGTTGTCCACCCTATTGGTGCAGTCTTGAAGTGAATTGAATTGAGTTTATTTCTTACATCCTTCACATACATGAGGAATAAAAATCTTTACATTACATCTCTGTCTAAATGTGCAATCATAGTAATTTATAATAAATAGACCATTCAATGTAACATAGAAATACACTCAAATCAGCGTGTTAATCAGTTTGATGGCCTTTAAGTTATTCTATTATGGTTATTGGATTTATTGAGTATATCTGGAAGAAAATGAATCCCAGGATTATATATTGTGACATATATGTACCTTGAAAATAAATTTTCTGTGAACTTTGAAATTTTGGATTCTGGCTGCAAATCCAGCAATTTAATTACTATTGTACCCAGGTGTTTGTAGAATTAACTTTGAAAAACCCTCCTATTGTTGGGTAGGCAAAACTGAATTTTTAAGAGATAACTGATTATCTCAAATTTGTGGAACTGTTTTAATCTTCCTGTCAATCATTTTATTCATTTATTAAGTGACTATGCATATGTCAGAATACTCTTCATTGACTACAGCTTAGCATTCAACACTATCATCCCCTCAAAACACATACCCATACGAACACATACGAATACCCAGCTCCAAGACCTGGGTATTCGTACAGCTCTATGCAACTGGATCCTGATTCTCATCACTGATAGACACCAGTTGGTACAGATTGGCAACAGCATTTCTTCCACACTGACCATCAGCACAAGTGCACCACAGGTCTGTGTGCTTAGCGCCTGTTCTACTCACTTTATACTTCAGATTATATAGAATATTGCAGCTCCAATGTCGTATTTGAGTTTGCTGATGATACCACTGTTGGCAGAATCAGAGGTGGTGACAAATCGGCATATTGGGTGGAGATTGAAAATCTGGTTGAGTGTGCCACAACAGCAACCTCTCACTCAACATCAGCAAAACTAAAGAGATGATTATTGACTACAGGAGAAAGAATCCGGAAGTCCATGTGTTAGTCCTCATTAGGGGAATCCCAGCAGAAAGTGTCAGTAGCCGAATTCCTCGATGTTAACATATCAGAGGATACGTCCTGGACCAGCACACAAGTGTCATTACAAATCAGGCACAACAGCGCCTCTACAGTCTTTCAAGTTCATGTAGGTTTAGCACGTTACCAAAATCTTTGACAAACTTCTATAGATACACAGTGGAAAGTATCCTAACTGGCTGCATCACGGTCTGCCCAGGAATGGAAAGGGCTACAGAAAGTGATGGAGACAGCCCAGTCCATCACAGGCAACCTTTCCCCAACATTGAGTGCCTTTACATGGTGGACTATCACAAGAAAACAGCATCCCACATCAAAGTCCCACCATCCAGACCATGCCCTCTTCTTGATGCTACCATTGGTCAGGTAGTACAGAAGACTTAGGCCGTATACCACCAGGTGCAGAAACAGTTATTACTCTATTACCATCAGGCTCCTGAACTGGTGAGGATAATTACATTTACCACTATTCTAGACTAATTTTATAACCTGCAGACTTACTTTCAAGCATTCTTTACAACAACTCATGTTCTCAATATTATTTGTGCAGCTTGCCTGCTTTTGCACATTGGTTGTTTGTCAGAATTTGTTTATGTATAGTTTTTTTAGTGAAATCTATTATACTTATTTCTTCCCGAATGTCTGAAAGAAAATGAATCTCACAGCAATATATGGGAACATAGATTAGATTAGATTCAACTTTATTGTCATTGTGCTGAGTACAGATACAAAGCCAAATGAAATGCAGTTAGCATCGAACCAGAAAAGCAAAGAATAGTGTTATTTACTAAATAACAATGAATAAAAAGTAAGTGCTACAGCTCACAAATATAAAAGTACTGAGACAGTACAATATGGGTGCAATACTGCTCAGCGCTGTGATGTGAGGTTCAGCAGCGTTACAGCCTCATGGAAGAAGCTCTTCCTGTGCCTGCTGGTGTGGGAGCGGAGGCTCCTGTAGTGCCTACCGGATGGGAGGAGAGTAAAAAGTCCACGGTTAGGGTGAGATGCATCCTTGATAATGCTTTTCGCCCTACCCAGGCAGTGTTTATGGTAGATGTTCTCAATGGTGGGCAATTGGGTGCTGATAATCTGCTGGGAAGTTTTTACCACCCGCTAGAGTGCTTTGCGGTCCAGTACAGGACAATTGCCATACCACCCTGAGATGCAGTTGGTGAGTATGCTCTCAATGGTACAGCGGTATCCTGGGACAGAGGTGAGCTTTCTTGATGCTCCGCAGGAAATAAATGTGCTGTTGCGTCTTTTTCATCAGGATGGAGGAGTTCAGGGACCAGGTGAGATCCTTGGAAATGTGGACACCAAAGAATTTGAAGCTTGATACATGCTCCACTACAGCTCCATTGATGTAGATGGGGATGTGAGTGTGGCTCCTAGCATGCCTGAAGTCCACAATGATCTCCTTGGTCTTCTGGGTATTAAGGGCCACGTTGTTGTCAGCACACCACGTGGCCAGGTGCTATACATCGTCCCTGTAGGCCGTCTCGTCATCCCCTCTGATCAGGCCAACCACCGTGGTGTTGTCTGAGAACTTGATTATAGAGTTAGAACCATGTACAGGAACATAGTCATAGGTGAAAAGGGAGTACAGAAGAGGGCTCAACACACAGCCTTGAGGCACGCCGGTAGTCAGGGTGAGAGTGGAGGAGGAGAGGTTGTCTAACTTAACAGATCGGGGTCTGTTAGTCAGAAAGTCCAAGGTCCAATTGCAGAGGGATGAGCTGATACCAAGCTGGCGAAGTTTGGCGATCAGCTTGGAGGGGGTCACAGTATTGAATGCTGATGCACCATCAATAACTCTCGGAGACTGGAAGTGAACAATAGGCTTTTATTAGCAGCAAAAAGGGAGCATGACATCTTGGAGACTGAGGGAGGAACAGTGCCCCAATCACTTTTATACAGGGGTCTGTGGGAGGAGCCAAAGGATCAGTCAGCAGAGGGGCGTGTCCAGACAGGTATATGTAGTTTACCACAAATGCAAATCTAAAAACAATGAACAGCAATCTGACATTAGAGTTGGGGCTGTCCAGGTGGGTCAGGGCAGAGTGAAGTGCCGTGGAGATGGCATCCTCTGTTGACCTGTTGGTGTGACAGGCAAATTGATGGGGGTCCGGGGTAGTGGGCAGACAGGATTTCAGATGTGATAGAACCAGTCTCTCGAGCACTTTGCAATGATGGGGGTGAGAGCAACTGGGTGGAAGTCATTCAGGCCTGTGGCAGTGGAATGCTTCGGCACTGGCACGATGGTGATGACCTTGAAGCTTGTGGGGACAACTGCCTGGGCCAGGGACAGATTGAAAATGTCCGTGAAGACCCCGGACAACTGCCCTGCACAGATTCTGAGCACACGGCCAGCTATTCCATCTGGACCAGCTGCCTTCCGTACATTCACCCTGCTCAGGGTGGCGCAAACATCAGAGGTGGAAAGTGAGAGAGGCAGTTCACCAGGTGGGAGATCCGCCTTGAGGGTGACCTCCTTGTCCTCTTGGTCAAAGCCAGCGTAGAAGTAATTGAACTCATCAGGAAAGGAAGCAGAGCTGGAAGGGGGGCACAGTACTAAGTGGTTTGAAGTCTGTAATTTGATAATACACTTACTTTGAGGATTGAACTTGAACTAAAAGGGTCCCTCCTCTATAGGCAGCGCACAATGTGAATTTTTCACGAGGCATTTTTCTCACCTTTGAAGAAAAATGAGAAGCGACGGAGAGAGATTAAAATGTAAGTACTGGTGTTCTACACATTTGATTGGATCACCTCTTATTCACAATACAACTTATTGAAAAATAACTTAATTGAAAAAGAATCACAAAGACCTATTTGATACTGTGGACAAGTGTTCCCTGCCCTCAATGAAACAGGGGTTGTGAGGGTCCTCCATGCTGTACCACTAGTCAGAGGTTAAAAGGAAGAGCATCATCTCTAGTTGAAAATCACATTTATGCCACACTGATGCACAATTTCTCCAGGTGATTTCACCAGTCCTTGTACATCCTATTACCTCAACCAATCATATCATGAAAATATGGCTTGCAGGATATTTCTGGTCCACTAAACCTCTCAAAGTTTCCAGTTCCAACAACTCATCAGGTCTTGCCTACCATAATGTGTGCACACCATGGAGAAAACAGAATTTGAATCATTACTTCAAATTCGATGTAATTGAGCTCTGACTAGCGACCAGTCCTGACATCGGAAGTTTGAGAGGAGGGAATTACACTCAGGTCTACTGACTGAGTAGAAAAAGCCATCGGCAGATCGCAGCAGTGCAGTTGAGCTCTGATCAGCAACCAAATGGCATTTGGGATTGACTTGCAAGAGGAAGTTAAAGGAAGGCAGAGGCCAGCGCTGTGGCCACCATCACAGTGGAGGGAGTCGGAGTGGTGATCTTCGAAGCTTCAGTAAAGAGAGGCTTCAGTCAGAGAAATCGAAAAATAAAAAGCTCAGTTAGGACTGCAGAGATGCCAGGGAGGATAGTTGAATGCTCCCCTTGTGGGAAGGCAGGGAGACCTCCAGTGACCCTGGTGAGTACAACTGTGAGAAATGCATCCAACTGCAGCTTCGCACAATCTGCATTAAGGTGCTGGAGTGTGAAATGGATAAACATCGGATCATTCGGGAAGCTGACGGGGTGATGGATAGGACATATAGAGAGGCAGTTACACCCAAGGTGCAGGACGCAGGAAACTGGGTGACAGTCAGGAAGATGAAAGGAGTGCAGAATGCCTCTGCGGCCATTCCCCTCAACAACAGGTAAACCACTTTGGATACTGGTGGGGGGGGGCGGGTGACCTAACAGAGGAAGGTCACAGCAGTTGGGTCTCTGGCACTGAGTTTGGCTATGTGACTCATAAGAGAAGGGGGGGGGGGGTGGAGAAGAGCTGTACTTGGTAATAGGGGATTCATTAGTTAAGAGAATGGACAGGAGGTTCTGAGGGCAAGAACAAGATTCCTGGATGATGTGTTGCCTCCCTGGTGCCAGGATCTGAGAAATCTTGGATTGATTCCTCAGCATTCTTAAGTGGGAGGGTGAACAGCCAGAGGTCATAGCCCATTTTGGTATCAATGACATGGGTAGGACAAGTGAAGTTTTGCCTAGGGAGTTCAGGGAGTTAGGTGCTAAGTTAAAGGACCTCCAAGTTTGTGACCTTAGGATTGCTACACATGCCATATGCTAGTGAGGTCAGAGCTAGGAAGATTATACAGTTTTACAGCTAAGGAGTTGGTGTAGTAGCAAGAGCATATGATTTTTGGGCTATTTGGCTTTCTTCCAGAGAAGATTGGATCTGTATAGAAGGGCAGTTTTCACCTGAACTGGAGGGGGTCTAATATCCTAGCAGGAAGGTTTGCTAGTGCTGTAAGTGGTGTTTAAATTAGAGTTGCAGGGGGAGGGGAACCAGAGTGCCAGAACAGTTAGTAGGCAGTTTCTAGGGGCAGATGTTGGTAAGAGCTCAGAGAAAATCAGGAATCAAAAGGTTGAGCATGGTGCAACTACTGTCCTGAACTGTATATATTTCAATGTAAGAAGTATCGTATGAGAGGAGGATGAGCTCAGGGCATGGAATGATCATGTTGTAGCCATTAGTGAGACGGTTGCAGGAGGGGCAGGATTGGCAGCTCAATATTCTGGGGTTTTGGACACATCGGAGAGCTAGCGATTAAAGGAGAAGGAGTGGCTTCACTAGTCAGGGAAAGTGTCACAGCAATGCTCTGTCAGGACAAACAGGGGAACTCGACTAGTGAGGCATTATGGGTGGAATTGAGAAATAAGAAAGGTATGACCACATTAATGGGGCTTTATTACAGACCTCCCAACAGTCTGAGGGATTTAGAGGAACAAGTTTGTCAAGAGATCGCAGACTGTTGCAAAAGACAAAAGGCTGTTATAGTAGGTGATTTTAATTTTCCACATATTGACAGGATATCCCATATTGTCCAGATAGGACAGAATTTGTCAAATGTGTAGAGGAGAGTTTCCTCCATCAGTATGTAGAAGTCCTAACAAGAGTGTGTGATACTGGATTTGCTATTAGGAAATGTGACAGGGCAAGTGACTAGTGATCACAATACCACTAGTTTCAAAGTAAATATGCAAAAAAGTTAGGTCTGGTCTGTGGGTTGAGATTCTGAATTGGAGAAAGGCCAATTTTGATGGTGTTAGAAATGATATGGCAAGTGTGGATTGGGCTAAGCTGTGTTCTAACAAAGGTGTACTTGGGAAGTGGGAGACCTTTAAAAATGAAAGTTTGAGACACAAAGCTTGTACGGTATGTACCCATCAGACTAAAAGGTAAAGAAAACAAATGTAGGGAACCTTGGATTTCAAGAGATATTGAGGCCCTGGTTAAGAAGGAAAAAGGGGATGCATAGCAGGTGTAGGCAAGAAGGAACAAACGAGGTGCTTATGGAGTGCAAGAAGTGCAAGAAAACACTTAAGAAATAAATCAGGAGGGCTCAAAGAAGGCATGAGGTTGCTCTAGCAGACAAGTGAAGGAGAATCATAAAGGATTCTACAAACACGTTAAGAGCAAAAGGATTGCAAGGGACAAAATTGGTCCTTTGGAAGTCCAGAATGGTAATCCGTGTGGAGCCAAAACAGATGGGGGAGATCTTAAATATATTTTTTCATCTGAGATGGACACAGAGTCTATAAAAGTGCGGAAAAGCAGCATCAACTTCACAGCCCCTGTACAGATTACAGGTGCTCGTTTGCTATCCTAAGACAAATCAGGGTGGATAAATCCCCCAGGGCCTGACAAGGTGTTCCCTCGGACCCTAGGGGAGGCAAGTGCAGAAATTGCCGGGGCCCTAGCAGAGATATTTAAATCATCCTTAGTGGCAGGAGAGGTACCAGAGGATTGGAGGATAGCCAATGTTGTTCTGCTATTTTGAAAAAGGCTCTAAATGTAAACCAGGAAATTATAGGCTGGTGAGTCTGACTTCATTTGTGGGAAAGTCATTGGAAGGTATTCTAAGGAACAGGATATTTGGATGGACATGGACTGATTAAGGATAGTCAACATGGCTTTGTGTATGGGTCGGTCATGTCTAACCAATCTTATAGAGATTTTCAAGGAAGCCGCCAGGAAAGTGAATGAAGGCAAGGTTGTCTGCATGGACTTTAGTAAGGCATTTGATAAGGTCCTGCATGGGAAACTAGTCAAGAAGGTTCAGTTGCTTAGCGTTCAGGATGAGGTAATAAATTGGATTAGACATTGGTTCTGTCAAAGGAGCCAGAGAGTGGTATTAGAGGGTTGCCTCTATGACTGGAGGCCTGAGACGAGTGGTGTGCCACATGGTTCAGTGCTGTTGCTGTTTCTCATCTATATAAATGATCTGGATGATAACGTGGTTAACATCGGGGTGCAGTAGACAATGAGGGCGGCTCTCATGGCTTCTTGAGGAATCTGCTAGGAAAATGGCAGATGGAATTTAATGCAGACAAGTGCCAGGTTTTTGCAACCAGGGTAGGTCTTACACAATGAACAGTAGGGCACTGAGGAGTGTGGTAGAAGAAAGGGATCTGGGAATGCAGGTCCATAATTCATTGAAAGTGGTGTCACAGGTAGATAGGGTCGTAAAGAAAGCTTTTGGTACATTGGCCTTCATAAATCAATGTACTGAGTACAGAAGATGGAAAGTTATGTTGAAGTTGTATAAGATATTTGTGATGCCTAACTTGGAGTAATGTGTGCAGTTTTGGTCACCTAACTATACGACGATGTAAGTAAGGTTAAAGGATACAAAGAAGATTGACAAGGATGTTCTGGGTCTGGAGGATCTGAGTAACAAGGAAAGATGGAATGGGTTAGGAATGTTTTCTTTAGAATGTAGAAGATTGAGAGGAGATTTGTTAGAAGTACACAAAATAATGAAGCGTTTAGATGGGGTAAATGCAAGCAGACTTTTTCCACTGAGGTTGAGTGGGACTACAACCAGAGGTCATTGGTTAAGGGTAAAAGGTGAGAAGTTTAAGGTGAACATGAAGAGAAACTTCTTCACTCAGAAGTTTGTGAGAGTGTGGAATGAGCTGCCAGCACAACTGGTACATGTGAGTTCAATTTCAACATTTCAGAGAAGTTTGGATAGTACTGGTATGGAGGACTATGGTCCCAGTGCAGGACAATGGGAGTAGGCAGTTTATATACTCAGCATAGACTAGATGGGCTGAAGGGCCTGTTTCTGTGTTGTACTTCTCTACAACTTTATGAGTCTACTTGTAATATGCACACATTTAGTGGTAAGATCTGTGAAGCAGGAAAGCATGCAAAATAAAAATTCATATTGGGTGCATCGATGGCAGGGCTATGGCTGCTTGAAGTCTGAGCTTTTTACATGAAGGTTCTTACACTGACAGCTGAGTTTTGTACTTTTCCATAACCTATTTATTTATTTATTTTTCTTTCTTTCTATCTATCTATCTATCTATCTATCTATCTATCTATCTATCTATCTATCTATCTATCTCAGGGTTTGCTCTCTGACTTTCTTCTGTATCTCTCTTGGCAACTTCCAAAAGGGAATCTGAAGTATTTTGTGTCTTCTAGTAAACAGCAATTCCAAGTGTCTCTTCTTGTTTTGTCCTTGCCTTTTCTGTCCTGTCCACATTCAGGCAGTTATATCCGTAACCTCCTTTATGTTTCATATTCATGCCAAGTTCATTCACTTGGACTAACCACTAGAATGTCTTTCATTCCAGCAAGTGTTTCTGGAACTAAATGCTGGAACCTGGTCCTCCGAAACTATGAACTTATTGTGAGAAATTACATTGACATCTTGGGTTTGACAAAGATGCAAGTGGGGACCATAACAGCTTTTCCTGTAACATATTTTCTCACAGCACTCTATTTTCCACCATGGCTTCTCTACATCTTTGCCAGTTTCTTACGAAGTATGAATTATGACTGTTATATATCTCACCTTATACAGCGTCCACACCAAGGTGAAGTTGTATCAGAGCTGTGTTCTGTCCACACTTATGTATGGTTCTGAACACATGACAGAGAATGACCTTGCTAAGCTGTTGTCTTTCCAAACCTTGGGCCTCCGGAAGATACTCCGTATTTTCTAGCTGAGAAAGATTTCCAACCACACCTTACTCCTTCAGTGTCACCAAGAGGATATGGCCACAATCATCATGGGGAAAGGTTGGAGATGGATTGGCCACGTGATGAGAGGCCAACTCTATCATCAAGACAGGACTTCATTGGACCCTTGCAGGGTGGAGGAAGCAAAGGAGACCAAAGGCAACTTGGCACTATGCAGCAGAGGTAGAAATGAGGACCCTGAACCACATCTGGCACAATAGAGAAGGTGGCCAGGGACAGAACGAGATGGAGGGCCTTCATTGCTGCCCTCAACACCAGTGGCTAAACGGGCAGTAAGAAAGTAAATTTATATCTCACACTTGTCATTTAAGATCTTTGACTTATTATCAAGTATGTACATGTCGCTACACACAGCCCTGGGATTCTTTTTTCTGTGGGCATAATCTGTTGTTCAATCCGTGCAAAAATGGGCACTTTGGATGCAATGAATGCCGTGCTATCACACAAAATGCAACATGATCTCTAATGATGGTTTTGCTCCAGGAAATACTTTGGAAGAGCTGTGCAGACTTGTGGAGGTCTGCTGTACAATTCCAATTCATTGGTCTAGTCTCCAGTTTTTTAGCAAACAGTGGGGAAGCAAGAGGAAGAAAGGGAGGAAGCAATCTGTGCACTCCCTATCTGCTTGAGTTGTCTGTGAACAATTCACCTTGACTGTTTTATCAATAAACACAAGCCCAATTAAACTGCCATCAACACACCAAACTCTTACTTACCTCCTATAGCTGACCACAACATCCACCTGGCCACCATGCAAAAATGAAAAGGATTGCAAAATGCTGTTGAAGAATCTTAGCTCAATTACTACCATTCATCCACTAGATCAAATTAACTACTGCCTTTATGAAGGGACAAATATAGAACCCAAAGTACTGGTAAAAAGTCACTGGGGCATTGTTCTGGGTACAGTGATCAATGTGATTGATGTTTTCAGATAGTAGTTTGGCTTGCTGCTTATTTCTGAATATCCAGCATCCATTCCAGGGTTAAAGTCTCTGAGCTGAAAAGGCTGTCACAGTTCATATCTTACTGAATTATTGATGACTAAGAAGCTGTTGAAGTTTCTGCTGGAAAGGCCATTATGTGGCACAAATGTAATTAGATATTTGTTAATTCATTCTTGAACATTGTCCAAATCCCATTGCAGGTACACATTGGCTGCTTATATTAAACATTGCTTATGTATCCAATATGGAATTATCCATTATTATCTCTACCCTTGACTTTGAAAATGGAATAACATGAATAAAGCAGCCTAATATGGTTGAGCTTCGAACACTTCCCTAGCACTGCATTTTGGATGATGCATGGCTGTGATTTGTGACTAATGATATCTTTCTGCATGGTAGGTATAATTCTCTTGACTCCCATTGATTTCAGTTTAGCTCTGGGTCGCAAAATCCTGCATGTAATTTTGGATTGCGGCTGTGCTAATGTTTGGATACATTGATGAGTAGGTTAGCATTCACATGCAGCTTCAAGGGATTATTGGTAAATCCTTCAATTACTTTACAGGTACCACTACCATCGGCTGAATAAGGGAGATGATGAATCTGCATATAGCAGTGAGATTGACAATCTGGCTGAGTGGTGCTACAGCAACAACCTCTCCCTCAAAATCAGCAAGACCAAGAAGCTGATTATTGAATTCGGGAGGAAGAAGCAGAGGTTCATGAGCCAGTCCTCAAAGGGGGAGCAGAGGTGGAGAGGGTCAGCAACTTTAAATTCTTCACTGTTATCATTTCAGAGGATCTGTCGTGGGCCCAGCAAGTAAGTGACATTTGTTGTTTATCAACAGTATTTAATTGATTCTGTTGTGTTTCTTCAATATATATTGTGCATGGCCACAAGAAAGCAAATCTCGGAGCAGTATATGGTGTCATATAGTACTTTGATAATAAATTTATTTTCAATTTTGGTAGGTAGGGCATTGATGGAGATGGAGAAGACCAAGAGATTCTTGAGCAAACTTGAGTCCTGATGAAGGTTGTTGGCCCAAGACATCAAATATTCATTTCCTTCATAGATCCTGCCTGACCTGCTGAGTTCCTCCAGTAATTTGTGTGTGTTGTTCAAGTTTGATTCACCTTTTTATGGTTGGTATATTAATATGCATTAATGTTGTTATGCAGATTGCTGTTTTCCTTGCAAGGCTATCTGTGATGTACAGAACAATGGCATTACAGCTGCAATATTATACGGGTTTAGTCACAAATGCATGGTCCAGATGCTGGAAATAGTAAGCAACACACAGTAAGTCAAGGAGCACCCATGGAGAATAAACAGTCCATATTTTGAGTTGAGACCATTGTAGCTCCATTCACTCTTTTTTGTAGAGGTAACTAAACTGCCTAAACAATTCCAAAGGTGGAATCCCTTTACATGCTAGGCCTGCAATGGTTTAATCCAGGCAAGTGTGACGTGGTGCATTTTGGGAGATCAAGTGTACACAGTTAATGTCAGGATTCTTAACAGTGTTGGTATACAGAGGGATCTTGGGGTCAAAGCCCATAGCTTCCTGAAAGTGGTCACATAAGTTGATAGGGTAGTAGACATGTGCTTTATTACTCAAGGCTTTGAGGTTGAGAATCAGGAAGTTAATCTTGTTGCTTTAAAAGTCTAAGGTATTGCATTTAGTTTCAATAATAGTTGCCCCATTATTGAAAGGATGTAGAGGTTTTGGAAAGGGTGCAGAGGAAGTTTATCGGGATGCTGTCTGGATTTGAGAGTAAATGCTATAAGGAGAATTTAGACAAATGTTGTTTTCCCTTTTGAGTGGCGGAGGCTAAAGAAATAACTGATTGAAGTGTGTAAGATTATGAGAAGCATAGATAGGCAGCCAGAATCTTTTTCATAGGGTCCAAATGTCTGATACTAGAGGTAAGAGAGAAACTGTTGAAGGGAAATATGTGGGGCATTCTTTTTAAGCACAGAGAGAGCCTGTAATGCACTGACGGGGATGGTAGTGGAAGCAAACATGATAGGAACGTTTAAGAGGTTTGTAGATAGGTACACAAATGTGCAGAAAATGGAGATTTATGGGCCTAGTGTAGGTAGAAGGTATTAGTTTAATTAGGCATTTCATTACTAGATTAATTCATTCAGCACATCATGGGTCAAAGGCATTCCCTTTGTTCGAATAGCTTTGAACTCTCATGTTAAATCCATCACTTGTTGTTGTCAGTGGGATACACTGCCTGCAAAAATGGAGTTGTGGGCTTTTAAACCTGTCCTTAGTTTGTTCTGTTCAGTGGATGATGAGTCTGATATGACGTGAGATGTGGTTCTGTAAAACTGAGGTTATGATGGTAGTCTGAGGGGACCTCTCCCCTAGTGCATTCTAGCTACAAGATTAGGTAGACCCATTTCCTAAGTTTTGTCATCAGCGTCACTGACCGGTCTTCTTCCCCTTAAAAAAAATGTTAATCACCTGCAATTAAGGGTCTTGCCAGAGCCTTTAAGTAATTAGCTATATTATGAAATTGAATCAAGATGTGAGAACTGGAGAGGTGTCTGACCTTTATGACTTTTGTATGATTAATTGAGTTGTTTCATTACTATGTAGTGGGATGTGTACGGTGTTGTAGCGGTACCAATTTATAAATTACCATATTTATCATTCCACTTGGACTCAGCCTTTAGACTATAGGTCTGTTGCATAACTATTATATTGGGACATCAAAGACCTTGCTTTTAACCTACACCCCCTGAACACGGCTGATTTGGCATGAAAGGACCCACGAAGGTGTAGAGATGGCCCAAACAGAACATGGTTATACAACCAGTCAATGGCTCAGTACACACCTTTGACTTTTGTAAGTTTTTCATTATGTAATTGTCAATGAAATGTTTTCTGATCTTTCACTGAAATACAAGTCATAGCATTTAGTAACATTGTTTCACAGTAATGACACTTCAGACCAAGTGAGGCTGCAGCAGAACTGTTTTATTATAGTAAATTTGTTTACAAAAATGCAGGTTATCTGGCACAATAAATAATCAGTTTGCTTTTGAAGCATTTCTTTGGATGTAAAGATTAAATTCTAAAGTTTTTTTTACTGTAGTTTTAAGTTGTAAAAGCTTTTTTAAAAACATCATTTATGCCTATATTTGTACAGATACCAGTAGTATGTAAATACATTGATAAGTGTATACATAAGCAAAATGTTTTCCATTCTGAACAAGATAGCAATTGATAAAATAAAAGTAGTACAAAATCCAATGTGGAATGCGGTTAGTTTCTTCCATCAGTGTTGGTTTACTTTAAACTAATATGTCTTAAACCAATTAAATATCTAATTGTGTTTACATCTATTTCAGTTTCACTTAAAACCCACTGAACTCTTACACTTCCATTATACAGAAGTAGGGGGCAATAAAGTTTTTTTTGCAATCTTTTATTTCCACATGGAGATGCAAAATATGCACGTATCGTAACATAGATGTAATAATTCTGTTAGGGCGGGGTAGTAAAGAGGGAATGATCTGCATGAAATGCTACAATGTTTTCAGAATTAAATGCACCATAGCTCATGTCATTTGAACAATCCTCAGTTATACAGAGAGGCCAAGCATGTCAATACCTAATCAACTTTGGGCCAGACAATTCTTACCATCACCTTTTGCCACAACTACATAACTTGTAACTTCACACAAAGACTAGGTACTTAAGAATTTTTGTAGCACTTTTGCCATTTGATTTCCCTACTTTAATTGAATTATAGATCTATAGTAACAGATAAAGAAAGGGAAAGTTCATAGCACCACGAGGAATGGTTTCCTCCAACCAATGTGAATTAGCAGCAAAATATATACTTCAAAAAAATGTTGCAGGAGTGTTCCCCACCAAATTTGCTTCACTTGTACCACAATAGTTTCACTTGTGTATTTTCCTGTCTGTATAAATAGTTATTTACAGAGAGCTGATGGGACGGCAGCAGCAAAGAACCATCATATCAGATACTGGTTATTGTAATGTTGACTTGAATGTAAAGTAAACTCCCTAAGTGAGACACAGCAACTGTGCAAGCATATACAACACTTTTTAATAAAAGAAATGCTATGACATTTGTACCTGCTAAAAGTTAAATAAAAAATGTAAAATTTTATATACAAATTTATTTTATAATCTAATGATCTAATATGAAATCTAATGGCACTTGAAACAAGTTTGTAATGATGGTTAAAGATACGACCTTCAAGAGATACTCTTAAAGGATTAATGAATATGAAAGTGCTAAAAATATATAGATTATTTTGCACATATTCTGTAGACAAAGCTACAACTTGGACTATTTACTATATGTGTTGCAACAATAGTCTAACATTTTACTTTTATGCTTCTATAAAAACAACTGTACCTTTACACAATTTTGAAAAATATAACATTTAACATCATGAAAATTCAATTTCTCAAGCAGCATGCACTTGCTTGTGCTTTAGTTGACTTATGAAAAAAACAATCATGTGAAAAGGGTAACTGTTTAAAATTCACCAACCTATTAGAGTTTGGATACAATTTATATGCCAGGATTGATCATAACAATCCATTTTGTTTACAGGAGATTATTTTCAGAATAAATCAGACTTTTGCCCACCGCCCCCCATTTATCAGAGATTGGTTTTCTAATATAAACTATCCATGTGTCATGGGGGCTTCTTCTCAGACTCCTAAACTGATAGCTCTATTTATTCATAAGCAGGCATCCTTGCATACAAAGGTTTTCTCTTGACCAAATCTAAAATAAAGTCAGATTTAAATGAGACATTCACAATGTAAAGAAATATCCTTCCTTTTGAAGAGAGCTTACATATCTAGAACTGTAATTGTGGTTTCATTTACACACTGTCTGTAAAATACAAACATTAAACAACACTGGTCATCTTCACACCATTTCCATTTCAGTTGTGTTGCAACCACAGTTTTACTTACTCGGTCTATCTCCGTGCCCAAGCAAAGAATTCTTACTTCAGTTTTAAATATAAGCCATATCATTCCAATTTTAGTTTTCCTAAAAAAAGGACCCCGACTCCCGAAGGAGCATCAGAAGTTTGAAATACAAATAGAAGTACAAATTTAAAATCTCAGCAGGTCATATAGCACCTATAAAGAGAGAAGCCCTCCTGGCCAAGAACATCTATCTGAAAGTTCACCTGTTTGGCTCTCTGTAAGATGCTGCTTGACTGGAAAATTTCTAAATTCCAACGTTAGTGTGAGCATTATTTTTAAGCAATTAAATTCATGGTTGAAAATTTATAGACAACATGTATCTGAATTTGAAGCAAGGTTTCAATGTAACCAGCTACGTAGCATTTGCTTGGTTCAGTATGCAATGCATTATATAATGTTTAAGTTTTTAAATAATGCAATGCACCAATATACGAGATTTTCTTCACACCCCAAGTATTTTCAAATCTATAATTTTTGCATTTATTCTGTTTCAAATGAATTTAAGGATTGCAATCTTATGAACTAAGCACTTTATCCAGTAGCTAATGGACTTGATACAATTAAAATACTTGTCATTAATTACTTGTTTCAAGCATCTACCCATGCAAGGTAAACCATCCATTCAACAGCACTGGCAACGATATGTTGAACTATACATTACATACAAGAGGCACCTATCCCACTGCATTGAATAATGGCCCACCATACAGTCATGACGAATGTATCATGGTCAGTTAAAATTCTAATTTATATCTCAGAATTTAAGCATATACTGTACCCTTCCACCAAAAAATAGGTTTAATTTATAAATGGTTAGATACTAACTTTCAAATTCACATAGCATATGACCAGAGGCATATTCCATTTCTGAAAGTAATTAAAAAATGTCTTCGAATATAGTCAAGATTTCCACCCAGTGTCACTGCACACAAAATCTTTAGTGCTCGTACAAAATTCATGCCGATTTAACATTTAATTGATGTTTAATTGAATTGTTGATCAATATAATTTAAGATCAGTTTGACTTTACCATAAAGGAAACCAGATTAAAAATCATAAGGTAGCCATCATGGAGTCTCAATGGGTTGAATAAACTGCACATTTTGCCTGGGCACTTTGCTTATGCTCATGATAAAGGGATACTCTCGAGAAATCTGATCTCATCAAGATTAATTGTTAGAACTAAACAAAGAAGTCTGAAATTAGATTCTTAACTTAAAATAAAACCTGACATGATGAACTACATCTTAGGAGGGATAAGGTCACTGTAAAGACAATGGCTGCATTGTTGATGATCTTAAAAAACTAATAAAGTGGTTCAAGCAATTAAAAGATTAGCATGGTAATGTCACTACTATATAAAATGGAGGAGAAAGCAAAGAAGAGAAATACAGATTCTCAAGGCTTTCAGTAAACATTGTTTGGAAAGATCTGTCTATCTCATACATGAGGCAGGTAACAAAACATGGAGTGTGTTGGTCTTTACTGAAAAGATATGTGTATACATATAGAATTCTTCCTGCAATTATACCAGGCACTTTGGTGAGAACGGCTCTATGTAAAACTTGTGTCCAGTTTTAAACTCCACTCCCAAAGGAAGATACGCTTGCTCAACGTGGTGTTCTGATGATCTGCTACGGTCTTCATTAAATATTTATCATTCTACAAAACTTTGATAAGGGAGATACCATTTTAACAGCCTGAAAATCAAGAATTAACAACATCCTCTCAGGGAAAGGATTGGCCATTTGACAGTGAGGTAAATTTCTTCAGGAATTGCAAGTCTTTTTCCCCAGGGATACATAATTGTAATGTACACTTGCCTGGAGAATGTATTTCAAAAGCATAGGTTGGTAAGGTTAGGCTTGATTGAATAAAGAGATAAGGCAATTGGTCAGATATCAGACCAGGGGTCAAACAAGTTAATTGAACAGACTCCAAATCATATTGTAGAATGACTAATACTGCACCATTACAGTAGTACAGTAAAGAACATATTTCTTGACTAGTAATTTTTAATAAGCTACTTTATATGCATTACAATTTTCTGCTGAAGCACAAACTGCAATAATTATAATTTTGTATGTTATTTCATGAAAAAATGTTGATTCCAAGACATTACTGAATATTAATAGCATAGAAAATGGTATTCAGATGTGGAATCAATGCATTTCAAAATTCATTATTTTACAAGAAATTGCAAGTATACAAGGTCCCTAACAAAAAACTTAAAGTACTCCTAAATTTCCTCCTCTTGTTTACATTTACTGGTGCTAAGCATTAGTCCAGCACCTCCTCAGTTTGTCCATTCTTTATGTAAATTCAGCAGAGTTTCTATTAGTTTTGTGTTTATTTGGGGAAAGGAAATGAGAGTAAAAAGTAATCCAAGAGTTTAGAGGTTGCTCCACCAACATGGCTAATCACTGACCTCCAGTTTGATTTCTTGTCCAAATTTCTTCTTCCCTTAATTCAATCAAATTACCAATCTTTGTTCCAAATGCACAGCACTCAGTATACATTGTCCCCAAGCATACATAGTTGGAAAAACCTGCACTCCCTTAAAAAAATGTATTTAATTCCCAAATCACCAAACCTATATTTCACAGGATGCTAAAAATTGTTCATTTTGCAGCTCTTCAGCTTGTGTCCCATCTGTATTTTTTCCCATAAAATTCCACTAAGAATATACTAGGAAACATGAAATCTATGCTCTTTTACAAGAGCAAGGATGTCCTTTTGCATTTGTACAGGGCCCTGGTGAGACCACACCTGGAATATTGTGTACAGTTTTGGTCTCCAGGTTTAAGGAAGGACATTCTGGCAATTGAGGAAGTGCAGCGTAGATTCACTAGGTTGATTCCTGGGATGGCAGGGCTGTCTTATGCAGAGAGATTGGAGAGATTGGGCTTGTACACCCTGGAATTGAGGAGATTGAGAGGGGATCTGATTGAAACGTTTAAGATAATTAAAGGATTTGATAGGATTGAGGCAGGAAATATGTTCCAGATGTTGGGAGAGTCCAGTACCAGAGGGCATGGATTGAGAATAAGAGGTCAGTTATTTAAAACAGAGTTGAGGAAGAGCTTCTTCTCCCAGGGAGTTGTGGAGGTGTGGAATGCACTGCCTCGGAAGACGGTGGAGGCCAATTCTCTGGATGCTTTCAAGAAGGAGCTAGATAGATATCTGATGGATGGGGGAATCAAGGGATATGGGGACAAGGCAGGGACTGGGTATTGATAGTGAATGATCAGCCATGATCTCAGAATGGCGGTGCAGACTCGAGGGGCCGAATGGTCTACTTCTGCACCTATTGTCTATTGTCTATTGACCTTAACATCTTCCTGGACTAGTGATATTCAAAGACAGAGCTATATAGAACTGCTAAGAGATGAGTGTTTAACAATTTCGGGAACATTTGTTTTTAAGGTATGTCCTTTCAGTTCTATTTCCTGCTCTTTTTCATCATCCATAACGGGAGCTTCTTTCCCTCTGCCATCCGATTTCTAAATAGACACTGAACCCAGTAACACTACCTCAGTACTTCTTACTTTTGCTTTTTTTGCACTACTTATTTCGACTTTATATATACACACACACAATGTAATTCTGTTTTTTAACTATTAAATATATATTTAATGTAATTCCATTTTTCTCTATATTTATTTATCATGTATTTCATTGTGCAGCTGCTGTAAATTTCACAATACATGCCAGTGATATTGAACCTGATTCTAAGCTCGTCTAGATATATGAAGATATTACTTCAACACAATAAATCTGATGTTCTGATATATATTTACTTTGATGTTGACGAGGTGAAAAGGAGCATATTGATTAATCAATGGAGAAATAGAAGACACAAGAAATCACACAGAAACTTAATCATTAGGACAATATTGTGAATAATTCTTGGACCATACTTCAAAAAAGGTTCAAAACTTTAAGAGCACTGAGGTGCACTGTGATACTTTAACTGATAAGGGGCATACAGGGATATTTAGGTAAAAGTTTATACTGTATAATTAAAAGAATAGTTGTGAAGTTAAGAAGTGACACAGAAGATTTTAAGGGTGACAAGAGTTTGTGATACCATGCTCTCTAGCTTGGGGGAGATCATTACTAAACAAAACAGGAAACAAAATGCGATTTTCATTTCATTAGCATCTTTAAAAGTAAGCTGGACAGGCGAAGTAAGGCTTGACTTGAGCCTTGAGGAAAAGGTCACTGCAGGGCTACAGAGGGAAAAGAAAATGCTTTCAAAGAGCCCAAAAACTTCCTCCTGCAATAATATTCTCTAATCCTAATAAATCTAGCAGCAGTAAAATATTTTCAATACTTGAATATTTTTTAACTTAATTCACAAAAAGATTTGAAATTAAACTACAAAAATCGATGAAATGTTAACTGATCTAATAAAAAATCCTATCCCACTTCTTCATTGATGGAGTAGGAAATAAAAGTACTAATTTTTAACAAAGGGTTTGTTTTGGTGAAGAAGCACTTTCAGTGAAGCCAAATGTTTATGGGGTGAAACTTGTCTTTGGCTGCTAGTATTAAATGTTTGTGAGAATTTGGGCCACCAGCTGAACTTGCCTGTGACTTGATTTTATGAAGTGTAAGGAACCAGATGTGCAGAGGTGAGTACAATTGGGAGCTATTATTCCAACCCCATTTAGTACTAGCAACCTGCATTCAAAGTAATGGGGTCAACACAGGCTCAAGAATAATAAATTTCATCATAGCAAATAGAAAGAAAAATCCATTTACGTGAACTGAAATAAATTTGCATCTCATTGGGTTGAAAACATTTTCGGTCAATGAATATTTAAAATATTGGGTCAACAGGAAATGACTAAATGCAAAATTGTGAAAGAAACCAAAATTTAACATGACATAACCGAAGCAGTGAAGTAACATATCAAGGATTTATCAACTATTTGCTATTAATTCTTACGAGGAATGCAGAGACCAAATATAGATCTGATATAAAATACCTTGCAAATCACAGCTAAACAGTTTCTTTGGTACTTCCCTATATTCCACCTTTTTGGGCACCATTTATTTTAGTTTAGTAGTGTTCCATAAGCTAATATATTCAAACAGCCTATGTGACAGAAGCAAAACCAATTTCAAAGCATTTATATAGCAGGCAACCTTTTAGATCCCCTGGCAGAGCTGACCAATTTTACATGAACATTGACCTATCTGCTTTATAGACATCAGACTGTGTTTCCAGTATTTTGCTTTTACTTGACTTCCAATACTTAAAATTTTATTTATCTATCTTAAGTTTGTGTGAGTTTCAATATAAATCCTTTGGTATCATCTTACAGCTAACTAATCACTTCGATTGTAACACATTCTTTACTAAGTATAGACTTACCATACTAAATTCAAAGTCCTATTTGTCGGCTGGTTACAGGGATTGAATAGCTAATTAAATCATGTTCACAGACCTTGTAGATTATTGTTTAACAGTAGAATATTAAATTTTTGTATAAACAATGACATTCACGTAGTCTGAATAGTACAATGCAACAAATAGTATTCCTCAAAATGCTGCTCAAAATGAAATGAACTCTGCCATTTAAATCCAAATTAATAATTCCTTAATATGTCTATCTGATCTAATGTATAGTTGAAACACATACAGAAAACAAAGAAGATTAGCCTTAAATTTTGTTTCTCTCTCCACAGATGTTGCCTGGCCTGCTGAGTATTTTCATAATTTTCTAATTTTAATATAAGAAAAGGCTCAGTAAATACAATTGGTTTCAGCTGAAAACAGATGAGGGTTTCAGATCAAAATAAATCTTAAGATATCAATTTCTTTTACCTGCTAAACTATTACAAGTTCATATATTTTCAATTTTATAAATGATATAATCAATTTGAACAGTACAAAATGCACACATGGAGGTGAGTTAGTAAAATAGTTCAGGAAAACAAAGGAAATGTCTGAAGAAACTAGTCCAAAGCAGATGGAATAACTTCAGGTCAGGAGCAGACGATTGCACAAAGATGGGCCAAATTGTTATCTTAATGAGAAAATAGTTTCTCAACACACACTACTTAGCTAATTGCTTGCTACTTGTGACAATGATGGCTTACCCAATACTCAAAATTATTTGAGAATTTGGTTAACGAAACAAGTAGAAATGCAAGTTAAATTTTATCAGAATATTTATTCCCCTTTACCAATTATTTCTTCACCTCTTAAGGCTGCGCTTAATTTTTGGACCTTGGGTATCACTTAAACTGTTCTACATTGAGGGCAAGTTCCACATATGTTGGATATAATTAATAATCTAATAGATGAAATAGTGTTATAAGATCAAAATGGAAAAAGTATATGTGGCTTTTATTCATGTGTCTAATTCAGAAGTTTAAATCATAATCTTATTAAACTTAAGTTCTATGTGTCATTTAATCAATTTAAATTAGAAAGAAAAACTCTTATTTATACTGCCACTCTACAACAAGGAATTGAAAATTAATTAACGAACCATGTATCCGGTGTTCCATATTTTTGAAGATACAGAATCAAATCTGATGCGAAGTTTATTTTTTTATATAAGTTTTCACCAGGAACTTTGTTAAGAAAATCCTTTGCATTTTTCTAAATGAAGTAAATGGATTACATATAAAACCAATTTTGTGCATTGATATGGCCAGAGTTCAAAAACTTTTTGGTGTTCCAGCATTTTTAAATGCAAAATGCATCTTCAAAACATCCAATAAGTGGAACTGTGCAAAATTATTTAACAGAGCAGCAATCTTTTAGTTTGCTTAAAAGATATAAAGCACTGTGAATTTTGCAGTCACTATCTGTTATATGAATCTGAAAGACTGATTATGGTGTCAGTACAGCCTAAAATTAGAACTCAACAATCATTGCAATGAAAGGGTTCAGGGCTGTGCCATTTTGTATCAATTCTTATTGTAAACATCTAGGCTGTCAGTGAGTCTATTATTGATGGTTTAGACTCAAATTTACTCTTAGTGTCTATTATTAGAAATCGACTGCTAAATAGAATATTCCTATTATGACCACAAATAAACAGTATTGTATATTTTTTGCCTGTGGTGGTCATTCACAAAGCAGCACTGTTGTTACAACCAGAGATGTACAGTCTAATTCCTTAATGTTTCATCAGGATAATTGCTTTTACAATAAAGGAAATGGTTAAGAAATATCATACTATCTACTGAAAAGCCTGGTGAAAACGTGGCAGGGTTGTTGTGCTTAAACCAGTAGTGAAAACTGTAGATAAGGGATGGAGAGCATTGAGACCAATGCTGTTACCAGTTTCATGTGAATCCTGGTACTGGGGTGGGAGAGGAATTAAGGATGTATGAGGTTCCTCTTGGGTATAACACATACCAGAATTGCCCGAAGAAACTGGCTGATTGTATGAAGAGTTATTTAAAGGTAAGAAACTTAATAACTGAGAAAAGTCTGCTGATGAAGTATTTAGAGGTTCACTGAGGAGTGCTGGGCTTTTAGAAAGCAAAACATCCCCACATCCATCAGCCAAAGATCCTGGCTGCGACTCCATGCCCTGTTTTGATGAGGATGATTGAGTGTCATGGGCAGAGGGGAGTAAATCACTATGTAAATCCATTAAGTAGCTGTCTATTTCACTTTTTAATGGTTGTCCTTTATCAGGCATTGCAATGGCATATGAGGTAGAACCAAGAAAATATTTTGAGGAAAGTTCTTGAGGAGCACGAATTGAAGTCTCAATGTCTAGTGGGCAACCCATCCCCAATGGTAATGGAGAAGAGACCATTTGATTTGTTGCCCCTAATGTTTGCATGGTCTGAATATGGGCACTGTAGATATTCATTTGTAAAGTGTTTGTAAATGATCTAGTTGTCAACTCACTGGAAACCACTGACATCACTGGACTTAGCTCATCTTTTAATGACAATGTAGTATTTGAACTAAGTATATCCATAAGATCTGCTGGTTCAGTTTTCACCTTTAGCAGTTCCTGAGAGTGACTTTTCTTCATATGGCGGGTCAGGTGGTCCTTCCGCCCAAATCTCTGGGCACAATACTGACAAAGGAAGTCTTTCCTTCCTGTATGCACTACCATGTGTCTTCGAACATCTTTACGAGTGTAGAAAGAACGGTCACAATGGTCGCAATGATGTTTTTTTTCTTTTGTGCCACTTGTCGACTTGCCAGCATGTGTCTTCAGATGCTCCAGTAACACTCCTGTGCTTTCAAATGTTTGTAAGCACACTTTACAAGTAAGGTCACCACTAGTTGCAGCATGCAGAGCTAAATGACGCTTATAACCAAGCTTTGTATTGTAGCTTTTCCCACATTCCTCACACTTGAAGGCTTCCTTATTTGGATCATGAGTTTGCAGATGATTCTTTAGATGATCTTTACGATGGAACATTTTCTCACAGTAAGTACACTTGTGGGTCTTCTGAGGTGAATGGGTGGCCATATGCCTTGAACAGACACAATTGGTTATTTATTCTGGTAAGTTCCAGTGTACCACTCTCCTTGTTTGGAGATGGGTATTTTGTAACGTATAATACAATAACTGCAGATTTCAGAAATACAACAAATACTGGAAACACTCAGCAAGTCAGGCAGTGTTAGTGGAAAGTTGAATGGCCTAATTTTGCTCCTACGTCATATGGTCTCATGGAAAGAGAAACAGTTAACATTTTGGATCTAGGTCTAAAGTATTAATTGCTTCTTGTTCCAGATATTGCCTGAAATGTTGAGCTTGTCTAGTACTTTCTATTTTCAAATTGGTAAAATATGTTGCCTGATTATAATTAAATCTAGCAAAATCAATATCCTAAACTTGATTTTGTCTATTAATCAATGTGGCAATGGCCTATAAATTTAACATGTAGAAACAGATTTAGACATTCTTAATAATCAAAAAAATTTAAAATCACTGAATATATTGGATTAAACTCATGCCCAGCTAAAATTAACTACATATAATTTAGGGATTCTGAGAATTACAGTTTGGACTAAGGTACTCCTTAGCAGTTTTTGCATGAGTAAATTTCCTTTCTTTTAATTTTTTTTATTATCCAGAATATTAATGTGAATTCTGACTGTACAAAAGCCAATCATTCAAGTTTATGAAATTATGAAGGACAGACTATGCAGAGCTTTGATCCGAAGTGTTAACCTGTCTCTCAGGTTTCTGTGCTGTGAAATGAGGGTAAATAAAACCAGCAGACAGAATCAGAGTCCCAAATCTATCAGTTCAGTCTGCAGCTGGAGATCCCATGGAATCCCCTGGCAAGGCCCAGTCTTGCTGAGTTTCCTTGTCTCTTGGATACTGTGCCAGATCTGATTTCAAAGAGGATTGCAAGTATATGGCTGATGAGGCTAGGGGGAAAGTGCTATTTCTTTTACAAATTTACTTTAGATTAGAGGTTAATTGTGTACAAATGTTTTATTTTTTAATTACTCTTTTCTAATTATTTATTTCAATTTTAATTTGAAATGGCATCGAATACGAGAGATATTAAAATGGTGGTCTTGCTAACTGTTAGAACTCTCCTTGGCCTCACTGCTCTCAGGAGCCCTACTGTAATCTGAAATATAGGGTCTCCATTTATACTGCAGGTATGCATGGAAATAGACAGAATGCAGGTCAAAATTGCCGTCAAGCTATTGCAGGAAACTTTTAGTTTATAAACCAAAATATAAAAGACGTTATTTTAAACTCAGAATAAGTGGTGTATACATTTTGATGTAGATAGACAGTTGGTAAAGTTTCATGTTTTCCTGGTGGTTTTGTATCAAGTTTCTGTGAGCTATTCTAAGATTTGATAATAACTCACACAGATTACAGTAGCTATTAAATAATGGTGAAAATGGGTATAAATCACAAAACATTCATATGACAATCTTCACTCCATCTAAAATTTGGGTACCTTTCCAGAAAAATTAATACATTTCCAAAACTCTTGCATTCTTTAAGATGTCATGATTCACGTTAGTAAGTCACTCGCTCCAACAAATAAATGGAATAAAAAAGAACTGGTTTTCAATGATTTATGTACCACTTATAAAAGTGTTGCACTTTTGAGACATAGCATAATTTGCAATACTCTAATGGAATACTTTGAAAACAAGATTCATATTCTTGATGGCTGGAATTCAGGAAGGATGATTTTTTTTCCTCTCAGTAATAAATTTGCTAAAGACTTAAAACATTGTAAAATCAATAATGTTTACCATGACATCATTCCTGAGTACTCATTTACATTGTTAGACCCGAACTTATCAAAAATGAATAACAAAACTAATGTTCTAAAGCTTATTGAAATGAATTTGAAGACTATCACAAAAGATATGAATAAATGCATTAAAAAGTTTTCACCATAGCTACAACAACCAGTTTGAGTTACAACCCCCTGTAAAAATGGAAAATAGGAATTTGATGCAGAAATAGTAAACATCCTTAATATAAAATTATGAATAGTAACAATTAGAATATTTTATTTTCAAATAACTGTGTAAGATAATTAGCATCTTATTTTTAAGTAACTTTAAAAATTAATATGGACAGTGAAATTTGGTATCATAATTTGCTGTTACTTTGCACAGAAACATTTGCTAATCAACAATGTATTTTTCCTACAAATTTTCTTATCTCAAATATAAATGATTTTTTTCCTGGTTATCATTCTGAAGTATTTACACCAGCAACATATTCTTAAACTTAATTATTTAACTTGTGGCAAAAGGAATGTTAAAAATCAGATCAATCAGACCAAATGGAAAAATAAAGCACTGAAGGACCCGAAATTGACCCGAAACATTAACTGATATCACCCCTTCAGATGCTGCCTGATCTTGCTGAGTATTTCTGGTAGTGGTTCTTTTGTAAAAAACTCTTAAAATTTAGTTTACTTGACAATTTCTTTATCAATGCATTGCCATATCATAATGCAGTGGACAGTATCAAAACAAATCCATATTCACCTAAGCTGAAGTCCTAAATTATTAACATGGCAGTGCCACTGCTGATAGAACTACAAAGGTTATTGACAATCAGTAACATTTTAAAAGTTTTAGGTAACTTTAAGTACCTAAAAGACAGAATACTAAAGCATTAAATAATTAAGAACTTACCTTCACCGTTGCATTAACTGCAACAACACAGTCCCCATTACTGTCAATGAGGCACAGATCCTGTGCCAAGTTAAATCAGGCACTGAGCTCAACAGCCAATGTAATTTTTGCTCCCCCCATCTTTTCGTCTTGTTTTGCTCCCCTTTTCCCCAGTCACATCCCAATCCCTCTATGTCATATCCAAAAGCAGAGCAAACTGACTAAACTGACATTCAGTAAGTCTGGAATTTCTGTGTTAGATACTGCACGTGTGGACTTCTGGACTTGCTACCATTTAATACTGTTTTCTTTAAACCACTAAGACATAGGCTATTATTTTTTCAAGAATGGTGAAAATGCCCAAGATTTGAAAGAGTAGAAATATTGACAAGCATTCAAAGAAAAACTTTGATGTTAAGTTTTTCCTTTGATGCCTTGGCAATCCAGGTGCACAATGTGGTCAAAATTCCACTAGTTGAGATTTTTGCCTCGTCTATATTCATCTCAGTGTCACATTGTAAAATTTGCAACATAGGTGCAGAAATTATTCAAGTTATGACATTTCCCCAATTGTTTATTTTTACATCAAAGTGCGCACTAATTTATAAGATCATTGCACCAATTTTGGGTTAATATTTAGCCATTATCAACTTAAACTATTAAAAAGGTACTCAGTGCAATTTGTTATAGACTTTATTGGTCTATTCTGATATAATTTAGGTGCACTAGTCGAAGGAAACTAAGCTTAAAATGATGCCAAATCTGAAATTTAGAAGTACTCTTAAGCTGGAGGCTGAAATTCACAGAGGCAAATATCCCCAATTAATAAAATAGATACTATCTACTCTGAATAGTCTTTCATACCTCAGTAGTTTATACTTAGACACAAAGGCCTTGGTACAGTCCTCGTGTGAACACTTGTAGGGTCTCTCTCCAGTATGTGAATATGAATGCACTTTCAATTTCTCAACACTAGTGAAGATCTTTCCACACAATGGACAAGGAAAGGATTTTCTGGATTTGGTTTCACTACGTTTACGTTTCCCCACTAGAACCTTCTGGGTATCTGTTACTTCTAAAAGATCACCGGGGATGACAGTGGCCATCGCAGTCTGCTGTAGGCCTAATTACTGGACACTTGGTGTTTGCCCAGTTGTACTGATATAAAGCAACTTCTGTTTCTTCTTTCTGGTGTAGTTTCATGTGTTCAACACATTTGGCGGTTAGGACCTATAAGCAAAAGTTAAGAGTTTCAGTCATTTTAGGCATCATAATGATATATAACTGCATCAATACTACCGATGTTATGTACTTACCCAAATTTTCAGAGGTGATCTTCAACCTCAGGCTTATTTTCTTGCATTATGCCCACAACCCTTGATTCCCATAATGCCCAGTGTGTTTGTACAAACAGACTAATTCCCTTTGAACATCAACACTACCCAATCTCTAACCACTTAAAAATAGCTTTGCTTTTCTATTTGTGTGCTGTTCCAATGGGAATCAACAAATATTCCCATTTAGAACTACTGCAGTTGAAACCTACAACCACAACCATGGGTACTTCAGTAAGCAGCATTATTCTATTATGTTTAAAAAATCTATTGATACTCAAAATCAACAAACCTTGGACGGCAGACACAGGTCACGCGTGTAGTTCCCTTTTAAGAAAATGGAAGTGGGGACACCGCACCGATCTACAGGTATGATTGAAATGCAGAGGCTCTAGGCTTCCACTCCTGACTATCCTGCTGGCGATTGTACAGTCTCTGGAAAATAAAATTGAAGACCTCAGAGCAAGACTGCTGTACCAGTGGGACATCGGGGATGGCTATGTAATCTGCTTTATGGAAACACTGCCCACACTGGCAATTTTGGACTCAAAGCTGCAGCCAAATGGCTTCACCATTCTCTGTAAAGACACGGCAGCTGAATCTTTTAAAGCAGAGGAAATAGAGTATGCTCATGGTACACAAGTGTGGTGATTCTATCTCAGACTAGTTCACCCAACCTGGAACACCTATTAGTCAAATGTCATGGATTTTATCTGCCAAAGAAGTTGTCTACCATCATCCTGATAGCAGTATAAATTCCACATTGGCCATCAACAGGCAGGCAGTGGAGGAGTTTGCAACATAATCAAGCAGGTGTGAAACAGCCCACCCTGTCACTGTGGGACATTTCAGCCAGGGAAGTCTTTGAATAACTACCACTATCACTTGTAGAACCTGAGGAGCCAACACACTTGAGCAACAAGGATACTTACTATGCCATCCCAAGGCCACACTTTGAAAAGTGCCACTACCTGACAATACTTCTACTCCCAGCATATAGACAGAAACTAAAGACCACAGCACGAGTGGTGAGGACCAAAGAGGTATGAACAAGGGAGGAGAAGGACTGCTTTGAGTTGGTGGACAGGACAATATTGAGGGATTCATCTTACAGTCTGAGTGAATATGTCACAGTGTCACCAACTTTATCAAGACCTGTGAGGGTGACTGTGTGCCTTATAATATCAGACTGTTGTTGCATGAATGAGTCAATGGAAAAAAGTACCAGTTGATATGAAGCAGAATATGTCTCATTCAACAAGATTCAGCAGGCATCATATTGAGGCCCTTTCAGTTGAAATGCCTAGCAGGCCCAACATAGGTTAAATATGTGCTAAGCATCAAAGGACAATTCCATATTTACAATGTATCCACAATGCTGTCTTTGAAACTACACATAAAATTCACGCCTCCAATTTGTACCCACAGCACAGACATCTAAATGAATTTTAATCAGCATTCTCTGGTCTGTGATTCAAGACTTTTAGGAACCCATTTTCCAGAGCAGCATTTTAGATTAAATCTACAACTCCAATTTGAAGATTGGTGGCTGAAGTCAGTTGCTAAATGTAAATGTGCTAAACTCAAAAATCACCTTAACAAGCCACAATTAAACCAAAAGCTATGGATGAACCAGGAAGGAGATTCATAGTCTGTTTCAAAGATTCATAGAACTAGATCTGTGGTATTCAAGACCAGAGTTCTGGAACTATATAAGAAATCCTGGTATGACCTAAGGAAGGCTACTTTAAGGGTGAGAAACCAATTCTGATGGAGGCTCATAATGGAATTAGGTGCACATTAGCTCTGGCAGGGTTTACAGAACACTACTTCCTACAAAGCAAAACTTAACATCATGAATGGCTGTGATGCTTCACTCCCAGGTGAGCTCAATGCCTTTTATGCTCGCTTTTGACAGGGAGAATAAAACTATACCTGTGTGAATCCCTACATCATCTGGTGACTATGTGATGCCTGTCTCAGAGGCCAATGTCAGAACACCTTTCAAGAGAGTGAACTCTTGCAAGGTGTCAAGCCCGGATGGTGTATTTGGCAGAACTCTAGAAACCTGTGCTAACTGGTGGGAGTGTTCAAGGATATATTCAATACCTCACTGCTGCAGTCTGAGGTTGTCTCCACTTCAGAAGGGCCCAAGGAGAGCAGGATGAGCTGCCTCAACAACTATCACCCAGTGGCACTTACATCTACTGTGAAGAAGTTCTTTGAGAAGTTAGTCATAGTCAGAATCAACTCCTGCTTAAGTAAGATTCTGGTCCTGTTGCAGTTTTCCTTTTGCCATAAAAGGTCTGCAGTGGATTCAATCTCACTGGCTCGCTATTCAGCCTTGGATCACCTGCACGATAGTAATACCTATGTCAGGCTGCTGTTTATTGACTAGAGCTCAGCATTCACAACCATATCCTCAGTGCTAATCAACAAACTCCAAAGCCTGGGCATCTGTACTAACTGGATCCTTGACTTCTTTACTGGGAGACCAGTCAGTGCAGATTGTAAATAAAAACACCTCATCAATGACAATCAACACTGGCACACCTGGTCTACTCTCTCTACACCCACAATTGTGTGGCTAGGCACAGATGAAATCGCATCTATAAATTTGTCACGGCAACTACTTCAGATGGTGATGAGGTGGCGTATAAGAGCAAGACAGCTCAGCTGGTTGAGTGATGTCACAGTGAGAACCTTGTACTCAACATCAGTAAGACCAACGAATTGATTGTGGAGGGGAATCGAGGGAAGACACACCAGACCTCAGAGGGATGTAAAGGGTGAGCAGTTTCAAGTTCTTAGGTGTCAACATCACTGAGAATGGACCTATGAGCAGCTGGTGCATATCTCAAGTACTGATTATGTGACCAGTGACACCAGACAATCTCTGAAAAGTGTTAGATAATGGCTGGGATTACCCTTCTTGTTGAAGACACTACCCTGAAGGAGGCAATGGCAAACTATATTATGTGTATATATATTTTTTTATACACACACGCACACAAACAATGAAGGTCGGCCAGTGGCCTTTGTATGGCCTCCGGCAGGGGACATAGAGAACCCTAACCTCAAGATGAGGAATCAAACTTATCGATGGAGGGCTTGAAAGATGTGCCCCCTTCCTTAACTAATCCGTTGCCCGACTTCTTCTTGCAGTGTTTCCACTGCATGGCATAGAGGGTGGGAGTGGACTGATTGTGGATAGTTATATACACACACATATTGTAATTTATAGTTTTACTATTATGTATTGCAATGGACTGCTACTGCAAAACAGCACATTTCACAACATATGGCTGTGATGTTAAACCTGCTTCTGCTTATTATGTGCACCATTAAAATTTCCTACTAGTATTTCATTACCACATGGTGAAGCTAGTAGTGCCACTGCCCGACAGTGCTAGAGATCAGAGTTCCAGCCTGACCGTGGGTGTTTTTTTTATATAGAGTTTGCATGTTCTCCCTGTGGTTGCATGGGTTTCTTCTAGGTACTCTGATTTCTTCCCACATCCCCCAGATGTAGCTGTGTTGGTGAGCGGTAGAAATTTAAGGGCAGGGTTGATGTAAATGAATGGCATGGATTTGGTGGGTCAAAGAGCCCGTTGCTATACTATATTCTGAATTGGGGAATGGGTTAAAACTGCACTATGAACCCAAGCTAAATTTCAGTGGCTATAAATTACCAATGTACAACATAATGTACTTTAATAAATTCTTTAAGGTCACTGTATTTCAAGATTGCTTTGTAACCAATGCTCTCATTACTTGACACTAACTCGATCAATTTACCATTCAAGATTTCTATGGTTTTAATGACCTGGTATAACGGAGTATTCAAAACTGCACAATACTTTTGTCTGCTCAAATTCATTACCAACAACAAATCAGAATTCCACACTGAACGGTTTTATTGATGTGTGCTATAGAACTAACCACCTCGACATACAAAAGGCTGTGTGGCTATTTGGAAAGCTACATGGTTAGGCATCTAGCTCAACAGGTAATATTTCCCGCACTTCCTTCAGTTTTAGTGAGGCCCAAGTTTGTCCAATGCTTGATGTCTTCACATTCACACCCCCGCCTGAAACTCACCAGGTCCCTGTTCCTTGCAACCCTGCAAATCACCAGGTATCCAGTTAGCAACTTAGCAACTGTACTGGAAAATTGATTATATTACTGTGTAACATCTTGTAAAAAAAACCTAAACTTTTATTGTGGAATTAACATCATTATCATCCAATAACTGCAGAAAATCTGCCAGTCCTGCATCACTGTAATCGAGTTTGACTCTAATGGCAAAATATATACTTTGTAGCAATAAAAAATTGTTTTTTTTTTCAGTTTTCGAGCCAAGAGGAGAAAAGAGATGGAGAAGAAAACATTTACCTGGTCAGACTCTTCTTCTGAGTTCTACTCACTGTGGGAATTAACATGATCATGCTTGCTGAAATGTTTTTCTATTTAAAAGAAATTGTTTGCAGAGATAATATTGATGGACGATTTCTTTAGTTCTTGCAAGTCAGTAAAAAGAAAGAATTTTGTGACAATGATGGTATCACATCTCAGAAATAGGCCAAAGAAATTCTTCCATATATCTTTTATTTATGTCAATCCTGCATAATTTTTTGTAGGCAGTCTGGCAATGCAAACCTTTCTCAAGAGCTGGCAAAAGTTGGTGCTGAAGATGCTTCAGATAACATAATCTTGAATTAATCAGGATAAATTAAATACATTTTATTTCATTTCTGCAAAATCTGGGCATTGCTGGTAAGTGCAACATTACTCACCCTTAATCCCCTTCAAAGTGGCAGTGAGCACTCATCTGGACAAAGGTACTTCATTGTTGTTGGTTCGGGACATTCAGGATTTAGATTCAGTATTAGTGAATAAACAAAGATTCTTTTTCAAGTAGGGATGGTGTGCGGCATAGAAAGGAACTTAGAATGGTGATATTCTCAGACATCTAGCTGCCATGGTCTTCTTACAACAATCCCCAGATCATTAAGGGTGAGGGTGAAACGACACAATGCTATACCTAAATTCAGTGCCTATATTGATGCCAGATGTCATTCAGTTTTAATGTAGTGTTTCTAAAAGAACTGAATGGCTTGTTAGACTATATTAGAGGGCAATTTAGTCACTGGTGGATTCATTAGCTAGTAATGTAATCACATATGGCAGAACATAGAACTATCAATTTTTTTCACTGATACAATCTGGTAGTGACATAGTCACATTACAGAAATAATTTTTTTTTCTAAAATCTGGATTACTTAAATTCCAAAACAACCATGGCAGACTGCTGCAACATTCATGGAGTCAGGGACTTGTACTATATTTTTGTGTACGATTATATTTTACTGCTATGTTTTATGTGCTATATGTGCCTTGTGCAGTGTATGACTGTTAGGTACTGTGTTTTGCACCTTGGTCTCATAGTAATGCTGTTTCATTTGGCTGTATTTGTGTTGAACGATAATTAAACTTAAACTTGCAGAATTTGAATACACTGTCCGTTGGTCTTATTCAAACTTACTTGTCCAAAACTCTTGATTACCAGTGTCCAGTTATTTAATCTTTGCGTCATGGCTCCCTCCACCCCTCCCACCACACACACACACACTTTTTTTATTCATGTTTACTTTAAAATTGGCTAGTTGTCAAAGCATTTCTGTGGATGCCCTAAACTAGAAAGCATTAATGAAAAAGCCTCCAAGAACTTTGTTGCCTCTAAGTTCTTGTACTGAGGTGAACATGGGTGTTTCACTGTTCCAACATACACTGAACTCTACCATCTTGGGGACCTTACATGGCTATTTGTTTCACTATACCCGTGCCACAATATTTAATTAGTAATAGCAAATTAAAGCTTTGTGTCTTAAAGCATATACTGTTTAAGAAAGAATTATTGAAAATGTTAAAATTTGTATTCAAGCATTGATAACATCAACAAAAAGCAACATTAGTCTTTTCAAAGAAATATCAGACAGAATAACATAAATAGCGTAATTTGTCTACCTGAAACAATAAAGCAGGGACAAGGACTTACATCTCACAGTTACCTCTTTTGCACCCAATTACATTTACTCATCTCTTCTACTCTTTCCTTATAATGCTGTAATCATTTTCAAAATGTTACCACCTCACATTTCTGCCACTATTTCAGACTTTGTATGGCTACTTGCAACAGCTTTCTTAAAAGTTGCCTGTTCTTTTGACATTACTACCAGAAACAAAAATCAAATTCAGTCATACTGCACGGTCAATTTCTGCACACGAATGGCTCCATTCACATGATTTTTTTTTTGGTAAACTCAAAGCTTCATCTTTACTAAAGAGCAGTATGCACAAATGAACAAAATATTCCTCCCAAGATCCACATTTGACACAACTTCCTACTGATTGTCCTGAATTATATAGGAACAAACTACAAATATCCCATTACTTTAACACTCAAGTTGTCCTGCCAGCTACAAGAACTTGTGTACAGACACTTCAAGTCTCTGGTCTTTCACAAATATTAATGCTGTACCATCTGGATCAAATTTCCATGCCTCTTCTGCATTCTTTTTACAAAGGTTTATGATTTCACATTCCATAAACCTTTATAGTAGGACCAAAAGGAAATCACATAGCCCTCGTATCAATGTTAAATGAGATGTCAGACCAGAGACTTGCGTGTATGTGTACAGTACATGCACTCTTGAAGTTGTCAGGATAATTTATGTACAACCTTATGTACAATATCCATTCTCCCAAATCCATCTACAAATTCCTCTTGTTCCCCAAGGCCCCAAGAACTCGATTGCTTTCATTCTATAATGTATTGTAATATGCATTTGTCAACCTGGGGGTAAAAGCTAGGTTACTTGAGTTTTGTATAATCTTCAAATTTAAATTAAGTTCTGTACACTCAAAGCAACAATAATTTACAATGCTCAGAAGCTTTTTTTAATAATAACCTATGAAAAAGGATAACAACTTGTCATGCCATTCAATACGTTCTTGGCACCACTAAAATGACCCCTCTAAAATGGAATAAATATGCAACGTTTACTCTCACTTTCTGTCCCTTGAATAATTCCAACCAGACTACATGCCTACTTTTCCACATGATTTTTCAAATAGGCAACACATTTCATTCACGTTGTCTGCTTCTCATTGGCCCCCCGATTTGGCACTCTCTTCAACCATTCACGCATTTGAGGGCGGATGTTAAATACCGATTTATTGTCATAATCTCTTTGCTACCAAAGAGAAAAAAAATCTGAAATGTGTTTTCTGTTTAGCGAGATATAATTAGTGAGCTACAAGAACTAGTGCTGGAACCTCAATTTTTTTTAAAAATAAAGAATCTGCATCGATAACTTGGACGAAAGGACCTGAAAGCATGGTTGCTGCATTTATTGATATTTTGTAAACAACAAGGTGTGAAAAATACAGAGAGAAGGATACAAGATGTGTGGGTACAGATCAAGCAAATGTGGGAAAATATGACAGTGAAATGTCAAAAGAAACAGCATTTTATCTAAATGTTATGAATTTTGCAGAAATTTTAGTTCTGGAAGGATCTGGATAACAGGTCCATGATATGCAAAAGGTTACTGTGGTAGTATATTAAGTCAAGTGAAATTTACTGTAATTTAACTACATTCATGTATATAACTTATAACATGTATATAGAAACAAGACGACTTTTCTCCAAACCAAGGTGTAAAGTGCAGTAGAACACATAATACACAATAACTTATGAAGGCAAAAATAAAATCTACAGCTGAATAAGCAAAAGTGCATTAATATTAAATATTGTAAGGTACGATACAGATTACCCAGTAACATTTTGAATGCTTTCAGGTAGTAAGTTCAGAATCCTAATGACCTGGGGGAGGAATCTGTTTCTCTTCCTGACCGTTTTTCTGTTTATGCATCATAGTCTCCTGCCTGATGGTAGAAAAGTCAGAGGATGCTGGATGGATGGATGGGATCCTTAATAATACTAAGGGCCCAGTGTATGCAGCACTCCTGATAAATGTCCCCGATGGTTGGTAGGGAGACCCCTATGATTCTCTCAGCTGTTCTCCGTCCTTTGCCGGAACTTCCAGTCTGATGCTTGACTGCTCTCATACTAGATAAGCGATGTAACTTGTCAGGAAACTCTCAATGGTGCTTCTGTAAAATGCAGATAAGATGGGGGGGTGGGGGGAGTAGGAGGACTTGCTTGCCTCGATCCTCTTAGTAGTGGAAGTGCTGCTGTGCCTTCTTGTTCAGGGAGGTGATATTAAGGGACTCAGGTTATGTCATCCATGATGTGAACTCCCTTCTATAGAGGAGCCATGTATTCACAGAGGTAGATGGTCTGTCTGCACCTTTCTGAAGTCCACAATGATTTCCATCTCATCATTGTTCTTGATAAGGCCAACACTGTTGCATCATCTGCAGACTTGATGACACAGTTTAAGCTGGATCCCGTGACACAATCACACATCAGCCGTGTCAACAGTGGCAGGCTGAGTGTGCAGTCTTGGAGGAGCACTATTGTTTAGTGTAATGGGACAAGAGATGCTGCTGGTCTGTAAACAGCAGTCTCGCATAGAGACCCCATTGTCCAGGTGGGACAGGACAGAGTGGAAGGCAGAGGCTATTGCATTGTACTTGAGCAATAATCGAACTGGAAAGGGGGCCAATGTAACCGGGAGAAAGACTTTAGTGTACTCCATGACCAGCTGCTCAAAGCATTTCATAGTCATTTAGGCAGGTTCTTCTGTACTGAATGAAGGGTGCCGCCTTGAAAACTGAGATTACCTTGATATAGGACTACCTTGCATTAAAATAAAGTAAAAACATACACCAAGATAAACCAAGTTACATTAAGATTCAAAACAGACACCAGAATTCTTATGTGAATATGCATCAGAATGTTTGCCTTGTCAATTCCTTGAGTAAGTTTATCCTTAAAAAATGATTGCATTTTGTTTTCAGTTATCAGTCACTATTAATACAAAAAGCTGTTAACCCTTTGCAGTCCCAACTGTTGTTGGAAGTGGTCACATGCATTTGAGGTAAGTTTCTAATTGATTTTATGCCAGAGTCTTCTCCCATTCTTTCCAGTACTGAAGAACGGTCTCAGCCTGAAACATTGTCTACCTGTTCATTTCCACAGATGGTGTTTGACCTGATTTCCTCCAGCCTTGTGTTATGAATATTTGTTAGTTACATGAAGTGTTCATTTGCATACTTAATTTTACAATCTAGGAATTAAACTCTTAGTATTTAGTTCTATAAAGCTTTTAAATTTTTAACTGCATGCTCTGGCATATATTATTTTAACCAGTGGAGTAGCGACTGCAGCTGAGAATTAAACATGACATGAAATCAAATTTCAGATAGGTGTCTGATCATGTCAATGGAGCTTTGAGTCATGGTAATTTTTTTTAAATGATCTGAATTGAGATGAATGGTATTGTTTAGCTCTAGTTCAAACATTTCAGTTACTGTAAGTTTGAGAGCTTGTTTGTTTGGACCGCCTACTCACACATAGAAGTTTTGATAGGCAAAATGGAAATACAAATTTGAAAGATTAAGTTGTCTATTTGATTTTGGATCCTCAAGAGAAGGTTTGTACGAGTTTAAAAATGGAAGGCAGTGTAAATTATTTACCATAAAACCAGAATTAACACTGCTTCCAGTGTAGATCAGCGCTGAGATGTTAATTATTTCCACTGGCAGCTCCTTCCAACCAGCAGAGAATTTTTAAATTGGGGAAAACCAGATGAACTTTGTCAAAACCTGCCAGTCAAACAATATGTTTTTACGTTTTAGAAACGGAAGAACAAAGACACAATCAGGATATACAGTAAACTGCAATCCACTGCCGAGTGTTTTGACTCTGGCTCACCAGGTTGTTGTTCCCCATATTCCCTTTAAACTCTCCACATTCCTGTGCTCCATTTGAATGCTCCACATTATTAATTACTACATAATAAGAATACAAAAAAGTGAATTACAAGTGTTTTGGGGTATGATTAGGAATAACATCAAATACTCCAGCTGGAACATCTAGAACGCTGAGGGTTCCAGATTAGAGTTTTACTTTATTGGGATTACATTCAATAATGGATATTCCATTTTGGAAAAGTGCACCAAAATAAGTAATAACTAATGTCTTCAAAAGTGTAATTGGTTTCAGGCAGATAACCAGCTGCAAAATAAAAAGCTGAAAACTGAGGGATGGGTTTTGGATAGGCAGTTCCTTAACAAAATATCATGAAATACTCATGAGAGGTGAGTATCAAGTCAAAGGCACTGATGCACGTACCATACAGGGACCAATTTTGAAACCAGTTAGATCAACACCTAACAGTACATAGGTTTGTAGGGAATAAGCCCCATGCTTAGACAAATTATACTGGCCAAATTAATAGTCACAAAAGTACCTGACACCATTAAATCCACTAACGTACACATACATATGCTTTACAAGAGCAAGAGGAATATTACAGATGAGTAATTATAGTGTTTCTACTGTCATAGGTAAAAGGATCACTGGAAAAGTAACCAGGGCTACCCCGACACAGATGCTGCTCAACCCACTGCATTCTTCCAGATTCCAGCATGGGCAGTCTCTTACAAAACCAAGTTGGAAGCGTGGGTAATCTGATAGGAAGAGACTTGCAAAATTGCTTTGGCAGCCATCACTCAGTGGCTCCACAGACAAGGTGATGATAGAGTGAATGATACATGAACATTCTGTTGAATTTTCTACAAACCTTCAGGTGAGACCCATGAAATGCAATTAGCATACAGCCACCAATGTGATAGAGTTCAGTTTATCCCCGGTGGTGATGGATGATGGACTCAAGTCTTAAAATTAGTTACGTAGGAGATTAGCTGCATTCTCAGACTATTTGCCATGTTGTCATAGGTCTATAGGTAGGCAACTGTAAATGATCCATAGAATTGTCTCATTACAAGACAAGCCCAAAGCAAAGTAGCATTCCAGGAAGCAAGACTATGAGAATGCAAGAAAACTTACCAGTAATTCACTAACTTGTTGGGGGCTACCCAAATGGTAATGATAGGGTAGTTGCAAAGCACCAAAAGACACCATGTATAGCATTCATTACCTCCTAACAGGCCATGGGAGTGAGTAGTTCCCAATTCTGCTATCTAGATAAAATGGAATTTGATAAACATTGTGACCTCAACAAGTACTGGGCAATCTCTAGCAAATCTGAGGTCACCAAGACTTGGCTTGCATGGTGAAAACAGTTTATCCAGGTCAGAATTCAACCACACTTAATTTTCTCTCCATGCTGCCTTGAGTTATATTCTTGCCCTTTTCCAAACTATCTTATTAGATGTTCTGGACACCAGCAACTTTACCTTTTACTTTTTCAAAGCTGTTGAACCCACCCCCACCTATTTAATTTAAAGCCCCATCCACAGGTCTAGTTATGTAATTTGCCAGGACCCTGGTGCTAGTATGGTACAGGTAGATCCCCCCCCCCCCCCTTCTTCAATACTAGTGCAATGTCACACAAATTCAAACCCACTTCTCCCACACCAATCATCAAGACATCAACTCTCCACTCTTAACAAGATTGTCCTCATTGTGCAAGTCTCATGCAACTTAATAGAATAACATGACTGGAGTACAGCACACCCTGAAGGGCACCTATATCACACAGGAGCTAGGGTAGCCTGTAGAAATACTGTTCATGTGGAATGTGCATCTATTGCCTATGAGGAGGGTTTCTCCATGTGCTTCCACATTCCAAATGTGCAGGTTGGCAAGTTAATTGGCCACAGTAAATTATACCTGGTGTGTAACTAAGTGGAGAATCCCTGGGGAAAGGAAATCGATGGGAAAGATGGGAGGTGAAAAGGGCAAAGCCCCCATCAAAAATGGGGGTTTGATGCCCAGCCTGGACTCAGGAGGCTAAAGAAGCCATCTCTGCATGATTAATGGCAACACAGACAGGCAAGTTACATCCAAAGTTCGAGGAGGAAATAAGGGCAACAGAATTCTAAGAGTAGAGCTAGGATAGTACCCACTATGCATTCAGGGAAATCCAGTATTTATGTAGATTCATTGGACAAACTAATACATACTCTCCATGATCTACTGAATAAGCAGCGGAGCACCCTTTCAAACAGACTCATTCAGCTCCGCTGTCACAAGGATCATTACAGAAAATCTTCCCAACTGCAATAAGCAAATGCGACAGGAGAACACTTCATAGCACAATTGCCTGTTTTATCCCATTATTTACATTATTGCAAATTACTGAACATTGATAAATTGTGTATATTCTGTACTTTATTAATTATGTCTGCACATTGCTGTGTGTGTTTTTAAGATGTTGCTGATGTAACAAAAGAATTTCCCACTCAGGATCAATAAAGTATTTATTATTTGATCCAATTCACATTTGACGATCTAGTCATACAAATTGTACTGGTGCCGTTTTCAAGAATAGTTAGCTGTCCTTTCTGCAAATGTAGCCATGAGCACGTGGAAGTTATATTAAAACAAAATACCAAGATATTGCTGTATATTAGAGTATTAATTAGCACCTCAGACTTCCAAATGGAACTAAACTCGATACTTCAAGATATTTTAGCTTAGCAATAGTTTCCTTGGATCGAGAAAGGGTGACTGCAGTAGGCCAGCTTAAATCTGGGACGTGGTACATAAGGTTAGACAGAACATCTCTAGGAACCGCGAATTTGCAGATGCCTTTAAGAGATGTGGTTGGAGCCAAACATTGTTAATTTAAGGGATGCCTTGTGAGACCACTCATACGGACCCGAGGCAGGACTCTCCAAGATAAGACACCTGGAAAATAGTATTGCACTGGACAAGTTTTAAATGAGATCAGTGTATATTCATTGTTATAATGTTCCCATCAATCTTTCATATGTTTTTTAATATACAAAAATAGCATATTGACTGAATCTGTTAGGTAATCATATCCCTTTCCCTTGTGCAGGTAAACAGTTGATCAAATACACTTCTGTTTAACCAGAATAGACAGGTGAGTGTGATTCTTTTGGATCCACAACACTAATTTGCAAGTACAACATGCAATTTAGACATCCAACAGAACTTTGTTTATTGTAAAAGTTCTGAATCCAAATTCGCACGTTAGTCTTTAAGCGTTCATTCAAGACTAAGTAATGACTTAATTCCTCTTCTTGTAGGATCCAAAGTGATTAATGTAGCCTTCGTGTGAACATTGACTGTTCCACAATTGGGTACGATGAGCAAGTAGGTAGTGAGGTGCTGTGCCCCTGCTATTTATGGGGTGTGTCTGTGGGTCTGCTCTCAATCCCACAGTCATGGGCCATTTGTGCTGTCCCATTGCAAGGAAAAAAGTTAGCTTAGGCTTACACTTGGTGCAAATTTAAAAGTGATTAGAGATTTGAATACAACAAGCAAGTCTTTGGAACAGTCCAGACAGGGCATAAATGGAGCAATTGCTTCATTTTGTGGGAGATTCTGGAGGGTGGGCTAGGGGCAGAACTGTGGGGGGGGGGTGGTCACCATTTAAGATAAATTGAAAACTTGAGGATCGTGCATCTTTAGAACTCTTCCTAAAACATCAGTGGAACCAGGTTTCTGATTTTTATCATCAAAAGAGACAAGGTTCTTCATAAGGGGATGAGAAGTTACAGCTTAGCCCTGACCTTATTGAATGACAGACAAATCTAGAAGAGCCTTCCCATTTCTAAATTTGTGGGTTCACAGGCTACTTTTCAGATCTCTTCTGCTATCTATATCCAATTTTCTTTAATATATTCAGTACTCTAAAGCTAATCTCTCATTTTAACCTTTACATCTTTAATAATCCGAATTCTCTCCAAATGCGGCTCCTTCACTTACTATTGGAACTTGTCCATTTAAAAGCAGGAACAATTGCCTCAAAGATCTCCTGTTCATGTGCAATTTAGCTTAATCATCTTTGAATCAAAATCTGTTCTGAACCCTTATTAACTCAAATACTAAAGGCACTTTCTTGATACTCTTCATTACCCCTCATACTTGATGCTAAACCAGATTAATAGCATCCCCCACACAGCCCGACCGAGATATTCACGTTCCTGACAGTTCAAAATAATTTGCATCTAAAAACCTTCTGCATACTAAGCCCACATTGACAAAAGATGGGCATCATATTTACCTTCTTTGTACTTCACCGTTTAAAAATAGTTCAAATTTCCAGCTTCACGTATAGCATCCTCAGCCAGTTTCACCAATTCTTCTGGGTTGTGAGCAGAATTGGGCGTGTCCCATTTTTGACGGCCTAAAAAAGGATGAAGTGATCTTCAGATAAACTTTGTAATCAGCACATCTTCATTCACTTAAGTATTGCTAGGGATATTAAACTCAACTTAAGAAATCGGATGCGAATTATTACAAGATGCCGAGCATTTCATTTTCAGTAGGAGAGGTTTTGCTATTTAGAAACATACCAAATCAGCAGTAAGGTTGAGATGTACAAATTCTGGCAAAACTCTCAATAGAAAATGCATCAACTTCATACTATTGCAAATCTTTTGAATGATACAATTCAAATTACTCTTACATTCTGTCTGAGAATTTACTGAGACAAGATTTCTGATTTACATACTTAGGAAAGTCTGGTCAGTATAAGTTGCTGCATGATTTAATGGATGATAAATTGTGGATGGTGTAACATGGCGTATTATACAATACAGCAAATAAATAAATTACTCCAAGCAAATATTGCATAGGATACATTTACGCTGTAACAAGTTTTAAATGGCAACAACCATTTTGCTTAATACCTTGAGATGTTAATGGACCACTACTAAAAACCATAGTTATTTAAAAATAAGAGTCCAAATGCTCCAAGGTGAATAAATATTAAAGAACAAGTGACTTTGGCTAATACTATTGCTCAGCTTGCAAAGACAAAAATCTCAGTTGACTATTCCATATCAAAAACCATTAAGTCCCATGGATTTGTTAAAAAGCAACAATTTCTCCACAGACAATATTTAATTGTCCACAGCAATTTATAACATACTGCCATCCCAATGCATTCCAGTTACCCATTAAGTCAGTTCTTTTTTGTAATTTCTCTTTTATTGAAGTTTCAAACATTTCCACAAGATGTATTTCAGATATTGTACATATATATCATATAGTCATATATACCACAAATCTCCACAATATTTATCTGAGGTAAAAGAGGAAAGAAAGAACAAGCGAAAGGAGAAAACTATGTACAAGGAGTGATCTTTTTTTAAAAAAAAAGTTTCTTTCAAGTCAGTTCTAATGTATTGAAATACCAACCTCAACAAAAATTCATAACTATAGCGTGAATAAGTCTCTTCCCTGTTGGAAAGCATGCATTTTTTTAATATTTTGAAGTCTATTGAACACCAAATGCTCCTGAATATATTTCGATAAATTAAATCAGAATAGATAACTTTGCTTTGGATAGTACTGGGCTTTTTAGTGTGATGTTAACTGAAGAAGTACTCTGCCCAATAATTAAAAAGCTTTGTAGAACATTGAATATCCAATTTTCTTACCCTAGATTTGACTTCTGGTATTTTAGATAATTTTTGTAGTCAAGCCCAAATTCTTACTTCCCTGAGTTTTATTCTTAGCTTGATTTGTGGGTAAACTAATCTGCTCAGGAAACCAGCAGCAACCCATCAGATAATTTAGACATTAGACATCCTGATGTTAACTAAAATCAAGAACACGAATTTATATCAAGAATTTATAAGAGTTAAACATTTACTTTGGAAAGACTTCTATCTGATTTGTGGAATACCAAACTAAACTCATTGATATCAGCATTTATAATCTTAAATTGCTTGTTACAGGTTTGAAATTTAATGTTTCACTCTCAGTTCACATATTGGACACAAATTACCAGTTTTTAAAAAACTGAACAATTTAATCACAGAAAACAGTAACTAGAATTATGAGTAACCCAGAGCACATGTAATGAAGAAATAACCAGTAAACCAGGCCATGAAAACCTGATAGTTTCAAGATTTCTGTGCACAAGTAGAACATCAAAATCAATTATTTTTGCAGCCTTCAATGAAAGAGGGAAACTACATGCATTGAAGTGACAATGAAACAAATCCTGCTAAAAAAAAATTAAAACAATTGCTGAACTTTATTGTAAAAACCCGAGAGCTTTTAAAGTGATTTAGTAAGCTAGTGTTTAACATGATCTTGGCATTTAAACTTTCAAAACAGAAATTACTATTTGCTTACTTATTTACATGATTACTCAACAGCACACATTTGTAGATTTAGTCCCATACTGATGGCTGATGAGTGCGTCTATTATGTGATTACCTAAACTGATATTTCATCTGTTTATAATATACTTCAAATCTTTAATTTTGCATTCCAAAATGTATCCAGTTTTCCTCTGATTGACAGTGATAGCTTTAATGCAATTAGTAAACTTGTAAGACGACAAAGCAGCTGGATACCAGATATGACTTTGAAAATTGATATCTAATTTTCTGAAACTGGAAAAGTCTTCAAAATCTGGCCCAATTTTTTGCTACAAACTCAAAACTAGAAGTCTGAAGCACTAAATACAAATCATTTATAGCACTATTCAAATTTACATTAGCCTCCAATTTTTTAAATAAAGGTTTGTAAAGCTGATCTGCAGAAATGGAATGAAAACATTTAATTTCTTAAACAATTTTTGTTGTATTCCAAATCAAAACAATGCATTTTTAGTGATGCTACCATAACATTTCAATCAAAACTCCAGCTGCTTCTACCCAAACAATTCCCGATTCCTATGGTACAGCATTGTGAAAATCTTCAATACCTAGGTTAAATAGAAACAATCCAAGTTGTATCAGATTAATTTCCTGCTTCTTAAAAGGTCATATTTCATCCTATAACATTAAGCTTAAAATTAAAACTGTGCTGTTGTCAAAACTGCACCAATAATTAAGAGACATCAATGCAGCTTGTGTATTAAAGATAGGCAGTATTCATTAAACAAATTTACTGCCGAGTCTTTCAGTTTCAGGGGCAGAATTGTTTAATGAACACTACACATCTCTAATACACTAGCTGCATTGATATCTTTTAATAGTCAAAACTCTACCCTCCAAAGAAAAAAGGAATTATGGCCTTTTCAAATTTATTGATCTCTCCTTTGGGCAGTATTTGTTGAAGTGGTTGTTACTATCCAAACAAATTTGGTAAGCCCGTGCAATGCATTTTTGAACAACCACACCAGTTAATAATCAACTCCATAACAGCCACTGATTAAGAAATTCTCATTTCGGACAACAGTACAGTTAAAGAATTGTTGTAAGTTCAGCTAATGTTAAACTACCTTTTTAAAAATTGAAGAGGCACAGATTAGGAACAAAGACATTTAGTACAATCTATGCCCTACTCCTGTAGTATTGCAAGTGTTGATCCAGAAGTGCTCACAATCACTTATGGGAAGATGATGACTCGGGCTAGATAGGACAGCACATACTAATCACGAATACCTGCCTCTTGATAAGCCAGTGTATTGCTGTAAATTAATAGGGGCTGTTTACAAATTTATATGGAACTAGACATTAGAAAAAGTTGGCACTGAAAAGCAGAAAATAGGCAATCCAAGAATCCACTGAATGCATATGGTGATGTCACAAAGTCACAGGATTGCAATTGCCTTCTCTTTTGTGAAGATTCTGATTGGGTTTGTTTGCACCCACAAGATTTCCTCCTTTGGAGCACCAGCACAACTAAAACCAAGAGACCAATAGTCAAAATAACCCACTAATACAATGCTAAGTGGCAGTTTATCTAGCACAAGATAATCCTGTGGAGGAAGTTCTCCATCTTGTTTTGTGCCAAGCAATTCAAATTTACCCAAGAACAATTGTCCTATTTTACAATTAAGAAATTCATTTTAAAAAGCAGTGAAGTAGTAACCTCGTTCAAAGGAAGAGATGCATGAATCTAGGATGATGGGCTTTTTGAAGGTTGGAGAGGCAATTTATAATAAATTGTTTTGTTGGCAGCTAAAAACATTGTAAAGCATAGATTTGCATGTTGCCTTCAAGCAGAGTTCTAATTGCAATTACTCTAATAAAGTCAATTCTCAGTAAGGGTTTCAGCTGAATTAAAGCACAAGTCAAAGAGGGAAGAGCTTTAGAGGAGACAAAATAGCCAGATTGGTAACTGAATGGATGCAACTTGATTTGTATTGAATGACAGGCAGCTTTTTTGAAGAAAAACAGCTTAGTAGCAGTAATGCTTTTTAGCATACAACCATAGAAGGCTGGATTAATTAGCAATGTTGGCCCAAAAAGTCTAACAGCCAGTTAAATTGTCCTACTTGTTTACTAACTCTGCAAAAGTTTCATGATTTTCAAAATACAAATCGTTTTCCAATATTGCATCAATTTCACTTTCTTGGTGTTTTATATAATGCAAAATATTTCAAATCTTTCCTGAAATTTTGCCCACGTTTGACCCATCGACTAAGAGACCCCACTACCAGAAGATGACTCAACTTGGAGAATCCTAATCGAGTCCCTCCTTGGTACCAACAAGATCCAGTGTCTGAAAAGAAAATAAATTCTCTTAATATCCCCTGGATCTTATCAACATTGAAGGGTGTTGCCCAGTATTGGTTTCCAATTTTTGACTTTAAGATGGCAAAACATTACATCAACTTGAAACACTGCATATAGAACATAAGACACAGGATCAGAATGAGGCCATTTACCCAACCAATTAGCTCTACCAATCAGCTGCAAGATGATGGCTAATTTTCCCTGAACTCGTCTCCTGACTTCTCCCCATACCCTTTGATGCTCTTACTAATCAAGAACATTTGCTTTAAATATACAAAATGACTTTGCCTCCACAGCCATCTGTAGACATTATTTCAACCACCCTCTGGCTAAAGAAATTTCTCATCTGTTCTAAAGGGACCACCTTCTATTCTAAGAATGTGCCCCACTATTGGGAACATTCTCTCCATGGCCACCATTTAGGCCTTTCAATATTTGCTAGGTTTCAATGAGACCACACTCCTCCCCCACCATTCTTCTTAACTCTAGTGAGTACAGGCCAACAAACACTTCTGCTATCCATTTCAACACTTTTTTTTTGAGTAGACAACTGTACATCTTTAAGAACTTTAAAAAAAGCCCACTACTCTATTCTTTCCATCATTCTAATTAAAATTGTTATTTCCACTAATTAGTTTTCCAAAGGCTGTTGCTTCATTATCATACTGAATTTTATGCTGTTTACATCCTTTCAATATCCAAAATAGTCACCTTGAAAATACAAATCATTCTTCCCAACCCACATTAGAACTTTGGGGAATGCCATTGCACACATCCCAACACTTATTCCCTTGGATAAAGTATGTTTATATTAATGTTACTTACCTCAACTGCATCCTTGGAT